>NC_041817.1:2077500-2677500 GCF_900964775.1 Scleropages formosus
TGCGTATCATCCGCCGACCGAACACAAATACGCACCCGGGTGCAACGCGCATAGAGATCGCACTGCTTTCCAGGAGACGCGATTCCTCTTTGTATCAAATGAATAATTTCGTAGGAGACGCCATGCATCAAATGCCAAAATAAAATTGGACCTTTCCACAGACCCACAGCAACCTCCTTGAGCATCTAATTGGGTCCAGAAGGAAAAGCGGCACACCGAATTTGTACGCTTTGGTCATTGGGTATTTTTGTTCACACAGATACTACACAATGAAGTAATGCAATTTTCATTTGGTCAAGAACGCCCATAATCTTTGCGAACATTCAACTTTCTCTGCTCCCAGTCCATTACCACTCATGGCGAATTTATAGCTTCGTTATTTTATTAATCATCACCTATTAACTTGCCATCCCTACAAAGCACTCCGTTTCAGTCACACGCAGAGGATATGGATGTAAACACCTGTCTGCTCGACTATGTATATCATTACATCTATGCTGCTTGAGAGAATACAAAATAGCCTCCATATTACTGGGGATATGATGATGTTCATTATAGAAAAGGATTTTAAATGTTATACATGCTTCTCTAAGAACAGCAGCAAAGAAGCAAAGACATGCTTAGTTCACCAGGATACTACAAAATTGAGTTTCTGAAAATTTCACAGTAGCTGGAGGGGGGTGGAAACATATTTTCATGTGTCACTAAAACCTGGTGTACTTGCTGGTTGATACTTGACAACGCAGGTGATAAGACCATAAGGAAACGTAACGCAAAATTACAAAAGCAATGCCAAAATAGAATAAACGCTCGGCGGCAAAACAGCAATTTTTTGTGCCGACGAGCTCACGTTCACATCTAAGGAACTGCGACATCTGGACTGTACATGTAAGGATAACACCTCACGCCGTCACCTAGTTAGCAAAGAGCCCACCCCCCCCCGCCAAACTTTAAAAACATCTGCTTTATGCAACTGCTCCAAAAGCTGTTTCGGCTTCACACCCCTATGTAAACTCCACGCTGGTGCCACGATGCAGCAGTATTTTCATCCTCCGTCTTCCAGCGCACATAAAAGCCGCACCCTACTTGAAAACAAACTGACACTTGCACAGTGATATCACCCCTTTTCCCATTTAATCAAAAACATCAGCACACAGTCGCTGTTGGACATGAGATCACAATTTTCCCCGCGCTAACTTTAACGCGCTGCGCTACTGCCGCGGCTTGTGAAATAGGGTGTTTAAAACACGGCCGCGCACTTGGGATGAGAAACACTAGTGAACGTCGTTGGCGACACCCCCTCCCTCCCCCTCAACCTTTACGGGAGGATTGCACCATTTTTACATCTCTGCTACGTTAACGGACACACGTTCACGATGAACTGAAATATGTTTCATAACACTAATGCAGAAACTGTTAGATGAGCTCATCACGCCCTATAAAGAAAAGTATTTCTCCATTAAAAGGACCTTAAGGAATTGTGACCTTAACATTCTAAGTCGCTTTGGAGAAGAAGCGTCAGCTAAATGAATAAACATAAATGTAAGGGAAATGTGGAGCTGTAGAGAGGGTACGTGATAGAGTTGCGAATAAGCTCCTGACATTCTCCACACGTGATCAGTGCAATAAAAAAATTTGAAGAAGAAAAAAAAAAAAAAAAAAAAAAAAAAAAACACACAAAATCAGAGCTGGTATTAATATTTAAAAATTAGAAACTGCTGGTGGTGGTAGTGACACTTACCAGTGAACCATATGATGTCAAAGTTAAGCAATGTTTCTATCTAATGAAATTATTCGCAATAAAAATAGCCATCAAAGTGAAAATGATATGCAATACTCTTCCAACATTTTGACTTTTAAAAAAAAAATCAATAACTATAATGCAGCTACTCGCCCCCATTTCCACTCATATAGAGTCATGTTTATGAGGAAAACATTCCCCCTCCCAATTTTTTTTTTCTTCCAAGTAATTTTTTTTTGTCAAGTGGGAGAGCAAGGTACCTATATATGATGCAGGTCTTCCAGGTTTATTTTGTATTTACAAAAAGGGAGAGTAATGTTTAATGGGAAAGTAATTTGAATATTTTATCAATTTTACTATTCTGTCCGTTTCAAACTTCTCTTATTTTACTGGGGCACATTTTCACTGTAACAAGGTAAACAAGGCTTTTGCAATGTCTTTCACAACTTATCACAGCTAGAAGCCATCAAAAATTCATCACTCCAGCTGAACTTAAGATAAACAGTTAAGCACTACATTTACATTTATCCTCTCAGCAAACTTTTCTCTCCAAAACAACTTACAATGGTTAGGGTACCTACACTTATTCAGCCATTTATACAGCTGGGTAATTTTACTGGATCAACTTAGAGCGAGAGTATCTTGCTCAAGGGTACTACAGCTAGAGGTGGGATTTGAACCTGCAACCTTTGGGTCCAAAGGCAGGAGCTGTAAGCCCTACACTGAAAATAAATAAATCGCTTGGCATTTTAACACCGATACACAGTTGGCAGTGTAGTGTTTAAGGCTGTCACCTTGTAATCTGAAGGCTGCCAGTTCAAACCCCTGCTCCTACTGTAGTACCCTTTATCAAGGTACTTACCCTGAATTGATACTGTTAGAATACACTACTGTATAAACTGGTACAAGATCACAAAAGACTAAGGTGGAACTAGCTAAAAACGATAATGTCTAGCGATCAGAATACAAAATCTGTACTATCCATTTGTTTTAATTGTTCCAAAATGCTGCACATACACATCAGTAATGCATTACACCAAAACAGATAAACATGGGTCATGCCTGCTCATTATTAGGCTATTTTGTCTCACACAGGAACAAGAACAGTGCAGCATGAGCAGGTGTTCTCCAAGAGCGATACATGACTCCTCCTGGATAAACAAGCAGGCTACATTGCGTACGGTGCTTTTGCAAATGCACACTGCAAGCAAGGCAAGTGGTGAAGTCCTTTCACAACAGTTCTTTAAATCACAAAACGCCGGATCCTGAAAAACTAGACGAAAACTGACGTCCAATAATTCTACTCTCCAGTGGAGTGTCAAGCTGAAGTCTTCAGGAGACTCAAAAATACACAAGTTATGAGGGAATTACCTTTGGTTTATGCGTGTGTGCACATGTGTCTGTGTTTAAGTCTTTCCAGTATCAGTTACATTCCATGCTAACTTTAAAAAAATAAAAAAAAAAAAACAAAATTAAATTAAACTGTGAGCAGTATGATTTTCTTCTAGGCCTCATACTCAATAGTGAGATAATGCTCTGTTAAACACACAACTTTAATATGGGTAATTCGTGTTTTGAATGCTTGGTGGGGCCATCACTGGGTATGCCAAGGTCATTTCACAAAGAAAATGTCCACGAACAAAATTTATAATCATTATCTAGCTGCTTAGTTGGCACATTCAAGCAACTAACAATTTTGGGGTATTTTCCTGGAGCAGTTCCGGCATTCACATAAGCCTTCTTAGACCGCATTTTTTTTTTCTCTCTCTCTTTTTTTTTTTTTAAGCTAAGCTGAAAGTCAGCCGAACTGTGTAGACTGTCACTTTCAGGACTTTCCACAGTAGAGAGGACACTTCTGTAAAATGTGGCACACGACTGAGGACATGCACCTCGCAAAGTACAATTCGCTGTTTTGGTACCTCTTTTTCTTCTTACATCTCTTCCTCGTCACTCCGATACATCACACAGAGAGGCACCGAAAAGACTGGAGAACTTAAGTTTTTGGATCTTGTCCCAAGTGAACTTGCTAAGCAAATCCTGAGTACGTAGAGAGGAGGATACAACAATTCCTCTGAGCCAAGCTAAAGCAGCTAAAAGTTACCGATGGTGCGGGGTGCAGAAATACTCCAGCGTCTCTAGAAAGCTAAAAGCACACTGGTACATGGATGTAGGAGCAAACGAAAGCGACGTATACGCGTAGCAATTGGTTTTCCTGCCACTGCCGAACTAAACGCGCTCAAGAATAAGGATGACCGAGACGCACCCAAACCACTCCGAGCGGGTGAAACGGGACACCGGTCGCATCCGAGTGCGGGGGTGTGGCTGCGATGCAAGGCGCGGCACGGATGATGATCTGTCGCACGGGCGAGGTCGCCTCGTGGTTTCCCAGGGCTTCCTCAAGGTGCCCCACGGGCAGCCAGCCGCTAACGGAGCCCGCGAGTTTTCGGCGCGACGATTTCCGTGAGCTCATGCGAAGCCCTACAGGCTGAGATAGCCCTAACCCATTGCATAACGAACATCACGAATGGTCATAAAGCCCTTTTCGCAGGTGTTCTGGGGGACGTGTGCTGCTTAACTTGATCTCATTATTGACATGGCAACCAATCGCAATAAAAACATGGCCTTGTGAACAGAAAAGGGATTCAATAAATATATTCCAGATTGTTCGGAAGTTAATTTCCCTGCAGAAATGGTGGGCTCTCTTGAAGTTCATAGAACCAAAACAGGGGGAGGGGGGGGGGGACTATGTTAATGTAGGATTTATTTTAAATATCTGTTCCATGTCACTGCTGCCCCCACATCCTCTCCAACCCTCTCAAAGCCTCGACCGATGGGACCCAGGAGAGTCCAGGGTTAGTGGGAAAAGAACATGCCCGTCACTCAGCGGCCAAAGCAACACGCTGGTTTATCAATTCAACATGCAATGGGGCTCAGAAACCTCTATAAATTTTAGAGAAAAAATAAACTCTATAAAGTGATATGGTGAAAATCAATAGAACGCAGATAGGAGCAGCTGTCGGGGGCAAGGCGGGGGGGGGGGGCTTTACGGTCGGCCATTTCGGGGAACGCAGTTGGTTCCAGAAAAAGGCCTCTCCTACTGCAAGGCTCCTTTGCATTCTCACATTACTGCTTTACCTCACCGTTTCCTGAGCAGCTGGCCCAGGTCGGGCTTTCTCAGGAATGTTACTAACGACAGAAAGATAACGGTTTCATTAGTGCCCAAGGAGCGCGAGCGAGAGACAGACCCCACAACCCCCCCAATTCAGCAACCGATAACGACACTGCTGCGCATTAATGCCTCTCATCGGAACGCAATTCAAAGGGGTCCCTATTTCTTGCTCTCTCCACACCCACGTTCACAACCTGAAGAATTTCTTTAAACTCGACGGGAAACGATGACGCATTCCAGAAAGAGCTGCGGGTCTCGGGAGGTTCGCCGCCGCGCTCGACGTTGGAGACGCGAAGCCCCACGCGGCACCTGTTCGAAGGCCGTTCCGCAAAATGCACGTCCTTCCCGGAGGATGCCGTACAGCCGCGCTCAAGCGGTCAACGAGCCCACTTCTGAAAGAAAAAGGCTGCGGCGGTTCGGCGACGGGAACAATGAGACGAGTCGAGGGCTCTGCCGCTCAGGCTGCTCGTATCGGGCTCGAGAGCCACGGCTCAATTACCTACGAGACCAGTAATCCCGTAAAGTTACTGCACGGTGTCACATGGAGAGCCAGTTGGTCACGCAAAGCAAACCCTCACGCTGGGCTATCCCTGCAGATTACCCAGAATCCCCTCGGCCTGCTCCGCCACCCGGACCCCACCCGCTCACATGCTGCCAGACCCTCGGGGCTCTTCCCCGATTAGCACAGCGTGCCGCCCTAATCCTTTAATTTCTGTTGGGGCGCAGGTGTCCCCCGTCTGTCGGCAGATTAACCGTGTAATCCAGAGGGCTCCCGTGGGCCCAACGGGCCAGGCCTCCTGCACATCCTGACGTGTTTTTGTGCGCAATCTTCCCGCACAAGTGTGTCCATGCATGCTTTGGTGCGCTTCGCTAGTGGTTGGGGGCACTGATAGTGTTTCACGAAGAAACCCAATTAGCGAAACGGGATCAATTTCACGGTACTGAGAAAACGTCCATGCCCTTTGAGAAATGAGACACACGCTCTTCAAAGCAAAACCCAAAACACCTGAAAGGAACCCGAACTGCACCCTTTTACAGTTTAAAATAAGCGCATAAAGTGCGATAAGACTACCATTAGTCAAACACAACGTCCCTTCAGCGATGCACCGGATCTTGAAAACTACACATGTATTAATCTGACGCAACGAGATCATTTCAACACTATTTCAGAGCAGCTTACCAATGTGTCAAATTGGCTTGACGGTGTACAAACTAGTATTTTGGCTGAGATGTACGTCGCTTTGGAGAAAAGCGTCTGCTAAATGAATAAATGTACATGTGTATCAAAAATCACTCAGTCCATAATCACCATCTATAGAGAGACTGAAGAAATCTTGACACAAGAGACTCCACGGTGAAGATGTTTAAAAAAAGCTTTTTTATTAAAGTGACATAATATTCATAATCGTACAAGATACAATTGCCTCCTTCATATATAACGGCGTATCGGATTTGCGCGAAAAGATAATACAGGTCTCTACGCTGTAATAACCTCAAAACACAGAATTACAATGGATTACGGAATGAAACTGCAAAAACTCCACGATGAACAGTGACCAGAACCAAACTAATTATCTTTTTAGACACTAATCCGATGTTTCATCATTTGTGAAACACACATTGCCACACACTAGACATTATTCCGCAGTGGAAGGACCTTCAGAAATAAAGACTTTGTTATGTCCTTGTGTTTCAACACAGCTTTTAACACCTTCTCAGCACCATTCCTGGTTTCTTGAAAAAGCCATTCAAAGCGCAGCAGCACTGCAGTCTTCTCCCAACTTGCTTGCACTCAACTGCGGCAAATCTCAATCAGAGCAGCAATGCAAAAGCTCATGCAATTAGCTTTAATGGCAGTCACTGGCACTGATTAACTCCACATTGTTCAAAGGTTCTCATTCTACCCAAGAGCAGTGAACTTCTGACACACAACACGTGGCCATTAAAGCTGTAAGAATCCCGTTGCAAGGAACTGGCAATAAATCGCCTCTAATTACCGCAGTTATTGCTCTGAAACACAATAACTGCCACAGTCACCAGCGTTCTCTTGGCAGCAACCGACTTGAAAGTGTCATCTTTCCTGCGAGTCTGCGGGCTACTGAAAGGTGTGCCATGTTACCCTATTCGGGACAGACCTGGAGACTTGGCCTTCTAATTACAGCAAATGGCAAAATCAAGATCTTACAAAAAGCATTCAAGGCATTTAGTTTCCAAAACTTGCAAAGATCTCCAAAACCGATAAACCTGCGGAACTGTGCAAGAACTCATTAATCCCCCACTTTTAAGGTTCATTAATCTAGTGGTAATACAGAAAAATGGAGAAAAGCCACCATAATTCCAGCCGGAAACATGCTGGGCTTTCATCTATGTGCATATGGCAGAGCACCGTCTGTAACCGTTTCCTCCTCCGGGAGGTCGTCTAACGACATCAGGTTTAAGGAGACGAGAACATCAACTCCAGGGTCCTTCTCGAAACTCGCTGGCAGAAGATGAGGCAAGAGAGGGTGAGGAGAAATCTGGAGCAAATGGGCAATATGCAATGCTGCAAATGCCTTTCAACATCCTACCGCGTTCATGCGAAGGAAAGCACAGCAGCAAACCTCAAGAGTACCGGTAGTTTGATCATTACCGGCGGTACTCTGCGCATCCACCTGCACGCCGCATTTGTCATCACTTTGCTTCTGGGTACCCAGACCTTAGCCGGGCCCCTCTGCTTTGGGGCCTTGCGTAACACCATGTGGGAACCATTACAGCTTTCACCCACATACTTAGTTGCATGGAGCACATGGGGAGCGTTTCTCAGACTGACTGAATTGTGGGTGGTCACCTTGCCAACCGAGACCCAGCCTTGAGAACAAGGGTAAACACCCCACAATGACATCTGTGTGGGTTCAACGCAACCATTGCAAAAAAGAAGAGGGTTTATTGCTTGGGCTGCTAAGAACAGCCTATGAAACACAATATGCCACTCATTTCATAGAAAATGAGTTACAGGTGAAACCAGGCTCTACAAAACGTAATATAAAGGATTGAACCTGTTCATCTTGACTATCGTAGCTTCTCAGGGAGCGAATAAAGATTTGGTTACATGTAGCTTAGCAAACACCACGGAAAACTGAGGTAAATTACAGTAGCCACCTCCTGATCCTTTCAGACTACATTAGGTAACGAGGTTTCTGTATGGACACACCGCTGAGTCAAGCGGAAAACTAGGGGAAATTTTATTTTCTGATAAAAGCACAGACAACAGCTAGGGTTTCAACTGGGTTAAACAGAAATAAGTCACACGTGACCTATCCAGTCTGATTCCTTATTAAGGCAGCGAGTGTGCATTTCCAGGAATGAATCCACTGTCACCATATGTCAGATGGCAGTACAGAATACATATCATTTCAAAAAGTCAGCTATACCGTTTTGTGTTCCTTAATTCCCGTTCCAGGAATAGCAGCCATAAAAGCGACTAGGTGCCGATACAACTGGTTTGATTTTGAGCCATAACTAGTGTATTCATTTTCTTGCCAGTTCTGCACAACAGCTTATTAGCTACCTCACCCAGCTCTTCAGGTTTTAGTGAAATAAAGCAGAGAGGAAAACAGTCTTTTTCAGAATAAATTCCTGCACTGTAGCTATGGTTCCAACAACCAAAAGGCAGAACCAGATCAATGCCTTTTTGAGCCCACTAGGTTAAAAGTGAAAAGGATCATACATCACACAAATAAATAATGAAACCAAAATCATTCATCCCCACTAAAGGGTGACCAGGAGATACAGCAGGAGGACCTGGAGGACCTGAACCCCCCCCCCACAGGTCCACCACCATTAGCCTTGCCAAAGCCCGGTCACATTAACCCCACAGTCACATGTCACTGATCAGGGAGATACGAGAAGTCCAATGGCCAACCCAAGAACCGTAGGGAACCGAGGCGAAGTCCAGACAGCTGCAGGTGCCGACTGGTCCGATCACACACACAACAACACACAAAACTGACAACTCAGCAGGGGCCAAACCTGAACTTCCGTCAACTATCCATTTCTTCAAAAAGCTGGAGTTCTGTTACTAACTGCATTTCAGAAATTTGCATTTCTTCCGTGATGAACTGTGTGGGGGAAGGAGAAAGTGAAAACTCTTCATTCAAACACAGAATTGGCCCTGAATGAAAGCTAGTAAAACAGCACGTAGTGTAGGGCTTAGAGCAACTACCTTGGGACCTAGAGGTTTGAATCTCATCTCCTGCTGAAGCACCCTTGAGCAAGGTACTCTGCTTTCTTAAATAAAATTAAAAAAATCACAGGTAGCTTGACATTAAAGGTTGCTTTTAGCACCAGCTAAATATAAATACAAGTCAGTCTTACTCAGGAATAGCCCAGTAGAGAACAGATTTTATATCTGGAAAAAGATGTCTGGGAAAACCTGCATATCTCTCAGATGTCTGTATTTGCCATGTTGCCAAGGGACAGAGCAGTGCGATGACTTACCGCAGACTTGTGTAACTTTACACAGTGCAGCCAACTGCTCCTGACATGTGCAATGATGGCAATTGGGAAGGATTTTTCTATCTAGTGAAATCAAGTTTTGCAATAACATAATGGTCAAAGGAGACCTGATGCTGCTCAGATTATGCTGTTGTCTGTAGTAGCTTTTTAGACGTTTGAACAGATGGATAGCAGAAATTGCCCCGAAAAACAAGTCCCTCCCAAGGACCTGAACTGGAAACCTTCAGTTTACAATCCATGTCCTTCACATCATCATCTGCTTCTTCCTACAACACTGCCAAGTGCACAGATGTCCTCAAAACACAACTGCAGAGTTCTCTCTCTCCACCTGGCCTAACGTGGGGTTATAGAGAAACACGTCCAGAACAAGGTCTGAGAGCTCAAGCACTGATTTCATTTCAGGCAGCTGCACAGATGAAGTCCGGTGCAGTCAAAACGGCTCCAAAAACCCTCCACAGTCCCAATGCACTCGCGACATCGCAATGAGGCGACGCAGCCACACCAAGAAGCTTATTTGTGGAGGGGGGGGGGGCAGACCCACGGGACATTAGATATATCCACGGTCTCAAGAAACACTGGCTAGACAACAACAAGAGAATAAGAATTAACAGGGATCGCACTCTGAACGGTCCAGCTGGATCAACGGCAATCGCGACGGAAGGACTGAAAGTCACGTGAAGCGAATGAAGTTAACCGGGGGATGCCCTCCTGCCACCATCGAACTCCATAAACGGAACAAAAGGATGCTTTACATGAAATAAGAGCTGTCGGGTAATGCTATAAACCCCCCACTCCCCCCAGGGTAGAAGAACGGAGCGGGCTGAGGGAGCACTGGGCATGCGCCCGCCATATCAAAGAGGGAGCCCACCTGCTGTGCGGATCAAAACAACTCCTGTTCCCCAACACGGGGCCACATTTCATCTTTTGAAACTGTCCAGGCCAATTTTTGACTGCCATACACACCAGGGAGAAGCTTTTCTCTTGCACGCAGCCTTCAGATCCAACTGCAATGGGGCAAAATACATCAGAAGCACAAGGGATCTTAAGCCATGCTGAAAAGATGAAAAATAAAATACGGGTATGAACAATGGAATACACAAGTACCAGCGATGAACGTGGTACGGGCTGTCGTTAGGATATCCGCCGAGCTTCTTCTCTACGTACTGGGTTAAAGAGCCGACCGCATACTTTCAAAGGCATGACGACACCGCTGCGGCTTTCCAGTGGGATTTGAGTCCCTTGCTTCCCCCCCTTTCTTTATTTCGAGCCCCATCTATCCATTATCTCTTTAATTAAGTGCAATTGATTCCATGTCGAAGGCCCACAACAAACCCACTAAGCTCTCGTGCCCTGTCGATCGCCAGGACTACTGCGGTAAACAAACCCTTACTTCAGCTTCTGCAACGTTTGCCAAATGTTTACACTAAAAAAAAAAAAAAAAAATTTTAACAATGGGGGGGTGGGGGGTTGTTAAAGGACATAAGCAGTCAATGCAGTGTAAAGGTTTGAAGAGCCGTCCACTCATTTTTAAACCCTGCATGAAATATATGTGAAATACAAAATTATACCTCCGAGTGTGTATTTTATGTGAAATTGGAACGCCACACCGTTTTCAGCATTATTACAAATATGCTCCCAAGTAGGTTTTGGGGGTAGTGGCGGCTACATTTCCAACTGAAAATTGCATACATACTGTACAAAAATATGTATTTTGCCATTATAACACCAGAAGAAAAATTACACACACACTTTCAGTATTTATGCACACCTGGCAAAGCTAGAGACACTGAAAGCTGAGCCTTATGAAGCAGCACGGTATTTCTGACAACACCCAAATTGTTTAACCATCAGCAAAAAGGTTACCTTGGAATACCTGCTCAGCTAGCTTTTTAGACAATGTGAAAATAAAAAGATTGCTTACACTTAACATTAGCTGGTGCCTTCTTGCAATAAAGAGTTTAAAGAGAACAGCTGTGGTGCAGCATAGAGCGCCGAGTGGCCACTGCGCTACAGGTAGCTCTCCCATTCACCTCCCATCTGCTCCAAGTTTGCAAAGTAAACAGAGAGTTTAAAACCTGATACCGTGAGCTCCCACAGTAGGCAGTGTATGTACTTAGAAAAAAATGGACAAAGATTTCATGGGCAGGAGGGAGTGCAGTGCTTAGACAAGGTCCCCATCAAAGAACTTTAGATTCAACCCCACCTCCGGATGTAGCACCCTCAAATTCATCAAGGTAGTTACCCTGAGTACACAGTAAAAATTTCAGACCTGGGTAAATAACCAAGTAACGTAGTACAGTATACCTATCCAGCTGTCAGTTGCCTTGAGCAAAGGTCTGCGCTACATGAATAAATGTAATGAAACAACGGGGGTGTGCTGTCCTTCAACAGAACCTACATGTGTCGGAGGCAGAATTTATATATTACATGATTCACTGTAAACCTCTACGCTGCAGCATCTTGAACACAGCTGAAATCTGTCCCAAGATGCAGTATGCAGAGGCCAACAATACAGCGTGTGAAACACTCCAACATCTCAGCAAGCCAGCGAGGACCAATGTAGTGTTAAAATGGCCTGAGGGACCAGAGGCTCTGAAGACACGATAACTGTTAAGTCAGCAGGAAAAAAAACAAAAAAAAAACCTCACCGAATGGACAGCCCTAAAATAAGCCTCATTATCCTATTACACTTCATAAAGAAATGCAGGTGACAACAGGAGGATCCAAAACCACTTCAGAAGATGTGCATCTCCTGATCAAATGCAGCACCACAGTACTGATTAAGAGGCCCACGGTTCCAGCGGCATTTCTCTTCCGCTGCCAAATGGCTGTTTCCCATACGGCGTGCTGACAGCGAGCCAGCGAGAGGCCCGCGGACGTCTGGGGGGGGGGGGGGTAAATACGGGAACGTTACCCCGCTCTCCCTGCACAGCGGCCAGCGTCTCTATTCCCAGGAAGCGCTCGTGTCCCTCGCTGCCGCAGCTAATTGGCCAGGAAGCGCCCAAAAGCTGGAACACGAGGCCGACGGTGGCCCTTCAATCAAAGTCGGAGCTGCCTCCGTGTGCCAGGCCAGGCATCTTGGACCGAGGGGCTCAGACGGCCTGTTGTCCCCGGGGCCAGTACCAGGTGCTGTTCCGCAGATGGGTTGAGCTGGATTCAGTGCAGACGGTCTGGGTTAGAGAGAAAAGCCATTGTCCCTCTGCACCGAGCAGTCAGCATGAATAAGGGCGGTCGTGCTCAGCCAGTGCTGACTGTCTCTCTGAAGGGACCATGCCTAAACTGCAGATTTTCTTTTTTTTTTTTTTTTTTTAAAAAAATGTGCTATCACTAAATACTCATTTTGTTTTTCATTTTTCCTACAGGTGGGTCTGGGGTTCAAGTCCCGCTTGGGGTGGCTCGCGATGGACTGGCGTCCCGTCCTGGGTGTGTCCCCTCCCCCTCCGGCCTTTCGCCCTGTGTTGCCGGGTTAGGCTCCGGTTTGCTGCGACCCAGCTCGGGGACAAGAGGCTGTATAGCGTGTGCGTGTTTTTTTATAAATAGTTAACTTATGAGGGGCTGCGGTAGAAAAATCACTTCCTACACTTAGAGATTCCAACTGCACTGAATTAATAATTTTCAGCTAATTAACTTAACGTTTTCTGTGAGAAACTATAAGAATCTTGAGGAGTCCTAGGAGGTGCTGCGATGACTGAAGGCACAGCGCACGTGTGCGGAGCGGAGGCTGAACCGCGGGACAGCCGTGCGCGTCGCCTACGGCCTGGAACACACCTGAGGGACACGTGGGCACGCCGCCCCTTGCGTAGGGGCTGGCGGCCGTCCCAGAATCCCAGCTGCCGAGGCCAGAGCGCAGCAGGGCCTGGTCCCCGAGGACCGTCCGCTCGCTGCCCAAAGGAGCGCGATCCCCTGTCGGTTTCGAGCCTCGCGGAGGAAGTTGCCTGCTCCTCGCCAAGTTACAGATCTGGGAAACGAGAATATTCCCAACAACAATAAACTTCCTCCAGGACAAGAGCTCTGCTGCGCGTCTTGCGTAACCAAAGGTCCCTTCCAGAAAAGAGCACACAGATTTCATTTGTTTGGCCTTTAAACACGCAACGCGGTGCTTCTCTACTGTTGCATTTTATTTAAAAGCAAAGGTAAACATCCTTTTACATTAAATGGAATGATGGTCATCACACTGTATTACGAAAAAAGTGTTCGCAATTTCAAATTTTGCACGATTATACAAAGTGACAGTAGCAGACTGCTCCTTCGTGACAATTAACATTTGTTATTAGCACAATGAACATGTTCATTAGGAGGAACAGAAAAAACACAAGAAATGCGGCGGTCAAACGAAACACGGAATTATAACGGAACAAAGAGATGAAACTCACTTCAAGACTTGCTGTTCCTCCTCAGCTTGAGGGCAACGGCCCTTAAAATTCATAAGTCCTCTAACACACCACTTCTGCAGAGACTGCTTGAAACCCCAAAAAAAAAAAAATCAGAGCTTGCAGGCTAAATAAATTTCTAACTTTCCCAAAAAACCTATTTTATTACAGTAGCCAACTGGCATAAACAAACAAAAGTGTCACCTCCACTGTTATTATGGTTTCCTGTTCACCTGCAAAACTGCTTACCAAGTAGTCATGCAGCTATAATCAATGTTTATGTCTGGGCACTAAGGCATAACAGACTTCATAAAAGTCTAGAAAATTACATGGTACAAATAAAAGTGTATCAATGAGACTTTTAAAAATCCCTCCACCCAAACTTCGCCCCCAAAATAACGGCTGTTCGGAGGGGGGGAGCTGCTTATAGGTAATCTGGGCAGACAATCGCAGGCTCCAGATACAAGAAACTAAGCCTTCTGCTCCCATAAGGCATTCCTTAATTGCCTAATAAACGTCATCTCTGCTGGTCGGTCTGGGTGGCGAGCGCTGCCGCAAAGAAGGGAAATCATTGTGCTGGAGATGAGGAACAGAACGTTTCAGTGACAAACCCTTGGGTCATCTGGCCGATGAATGAATTCACATTGCTTTTCTGTGGGGGGTCATTCACGCTGAAAAAAATGACTCGTTGCACATAACGTGATGAGTCACCACCACCATTGACTGTACGGAGCGTTTTACTGAGGAACGCTGAAGAAACTACCGTCTACACCAAAATAACGGTCATGTTACTCTACATTAAAGCGTAAATCACTTCTCTGCAAACAGTACACATCTAGGGGGGAGCAGGTGGCACAGCACTTAGAACCATCACCTAGCCCTTCGAGGACAAGGGTTTGAATACTTGGTGTTGCGACAGTACCCTTCTGCCAAGGTATTTACCCTGAATTGCCCCACTAAAAACTATCCAGTTGGACAAAGGGGTAAACTATGCAACTTAGGTACAGTATTGATATAACACACAGTATGGCTAATATCAAAAGGCATTTTCAGAGCAAACTTTTTTCACAACTAATGAATAAATGTTAACAACAGAAGCAATGGAACTACAGCCCTAGAGACATAGCTGAGAAATCCAACCTGAGCCCAGCACTACTAACTAGTATTCCATCCCACCCATCAGTAGTTATGACGCAGGCACTATGGCAACTGGATCGTGGCTTGGAGACATGTTCCTCTGTGAAGGAGGTTATTAAACGCAAACACTAGCTTACCGTTCTTTCCGAGGTTTTAAATTCAAGTTCTTACGCTTTCACGTTTCGGATGGAATGAGAGCCCCGGACTAATTCCTCACCCCGGAGAGCACATTCCTGCACATTCAATGAGCCACCTATGGTTCCCGCAACAGTCTGACTTAAGAAAACATGTCACCTTAACCACACTGAAGTCTAAAATGAGGGGGAAAAAAAAAAAAATGTGTACGCCACTTTAGTCGGGAGTGGAAAGAAAAGGAGAAAGGAGGGAGAAAAAAAAAAAAAAAAACCAAAAACATGTAGAGATAACACAATCTGAACCATTGACAAAACTCAAAGAAAACAAAAAAAGGATAAATTTTATCTTGTGCCCCACCACTTTAAAGACTACTACATATTTTGTAATGCATAAAAATTAATACGTAGACATGAACTTTGCTTTATGATTGCGATACGACCTTAGATCAATATGTAGTGTACTTTAAAGCGTAATGGCCTAGTGTACACACTGTGCAGTAGCACCGAATGGCACCACACACGCAGTGTGGGAGGTCCCAACACCACCCATAAGCAAATTACTCATATCACACTCCAAAGCCTTGCGTACAAATTTCTGTTTCGACTTCTCCCCACTGGGACGAGACCCCGAGGTTGGCCCAGGACCCGCTGGAGAGATTACATCTCCCAGTTGGCTTGGGATCCCTGGGGTGAGCTGGAGGAAGTTGCATGGGACAGGGACGTCTGGGCCTCTCTGCTCTCCCTATGGATGGATGGACGGACGGACAGACTTCTCCCCATCCAGTAAGAACATTATAAACATTCCAGGTTCCAGCTAAAAGCTCTCAAAATCTAACAAGCTGTAAGCTCCGGAGTATTAACCAGATTACCTGCAGAGACCCATCCAGCCACAAACATTTCTGTCATGAAACCACTCGGTAGCAAATAAAATTATTGCCCTTTTCAGGCATTAGCATTTCTTTCTTGCCAATGATATCTCATTCTGTCACTGACTGGTGCCATCACGCGATATAAAAAGCGCAAGGTTGCCCATTAAAGCAAAATTAATGAAGTCTTGTTTGGGGGGGGGGGAGCACCAAGTAATAGTTTATAACACTGATATTCAAATGTCAGTTTAAATGCCAACGCTAGCCTGGCTCTGATTTATAAACTCGGAGCAGAGAAGTCCATATAAACCATTTACGTAGACCAAGGTTCCTTAAAATGTTAACCCGACGGGCCGGTGTAGGTTCTACACCGGTTTTCATTATCCCGAGGTAACTAATCGCTTGATCGAATCAAGCAAATTAACCTCATTTAAGCTTCTTTTCCACTATAAAAGCCACTAGCTGTTTACGGAAAACCTGTCCATACAAGGGTGAAGCAGGATAAGATTCATAATCGCAATCCACACAAGAGCACTGCGCTAATTGTTTCAGTGCATCTGTTGCGTTCGGGGAGGGGGGGCTCACTTCCTTTGCAGCTCAGACAACACAACATTGGTAAGCCCATAACCTTACTGTCCCACAGTCACACACGGTATCTCTAGTCATTTCGGTGTATTTTCGGTGTATTGAGGGCACAGCTTCGCAAAAACAATTTACATGGAAGAGTGGTCATAAGGTCAGTACTTAAAACTCAATCTCTCTATACACAAAGTATTACAAACTATTCCTGGAACGTATTTCTCTTACACCATCGTCCTGCCGATCCTGGGAGCACAGGGTACTACAGCGAACCAACCCCCTGAAAGGGACGCCAGTTCTTTCCAAGGCGATCTCTCTCACGCACAAAGGACAATTTAGTTTCAATTCACCTGAAACATATATCTTTGGACTGTGGGAGGAAATGCAAACTCTACATAGAATGAGCTGGATTCACACCCATGTCAGAATCCAGAGCGCAGGAGTTGAGAGGTACCAGTGCTGATCAATGCACCACTTCCAATTAGGCTACTTGTTGCCCTTAATTTAAAAGCAAAAAAAAAAAATCTGATCAATCACTTGCCATTATGACCCGATATGCTCCACCTCACCTTTTGAAGACAGGTTCCTTTGCCGAATAGAAAAAAATTAAACACCACGTGTTTTTTTGTGCATATTAGCCTTATCTCATAGTAAAAGGAAAACACCCTACAATATAGTGCAGGACAGGAAGGCTTCTGGCAGCTGGAGCTCCATCACACCCCCCATCACCCCCATCAAAGCCCGTCCCGCAGTCACAGAATTCGGCTTTATGCTCCCCAAATAAATCACAGGTCACGCAAGCCCGGATCTGAAGACTCAATTCTTCTTTGTTGGCATAAACAATGGTGGGTAATTGGCCTTGGCCGTGATGCCGTAACAGGTGAAGTCGTAAGTCACGCAGTCACATGGCTGCCGAGGCAGCTAATGGGGATCCAGTCTCCGGGCATTACTGGCACGCACTGCGGCTTTCGGCCATAAATTAACGCTAAGTGCCGAGATTAACGCACTCGACTTTCCGCCAAGTATTAAGACGTTGCACTGGCAGCCGATGAGACCCTCCAAACTTGCCAGCTACTTTCCGGGCAAAGTTCTCTGCACGGCACATTCTGCTGCATCGGCCTCACATGGAGATTGTGGAGGAAACCCATTTACACTGATCTCACCCAGTCTACTCCGGGTACGGCCCCCTTCCAAGTAGAACACCTTACATTGAGTCTACAGCAATGCCTTGTCGTACAACTGTATACAACTCAAACAGGGCAGACCATGCTGGGACAGCTGGTAGTGTAAAGGCTCAGTACACTCACTCATGCCCTGTAGGCACAGTTGAACAAGATAATTATCTAAATTACTCCAATAAAATACCCAGCTGGACAAACAGGTAAAAAGCTATAGGTTGATGGGGATCATACCATCAACTGAGCAAAGAAATATCAATATCCAGAGGTCTGAGGGACATAATGATTGAAAAGCAGAAATGCAACAAGTGATGGAGACATCATTAGCTGTAATTTATCGTTAAGGACTATTTTTCCGTAGAAACATTTAAAGGCCTTTTCATAAGCCACTTAGCTTACAACCTCACCCATGTGGTTGATATTCCCCTCCAGCAAAGGGCACAACTGTACTTCTCATTCTGCTATTTGAACCTAGGAAATTTTGGGCGCAACCTGTTTCACTCAATCAAAAAAATCCACTCTGATAAACAGAGCTATTGAAAGAGTCAACGTTCCAGAAAGCCTGGTGTTGGAGGGGGAGGAATTCTGTTCGTCAGAAGCAATTCAATTAGAAGAGAGACACAGGACTGGAAGGAAAGTTCTGAGGTCCCTCAGAGCTGTGTGACGACATGCTCCTCACGGGCTTCCTGACTCCTCACTACTCAATGGTTTATGACACATGGCAACTAAGACCCAACAAGAACACTGCAACACACATTAGTGACTCTCCAGTGAGTTCGGAGAAGGTTTGGGGAACCGCGCGCCACACAGTTTATCATCTAGCGCTCAAACCCTGCCCGGGCAATCCATTTTGCAGCCTTAGACTCGGCCTCGACAACTGAGCACATGAGACGCTAGTCTGGTCTCTTGGGAAACGCAAGTCGATAAGATACACGGTCGCTGAAAAGTGTTTTTGGGGCAAACTGAATGAACGAGAACAAGAAGCGTAGAACTAGAAGGGAAACAATCAAGCACAGCAGTAGCCCGCCATAACAAGGACCGAGTGACGCCATGCACACGGCAATGAATAAATAATCACACCGCCAAATCAGTAATCCTATTTTCCAATCCTTTTGTCAAACTCTCAAAAGCTCCATCCAGAGTCACAAGACTCTCCAGCACGCCCTTCTAGTAGCGCCGGCTCGGACCCAACCAGCCAGCCCTTGTTGGAGCATTAGGTCTGTCTACGGGAAGGACTGGCCCACATCGGGTTGACCTTATGAAACCAGACCTTCACAACCTCCCAAGCACGTGAGCCAACGGTCCAAATGAGACAAAGGAGGCACCCAACGTGATGTTCCAGTGGCGCGTCCCAACCGGGTGCACCTTACCCCAGTTCAGCATGGCAGACCTCCGCATACTGATCGAATTCAAAGGAGCATAAATCCATAGCCAGCATAACGCAAGAACAGAAATATCGCCTCTTCGCAATAATCGCGAAATGCACCGCCTCCTCGCAGTGCAGCCATTGCCGATAACGCCGGCGTCAAAATATCCAAGTACTTCTTTTAATCCGTTTCAATCCAAAATACCGCAACGTAAATTTAAACGTGGGAGGATTAACAAACAAACAAACAAACAAACAAACAAACAAACAAACAAACAAACAAACAAACAAACAAACAAACAAACAAACAAACAAACAAACAAACAAACAAACATTTTGCCAGAGAGCTTTGCCAAATGGGTTCTCAAAGTAAACACAGGTGGTGTGGTCCCACACCGGTCTGCAGTGGCAGGTGTGTGTAAACATCCTCACGCATGGACCCAAAGGCAAACAATGAACAACCGAAGCACCTTCTCCCATACTTGAGAGGAAAGGGTTTCCAAGTCAAAACTGCTCCACACCCCCTCCATTACGATTTTTCGACATAAACCTGCGTAAATACCAGGAGGATGCAACGAGAGGCCATCGCGCGAATAAGATGAGCGATACCTCGGTTTACCAAGAACCGACTCGCATCTCTTTACGGCACCGTGACAAGAAAGCCGCTCCATAAAGTTTAATTAGAAATAAAATAAAGCATACGTGCACGTCTCGCGGCGCCCATCCTCGATGCTGAAATAGAGCTTTAACTTTTTTTTGCGTCTTTCTCTTTGTGTTCAGCTGCTGGTCACCCAGGCCTTTATTGTGTCCACTGGTCAAAAGCCACACTACACTTGGGCAGAGCAGAACAAAGATCCGGGATAGGGGGTGGGGTGGGGTGCACCGCACCGGGTGGGATGGGATTTGGCAGCAGCGGTGGTGGGGGGGGTCATTATTTCTCCTGGTGAAATTTCACCTACAACCCTGGGCTAAAGCCCTGGGTGCACGCGGGATCCACGGCGTCAACTCGGACACGGATGCCCCCACACCGCTGCGCACAGGCCACCCGCCGGTGACAGTTTCACTGGAAACCATCATCACGGTAGTACATGGACTGACTGGCAATGGAGATGCGCGTGCAGAAGGAAGGAAGGAAGTACAAAAACCCAACTAAGCCAGCCTGGGGTCTCCTTAATAACCAGAGGGCCACCTGGCTCGGGCTCGCCAGCTTCCCCGCACAAATTAAGGCACGGTGGAAGAAGCCACGTTCGGGAAGTGATGAGGAAGGATCAATGAACGAGTCGTGGTGACAAAAACAACCACAGCACAGGTCAGGACAGGAATGGGATGGCGATGGGATGGAGTTGGGTGGGGTGGGTCGGGCTCCCGAGCGAGTCCCGACCGGGCGCACGTACCAAGACGAGGGCGAAGCGCTCCTCCAGCTCGCTGGGCTCCGGCATGGGCAGCTTCAGGGGCAGGTTGTGAGCCCTGAAGTCCGTGTGCTGGGAATCCACGCTGCCCGCGTTGCCCATGATGATGAGGATGATGATGATCTCTCACACTCTTAGTTTATTCCAGCGCCGATTCGATCAGAACAACAACAACCACCACCACCACCACCACCACCACCGCCGGGATCCAGTGAATCTCAGACAGTTAGACTAGACACAATGGATGGCCAGAGAGAGCGACATGCAGCCAGCCGTTATTGTCCGCGCGCCCACACCCCCAGGCAGGCAGGCTCCGCGCCGCGCGCTCGCGCTCGTGCTCACTCCTCCGCGGGACGCGCGGTCCCAACCCAGCGAAACAAGGGCACGAATCCGAAGCCGCAGCTCGCCCTCGTGTCGCCCGCGGGCATCCTACGAACAACCAGGGGCTTCCTCGTCCTTCTCATTCATGATTCATGGATGTCTGGCGAAGGAGCGACCCCGGTAAGATGCAGATTTTTTAAAAAAAAAAAAAAAAAAAAAGAAAAAAAGAAGAAAAAATTTTAAAAAAATGTGCTTTCTTTATCCGTACGTGGTACAGTTGGTCCGGCAGTCCACGGTGGCTGCGCTCGCGCTGGCTCGCATCGTGCACGTCTGACGGACTCGCGCGCTGTCCCTTCCTAATCCCTTCTAGTGACGACGCGGAACGCAGCGCATCCACACGCAGCACATTGAGAATTCGCAGCCGCACACAATGAGCCCTTTCACTCTGCCCCTATGGGCGTGGCACTATGGTTTGTGACGTCACGATGGGCGGGGTCGTCTCCTCCTGTTGCATGAAGGTTATTGAAGTCTTTCGACTTTATTACTGTAGTCTGTTTTTTGTATTACTGTTGTTGTTGTTGTTGGTGGTGGTGGTGGTGGTGGTAGAAGTGCTGCCCCCAGAATACTCGGTCTCACTGTAACACGCGTTTCACTCACCGATTTGTAAATACCGCGATGAATAACTAGTAGTGCAATTTACATGACGCGAAATTTTTTCAAGCGCTACTTGATTTATCCGTCAATTAATAATAAAACGCGCGTCTGGTCTGGGCTGCTTCGAGCTTTACTACCGAGTTTCACCTTGGGTTTGAGAGTGTAAATAAAATAGGGCAAACAGCTCTGTTTTGAGCTGGTCCATCTATGTGATAAACAGTAGTTTCAAAACATACTACATACTGTATATACAGTCAGTTGTGTTATACAACGATATTTAGGTTCTTAGGGAAAATCGCGTTATCATGGTTATGCCAGTTCAGTTTTATGGGAAAATATCGTTGGGACAGAGCACGTTAAATAAAGTAATCATTCCTTACAGAAAACTCATATCTCGCACCAAAATTTAAATTAGGACAGTGCATATAAAACATAATTTCTTGCAAGTAAACGAAGAAGCACATGATGAAAATACTTATAACAGGCAAGTTGAGTCACTTGTTTCCAAGCAATGAATTTCAAAAATTCAGTTTTTATTTTTTCTGATGAACTGCAATTTTTTTTTTTTTTTTTTTTGCAGTTTGTCAATTTTCTGATATTTATTTCAACTATATCTTGGAGGTTTTACAGAAGCAAACCGTAAAAGTAAATCTCAGACTTCTGTCTTTCTAAGCTTTTATTGTCTCTGCCTTGGGTGTAAAAGTGTGGTATACATGGGGGAGGAGGACATTCCAACACCTGCACCTCATTACTGTAAATATGCATCCGCATCTGATTGCCATGCCTCCCTAACACAAGTGCCTAGTTACTGAAAACAAACATCTAGTTGCCATGGTTCCCAGTTACCTATTTAAACCCCTCCCATATTCACAATGAGAAGTTAAAGAGCACCCAGAGACCACATTTCCGAAGTTAAAGTCCATAATATCAGTTGACCTTCATCCTACCTTCCCATGGACCACTTTCTGGTCCTGTGCTCTTAAAAACAGACCCCACATTTTTTAACGTGTCAAATTATGAAGTACCAGGGAAGTGTCACAGTGTGACTTTGGAGTTGCAAACAACACAAATTACGAATGTTCCTCAATCCAATATGTTTATCTATTCATAGTAAATCCGACATAGCAGAACTAAGACATGCAAAGTTAAGAGGGCCGAGCCAAGTGGAACTTAACCAGGAAGTGGAATAGCGATCACATACTCCAAAAGTCCTATGTATTTGTTTAATACATCAAAGCTTTATGAAAACAAAGAGCATCTATCAGGAATGAAGTGATATATTACATCCTTCTGTTGACAGTCTCTGAAAACAACAGTTGTGTTTCTTTAAAATGTTAAGTGTAGAAAGAAGTAAATGTTTTGAGAACATCTGACTGGGTGGGGTCCTCTCAAGATCTTGTGAGCAGATGACATCAGCGACCAGCAGAGTTCCTGCCAAGACCTTCTCCAGATGTGCGTCTCTTTGGAGAACTCCCTGTGTTGTCTTGGAGGCCTGAGTGACTGGACCCAAGCAGTACAGAATTCTGATCTCATGCAGTTTAACATTACAGG
This sequence comes from Scleropages formosus, assembly GCF_900964775.1. Classification (NCBI taxonomy): domain Eukaryota; kingdom Metazoa; phylum Chordata; class Actinopteri; order Osteoglossiformes; family Osteoglossidae; genus Scleropages; species Scleropages formosus. The sequence continues at coordinate 2,100,470 of NC_041817.1, forward strand.
CCCACCCATTCCACATATCTTGTGGTATATATGAATATATCTAGCTTGTCATATCTGAAAATGTAATCCTAAACAACATGTTTAAGCAGTGGGGTAACTTCCAACAGTCAATGAACATGCTTTACTAAAATGCAAGCGTGTTGGTATTAAAATTACAGTTTCATGATATCATTTAATAGGCATGTGAACTTCCCTTCCCACTGATTTAATGACTGCATATAATTAACTTTCCCTGCCAATCATCTACTTTTTCTCTTTTACTTGTTCTCAAGTAAATTTGTGGAGAAATTGTACTTTTTCCAAGTAAATTTTGACATATACTTTTTAGTTTTACTTGAATACAATCGTAATGAAAATGTCTACTTTTACTGTGTTACATTTCTTGTCACCATCCTTTTGTAACTTTTGATTTTTTCACATTTAATGATTTAGTTTTCTATCCTTAAAACTGATAAAGTTGGTCGTTAAGGTGAACCGTGATATCTTCTGTGGATTTCACCAGCAATCATGAGCTGTCAGACAGGCACATATATGGTTAGTAACTAAAATGTTTTAAAAATAAGTATATTTTCTGCATTGTGAGAACTGCAGGCATCCCAGCTATCTTGCAAATTAGCATCTCCTCCCTGACTCCCGCAAGTGATCCAGGGAACACTTCCTTTGTTTGTTGCTGTCTAATGGATATGAAGACAACAGAGTTTCCAAAGCATACTGCCAAGAAACATATCCATTAACGACCTCATTAAGTGTTTGATAATCATGAAGTGATTCATGTGTCTGCATCTAGATCTCTCCATCTGTTGATGTAATGCATTTTTTTTTATTGTTTTCTGAGATGTACATCTCTTAGGAGAAAAGTGTCTGCTAAATGAATAAATGCAAATGTGTTTTACAATGTGCTGAAATCATGGGTTGATGGTTATATTGGTGTTTTACAGTGTTTTAGTGACATCTAGGAAACCGGGAAATGTTTGGGGTTTTCGGATGACCTGGGAACACATTATTATTATTTTTCCCATTTGAAGTAATGGCAAATAGGCTTTCAGTATCCGCACCGTTTCAGGAATTGATTCATTTGGTAAATTGACAGATTGATGTATTGCACTTGGCTAGTCAACCCGCCTCCGTTGCCAATCCAATCCAAGTTTCCTTGGCCCTTGTCTAAGTGACTGCATTACAGCAATGAAAAGCCCACTTGTCATAATAACATCTTTATTACACTTTTCAGACATTTGAACCCTTCCGATTGATTTCCTGTCTGCATATGACTGACTCTTTCTGCCAATCAGATTCAAACCTTTCCTTGACTAAATGACTCTATTACAGAGATCAAAAACCCCACCTGTCATATTATACTGCCCAGTATGGACATGTTTCCAGTTAGTATTGATCTGACAATGCAAACATGCTGCAATTTCCTTATGAAAGATACCATCGGTGGTGGAGGCTCTCAGAACACTGCAGTCGAGCATGACTGAGGAGAACTGTTTTGACTGTATCCTGGGAAAAGGGGTGTTGTGATCTGACTGAGCTGTGGGCTCATCTGGGCCAGTGAGACACTAGAACAGCATCGGTGCGATGGCTTTGAACTGAAAGGGCCCCAGGTGTCCACTGGTGTGCCGCAGAAACAGAAATGGGGTGTGGAGCTCTGGAACATACAGGAAGACATTAATATCATTTCATGCTCTGTCACTAAGTTCCTACAACACGGTGCAGAAAGGCAATTTTTAGATTCATTTGCTTATAATAGAACCCGGGTCATTTCAGGTTATCTTACAGGAATCAGAAAATGACAGACAGTGTATCATAGGAGCAAAAGCTAAATAACTGAATTAAAGTCATGCAGCAAAGCAGACTTTTTATAGCAATATCAGTTTAAAATTTGGATATGTAACAGGTGGTATATAAAATATATTCACATAGTGACATAAAACCCTGAGAGTTACTGGGGGAAAAAATAGCAATACTACTCAATGGAGTTATACACAAATACTCTGGGGGGTGTGGTACATTAGGCTTGGTTGAACACTAAAAGGAAACGTATCCCCCTTGTTATGCCTACAATACGTGTTCATGTGTGTTAGAATCACACATGCGCACAAACGCACAGTAAAGGTGAGAAATTCCATGCAGACAAATTACCTTATTTGAGGGTTTCGGGCGGATCTCAAATGGAGCAGCAATGACAGCAATGCGGAGTCTCCCGTTTGTACTATGGTACGCCAAGTGCAGCAGGGAAACACACCGTTGTCCGCAGAGACAATCCACAGCTGCTCAACATTTAGAGGGTTCAGTAACCCTGGCTGTCCAAAGTAGACTGCACGGAAACAGCCGAACGCCAAGCAGATGCCAACAATAAAAGCACAATTAAATCTCTGTCAGGAGCCTCCCAGATAGACCAACACGCAGATGTTGCTAAATTTGTCCAGAGGACAGCCAAAGAAAGTAGTGTTCTGAGATGAAGTGTGCAGGCGTGAGGGTGAGAGGAAATGTGTGATACACAGAGAGCACATTGTGGTCGGGGCCTGTGAGGATACACAGCGCAGACATACTTGTCCCGCCTTCCCAGACCTACCAGTGGTAGCGTTTTCCGAGGCCACGCGCTGCTTCCTGTCCTGTCTGGAGTCGCAGCATCTCTTAATCTGTCGCTTTGTCATGAGTTAAATTAGAGCAGAGGCCACGCTACACATCTCAAGACAATGGCTTTTGCGTACTCGTAATATTTGAACGTTTGTAAGTTTGCCTTTGTAAGTTATTGCTGGTCATTATATTTGATTAGTCTGGCTTCATAATAACAAAGTAACATTTTTACATTTTATTGTTTCAGAACAAAGATCCATAGGAAAAGTCTGCAAAGGTATGGTAAAGACAATCTGACAAATCCACTGTAACCAAAAAGCAGCACTAGTGACATCTAGTGGACAAGAAGTCTACACGGAACTAAAGAGCACGCAATTATAACAATTAAAAAAAACAGTACCCCCCATTATCCGCGGGTTCACTTTCCGCGGTTTCAGTTACCCGGGGTCATCCGCGGTCCGAAAATGTATAAGTTTTCAATTGCGCACCGTTCTGAGTAGCATGATGAAATATCGCCCGGGAAGTGAATCATCCTTTTGTCCAGCGTATCCACGCTGTATCCTGTTAGTCCTTAGCAGCGTCTCAGTTATCAGATCGACTGTCGTGGTATCGCAGTGCTTATGTTCAAGTACAGTAACCCTTTTTTTAATAATAAAAAAAAAACTTTATTTAAAAAATCTACACTTATGAGGACCTGGGCATTGGTTCTTAGCTTTCTTTCTTCTTCTTCTGTATATATAGGAAAGAACATAGCATATAGGGTTCTGTACTATCCGTGGTTTTAGGCATCCACTGGGGGTCTTGGAAGATATCGCCCACGGATAAAGAGGGACTACTGTACACTAACATAAAAAAGCTCTCTCTCTAGCTGGGCTTGTAATACACACAAATTTGAAGTACTTTCAGAAACCTTATCATATTGTGCCTGGTATGTTTCTGTTACAAATACATTTCTGATTTCACTGATAAAATTGGTACATTTCTGTAAAATTCTTATTTTTGCAATATATTGGAAAAACGTGATTTTTTTAAAAACATATCTTATGAAGAATTAAGGATTTTGCATCAAAAATTGTGTATTTTTGTTAAAAAAAAAACTAAAGTGCTTGAAACATTTATAACAAATGATAACCCATCCAAGGCAGGGTCACGGTGGTCCAGCGCCTATCCCAGAAGCAGGGTACTTCGTCTCTGCGCAGCGTCTCTCTCTCTTGCACGCATGCGCACACACTCACACGCCTAAAGAGAGTAAAGAAAGGTAAGACCTCGCAATCCACCTGAAGCACATGCCACGTTGTTGTCGTGGATGTCCACTGCATATATGAAGAGTGCCAGGATGTTCTGTGCTCCACTTGGGTCCGCTGTCAGAGTTTCAGCGCATCCGTGCGGTAAAGCACACGCTGCCAATGCACACTTAATATACACAGCTACCTCCCATTCTGCAGCAGGATTCAGAATATCAAACACAGAAGTCTCAATGAAAGTGCGGAGTAAAACCCCGTAACGCCGAGGACACGGGAGGCGGACGCTGAGTCCAGAACTTCCCGCGAGAGGAGACCACGCGAAGGCGGGAAAGGGGAGGCCAGCAGGCCCGCGCGCGCTTCGCACAGGAACCGAGGAAGCGACCCTCCGCCACCGCCATTAGCGCGTGGGTAGCGCTGCCGGTGCTGTGTTGGGAGCGGGAGCCCCCTGGTGCTCCTCCGCGGTACTGCCTCCAGGATCCCGACACTCGCAGGCATCGTCGCGCGCCGGAGAACCTGCGTTCTGCTTCAGTTGCAGCTAAATTCTCCGTTCCTTCGGTCTAACTTGGCTCCTGCTGTAAAACGAGTCAGATAGTGAATCTACCAACATTTGCAAGGTGGAGACCTGTAGAGAAGAGGTAATTTGTCAATAAAAAATATTGACAATAAAGCAATAATAATAAGTGCACAAACTGAACGAGTAGTGCTCAGTTTCTCCGTTATCATGTACATTATGCGGTTATAATTCAGTAATTAAGTGATCAGCTTCCGCATGACACATTAAAACCCCAAGACCAAAATAATTAGTTATTTTCTTTTGAGTGGTAAATATGTATGGGTTCTGTATGTGGAACACAGTCAATGGCTCAGTCAGCATTGAACCCCCCCCCCCCCCCCCCCCCACACACACACACACACACACACACACACACACCAACGGAATCCCAGGAGCAGGACCGCAAACCCTGTATGAAACCACCACTATGTTCTCAAACCTACATGCTTCTTTCTTGCCTTAGACCGGATCCATCTGCTGTAACTCTATTTACCAGGCATCAGGTTAAAAACCCAAACACAATGCTTTATTATTGACATTTCAATTCACGGTCTTTTTTTATATTTTTCTTTAAATCTGATAAGTTGCTACTGCAAGGCTAAATTATATTTTGCATTTAGTGTGCAGCGGTACTTGATTTTGCAGTTATCCAACCACATGTCTTTGGAGTGTGGGAGGAAACAGGAGCACAGCTCCACACAGCTGAAACTTGACTTTAACCCATGCTTGAACCCACAGCCCAGTAGCTATGAGGTCCCAGAGCAGGTTAAATATCCAACATCCCTTTGCTAACCTTCCATCAGTGCAATGAAAGCCATATGTTTTTGTGATAAAAAATTTATTCTGAATTGTGGGCAACTACAGTTGTAGCATTCTCATTACTGGACGTCGGAAGTTTTCAGAGATACAGTTTTTGTTAAAAATGAAAGAAATGCAGTGTTATTTGAACTGATCTAATGTATAACAGCAATTCCCAGAGATGGTGCACCACTGCATGCTGAGAAAATTCTAAATTGCTGCAATGACAACATGTTATGGACTGTGTGGTTACGTATCTTCAGAATAAATTCTGAAAGGGACAAAAATTCTGGTATATACTTTATAACATTACTTGCAAAGTGAAATAAAACAAGACACGTGTTTGTCATTTCGTTGGGTTCAGTGACCTTCTTTGATAACATAATTTAAATACCCTTATTACTTTTTAATTCTAAGTGAAACAGCAGGAATGTATGTGACTCATTGGCGGTGATGCTGTGACTATCAACACCTGATATCTGCCATTAAATTTAGGTAGGAGAATGTGTGTGCACAGAAGTAACAAAGGGTGATCCAAGCATCTTTTATCCTATTTGACTTGCACATGGAAGAGAAATATATTTAAATATTTAAAAATTGCCCAAAAATATATAACATGTGCTTTGGCATATAACGAAAATGTTTTATTCAATGACGGAAATATTTTTATTTATTTCTAAATGTACTTTTGATATATGTTTGTTGTATTTTGGGCCATTTTCAAATATTTGCAAATTGTCAGATGCTATATTTTGATATATATTTTTCTTCCATATGAGCTTCCCCAGTAAACAGACTTGGTGCCTAATGGCAGCAGCCGTTAGTCCATTTCAATAGGAATTCGGTGCACTGGTCACTCCTCCTCTTCCTCCTCCTCTTCTTCCTCCTCTGCCATGACCTCCACAATGAGTTCGGCTGTGCAGGTGGCCTCGCCTTCGCTGTTCATGGCCTTGCAGGTGTATTTGGCGTCGTCATCCGCGGATACGTCCGCAATGACCAGGCTGCAGTTCCCGTCCTCATCGTAGTCAATCTGGAAGTGACGAGTCTCCTTTATGGGCTGGTCATCCTTGTACCACACCACCTCTGGGTCAGGGTAGCCTGGGAACACAAATCAGCCGGGACAGAGACCAATGTTATTTCCGGCAAGGGAATGTAATGTCACAATACAAGAGCTATTTCAGTCGAATCCGGCTTGTAACCGAATATCTGAAAACAGATCCCTCATGTATTTGCCATTTCTTTTTGAATTGTGGAAAAATAACGTGGTTTTCTACAAACCTTATAGCGACTTCATCGACAAAAAGTGTGCCTGTTGGTTTTGCAGGTGTGTGTAAATCTTTATGTAATTCTAAAAATGCACCCATTCTTCAAATACACTTCGGCAAAATCCACCTCACTTGTGAGTAGTTTTGTACGAAATAATGTTGGGAAATGCTCCATAAAACCATCCCTGAAGAGCCAGTTACTGGTATTTAGGACAAAAAATGTCTCTTGCTTGAGAAATTTACTGCAAACATACCTATAGCGAATGTAATATAACAAGATGATAATTTCACTGGCTGGACAACTTGTTTGCTTTTTCAGATTCAAATTCATCAGCTATGGATGAAACACAGGCAGCGCGGCAGTGACAGGCATCAGCAGAGATAGAGGCTTTTGGCTCGGCCTTCAAGGGGCTTTACCCTCGATTTTGCAGTCGAATCGGGCGGCACTGCCCTCCACCACCTCCACGTCCTCGATCACTACGCTGAAGGAGGGTTTCACGTGTGGCTGCTCCTCATCCTCAGGAGTCTCCAGCAGATTCCTGGAAACATCTTTTGCACAGCCAGTGCCACACAGAGTAGGAAACACAGTGAGAAACCACACTGAGTTGCTAACTGCGTATATAGCTCTGTGTTTGTGCAGTACGAGACATTTTACAAATAATGGTTAAAAATACAAAATAAATCGAAATGTATAAAATCTAGATATGTATTAAAATACATATGTATATGTATAGATATGTATTTATATAAAAATACATTTCTACATAGAGTTACTGCCTTTGAACCCAAAGGTCACAGATTCGATCCCCACCCCTTGTTGTAATACTCTTGAGCAAGGTACTTGCCCTAAATTGCTCCAGTAAAATTACTCAGCTGTATAAACAGGTAAATAATTGTCACCTTAACATTGTAAGGCGTCAGATAAATGTACATGTCTTTTACATAAGATGACAGCAGCACATGCAATATGCTGATTATGTACAGTTATGTACCACTGGTCTCCCCTGAATTGCAAATGTGCAGAGTTCTCAGTTATTTTCCACTAGGAATGGCAAGAACTTTCAGGGTGGCATTAATACAAGAAGCACTCAAGTCAACCTCCATTAATGCCTTTGTTAAAAAAAAAAGATTTGAAATCTCGCCATGAAAGAAAAAGAAAAAAATTGCCATGGTACCTTCGATTGATGAGTTACCCTTCTTTGCACTAACACCTGCTAGCATGGCCATGGACGAGAGTCTACCAATGGCTCGAACTGCATGTCCTGTTTTCTGAAAAAGAAAAAAACAAACAAAACATTTTTCATTTTGAGTCTGCAGGCCAAACACAGACTCTCACTGAATAGATTATTTGTTCCACCTTTCTAGTATGCTCAAAATATTTAATGGATTCAGGACTAAAATGACCTGTAGTGCTTTTTTTATAGCTGTAGTGCACATTGAGCATTGAACAGAAGTTTATTTCATTATTCTCAGCTGTATAGTTTGGGAACCCAAAAAAATTCCGAGGACTGAAAAACAGGAGCGGTGGTGGACGTGCAGCCAATTCAAAGAAATGACCAACAGGGATCCAGCCCTTGGGTGCTCATTGCACATGAGCACAGTAAACCCATAGGGTGCCCTCAAGCTGGTGGTTTCTACAGTAAGCTTGATGCTCTAAGCAGCACCCTTCCCTCTTGCATGGTCCCAGCTGAACTGTAAGGCGATAAGAATTCAGAGTCAATGAATCAGAAAAGAACACGCTGACTGCGCTTTGCCTCTGGGTGGATCTGAAGGTGCTGTGTTTTGCCGAAAACAAGAAGCACCATATAAGACATAACTGAACTGGGAGTAAAGAGCCTTATTTCTTAATGTCCTCTGCTTTAGCGTTTCTTTATCATCTTATATTCACACACAAAGCAAAGCCAGCCAGGTTGTTTACTTCTCCTTCGGGTCACATGGTTTCCTACCTGCCACTTCCTCCTCAAGATGTATTTCTTCATTCTCTCCTTGGACAGCTTCTTGGCCTCCATGTTCTTTGTGTCCTGTTTCAGCCATGGATGTTCAAGGCATTCGGTGCACGTCAGCCGTGCTCTGATGAGATTGGACAAAAAAGCAGAAAAACCTCTTTGCAGAAGCACCGAGTGATCAGAAGGAGTTGGATCGTAAAGCTTGATCAACCCTTCCAAAATAGCAGCCTTATCAGGAAAGCACTCTTTACCCACAAGAATAGCACTACACTCCATAACAACAGCTTTCTGCTATACATTCATGGTGTAAATTTAAAATATATGAACAATTCAGAGTCTACATCAAGTTCCTACTGATTCAACAGAAGCTGTAGCAGCTGAACACGCAGAAACATTTTTTGTGTGTGTGAGACCATGGCTCACTTCATGTCTTTCTTCAAAAGGCTGCTGATGAAGTTTTTGGCCTCATCTGAAATCTCATCGAAGGCCTCATCCTCAAAATCCCAGGTGGCCGAGGTGACGTTGGACAGCGTCTCGTTGTCGTTGTCCCCCATGAAGGGGGATAGCCCACTGACCCTGGGGACAGCGTGATTCACTGTTACACTCCACAGTCCCACCAGCTGCAAGATACACACTTCAAAGGCAGTCACTGTTTGGATTTGGAAAAGTTCTCTGCAGTGCTGCCAAAGACATAGTAAACATTAAATACCACACATTTCGAACTCATCCATGAAAAGAAACCAGGGCAGATGTTTCTTTGCATATGAAAGACATGCCTGATTACAAGTCACCTTACATCACTCAAGCAATAAAAAAATGAATTTCTTGCAAAGATGTGAGGTAACAGAAGGCAAATTTGTGGTGCAGCAGCTATAACAAGAACTAAGAATAATGCAATTCATGTGGTGCACAAGTGATGTTGACAGTTGTCAAAACTATGTGATAATCTGAAAGATAATTCAGGTGTTTTTGGCACAGAAATCAAAGTTTTTTTGTGTTTAAAATAAAGGCACTAGAACACACTTTTTTTGTTGCACTAAAAAGATGCCAATGGCCTTCTTCACTTACAGGATATAGCAGATTACTCCTATGCTCCACATATCTGTCGGGTAGCTGATTGGTTCATAATTGATCACTTCTGGGGCCACGAATTCCGGTGTTCCAAACAGAACTTTCAGGGATCCTGCATTTTCTGTGGATACACATGAATACAGCAATAAGTTTTTAGGTTTTTCCTAGGAGAGACCACCTTTGTCTGATGAAATAGTACAAAAATGATTATTGCTGCACAGAAACAAGTTCAGGAAAGTGATCATAAGTACAGTACAGATGCTCCTTGACTAACGATGAGATTACGTTCTGATAAACCCATCGTAAGTGGTAAAATTTTACGACGAAAAAGAATACAGTACCGCACCTACCGAACATCACAGCCTAGCCTACCTCACACGTGCTCAGAACACTTACCATAGCCTACAGGTGGGCAAATTTCAGCAGGAGACACAGATGGGCATTTAGTAGACATGGTGGGATGCGAAAACACAAAATAAAAAAATGCTTTCAACACAATATCAGGTGTTTACACTTATTCAACAGATGCTTTTCTCCAGAGCAACTTCCACTCTATGTAGTGCTATCAGTCCACACACCTTATTCACCATGGTGACTTACACTGCTAGATACCCTACTTACAATGGGTCATTCATCCATACATCAGTGGAATACACTCTCTGTGTCACTCACACACTAGGGGTGAACCTGAACAGCATGTCTTTGGACTGTGGGAGGAAACCAGAGCACCTGGAGAAAACCCACACAGACACGGGGAGAACATGCAAACTCCACGCAAACTGAGCGGGAATCAAATTCGCATCCTCTCACACCACCCAGGTGCTGTGAGACAGCAGCGCTACTCGCTGTGTCACCATGCTGCCCGCGGTTGTTTACACTCATTCGCGTGATCGCTACAGAGACTGTGAGCATGACTGAGTGGATGCTGCGGCTCGCTGGCATCGCCCAGCATTGGGAGAGAGGATAGCACCGCACATCGCAAGCACAGGAACAGATCAAAATTCAAAATTCGAAGTACAGATTCTACCATAGGCGTATCGCTATTGTACCATCGTAACTTCAAAAAATCGTAAGTCAAACCATCGCAAATAGAGGAGCATCTGTATTACAGAGCTGCCATATAAGGGTCACTTAGAAGCAGTCCATCAGTTTTTCATGGCAAATTCACCAGGGAGGCACAAAATCAACATCTTGAAAAAACCTGAGGGGCACATACAAGGTTAACCATATATAACCATAAATAATTTACTCTTAGCTCAATACCACTTCCTAGAAACCAGTTCTATAGAGATGAAAAAACAATAATAAAAAGAAATGTCATTGTGCTTTGGGAACAGATCATTTGCAAACCCTTAGGATGCTTGCCAGATTGGGAATGTCTTCTACTCAGTCCTGAGAATCTACCTCACCTGTTTGGATAGTCAGCAGAGCATATACAGAGAGACGTGGAAAGCAAGGCGAGAGACAAAACGACTGTGACCTGAGAGCGTCAAGAAAAAAGAAGGAATAAAAGAACGAATACCATACCTATTCGACGTGCAAGGCCAAAGTCTATGAGCTTGATCCTGCTCCCGGTCTTGTTAACACACATGATGTTCTCAGGCTTTAGGTCCAGGTGCACAATGCCTTGCTTATGGATGAACTGAACTCCATCGATGATCTGCAGCATGTACTTGATGACCTCCCTTTCTGTGAGCTCAAAGTCCTCATCGATGATCCGGTCAAAGAGCTCACCCCCGGAGATCCTGCACATCAGAACACAGGCTTCAGTGTCATCTTATAACATTGGATGCTACTGTGACACAGGTGACATTTCACAAAGACTGCTGTGGTACTGAAGATAAGGGCTATATAGGAAGCAGGTGACACAGCTGGATTCAAATAAAACACTACAAATTGAGAACAATTTGTACAAGCTCAGGTATTCTGCAAACCCAAATGTAATTTGGGTTTGAACAATGGGGTGGGGTCAATGTCATTCATGTTCTACATATTTACATAAATATAACAAAACACTACGGTTAACTGGTGTTTATTTTTTGACACGACCCAAATGCCAGAAGGAAATTTGGATAGTGTATTCATCATTACATTCATTTAGGTAGGTGACACTTTTCACCAAAGCAACTCACAACCTATACAGCCATGTAATATATTTAGTTTTTAAGCACGGGAGCACTTCAGGGTAAGTACCCCGGTCAAGGATACTATAGCATGAGGTGGGATTAGCACCTGCAACCTCCTGAGTCTGGCAAGCCACTATGCCACCTGTTAGCCCTCTACATATACATTACATATGCACAGATGTGTGCATGTATTTTTTTTAACCAGAGTTCTCAGCTACAGTGCCAGGTAAAATATATCTGAGCAGTTTTTGAGGGTAAGATAATATCCATTCAGGTTTAGTTTTGAAAATGCATTCATGGTATCACTAAAAACATTTGCAGACATCTGTAGACATTTCCAAGGCAAGTTATCATCTCATTTATTATTTCACATAAGTAGATGAGAGAAAATACCCTGTTTACATTTTTTATATATTTGGCAAGAAATCATTGGAAGACTCAGTATAAACAGAAATAATTTTTGTGATGTCCAGAGTCTCTGGGATTTACGGGGTTAATGTGACAAAATTGGGACTGAAACATTTTCGGACTTCAACAAGATGCTGTAAATAATATTTTTCCACTAAGAATTTGCTGGCAGTGTAGTGTTGTCTCAGTCGTAGTGCCAACAAATAGCACTCAGAACATTCTGGAGTTGGTCTTTTTTCCACAGGAGATGCCAGGAAGGAAGCAGCTAACGGGGGTTTTGCACTTTGTTCTATTTTTAGCTGCCTACCATTTCCTTTATATGGTGCGTGAGACTCACAGCGCAAGGTGCACATTCAGATGGATATAACACCAAATGAGGCCTGATTTATTCATGCAATGTTCAGGTGACTGAAGTTCAGGCAGAATCTAAGTAAATGTGGGATATTGTGTGGCTTGTTGCTATGATATTGTACAGTGTAAAACTCAAGTTATATGTATCGTGTTTATCATCTAACGATACATTCATACTCATCCCTTTCAGTGACCAGTTATGGTTTGAATGATCCCATAATATGGAGAAGGTGGTGTATGTGGTAGACGGATGGATGGACGGATGGAGAGACAAGCAGACAGACATAGATAGATAGATAGATAGATAGACCTGTATTATTGCAATAGTATATCAAGACATACTGTATGTTCGAAGAAAGCTGAGATACTCACATTTCCAAAACCATGACTATGTCGGATTTGCCCTCAAAGGCGTCTACGCACTGAACAAGTTTGGGATGATGTAGGGAGTTCATGATGTCGATCTCTTGCCTCACATTGTCTTTCTCTTTAGCTGAGTAAGCTTTGATAAACTTTCCCGCCCAAACTTTTTTAGTTGATTTCTCAACCAGTTTGAAGACTTGGCCAAACTTTCCCCTGAAAAAAACAACGAGAGAGACGTTGCATTCATTGAAGTAGCTGACGGAGGTGTTTGAAGTAAGCTTAGTGAATGAATCAGTACTTCATCTGAGCAATAACCACATCTCTTCAACGTATGTATCTTACTCACGTTCCAAGTCTTTCTTCCACATCGTAAAAATCTTTAACTTTCTGGTCTGCTTTAATGACCACATCTCTGTAATCGGGTTCTTTCACAGCATCTGGAATGACGCAAGCCAAAATATGTTTAAAAATATAGAAAAATAATAATAATACACTTGGAAGCCATTGTGCAGTTGCCTTTTGATTTTAACTGCATTACTGTCTCCTTGATTTCAAACCTGTTTTCAGCTTCAAAAGTGGAAGATATAAATTGCAGTATATTACTATACATCATGAACTCGCACTGGAAAAGTGGTTATTGCTAGTAGAGGGATGATAGATGTTTTTTACTACCGACATACTTTACGATTATCTACTATGTAAAGTTACAGTACTCATATACAATTAATGTACTTGCATATATGCAGTAATTACTAAAAAGCAAAGTATGTTGACATTTTTTAAAGGAATGATGACATAATAGCTACATACCTTCATCAGACATGTCACCCTCATCCTCCTCTTTGTTTTCTGACAAAAAGATATTAAAAAAGTTAGAGAAAAAAATGATAGATGTTAAAAAAAAATAGAAAAAAACACTTTAAAATGTTCAAGTAAATTAAATTTTAAGAAGAAAAGGTCATTAAGAGTTTCTGATGTCCAAAAAAGTCAGTAGGATTAAAATTTCACATATATTGACTTCTTTTAAAAGTGATAATAACGCCATGTGGAATTTATGCACTAAAATTAGTCCCTTTAACAACTGTAATGAAAGCTAACGCAGGAGGAGTTTTAGTTCAAATGAAAGGGGGGGATCAACAGGAATGTAAAAATGTGAACAGACAACTAATTTTTTGAGTGGTGTGAAAATGAAGTCAGATTACATTACTTCACTTAGCGGACGCTTTTTTCCAAAGCATCTTACAGTGGATGCTATGTACTATTACCAGCCCACACACCTTATTCACCAAGGTGACTTACACTGCTAGATACACTACTTACAATGGGTCACTCATCCATACATCAGTGGAACACATTCTCTCTGTGACACTCACACACTATGGGGGAACCTGAACGGCATGTCTTTGGAGTGTGGGAGGAAACCCACACAGACACAGGGAGAACATGCAAACTCCACACAGACTGAGCAGGGATCGAACGCACGTTCTCTCGCACCACTCAGGCACTGCGAGACAGCAGCACTACTCACTGTGCCACCATGCTTCCCATATTTAATGTATAAGAGCATTCTTATAAAAACTGCATTTAATTTCAGATTCACAGTAATTCAAATTAAGTGGGAAATACAGAACTGATTTTAGTTCACCAAACACAACATTTACTGTACATTTCAGTATTTCCCAGTTAAGGAAATCACTAGGGGGCGCTCACCTTCCTCTTCTTCCCCAACTTTGACAGGCTCAGACTCAGCACTTGGATCCCCAATCCCATAGATATTGACAGCTCGCACCCGGAACTTGTACTCTCTGTCAGGCAGCAGGTCCTGTACACCATAGGAGGTGCTGTTGCAGGATACCAGGTGCCTCCACTCCTGGTCCACCGAGTCCCAGATTTCCAGGTGGTACGACTGCACCGCGCTGCCACCATCGTAGGTGGGACCGTACCATGACAGTGTGAGGGAGGACCTACGAATGTCCGTTGCTGCTGGCACACGTGCGGGAGGGTCAGGCTTGTCTGAAATGCACAAATCACACCAGTCATAAGGAGTATAATTAAAAATCTCAGTTTCTTCATGCAAGGTATCGTCAAGGCTGCCTCTGCAAAATGTAGTCAGTTGAATGAGTATTATCTTTTGGGCTAAAAGACTTTCTGATGAACCACACAGTCTGTAGATTAAGTGAAATTTCACATCCACTGAAGGCACATTTTATGTGCTTGAATGTGTGAATGTCATCATGATGGACTTCCACTTGAGGTATCTTCCGGTAAGCTGATGGCACCTATAGAGAACCCAGTTTTTACTTTGGACATAAAATCAATATTGGAGTCACTGGAGTTCTCTCTCAGGCTCCATTCATGTATAACTAGGGTTGATAAAAAAAAAAACTGATTAAACTTAGTGCAGTAATGCTGTAAAAACAGAGAAAACTTGGGGGGGGGGGGGGGGTCTAGTACTTTTTCACAGCCTGTATATGTTTAATGTATAGTCTGAAATTCAGTGAAATCTTATAGTTAAGCAAGTCAGTTGGAATTTATTGACCATGGATGGGATCGTCCATACGCACACAAACAAACTATGAGCTGATAAATTATTTATGCATGTCTTTATTTCAGGTGAAACATTTATGGTGCTAGTAAAATGAAACAAAGAAAATTAATTTTTGATTAACTTCTCAGAAGGTATGCAGGATGCACTGCCTATTACTAACAAACATTTTCAAAACCCAAAACAGTATTTAACTTTCCAGGGCTGTTGGTAGAACAATGTAAAGTATCCATAAAATGCAGTTGCACTATTGCCTCCCCTCCCACCCCTTCCTCCTTGCTCATTCCAGGGTTACAGAAAGACCAAGAGGGTAATATATAATCAGAACTATTTAAACAGTGGGCAAGGTTTTGTAAGTGTCTGACATGGTTTATGAATGGACACTACATCCCGGAGATGTAAGCAAACACCACAACTGCAGGGAGGAGAGGTGTAATTGCCCCACATCCACACTGAATATGCTCTCAGCTGACAGTTGAGCTAAAGTCATTAGAAATGGATAGCTGGAGCAAAAATGAAGCCATAAAAGGCCACTGGGAGAGCTGCCCTGTCTGAAGTGGTCTTTTCTCTCGTACCACTGCTCCTGGGCCATGAGGCTACTGGACAGGTAATGGTTTTATCTCCCATGGTACAGAGGGTCAACTTCTGCTTTTTTGAAGACCTGATGACTACTTATTTACCTGAACTGGGCTGTGATTTCTGTCTTTATAGACACAAGTTCTATGCTGCCAAGAAAAGTTTCTCTTTCTAACCATAGACTCAATCTACAGACTCAATGGAATAGACTAGAATGCCCCGGTATGGGCAGCTACTGGTACCTGGAACAGTAGCTGGGGATTTTTTGTTTTCTTCTCCTCAGCTGTCCATTGGCTTACTGAGGCACTGTTGCTGCCATTATTTTTTCTTTTCTTTCAGTTTTTATCTGGTCATTTGTGTTCACTTGTTCAGTGGTCTGCGTCACTCTATTGAGGAGAGTACTTTATAAAGAATAAATTGATCTAAAAGGAACTGAATTGAACTGAACTGATACTGGTATGGAAATTAGGTATTTTTCCAAAATTGAACCAATCATAGCAAAAGATGGTTTAAACAAGAGTGAAACACTTAATAAATACCAAACTATAGCTTTCAATAAAGTTACCTTCCAGGCTGTATTTCCAAGGGACTGTTAACATTTTCAGTGCAATGATTTCCCTTACCAGAAAAAATGCTGTGCAGTATCTTGTGAAACTATCAGCCTGACAAAAATAGCTTTACTTTAATTTTCCTTACAATTTATTGTGCAGATAAGAAAGGGTTCAGCTAAAGGATAGATCCAAACGCCACTGGTATCTGCACAGCAACTGCCTCACCAAAGTATCACATACCGACTATGGTGAGGTTGAGAGCAGCCTGCCTGGTGCCAAACTTGTTCTGTAACTCTATGGTGTAGCAGCCACAGTGCTCCTGCCTGGTGGGTGAGATGGTCAGCTGACTCGTTGACTCAGTAGTTTCTATGGATAGGTCACCTTGCCCAGCTTGGATCTAAGGGGGAAACGAGAGGGTCCTGGGTCAGTCGGTGGAGCAGACAGAGAAGTAGCTATATGCATATCCACCACCAGTCAAAAGCTTGACTACACCTTGGCAATCTGCACAATATCGGTATGGGATGAACTGGACAGAACAGTAAAAACAAAGCAGATCACAAATGTGCTACATATCTTGGAATTAATGCAGAAGAACTGGTAAAACATGGGGGCTCATTTCCAGCAGACACTTGTTAACTGAATGCCTCATGAAACAAAAATGACTAATCTTTCCAGCAACGATAGACCCAACTCAACAAGACCCTAACTCAACCTTTTGACTGCTACTATAGATCTAAAGTACCATAACTAGCCAGAACTGAAAAAAGGGAAGTACAACCTGACTGATGTTTAATTTCCAACACCTTAAGGACTTAACTGGCTCTGTTGTACACAGACACTCCAACATCTGACTTGACACACCAGAATCTAAAACCCTAAGAACTTAGGAAATTCCTGAAAACATTCCTTGCAGTCCTCACCGGTTTACGGAACTTGAGCCAAGTGCAGGTGATCGGCTGGGCCCCTGAAAATTTGCAGAGCAAATTAACCTTTTCTCCTGCCAGGATCTTCATGTCTTCAGGAAACTGTAGTATCTGGGGCGGGATGGCTGCAAAATAAAACACAGCAACAAGTCATAATTCTGTACCTCACGTACTGGCCTGGGTCAGTCTGAAAGGCACTCATTTTTTATTCAAAGTAAGCTACCTTCACACAAAAACACTATTGATACACCCCATTAGAATCCTAAACACAGTAACATGACCAAAATGCTAATGCTTTAAAGCTCAGAAACCAGAATGTGGAGAATGCTAGTGTCTATTATGGACAATGGCTGACATTCCCTCCACAAAGTGATCATCATGAGCTCTTTAGCTCCCAGATTATTCAGCTATGGCGTAAAAAGAGGTGCTTTTGGGGGTCCTTCTTACCAACAGCCATCAGCCTCCATAATGCCACTCAAGGACCTGTTAGCTCTTCAACACAGAGAAACTGGCAAGTGCCTTGGGACCTTAGAGTCGTTGCAGTTGTTTAACTGTCTATTTTGTCACTTGTTATTTGTTATTGTTATTTCTTTACTTTGTTTGGGTATAACTGTGAGCCTTGTTATTATATGTCACGTGTTAAGATGCTGCATGCTTGAAGTTCCCTGCAGGGATTAATAAAGTATCTATCCTATCCTATCTCCATTCAATGGCAGTATGAATAAGCTCTTCTCAGATGGCCTCTTGCCTCCAGCCTGGGTATGATTAGGTGAAGTGGGCTAACAGTTCTACCACTGCCTTCATCCCAGCCAGAGCCAAGTCCTGTGCCATGAAACTGTTTACAAGAGTACAGTAAGTGCTGACAGGCTCAGATTTCTTACATCCCCATTGCCTACAAACAATCGTAGAAGCATCGGAACACTACTTCACTAGCCAGGAAAAGTGCTGCTGAATGTCTCCTTCTAAACTTGTGCCCTGCAATGCAACACCGGCCTCACTTACAGCCAGGATTATAGTTCTTGGACCACTGGTTTCAGTTCTTAGGAGAGATGGAAAACTGACCTTGTTTGGGAGGTGTTTTTGGTGTGAGCTTCTTCTTTATCCTGGCCTCATCTTGGAGAGAACCACAGAAAACCGAGAAGACAATGAAAGAAAAATGAATTTCCAAGCCAAGATATTTACCAATAGCAAGAGGAATAGGACAAAATTGTTTCTAAAATTCATACTTTCAGTTGTCCCTTTGACCGAGAGCAGATAGATGGGGTTTGCAAAACGGGGAAGTAAAACGTATGTGGAAATGCAATAACCTATTAAAATGTTATATACATGTAATCTTTTAAACACAAATCTCCAACTCCCTATTGAAGATAATTGACACCAGAAATGAAGTGAAACAAAGAATCATTTCAGTATAAATATAAACACAAATAACAAGTTATAAAGACAAAACTAGAGACACAGCACTTCATACACAATGCAAATATAAAGCAAGGTGAAACAGAGCTTCTAACTTCATCTCATGATCATGAATGTGTTTTCACTGAAAGTTAGTCCCCAGCGCTACAGTACTCTAGCAATAAGAAAGAATAATCCTTCACTAAAGACTTCATTACACACTGCTCCCGTTAGACTCATAAAAGGACTCTGCAATATTTACTGAAATGCCAACCTTAGTGATGTCTGGATCCTGGAGTTTGTTACACATGAAGAACATTCCTGTTTCACCGTGACGCCAGAACCATTCAATGTTGACTCATATTCCTTTGTGTTTTATACAAACTGTTTCTGTTTAACTGCAAAATATATATATCACTTGTCATTCCATATGGTTCAATGAAATATATATTCATTCATAAAAGTATAAAAATGTCCTGTAAGAACCTCCTTTATAGGAGCCTCGTGACCTTCTGATCAGCTTTAGTGACCAGCAGAATTACTTATTGTGTGACATACAGTACACATGTATCCTGTCACGTCAAACACCACAATAGTTCCTTTAACTTTTCATCATAACCACCAGCAGCACTGAATACCAGACCGTTTATCAGGGATCGATTATTTTTTTCCAGTAAGACACCATTAAAGATTTGCTATATGAAAGATAATACCGTAAATGTGGTTCCATAAATGTGAGCATCACCTGAAGTAAAGACATGCATAAATTGCCAGACTATCCAAAGAACAGTAACACAAGAAGAATAATCAGCGATAAATGCTTGGGTAAAGTCTCGCTTCACGTCTCAAAGAGCACAAATGACTTACAACACATTTATTGGAAGGTACAAGCCAGCCTGTGCCTGATAACTAATTAAGGGAGGGAGCATTGCTCTCCTGGATGGTCCTGGGAGAGGGGCTGCCTCTGACTTTATGTCCTTTGGAATTTGCCTTTTTTGGTAATACTAAAAATAGTCTCAAAGTATCCAGGAAATGGCTCTCAGCAATATTTATTTTACATTTAATCGCTGTCAAGAAACAATGTGGCAGTTAAACTACTGAGTGCATGCAGTGAATCGCTGTAAGGCTGGGGGTGACGTTGCGCCTAAACCAATTAAAATTTGAGCTCATATTTCTACAGTCATCAGTCTTCAGTTTATGTGCTTTCCACTTCAGTCCTCCCTCTTCTCCTTAAAATAGTCATTCAACTGGTCTGTCCTTTCAGACCTCCCCTTTTAGCAAACTATGCCCATTTTTGACTTACTCACTTATTTCCGTACATAACTGTAGCAGTATAAAATTAAACATAAATATATACTGTCTGGGGGGGGTGCGGTGGTGCAGTGGGTTTGACCGGGTCCTGCTCTCCAGTAGGTCTGGGGTTCGAGTCCAGCTTGGGGTGCCTTGCAATGGACTGGCATCCTGTCCTGGGTGTGTCCCCTCCCCCTCCAGCCTTGTGCCCTGTGTTGCCGGGTTAGGCTCTGGTTTGCCGTGACCCCGCTTAGGATAAGCGGTTTCAGGCAGTGTGTGTGTGTGTGTGTGTGTGTGTGTGTGTGTATATATACTGTGTGATATATAGCAATCAAGAAAGTATGCAAAGCCCATTAAAAAAGAATAAACAGCTGGGTACTTGGAAATTATTGAACTGGGCACTTTATGATACCAGAAGATACACTACTAGTGTAACTAGAGAATCACATGTGCAGCAAACTACCTTCTTGCTAATATTTCAAGGCGAATGCATTAATAAAAGCAATGATGTAATAAACATTCACTGACAGCTACATGCCATCATACTTTGTGCAATAAAGCATTTGTGTGGTTATAAGTGATTCTGTAGCAGTAAATCTGGATAAAGCTAAAAAATTGATCTGGTTTCTGTGCTTTGACCCTGGTTAGCACCTATCAATCCTGTGAATCACACCTATCACATGTATCATACCTGTGAAAAAAGGCCAATTCCAGCTTTAACTCTCTTGCTTTCTCACTTCTGAGTTAGGGTTTGCGCACGCAAATGTAAGGGCAGTCAAACCGCAAGGTCACAATTCAACACACACACACACACACACACATCCTGAACCACTTGTCCAATACGGGGTCGGGGGAACCGGAGCCTACCCGGCAACACAGGGCGTAAGGCCGGAGGGGGAGGGGACACACCCAGGACGGGACGCCAGTCCTCCGCAAGGCACCCCAAGCGGGACTCGAACCCCAGACTCACCAGAGAGGAGGACCTGGTCCAACCCACTGCACCACCGTGCCCCCCATACAATTCAACTCATAAACTAATGAACAAAAACACATGTAAGGATAAGATTTTTCCACATCCACATGTGCTTCACATCAGTACTGGATGGTTGACTGGACACGGGCACGCAAAAGTTCAATTGATTTTGGAAGCCCCGTTAAGGGTTCTCAGCTGCCGTTTGTGGCAAGTGAGCACTATGCAGGAAAAAGTATGTTATGATCTTTTCTTGTTCGATTATTGAACTCACTGTCATGGAGGGCTGAGTCCAGAAGGTTTTTGTTCCATCTGGACAGTGATCCACCTCACTCAATCTATCATTCTGACTAAGCCAAATTAGCTTTCTGTTTGAGCTCCATGTGACCTCTAATGGACCTGATCTATTGCATATCACAGAACATTTACACTTGGATACATATGAATGTACTGTGAAGCTATTTGACCTTTTGATGAGAAGGTGGGACAGAGCACAAGAAAATAAAATTTGAGTTTTAGACATATAAAGCAATAATTGCAGATCCCAAATGAATATTAAATAAAGACTTTTTACATAATAAACTATGAGACGTTCTGCTGAAGTTCCTCAGTGAATTCCGTTACTGTAGGTTTCGATGCTCTGCTGCGGATCTCAGAGCTACAGCACGGCCAGATTCCTGTCACCAAAATGAACGAGGCACCCCATGGCTAGGGCATGGGGGAGCACTACATTCTCAGGTAGTGAGCTGATTTGAAAGTGAATGAAGGATTTCGCACATGAAGTCCCCGCCTGTCAACAGAAAGCCTGTCTTTGCAATCCAGATGAAACTGAGGTTTGTGTCTGTTGGAGATTAAACCGTTGGTCATTACCCTGAGAATCATATACAACTGGATTTTTCACTCTAGCTATTCAGATTAAGTCCCTCATGGGAAGCAGAAGTTTTCAGGTTACAAGTTCATATCCTTTATAAATCTACAAATGCATAATATATATGTATAGACTGGGATACAGGTCAAGACAGCAAGCTCTACATGCCCTTATGAACCTCCTGGCCTCTGCTGACTTGCTTCAAGGGTTAGTGCTGCCATTGGCCCAACTTTACAAACATACAGTCGCCTGTAATGCAACTTAGCCACAGGTCACTGACAATGACTGCCTTTTTACCGAGCCGGATCCCAGACACCTTTAGGTACTGAGTTGCATCCTCGCACCCTTTCAGTCATTTCCGAACCATGTTTTGCCACTGTACTGTAACAAAAGTCGAAACCATTGGAGATGGGAGGGGATCGGGCACCCAGAGCACACTGGCACTCAGACATCTCAGCACTAACCTCCTATGTGACCCTCCTCTCTAGTGGGACTCTGTCTAATGGTGGGATCTAGTTGACTTAAAATTCAGCCATAAGTGGCTGCCATTTACCCCTCAGGAATGCACCCATGTGTCTGCACACCTCCTTGAGAACTAGGAGTTGCAATAATGACAAAACGCAGTATCACAAGTATTAAAAAAATAAGTACACACAATATATGCATGTATGCAGACAATATTATGAAGTATGCTGACAAGAAGAAAGGTGATTCCTCACAGATAATAACTGGATGGCCTACTGCTGCATCACCGGATATGGATGCTGTTCTGAAACCCTGGCTCCGGTTGGGAGTGTTGAAAAGTAGACTTGGTCATGACCCTTAACAGCAGTACCGAACTAATGGTGAAGGGGTTGCCATTTTCCGCAAGACACGAAAACGGCACTTGCTCCAAAGCAGCAGCAAGGCCAGAGGAAGCTCCGCCTCGCAGCACATTTCCCATGACTCTCCCTCTCCTTCAATGGCCCAAGCGGCAGGTTCACATGTAGGACAGCAATTCGGGTGTGGGGCGAAACACAGCATGTACATCCACACTCATAGAGCTGACAAAAACAACCAGCTCAGATCACAAGTGAAAAACGAGACCACATTCAATACTGATGTAATTCTGATTAGTGAATCTGAATGAATGTACATGCATGTGTCTTTTGATTGGATCTAGAGTACATCCCGCTGTGCTATAGTCCTAATCATTCCAGAGACAGGCACCATCTTGGATCGTGAAAATAAAATGGCACAGATACTTTCGGTAAGAAAGTAGCATTATAATTAATTCAGCTGACACCTTCGTTCAAAGTAACTTACAACGATAAGCTTGTATACAAAGGTGGCACAGCGCCTGGGTGGTGCCAGAGGAGATGGGTTTATCCCCGTTCAGCCTGTGTGGAGTTTGCATGTTCTCCTTGTGTCTGTGTAAGTTTCCTCCGGGTGCTCTGGTTTCCTCCCACAGTCCAAAGACATGCTGTTCAGGTTCCCCCATAGTGTGTGAGTGACAGAGAGAGTGTGTTTCACTGATGTATGGATGAGTGACCCTTTGTAAGTAGTGTATCTGGCAGTGTAAGTCACCTTGGTGAATAAGGAAGTCACTTTGGAGAAAAGCATCTGCTAAATGAATAAATGTATTTACAGTTATTGCCCGTGTATAGACATGTGTAATTTTACTGCAGCAATTACGGTGTTTGTCCTGCTTTCTTTATTCATTGGATAAAATGCACAAGTGGTTTACCATGTCCTTCTTCCATGCAGAGTGACACGATGCGTTTGCCACTGTCCCTGGAATGTGCACAATGCACACACTATTGTCACAACGGACACACTCCTTTCAACACGAAGGATACAAGTGCAGGACAGAAGTTTCTGGAGGTGCTCCGTTTATGTCGTCGTCAAAAATCAAAATCAGACTGAAGGTACTTAACAAGAACTTGCTAGTCCTCCGCTCTGAGGTACTGTAGCAGGGATTTGAACCCATGCACTCAGTGCAAGACAACGGCTCTAACGCAATGGTACCCGGTGCCCCTCGAGCACAAAAGCACTCTTCCGAGATCTGGTTTATTTTCCAAAGCTATTATGGGCACGAGCCCTTTTCTTCCGGTTAGCATTCAAAAAGATGGTTAGCCGAAGGTAACAAAATGACAGAACCAGTGAGCGCAAGAGAGAGGTGGCAAATGGCCAACGTTTGCACGCGTATGAATGAGCGGAGCAACAAGCAGACACGAAGCAGCCTTAAATGGCAGTGTGGGAAGCGGAGGGCAAGAGAGCGGGGCAGAGACGCAACGGCCTTCCTGCTTCGCTCTCCGCCTCGCTTACTAACTTTCTCCAGAGGCTGCTTTAAGCTCCTGGCACGGCTGCGGTCCAACGGGTGTCCCCTGACTTCGGGAGAAACACCGCTCAATTAACTGTCTCAGACAGCTCGAGGGACGGAGCGCAGGGCAGCTTATGACCCGTGAAAGTGGCCAAAGCGCAGCGGAAACATAAACAGGGTTGCTACAAAATCGGGCCTCCGAGGGGCACCCACTTAAAGGTAGAGGCGTCGTGGCAAATCTACTCTGTCCCGCTCACAACAGTCTTCTGGATTTCTGCCCACGCCGAAACCTTGCGCGATGCGGTCGGGAAACATGCGGACACAAACAAGACCGAACTCTTAAGTGTATCTGCTTCCGGTCTCTTTGACATGAAACTGATCAATGATATTTGTACCCGATGAAGCGCATAACTTTTACGAAAAAATTATCGGGTTTTAAATCGCTTACGTTTTCGCGATGGACTACATGGACACGCTAACATAAAATGAAAAAATGGTTAATGGCGACCAGATGCTGTGTTTCCTGCCCACTGTGCGCACTGGCTGGTCTTAGACAGCAAGTCAGGGGTCAAAGAAATGTTTCCGTTCAGAAGGAGAGGAGCAGAAGCATTCTGCTCCTTTTGTGGAAATGGGGACGGGTGTGTTTTGGAAACTCACTCTCTGTGGTGGGAGCAGAGATCTTTTTGGTCCTCTTGTCCGCTGGTGTGGAGCCGGAGACCGACGGGTCTGGAAATAGGCAACATGATGAGAGGCTTGGCCAGCCACCGGCTCACAGATTTTTCCACATGCCGCATTTTTATCAAAGCTTCGGTAGCCTCGTGATCGGGTGAGGCTGTTTATGCACACACCTGGCAAAACTGCCGAGTGAATAAATGCAAGCAAACAAAACATGCGGGGGATAAAATTAAGAACAACGGCAGAAAATGAGAAATTTTTCATTTGTTTCATCAATATGTTGGTTGCTTTTCCTTTTGGTTTTCCCCTCTTTTCAAAGTATGGTGACCTCTGAAGAAAGAGATCAGATTTCACTTAGGAGCGAGGATCTGTTGATGCCACACTTTTAAACAAAGAACACATAAATCAGAATTAAGTGGTCTGACAACCTTGGGGTCCAAGAAGTCAGTGATTGCTAAACACATATAAATCTTTTCCCCAGTTATGGATTTCTCAGGGACCTCCTGTAAACAAACTTAGAAGTGTACTTAACAATTGTTTAATAGATGCATAAAAACAGCTAATGAAATACCGATGATTAAATAAAGGTTATAGACTACAGGAATCCAAGGAGAGAAAGGTGAATGCATGTTGCTATGGTTTCTCGTGCAGGCTGAGCATCAGGACTCTTTATGTTACGACTCAAGGACGTGCAGAAGGAGCGGCGGATGGGGAACCCGACTGCTAATTGCCCGCCTTAATGACAGGAAGACGGCAGGGCTTGGGACAGGCCTTCAGGGAGGGCGAGGGGAACGGCGCAGAGCAGGGAGCAGGGAGCAGCCTGGAGGAAGCACTCACCATCCACCAGGACGGTGCAGTCGCACTCGGCCCAGCCGACAGAGTTCTCCGCCCTGCACTTGTATTGGCCTTCGTCTTCCGGCAAGGCCTTGTCAATGGTGAGCGAGCACTGGCCTCCTGCGATAAGGACACAGAGACTGCATTTAGATGGCCATGTGAAGCCAACCTGTTCAGATTTTTTTTGCTTATATTAGATATGCATCAGATTTTGCATAAAACACACAAACGGCAGAAGGAACTAAAAGAATTATGAAATCTCTTTTGGCCTACAAACACGATACAAGGTGGATTTCAGGATCGAAATCATCAGATCGAGCCCTTTTTCAGCAATGCTGATAATAGGAATATACTTCAGAAAGAAAGGGTAGCATACTTAAAGGCTGAGCAAAAATAAATGCTGATGTAGCTCAAGACGGGTCGTTTTAAAACAAGCGGTTTTTAAATTAATGAATATCTAAAGAGAGAAATAGAGTGCGACAGTTGTGCAGTAGATAGAGCTGCTGTCTCGCTGCGCCTGGGCTGTTCGAATGTAAGTTCAAATTCAACTTAGTGCAGAGTGCTCATGTTCTGTGTGGGGTTTCCTCCAGGTGCTCTGGTTTCCTTCCACAGCCCAAATACTTGTATTTCAGGTTAACTGGTGACTCTAAACTAGACTGTAATATGTGAGTCACTGTGCGTGGCTACCCTGCAACAGACTAGCATCCCATTCGGAGTTTGTGTCTCGGAGATGGGCTCCAGATCACGTAACCCTGACAAGGGCAAGCAGTTACTGAACGTGGGAGAGTAAACTGAGAAGTGCCAAACTCAACAACCTGTAGCTTTGGCGATGTTCATATCATGGATGTTTCTCTCCAAATGTTTCAGTTCCGTTTATTCTTATACAGCCCCCTTCCCAACATCAGTTGCCTCAGAGATTTTAATATCACTCCTGTCAGTAATCTACCCTCAGCAGTGAGTTCGGAAGTTTCAGAGTTATGTTTCAATTATGCATGTTCTGCAGTTTTGATCATTATTTGTATCAGCAGCATCATTTGTTTATCTGAGCATTTTTGTCATTTTCAACTAAGCTCGTATATAAACTCAGGTATTAGATATGGATCACTGTGAAACGTGGAAGTAAACAGTTGGGACAAAAACTGGATATGGGATAAAAATCACAATCAGGCAACAAAAACCGGCAAAAACGCAGGCAGTTTGAGCAAAAAGACTGCTGTTTTCTCACAAAACACTTTTCACAAACTGAGCAAAAAAAGACCTTATTTTAAACATTTTTATTCTATTGAACGTGTACTATATCAGAGAGGTTACACAGCTACGAAAGCTTTAAAAAGCAAACAACCACACGTGTCAAAATTATCACTCGAACTGTTTAATTTCCTACTTTCTATTTGTTTACTCAGTGTTATTATGGGATTTGAAATGATAATAGGTGCATGTTTGATGATCATAACAGCCCTCATTTTTTTAATATTCTATGAAAGCTCTCGATGTTATGGACTAGCAGCAAATGAACATTTGGTCACTCAGCAGAGATTGTGCGACAATGGAAGCAAGTGTGAAATGCCTGATGGGACCTCTCAGTTTCAAACACTGCTCTTACCATTTTATTCACACTGCTCAATTGTTGATAGAATAAAACAGGTTTACACCGGATCGATACTTGTTACAGTGCTCTGGTTTTGCAGCAATGCTGTCTGCCAACAGATGCACTCAAAATTAAATTAAAAGCAGTATTTTGTATTCTATATATTTTTGTGCAAAGTAAACTAGTGTCTATATTACTCAAAGCAGGTATCACAAGACCAGATACAAGGAACCTTGTACTCATGCATCTTTAAATTAGAATAGAAAATGATGAGTAGCAAACAAGGTCTTTCCTACATTGGCTTTTCTTAGAAATGTAAAAAATATGATGCTGTACCTTCATTAGACAGTACGATGAATTTGGACGGCTTGATAACCTTCCTATCTAAAGTCCAGGTAATGACAGCTGGGGGGTCGGCTGTGACCTGACACTGCAGCTGCAAGCGCTCGCCATCGAGCGCCGTGACGTCCTTCAGCTTCTGGATGAACGCTGGCGCCACGCCGGGCTCCTTGCTTCTTTTGTCAATAATTCTACTGTCCACGCAGTTGATGTCATTTTGCTTCTCATTCACCTGACTTGCCTTGGCTTTAGGACTCGGGCTGTCCGCTGGGCTCTCTGTGTTGGGCTGCTTCTTCTTGTTACCCAGAAATGACCTGAAGTCAGTGGCGGCATCTTTGGCTGGCTCAGGGCTGGCAGCAGGGCCTGCCCGGACGCCACCCTTCTTTCCAAGAACAGCCCTGAAGTCAACCTGCTGTGGGCCGCCAACCCTGCGCGTCTCCTCTCCCAGGGCCCCTGGCTTCACTGGCCGCCGGAGGTTGGCCCTGAGGTCCATCTGCTCGCCAGCGGTCTCCTCCGCAGGCTCCTCCCCAGGGGGGCTCCTTGTGCCACCTCGCCTGCCCAGCACAGCACGGAAGTCCAGCTGCTCAGCCTCGCGCTGCCGCACCTGGTCCTCGCACCGCTCCCTCGTCTCCGTGCGTCTTTTCAGCAGCCCCCAGACGCCGGCCGCCTCCTCGCTCTCCTGCACCTCACTCGTGGACCCTCTGCCACACACTGCGCTATCCACACCCCCTGCACTCGAACCAGTCCTGCAGCGGAAAAAAAAAAAAAAAAAAAAAAACAAAAAAACTACGTTGTCCCAAAAAGCTCTTAAAATTATCAACAGAAAAGCAGTTCGGTTCTGTACTGCTGTGTTGCACAAGTAATGACTTGAGAAACCTTATAAGGCAACGAGGCTTCTAACGTTTCTCTCGTGTCCTGCACTGCTGTGGATGGTAAACAGTTTGTTTGGTCTCGCTCTGGGACCGGGCTGATTTAGAGCCAAGTGGAAGCCCATGGGGGGCAAGTGGGAGGAGCATAAAGAGCGGCTGGGAAGGAGAGTGAGAGAGGAGGCTGTCTGAGAGGACCATTTACCCCTGCTGGGGCTCCAGCGCAGGCCCTGTGGTCCCTT
Organism: Scleropages formosus; assembly: GCF_900964775.1. NCBI lineage: Eukaryota > Metazoa > Chordata > Actinopteri > Osteoglossiformes > Osteoglossidae > Scleropages > Scleropages formosus. The sequence continues at coordinate 2,129,139 of NC_041817.1, forward strand.
GGCTGACCTTCAGAGTGGCCACACAGTTGCACTCTCCCACTTTATTCCTGCAGGGGACAAAAATTGGGCAGAAGAAGCCAGGGGAGGACAGTGCAGTGATCTCAGGAAGAAACAGGAGCAAGGGTACAGAGTTCCTCCTAGTTTTTTTCATTTGAAACACTCACATTTCACCTATATCCAAATATGTGCTTATTACTTCAGGTCTGCTACCTTTTTCTTTGCTTAAAAAGTAAATCGTTCCACCCATCTGTAGCTCCCCTCCTTACTTAGGCTATATGAGAAAACAACTTGACCAATCACTGAAGATCTTCCAAAGTTTATGTTAAAATGTAAAACGTTCAAGCCTTATATGGAGACAAATCCCTCCAGTATACAAAAGGTATTTTTATAACTGTATCTCAATGGATCTTGAACTTGAAAATAGAATGGAGTAAAGTGAATACATTTCCCTCATCCCATATAAAGGAGTGCTTGACGCACACAGAGACCCTTGTTAAACTCACAAGAGGAGAGGAAATAGAGACGCATCATGACAATAAGTACAGGAATAAAAAGCTAACTGTTTGAAGCTGTTCAGTGGCACTGTCGGTAATACTGGTGACTCAGCTCCTGGTTTATGGGTTTGGGTTCAAATTAGGGCTTATCTGTGTGAAACTTTCATATTCTTCCTGTATTTGCATGTGTTTCCTCCAACAGAGTGGCTGGGGGCACAGCAAGTAGCGCTGCTATCTCACAGTGCCTGGGTAGTGCGAGAGGACGTGGGTTTGATCCCTGCTCAGTCTGTGTGGAATTTGCATGTTCTCCCCCTGCCTGTGTGGGTTTGCTCAGGGTGCTCCGGTTTCCTCCCACAGTCCGAAGACATGCTGTTCCGGTTCACCCATAGTGTGTGAGTGACACAGAGAGAGTGTTTTTCAGTGCTGTAGGGATGAGTGACCCATTGTACCCATTGTAAGTAGTGTATCTAGCAGTGTAAGTCACCTTGGTGAATAAGGTGTGTGGGCTGATAACACTACATAGTATCCATTGTAAGTTGCTTTGGAGAAAAGCATCTCCTAAGTGAATAAATGTAAGTGTTCCAGTTTCCATGCTTAAGTCATGTGAATCTAAAGAGCCTTTAGTGTCTATGTGTGAATAAATGAGCATGTCCTGTGACAGACTTGTCTCCTGTCCAGGGTGTACCCTGAATCACACTCTATGCTTCTGGGTATTATGCTCCAGACCACTGCAACCCCGCTTTGCACCAGTGTTACAAATAATGGATGGATTCTGCAGTTCTTTTATTGTTGCAATTTGTTTAAATGCTGCATTGGAGTGGTTTTTTGATGATGGCTAGATATAAAGATGCCCAACTGTAAGATGCTTTGGATGCAAACACTGGTTAAAATGTGAAACAACAACAATAATAAGAGCTTGTAGCTATGTATTTAATAAGAGATTTTGTACTTTAGGTTGATCCTGTAGTCTCCCATGTGGTTAGCCTTCACCCTCCTGATGAGCAGAGAGACCACGTCCTCCTTTTGTAGGATCTCAAAGTCCAGCCCAGAAGACACCACCTGGCCATCCTTCATCCATAGGAATTCTGGGAAGGGGTCTCCCGCAATGGCACAGGAAAGCAGAGCATGTTGGCCCAGGCAGACAGTTGTGGGCTTGGGCTTGGTGATAAACCAGGGCTGAACACCATCCTGGGGCTCTGGAACAGACAAAACTTAATTGTACTGCAAGGAGATATGAATAATTTCTGTACAGCCAGAAATACACTTCAGGGATGGTTATCAGACTTGTGTCTTTTCTTGAACGAAAATAAACATAAACACTGTTACTGTTATAAAATAAGAATTTAACTGAAGCTTCAAGGCACACTGGATCACCTGTGGTGGTAATAACTTATCTTTCTCTTGTTGGTGATACTAGACTTCATAAACCAACATGGGCCAAGGGACTCTTGGTAGGATGCCATATTGATATACCCAGGCTTTAAGCTTACCTCAGAGTCATGACTTATCCACTGCTGCTAGTCAACCCTCCAATGCTTTGCAAGCTGCTTGAATCCCTACAGCATCCCTCAAGTGGCTGTCAGACTTATTTATTGTAAACTCTTCACTGACTTATCAAAGATGAATAGAATCAGTGTCATTCTTATGCTGAAGCAGAACATATCAGTAAGCTGTCAGCACCTTCCTCAGCACCAAAGATCTGGCTTTTCACAGCTTGAAATTTACTGTAGTCCATCTTACATTGTGGGACAGCTGGCAGTGTAGTAGTTAGAGCTACTGCCTTTGGATCCAACGGTTGTGGGTTTGATCCCCCCTTCCAGCTGTAGTACTGTTGTGCATGATATTTATGCTACATTGCTCCAGTGAAATTACCCAGCTGTATAAATGGGTACATAATTGTAACACTGTAAGTTGCTTTGGATAAAAAAGGCCAGTAAATGTTATGAGCTTGTCCAGCCCTTGCAAAATCAACCTGTATTCTAGGACATACAATGATGTCACTGTGAAGTCAACCACAGAAGCTCTGATCTTTGGTTGCCTGACACTTGATTCAGTTAATCAGCCTTTACACTGTACCTCTGATGACTTCACAAGCATGTTCATGGCTAAAGCAAATAGGATCATGGAGACAGTACAGGCCCCTCCATTACGATGCCCAGCGAAGGGAGAGGGAGGGCATAAATCATACAATTTCAGAAAGACAATATTCATTCTCCCCACCCTCTTCTTTGACATGAGCACTACACCCCTGGTTGCATTGGTGTGGTACCTTGAACAGTGAGTGTGGCCTCACAACGTGCCTCCCCAGCCTCATTCCATACGTGGCAGGTGTACCTCCCCGTGTCCTCCGGGAAGACCTCCTGAATGAGCAGGCGGTACCGGTTGCCCTGGCACTCAAAGTGGAAGTCCTCCGACTCCTGGATTTCCTGTCCATCGTGCAGCCACATGGCTTTCGGTAGTGGGCTCCCTGTGACCGAATATGCAGTATGGATGTCTGTAATTTACCTTTCTTTTGATGAGCTCGAAAAAGCTCGTCAAAGTGTGGTTACTTTCTGTTTCTTTTGCACTGTTAAGGCTGACAAGCAGGCTCATAATAACTAAACTGTTTTCACACACATTTTTCAGAACCGCTTGTCCCATACGGGGTCACGGGGAACCGGAGCCTACCCGGCAACTCAGGGCGTAAGGCCGGAGGGGGAAGGGGACACACCCAGGACGGGACGCCAGTCCGTCGCAAGGCACCCCAAGCGGGACTCGAACCCCAGACCCACCGGAGAGCAGGACTGTGGTCCAACCCACCGCGCCACCGCGCCACCGCACCCCCTATAACTAAACTGTCACTGGCTAAATAACTGCCTGGGGACAGAGCATCAATGCATTCTTAGATCTGGCCAAGAGCTTAAATAATAAACAGAGAAATGATACATTTATCTTCATTTTAAAAATATTTGAATTATTGCCTTGTTACTCAACAAAAAAAATGAAAGGAAATGAAAAAGGTGAATGTTCCACAGAAGGCTACGTGATCTACTGCAAGGAATCTTGGACAGCATGGTTCAGAATAAAGCTATTTTGATAGTACACATGACATCTAAATTAACCCAGAAAAAAAAAAGAAAGAAGGAGATATGTTTTTGCAGTGAAAGAAATGTGAACTGTTGGCTGTGAAAGCACACATTCTGTATTCCATAGGATTACAGCATATTTCAATAATGAAAACGAGTCAAAACAAAGTCTCTGCAGTTAAATGTGAAGAGGAACATATACAGTATATGTATTTGTGAATTGTAGTACACTGAGGAAGGAGACAAATGAAAATGTAATAGTAATGCTGGGTAACAGTGCAAAAAAAAACCCAAAAATGCTTCAGTTGTTTGGAAGTCTTTACGACACCCCGTTGACAGCGAAAACAGCCAAGGCTACAAATAAAGGCTCAGTGATGAGATATGAGGAGGGTGAAGGAAATAGCTTTGCCTGTTTATGCAGCCAGAACTAACATGAATAATGGAGACCGTCAGAAATCTGAGGAATTCTTAAAGGGTACAGAATTAAAAGTCCTGATCTCTTTTTGAAAACAATCTAATGTTTGCCACTGCAAATGCAAGAAGAATAAAGAAGAAAAAGGCAGCAGAGTTTACTTTGCAACAAACTATTTTAAAAATTACATAGTTTTAGCTATATGGGAATAATATTATTAAAGCATCATTCAGAATTACATTGTAGTATTATCCTATTATTAACAAAACTCAGGAACTAACATTTAGCAGTGTAGTTTCTGAAAGTGAAATTCCCAAACAAAGTGTTACAAAATTCGAAAACAAACTCAGCTTTGTTTATCAGAGCTTGCCAAACATTGTGAAGAAGAAACTGCTATCCATTTTGTAAACATAGCACAATCATATTAACAGCATAATGGCTATTAACTGGAAACGACGTGGTAAGTAAGAAACCTGATCCATGAAGCTGATAGCCAGTGATTATTTGAAAACTGAACTGATTTTCCACAGGAAGTTTGACATTGAAAAAAATGTTTTAGCAATAACCAGGCTGCCCCCTCAGGGCAGGCATCCAGAGGAAATGCTACAGAAGACAACACAGCTCCAAAACAAATCATCTCTGGGATGTTTGCCGGAAATACCATTCGATAAAGTACACAAAGCATAAAAAACAATAAGGAATGTTTCTGTGGTTGTGTGCCTGTGTAGCCAATGAAGTGCAGGCCGGTCTTATGAATGACGGCTGAGAAAGCCTTACCTGTCACCTCCACCGTCATGGTCACTTGGCTGCCGTCCATGACCTGCAGGTCCTTCAGGCCTTGGAGGAACATGGGTGGCTCTGGTTTCTTCACCTCGCCTGTACTGGTGGTCACGGTCCTCCTAGACGATCTCTTCCCTGAAATCATTAACAATGAATACAATATATTTCCTCTATGCTGTGAGCAAGTTTTCAGCCTTGCCTGGGAGTTTAAAACTGTTCCTTGGTCTGCAGAAGATAGGTTGGCAGGAAACTGTTGGAATGAATGAATGAATGAAAACTTTAATTAGACAGGAAAACTGAATGAAGCTTCAGGAGCACATAAACCACATACAACGATGTGATCACAGGAAAAAAGAAAGCAGTGACAGAGGAGCTGGACAAAGACCTAAAAGATGGAAATCACACATGAAGGAAGGTTAGGGAAATAAATAAATAAGTTTACTTAAATGAAAAACAGGGTGGCACAGAAGATGCACACTTCTACTCATCCTACTCATGAAAGAAATACAGCTGATAGGAGTACAGCCAGTACACCTCTAGAATTACTGGCTAAATTGAATTAATCACAGTCAGGTGCCGCAATTTAGAAGGACAGGCGGAGGATGGAGTGTCACATTGTGGAGCTCAGCATGGTGTAGATGATGCTCAAAGCTGTCATGTGTTTTTAACAAACATCCTACATTTCTCCCCATACCACATTTAGTTCATTTAACAGATACTTTCTCCAACACAACATAGCGCTATCATCATACCACAATTTACCCGCTTAATGTAGCTGATAATGCTAGATGCACTACTTACAAGTCACTCGTGTACACACCAGTGAAATACACGCTCTCTCACTCACTCACACACACAATAGGTGACCTGCAGTCACCGATCTACCCGAACAGCGTGTTGTTGGACTGTAGGAGGAAACCCACAGACACAGGGAGAACGTAGAAACTCCACACAGCCTGAGCAGGGATTGAACCTACGCACCACCCAGGCACTATGAGACAGTATCACTACTCGCTGTGCCACTGTGCCTCCCACCTCGGGCCTGGTCGCTAGGCATGCTTGGCATGCCACAACAGCTTAATGACTGTCGGCAGAAAAGGTTTCAGGTTGTGCTCTTTGGTGCGAAAGCTGAACCAGCCTGTTGCCGAAGCTGCTTCTCTGTTTAGTCAGGGTGGCCTACAGGGGGTGAAAGGCACCGTCTGCGATCACTTGGAGTTGGTCTACTGTCCATCTCTGTGTCACCTCCTGCAAAGGGTCCAGAGTAACTTAGTCTAGATATAGTTACTACAGAACCATTTGGTACCAACCAAAACTAAAAGTAAGTTTTTTAATTTTGCACATGATTTTTAGTTTTTGAAGCTATCGACGTCTCACAGCCTTCTGTACAGTGCCATCTGAAGTACCATATATAGAAAATTTGAGAGCACTGGAGAGCTATTGAAAGTAGCAGACTATGTGGAACACCCCCCCACCCGCCCCCCCAGACCCTCCTGGGAGTAATTGCAGGAAAAAGTAAAATCATGTGGGAAATCCGAGGTCCATTCCTACATTGTGCCTTTAGATCTCAGACTGTGCAAAATATTAAAAATTATCGTTTTTTTGGGCTCTATGGTTCTTTTGATACTTGGACATCTGTTGTGAGCATCTCAGTTTTAGCATCTCGAAATAACATTTTGATTGCATGCTTTTTTTCAGAGGCATGCCACATTTCTTGTTTAAAAAAGCAAAAGGAACACTTGTGAAAACAGGAAAATGGGTAAGATTAAGGTTGTGGTGGTAATTATTTCAATGAGATAAAGTCAAAAAGGATCTAAAGCAGTCAACTGAAATTGATACTACAAAAATTTGTGATGAAATTATGTCAGTATAAATAGAGCTGTAATTTATTGTCATTCAGGACACAACCTTAGCATACAAACATCCTAATCTTATTGAGGATGAGGCATTGCTCAACTGGGTTGGCTGAGCTCCATGATACCTGTTAGTAACAAGTCACGAGAAAGTTTGATCCAGTTGCTTAATTTACATCATCTTGGAAAAAGGTGGGAAAACAGGCTTCACTAATCTTCAGTTTCCAGTCAGAAGTGCAGAATACATGCCGTATAGCCCCATCGGATACATGCATGTATTAAAATAGTTAAAAGCAGGGTTTTGCTTACAGTAAAACTTGAAATAATGCATTAAGTGAGTTAACACACAAATTTATGAGGCACTGCACCTTGGCTAATGCCATCCTGAAAGATAAACCAGCTATTAGGGGTCTCTAATCCATAGTTTAAAAAATCTTATGTATATATTTATGTAGCCTTGGTTATAAACAGAGTTGAGACTCAATATTTCATAAATCTAACTGGGGGCTTGAAATCTCAAGCTTCATAGTATACTTTTCCAAAACACAGTCTGGGGTCTCAGTAAAATGTTTACACATGGCATCCAAGCATACCTCTGCTACCATGGGTAAAACAGGGAGACATCAGCTCAATATTGCCACTTCCGAACCATGTAAACTCAGTGAAAACAACACAACCGTGAGCGCAGCGGTTAAAGCCCAACTCTTGGATGTGAAGGAACCACGTTCAAATCCCAACCCCTCCAGCAGAATTCTGACTCAGTTACTTGCTATGAAGTGATATAGTAAAAGTTACCCATCTGTATAAATAGGTAGATATTTGTAAGTATCTTAGTGTACAGACATAATATTGCAAAACACTTTGAAGAAAAGCATTCGCTCAATGAATAAACAATAATCAGTATGCCAGAACTACGGGCCAAAAATTGCTTAAACACTCCACACATGTAGACGGCTATCACTTCTCTTTCAAGACAAAATGGCGATATTATGAAGTTTATATCATAATCATAAACATTACTGCAAATGAAACTATCCAGTCCAGTGTCACTAGAGTTCCAGAATCCACCCGCAACGATAATACAGAAACACCGTATCCTGATCAACGCCTGGGGCAGTTCTCATTAGAAAGCTAAAAGTAACTAACATTCCCAGGTAGCTCACAAATAATCTCTGTAACTAGAAGATCATCCAGGTGACAGTGGAGTGTCCTTTGACACCATCGTGAAGATTAAAAAGAAAAAAGGTTTGCGCTAGAAATAACCAAACACCACTGTCCATCCATGCTACTCCACAATCTGGTGCGAACTGCCTAAATTAATTGTCATCACACAGACATGACCCCCCCAAGGAGCAATGCTGCACTCTTTCCCAGCTATTCTGTGTTGCACCCCTGTTCTGAATCCCTGTGTGTCATACCTGTGGTGTTAAAAGTTATAAGATTGAATGTAGAATTATGATTATTTCCATAAGAAGACTACGTAGCAAGTGACACAAGATGTGAACGCAAAAGTCTTGCTAGCAGGTGGTGTGTCGTCTTTGGTGTGTCGACCTACCAACAGTTTGTGCGTTTCTTTAAAGAAAACATGACCAAGACAATAGATGGGGCTGGGCTGCTTGCCTTGAAAGTCCTAAGCCTCTTCCCTAGAGCCTGAATACAGAGACTGTTAATAAGATTTGCAGATTTGGGAGAAGAACATTAATCCATAAAAAGCAGGACCTGCGCTAACCTCACAAAGGGGCTGTGCTCCATGCTTTATCACTGCATAAAAAATGCACTTCCTGTCCTAGTAATTAGTATGGCAATAGGTTATTACTCTGGGTTCTTTAATAGGTCGATGGAGTTCAGAATGGGAAGATGTGTCACTTTTTTAAATAAGCGTGCAGATTTTCATCCTTTTCCGCCTTTTTCTGGAGATGTTCATCATATAAAATGAAAAAGACATACAAACAAGTCTGATCTTTTAAACAGAGTTCTAGTTTTAAACGAGTTGCTGAAGAGAATGCTGAATGCAGAAATCAATCTGTCCAGCAATTATTCATAACTGCTTGTTCAATGCAGGATCAACCTGGTCCAGAGCCTATCCCAGGAACACAGGGTGCGGAGCAGAGTAAAACGTGGATCGAAACCTGTCCGTCGCAGGTGCTCATTCACTCGCGCACACCATGTGCAGTTTAGATTCACCAGTTCACCTGAAACACGTCTTTGGACTGCAAGCAATTAAAAGCTTAATACTTAATTAAGTTAAAACACAAAAGCTGAGTGTCTTTCTTTAGAAGCCCCAAGACATCTGGGAGGGAATATGGTTGCATCAGTATGGTCGGTCATTTCTTTCTTCTTGGCTTTTACACCGTCTGAGCCTCTTATGAATAAACATTGAGTGGAGGACCGTAGACTCAAGTTTAGACAGAGCTTCTTTAAAACTCAGAAGGCCGTCCCCTTCCCCTCCATCTCAGATGGCCCAGGTGGTCCACGCTTTCCTCATTTGGACTCAGTCTGGGAAAATGATGGCATTTCACATTCTGCTCCCCGTTGCGAGCAACTTACAGCGGAGAGACAGGATTCACCCAGGAATGCTGGGAGCAGATGTTTCCTTTAACAACATCCCATTGGCTGACCCTAAAAATAACATTCTCCAAGTTTGGAATTCACGTATCATACTGCATAAGTCTATCAGCACAACACTGACACCTTAGTAAAAAAAAATGCCCATTTATTTACTTTATCCTTCCCCAAGTATTACTGAGTTGCAGCCTAACTATCAGCTCCTTTCAAATGGCTTCAAGTGATGCAATTTATTGCATTTGTTCTGTATGTAAACACACACACACACACACACACACACACACACATTTTCAGAACCGCTTGTCCCTTACGGGGTCACGGGGAACCGGAGCCTACCCAGCAACACAGGGCGTAAGGCCGGAGGGGGAAGGGGACACACCCAGGACGGGACGCCAGTCCGCCGCAAGGCACCCCAAGCGGGACTTGAACCCCAGACCCACTGGAGAGCAGGACCGCGGTCCAACCCACTGCGCCACCGCACCCCCTGTATGTAAACATTAAACTGTTTTACTTACATTCCGTTTACTGACAAACACATCGATTTCATACCTTTATGAATTTTTACTTTCCTCAGCCAATGTGCTACGATACCAGTTTATATCTCGAAAAGCAATTTTCCACAACTGATGTAGACGTGGAGGGAAACTGCATCCCAATTACCACACCATAATAACATATCAATTTTTGTGCGAAAGAGAGATATCAACTTTTGGACGTAATTATCTTTTCTATCCTTTATCTTAGACGAAAAGAATAAAGGTATGAGAAAGTGATTTCTCTTGCATTTATTTTCATAAATATTATGAAACATTATGACACAGTCCAGCTGGAAGTAGCTTGATCTCTCACTGATCCAACAGGGTATTTTACATAAACTTGCTTAAAGGATACTTAATATCTCATCACACTGGATAAGAGTGCTAGACATGTACTAAGTAGTCCATGCCAAGAGCAGTGCAAAAACAGTCTTTAGAGCAAAAAGTGTCTGGAAATGTGAAAATTGGACGACAGCTTAAAGCAAAGCCACAAATGTACATATTGCACAGCTCCGAACTTTAAAATGAAAACTTGTTCAAACACAGCCCATATGCCACATATGAGAAAAGTAAATGTTTATGCGTCCAGGGAATGTTACGAATCAAACGAAAAAAGATGCATAATCTTAAAGCTTTTACGAACGTAAATAAAATAAGAGTGTGCATGCCTCTAACAGTTGTTAAAATCCTACAAAAGAAGATGTTTATTAGACCATGTATCCAGCCCAGATGTTAGATACATTGACCTCATCATATGTCTTAAGAATTAATTAATCACCTGTAACCATCATGGAACTCAACAGGCAATCAGTGAGCCCTGAACCTTGACCTTCAGTGCTTCATCATGGATCCAGTTGCAGGATGAGTGAGCAGTATGAAGCGTGATATTTGCCCGATGCTCACCTGTGACACCCCCCTGGGAGACGCACGAGGCCTGGCCGCTGTTGTTCTCTGCCGTGCTCGTGTCCAGACCCTTGTCCTTGGGCCGGACGCCCCGTCCCGCCGGCTGGGTTGCGTGGTCATCACATGAGGAGCGCGCATGTGACGCAGACTTGTCTAAGGATGGGGTAAACATGTGAACACCAGAGCTGGAGGGTGTGAGTATAATGTAAAACATTGTCTTATAATAATGCAATCTGTGAAGGAGAGGTAAGGCAGAACTAATGTATTTCTAACGGTGCTTCAGATATCTGTGATCGGCAGCTTCTCGTAAGGGTCATTCCACAGGTGCTGTGTGCTCCTTACGTGGCCCTGGGCTCAGTACACGGAGCACCTGCGGCACAGCGACTTGCGCTTCGAAGATGCCAGTGGCAAGTGATTTATACGTTGCACAAAATGTTTCCTTATTGCAAATTTCTTCAGGCGGTAGTTTTATTGCAGGGAAAATTAGATTAGCAGGAGTTAAACTGTTTCCCATTTCAAGAAAGGCATTTGGTCTGCATTTCCAACATTTTTTGTTTTTTCCTTGCAGGTGTTTCATGATTAACTTGGGCCCATCAGGAATCTTTTAGCCTGCTTTTACCGTCTTTTGCTTACATTTACAGTTTACATTTCTTTGTTTATTTAGCAGACGCTTTTCTCCAAAGCGACTTCCAACGAATTCTATGTAGTGTCATCAGCCCACACACCTTCTTCACCAAGGTGACTTACACTGCTGGATACACTGCTTACACTGGGTCACTCATCCATACAGCAGTGGAACACACACACACACACACACACACACACACACACACACACACACACTCCTTCTGTCACTCACCCACTATGCCTGCCTATCGCCTGCTTTTACCACCTTTTCCACGTGTGCTCTGATACAGAATTATGTTTCAGGATAAACTGCTGCATGCTTTGCTTAATAAGGTTTCTCTTAGTCTCTTTTAAATGTATTTGTATGAGTTCTCAAACAACATTTCCCAACTGCAGAATTAAGCCAGTGACTGGTGCAGTGTTCCCTGGGAAGCGACCGCTCTGTTCCAGAGCAAATTCACAGGACGCTGTAAGTGCCGAAAGCTCGGGGATCTTCTCACTTAACTGTGCCTCTTTAAGAAAAGTGGCCCTTGAATGAAAACTGCATTCAGCATTAGCGGCTTTCATTAAATTAAATTAAATTAAATGGAACAATCCATTCTTATACTGTATTTTCTTAAAACGTTGTTTCAGCAGCGACTCCCGGCCCGTGAAATATACCGTGCAGTTTTTTCACAGATATCTGTTAAGATTATTTTATCGCCTGATTGGACTTCCGTGACGTTTCCACGGAATTCTGTGGAAGTTTTTCTGCTTGCAGTGATTTACACCTCAGAGAGTTTTTTTCAGCGTCTCACACTGAACAGCCGTAACAGCGGTAGTCAAAGAAGCAAAAATACTCACTGCACATTTTTTCTGAATCAAGTATAACTACAAGCAGTTAAATAACTGTCTCTTCCCCCGTTTACCCAGAATGCCACTACAGCATGTAAAGAAACACATGTAGTAATTTGCAATAGAATAAAAAGATGAGGAGGGAAAGGAATTCTGAGAAAAAAACAACGTTGCCCCCTGCTGGTGGAATTTGATGACCAAGGAGAGCGGCGTGTGTCCGGGTAAAGAGTTCTCACCGCCCGGGAGCCGGGCAACTTGGGCCAGAGGTTTGCCCTCCGCTGAGCGTGGAAGGACACATTCGTCTCTGTCGGTCACGGCACAGTCCCTCGACGCGCCGCTGAACACCGGGGCCTTGACTTCCACCCTGGGGCCTACAGACAACGCAACAGCGGCCGTCACTCTCTGTGCCCGAAACGTGCCCTCATGCAGCAGCCCAACACGATTCTGCATGGAAATCCACACTAAACGAAACTTCAGCACTGAAAGCGACTGTCTCTCAACACTATGTACCACCAGCACCGCTGCCCCTCAACGCTGTCCCGGCCGTACACCGCTGTCCGTCAGCTCTGTTACACCAACACACCACCTGTCATAAGGCGCTCGCATTAACGATATGAGACTATTCCTTCACACTGTATTAGTTCCTCTGTAGTAGATCGTGCTCACTGTCCTGACTCACTGTGCTGCTTTCAGAGATATTCACATAAAATCAGAACAAAGACAGGACAGGACATGACAGGATAGGATAGAACAGGGTAGGATAGGATGGAGCTTTATTATTTCCTGCAGGGAAGTTCACAGTCAGTGAAAAATCAAATGTCATAAACCTCCGTGATCATGCAAACATTTCTCCTGAAATCCCAAACGGTGATGGTGCCAACATGATGGTTCAGAAATAAATCATTTCCCCAATCATGTTAGACCATGTGTTACATTATGCCCAGGAGACTTAGGAAGAGGATCTTGACTTGTGTTTCAGTGGTCATGAATGGTCATCCATATGTGTCCATAAGTCTCCCCTGCCTGAACCTCCCTCAGCACCCTGGAACAAAACTCAGGTTTCATTCAAAGACTCTGCCTCACTCCAGTGCATCTTCAGCGGATATTTCCAAGGACATCTCAGCTGTGCTTCAATGCGTAGCCTCTCTGGGTACCTTAATTCATGATTCTGGAAATATGATCTGATACAAACTTAATGGACTGGGGCGCCTACACGAGAAACATTTAACAAAAAATTTGTTTTCTCTCTCTCTCTTTAATGTTGTGGATCTCCACCAGAGGTTCCACCTGTAAGTATGTGTAAATATGTGGATGACCTCATTTCTCCCACTGGAAAAATTGACATCTGAGTTGCATGACAATGTTAATCACACACACAGTCTGAAACTGCTTGTCCCAAGCAGGTTACGGCAAACCGGATCCTAACCGGGCAACACAGGCCGCAAGACCGAGGTGGGAGGGAACACACCCAGGATGTCGCGCCAGTCTGCCGGAAAGCACCCCAAGTAGGGCTCGAACCACAGACCCACCACATAGGAGGACCCAGCCAAACCTGCTGCACCACTGCATCCCCTGCTACAATGTTAATGAATTCTGGAATATCTCGACACCCTTCTTGAAGTTACTAGAAAGTGCTAGATGATCACATCTTGAAAATATATTATATCCTTTTGACCTGAGCTCTCGATCTGTGCAATTTCTCAGTGTACTGTCCCTACCTGTATGCTCTAGTGACCCTATGCTCTTCATAAAATCAATTAAAAAAAATTGTGCCCAGGATTTGCCCTCATTTTATTGCCCGGTTATCGCCAGCTGTTTTGCATTTCAAGCCCTTAAATTAACTCTTCCTCACTTATTAGTTTTATTGCTTATGCACACATCTGCTTTCATGAGTATGTCAAACAAATGCACACACACACACACACACTATCTACAGCCGCTTGTCCCACGTAGGGTCGCAGCAGGCCAGGGCCTGGCCCAATGGTGCGGGGGGTGCAGATATGCCGCGGATGGGACACCGGTCCCCCACAGGGCACCCCAAGCAGGACTCAAACCCCAGACTCACCACAGAGCAGGCCTCATCCAAGCCTGCAGTGCCACCATCCCCCCCCCCCAAATAAATGCACTGACATGGCATTATAACCTAAAGACTTTTTTCCCCAGAAAATTACAAGAATAACAATGATCAATCATTATGAAACTGTACTCTTTTACCCATCAGTAAGAAGATGCAGAGAGTCCTTGAGCCAGTAGATGGTAACAGTGAATAACAGCTGCCTCAAAGCAACATTCCTTTCAACTACTGAATAATTTCTTTATACGATGGTCATACTATAAATGTACGCAGATATGGTGCACATGCACACACACACACACACACACACACAAAATAGTTGTACTGAACACTTAAAATTTGCTTTGTTATTAGCTAAGGCCTCAGAGACGAGTAACATATTGTGTCTGCAACCATGACAACAGGTGAACGTCACAAGTTTTTGAAATACCTACAAACTGATGGCAGTACTGCTGTGGTCAGTGGGCCATGTCAAGTGGTTTCCTTAAATGGTTACGTTTGTTGTTACCAAACACTGGTCACAGGAAACTGTACTACTTCCTCATGGCTGAATTAAACTAAAGTCAACAAACTTCACTTTACTCGTTTACTTAGCAAATGTTCAGGCCCATTGCATGTTTGACTGATGGAGACATAAGGAACTAATCACATGAACTTTACTTCCAAGATTTTTATTGTCATGCTGTGGAGCTTCCTGATGACCTCCATTCTGCGTGTGAACTCACCGTGCTGCAGCTCGCAGGCAGCAGTGCAGACCACATACAGCAATTTATGACTTTTTAATTGCATTTTTTTTTTTTATCATTCACTTAAACGAAATGGGACAGTAAACTTTTTAAATCACTTTTTCCTTCTCACATTTGTGCGTATGTTGCAGGATATGGGTTACCCATTGCCCCTACTTTTTACACCGAGTCTCCAGCTCGTTGATGCCTTCCCTCTGCTGTTGGTGGCTGTGCACTCGTAGATCCCGCCATCTTTCTTTCCCACCCGGTCCAAGGAGAGGAGATGGATGCTTCCCTCCTGCTGGATCATTAGCCCTTCCTCTCTTCTCAGAGTGGCTCCATCTCTGGTCCAGCTCAGGACAGGTGCTGGAGAGCCTGAAACTGAGGCAGATCACAGAGGTTGAGGAGTCAAGAGGTGTCATCTACATTCTGTATGGAGAACAAAGGAAAATTTGTTTTGGGTTCCTTTCTCACAGGGTTAAATCTAACTGAACCAGGATCATACAGGACATGTAAGACAAATATTTAAGCCTACAAAGCCTTACACTCAAACTTAAAAGATCTGTAAACCATCCTTAAACATGTTGCAAGGAACATTCAAAGTTCTGTTGAGTCAGTTCATGCCAAAAGGAAACGCACACAATTTCTGAACCACTCGTCCCATATGGGGTCGCAGGGAGCCGGAGCCTAACCCGGCAACCCAGGGCAGAAGGGACACACCCAGGACGGGATGCCAGTCCATCGCAAGGCACCCCAAGCAGGACTTGAACCTCAGACCCACAAGAGAACAGGACCTGGTCCAACCCACTGCGCCACCGCAGTCAGTTCATGCCAAGAGGAAACGGTTACAATCAATCTTCCAAAGAAAGCATCCTGGAATGAATATTAAGTTACCTTGGCATTTAAAGACAACTTTGGTCCCTTCGAAAACATCTTGGTTCTGAGGTTTCATTTCAAAGTGAGGAGGACTTCCGAGTATTTTGAACCCACTCTCCCTTTCAGACCTCCCTGGGGACACTATTTCTCTGGCCCCATTCGGAGTCCACTTTTCCATAGCCTGCGGTTCTCTCATCACGCCTCGGATTTGGGGTGCTGTCCTGGCTGAGTGCTGCGCTCCCACCTCCTGCAGGATGATGGGGTGATTAATCAACTCATGATCTGTCAACTCGTGCTGATCAGCCAGCCTCCCAAGGAGCTGGACCCCTGGGTCCATAACCAGCCTCAGGACCTGGGCAGGTTGTCTCCATGCCTCTGTCTGGGGATGTGCCGCTGGTCTGTTCTCCTTCACAGTACTTGTAGAGGTTTGCATTTCCTTGTCCCACTGGCCCGTCACAGCTTTCTGTTCAGCTGCCAAACCATTTATTCGATGCTTGACAGCAGGAGAGTCAGTTGTTTTTGCAACAGGAGCCACAGGAGCTGCTGGACTGTTGGTAAGAAACAAAAAATAGAAACAGAAATATTGTATCAGATCCATCATGTCCACATAGAATATTTCAAGATGAATGTTCATAACACTAAACCACAACGTGTATAGCTATAATTTATGGTATATGTATATTTCGTTCCAGTAAACGTAATTAAACAGTTATACTTACATGCCTGTCTGAACAGAAGAACCTAAAATAGAAATGGAATTTTCTATCAAATCTAGCACACGTCAATCCAAAGAGTAACCCACTACTAAATATATAAAGGGGTTCTTTTTACATTACGTTACTATTAAAAACACCTTCAGGCAACATTGTCAAATTCATTCTTATTCCAGGCTTCCACTCATTCTGACAAAGCGACAATGCTAGAGCCCGGTTCGAAAGCATGGTGCAGCCTAGCAACAGATGAAAGGAAGAGGCCTTGCGAGCGGCCATTCTGTACCCTGAACGGTCAGCTCCGCCGTTGCCATGGCCTTCCCTGCATTGTTTACCACCAAACACGTGTACTCCCCCGCATCGTCTGTGCTAACATCACGGATCTCCAGGAAGTGGATTCCCGATTTCTCAAACACACTGAATCGCCCACCTGGCTGCAGCTTCATGTCGCCCTGGGAGAACCAAAACACAGTTTTACAGGTACTGTATAACCTGTGCTCCTCCCACAAACACATATCCAAAATTATTGCAGCCTAAGCATTTAGGGTGTACAGACTTCAATAATCTCCGTCCCTTGCCCAGAAAAAAAACCTGATCTGAGTTACAGGTGTGAATAATTTTCTGACTTCCTACCCAAATGGTTTTAATTATTTGACAGACTGCAAGCCCATAAATCCTGCACAGAGTATAAGTGGACAGACTTGTTGCGAAGGATTTTAAACTGTTGTTCTCTTACTCTGCAACCACGTAACTCACCTTGAGCCACAGGACCTGTGGCTGAGGACGGCCCGTGATCTTGGCGGAGAGCTTGCAGCTCTGCCCTACTTTTGCGAAGACACGGGAGGGCTTTGTCACAAACTTCGGGGGACTCTCTCCCCAGATGCTGGGCTTGTTCTCCATAGCAGGCACTGTAAAACGCCCCCTTGGATTGTGAAAAGGACAAACATAAATTACATCAGCATGAAATAACATGTCTGTTTGCATGAGAAATTAATCAAGTTTAGTTCATATTGTGATCTAATGATAAAGCCAGAAGTCATATAAAAGAGAATTAACAAAGTTCACAAACTCAGTCTCTTCTAAAAATAATGATGCCCAGTGGACAAAGTGAGCAAATAATAACCCATGTCACAGCAAATATGTTTTTTTCTTTTACAATAAAACATTCATTTTTATTTTGAAAAGAATATTAGCTATAAAAGATCACTGAAGCTAAAGATGCACTAATTTATACTTTAATTTCGATCAATGACAAATTAATTGCAAAAAGTTTAGAATGGCTTAATGTCATCTTTTATTATTTCTTATTCATTATTTCTTTAGTGAGGGGCGCGGTGGCGCAGTGGGTTGGACCACAGTCCTGCTCTCCGGTGGGTCTGGGGTTCGAGTCCTGCTTGGGGTGCCTTGTGGCGGACTGGCGTCCCGTCCTGGGTGTGTCCCCTCCCTCTCCGGCCTTACGCCCTGTGTTACCGGGTTAGGCTCCGGTTCCCCGTGACCCCGTATGGGACAAGCGGTTCTGAAACTGTGTGTGTGTGTGTGTGTGTGTGTGTGTGTGTGTGTGTGTGTGTGTGTGTATATATATATATATATATGTATTTCTTTAGTTTGTGCATGACTGTGCACCTTGTTGTTACGGGTCATCTGTCGAGCTACTGTGTATAAATTTCTCAACAAGAATTAACAAAATTCCAATCCTACCCTTCTATCATTTGATATGGGTCTCCCTCACTCGCTCATTACTGATAACTGCTTAACCAACTCAGTGTTGTGGTTTGTCTAGAGGCTACACCAGATGCATAGGGTGCAAGGCCAGCGAGGGTACACTCCAGATGGGTTTCCAGCACATCACAGGGCTCCCTGCCCACAGGCACGCACGCACGCACGCACACACACACAGTGTACACTTCACCTGAAACACATGTCTTTGCACTCTGGGAGGAAACTGGAGCACCCAAACTAACACAGCGAGAATGTGACAACTTCACACAGACAAAGTCTGATTTAAACCTGCAATAAAACCAACAGCTCAGGAGCTGTGGGACACCAGTGCTACCCACTGTGCCACCATGTGTTGCCACACAATAAATGCCTTAAATAATAATAAGCAAAACAATAAATGTATTTAACAATGACGATGTCTTACCCTGTTGTTCTATTACAGGAAAGCAGGTCATATTTATTTGGAGACACCCCTGTTTGTGAGAAAAAAACCATATGAAGCACAACAGCAGTAGGCAACAAAGACAGGCAGTCCAGGGTTTTCCCTTAGCACTTCATCCTGGTGGTTCCCTTGGCCTTAGTTTCATACCATCAAGCCAACTACTTTAAAAAGTGACGGACACTTATAATACCATTTCACAACTAATAAAGTCACTGGAAACAACTCTATTCCCAACTGACAACTGTTTTTTGGTTGGTTTTTGGATGTAAAAGCTTGACAAATGTGTTTCATAAAAGAAAAACCCTGCCAAGAAAGAGTGTGATGCGAACTGTGTGCACTTGTCTCAGAGGGAGTATTGGAAATCCTTGGGCCTCTAAGTTTTCTGTCAGTGTCAGAAAAGCTACCTTCCACCATGAGCTCCACTGTGATCTGCCGACAGCCGGCATCGCTGAGAGCCTCGCATTTATAGAGCCCTGCATCCTCCATCTGCACAGTTTGGATTGTCAGGCTGAAGGTTCCACGAGAGTTCTGCTCCATGGCATGGCGGTCTCCAGCGATCACTGGCTTGCCATTCCTGTGCCAGATAACCTGGGGCTCAGGGTGTCCTTTTACCTGCAGACACATGGACAGCAAAGGTCATGGTGAGTGGCAAGTGCTCAGCAAATGGCTCATAGAAGCCACAATCTCATTCGCTTTTCAGCAGCAGTAGCACTGTAAATGAAGAACCCCTTCGCTCATCTACTTCTGCTCGCTTGGTGGTCCCGTGCACGAAAGGCAAAGCTCGGAGGTTCTCGGTTCTGGGTCCGTTGTGGTGGAATGACCTTCCCCTGTCACTCAGAACTGCGGAAACTCTGTCAGTTTTTAAGAAAGGTCTGAAAACCCACCTTTTCCAGATCCACTTCGCCCAAGATCTCTCCAGCTCATCTATGGTGTAACTGTTCACGCATCGTAACTCCAGAAGCATCCCCAGATACAACCTTTATTCAGCCATTACTCTGGTATTGTACTGCTCATTTGTGTATCTTATAATATTTAAAAAAAAAAAATTGGTGTGGGTATCGGGATTTGTCTATCCTGTATCTTATGCACCTACTTGAACGATGAACCTCGGTGCAGCAAGTGGTAGGGAACAAACTAGGTTTGCTTGAGACTTTCATGTCTGCAGCTATGCCTCCTTCCCTCAATGTAAGGCATAAATTGTACTTTTACTGAGATGTACGTCGCTTTGGAAAAAAGTGTCTGCTAAATGAATAAATGTAAATGTAGTAGAGAGAGATGCAGGGCAGGAAAAAATACCCTGTCATGTTGTCAAATTACCAAAACTGCTGACAGAAGATATCTCAAGGGCAGAGCTTTTTAGGTGCGGTTGGTAAGTTTTTAATAGGCTCATTTTGATAAAAATTTTGCTCACATGTCAACACCAATTGTCCTTAAATCATTACTAAACATTACAAAGAATTTATTCAAAAACATTAGCGGAACTAATGGTACAGTACTAATCACATTTGGAATGGAATTACACTGCTCTCATAGGGTGAGGACTATGGTAAAAGATATTTTGAGCACCCTTCTGAACCATAATTTAAGCAACCATAAGGACATTAAAGTCATGACCTATGTAGTCTGACCCAAGGGAAAAAAGAAATCTTCTTTAAAAATTTTACAAGAAGAAAACACACAAATAAAGCCTCCCACTCTGCTGATTATTCCTAGAAGTTGTTTGCAGTCAGGCACTTATAGGTTTAATATGTAACGTATGTTAGGCTCTTATTCTTGTGCCCATATGAAACTGACTGGGAGACCTTTAAAGAAATTAACTTTTCAGATCAGCCAGAGTGTGTGCTGCCAAGTTAATGGAACTCCCTCCTTTAATGGAATGTTTTAAGTCTGCTCAAAGGAAAAATTAGGATGAGGACTGTATTGCTGAATTAACAGAGAACATATGGTTGCTGAGAAGATACACTAAAAGGACAGGGGTGTTGAGAATATAGTTCTTGCTATAGTGAAACAAAGGATATCTTGGGAACTTTAAAGCATAGGGACAGCATTGGAAAACACAGGTTCTCAATGAGATTACAACAGTGGGATTGATATCAATGGAACTGAGAGCTTGGCTGGGCCACTGCAGGACACTGACCTTTTTGTTCTAGAGACATTGCATTGTTACTTTGGCCTTGTGTTTGGGAATACTGTCCTGCTAAAAAGTGAATTTATTCTCAAGTTCCAGGTTTTAGCAGACTGAAGCAGGTTTTCTTGCAGTATTTCCCTGTACTTTGCACAATACATTCTATTCTCAAGATGACCAGTCCCCTCCTGAGGAGAAGGAGTCCCATACCATGATGCTGCCACCACCATACTTCACTGTAGGGAAAGTGTTTCTAGAGACATAGACAGTGTTAGGTTTGCACCACACATACCACATCGAATTATGGCTGAAAACCTCTGTCTTGGTCTCATCTGACCACAAAACCTTTTCTCAAAATCATACCCATGATCTCATGCTTTCTCTCATACCCATTTTTTCTAACATTGTTATGAAACAATCTTTTATTTGTATTCTCCTTTTCCCTTACCCCTACCGCAATGTATTTCAACTCCAACAGTCAGCAGATAATTCTTCCAGCTATTTCTAATGATAACCCTGTGCCTCTGAGCCTTCATGTCTCCTTCTGATGTTAATACTTCTGAAACTCCCTTTCAATACTACTACATTTTCTTTATGAACTTTTCCTTCTACTGCATCCACAGTACATCTAATAAACCCTTTCTTTTCCTGTCTTTTCTCGTCAACTCCTCCCTGCCATACTGCTTTTTCCTCAGTTTTCAAGCAAATATGTATCACACTTCTGCTGTAAATCCCACCCTTATTCAAAATCACAGACCAGAATCCCTCATCCCCTTTTTTCCCAAAACATGAGAATGTGCTGTTTTTCATGAATGCTCTAACTTCCCCAGGCTGAATTCTTGGACAAAAGCCAATCAGGTTTCAGGTCTGGAAACTCCTTTGAAACAATCCTTGTTGCTGACTCCAAAGGTCTCCATTCTTCAAGAGCAGGCTCACTTGCCTCTATTCTCAGTCTTGTGAACTTATCAGCATCATCTTTTATGCATAACCAATATCTCTGCCTGCATGAACATCACCAGCCTGTACAAGCGTGTCCAAAATATAGAAACTGCTCATTTCTGTATGTTCCATCATGTATTTCCTCAGTTCTGCACCAGACCATAATGAACCTATTCTAATGTATTGCAGGAGAGACCTTAAATTTCTATAAAATGCTACAATAAATCATCTTCTCAGAAACTCAGTGATAACATTAATCCATAAAACAAACAACAGCAGTGTTCTATCAAAGAACCCGCAACATCTTCACTAGTTCTGACATTCAGACTATGAAAGATGCCCAACTTTGCACTGGCTTCAGCTCTAGGTTACTTCATTCATCTTTCACAATGCTTATTTTCCCTGAAACGTTTCAGTCATCAAAAATCCAAAAGCAGGGGAAACAGCTAATAAGGATGCATATGGACAATCTGTACTCCTATTTCAGTACCCATGTTTCCACTGGTAGCCAGCCAAACCTCCCCTCTTCAAACCCTTTAACCCTCCCCATAATTTGGGGAATACCACATTTCGGAAGAGAACTGTGGTAAACCTGTTAAAGCAGAAACATTACACCAAGACCTTTGCTTTGAAAACCAATGCAATACGCCTGTACAGGAGAATTGCTTTCAATTAACGGCTAAACAAAAAGGAGAGGAAACTATCCGCTGTTGCAGCTGTTACTAATTTCAGACTGAATATACAAATTAATGTGGCTTGACAGCTTGCAGACAATTGGTACCATATGGAATCCAAATTCCAACATGGGACCAAAAAAAAAAGGAATGTGCACAATATGAAGCACTACTTTATACTTGAAAACTCACATTCCTGGGCTGTTGAGCCACCTTTTCTTCAGTTCACTCTCTTTCTAAAGTGTACAGACTCATGCTGTATGCCCAAAAATAGCAATATCTAGTCTAAAGTATTTATTAAATCAAAGAGGCACTGATGTTTTTATCTGGACCATGGCAGCCCTGCATTTATCTGGAAGAACTCGTGAGCAAGATTCTTGCTCACAGGGCCTACCTGTGGTCAAGAACATTGTCTCAATGCCCCCAAACAGAAAGCTCACAAAGAGGCAGGAAAAATCCGCAATGTGGTCCATGAAGACATACTGTTTGGCAAATCGGAAAATTTGTTTTGGAGCACAAAAAACAGATGGGCAACAGCAGGTCTGAATTAGTACCGTGATACACCCAAACAGAATATCAGAGGAATCTATTTATATAAATCCATCATAATAAAGTGCACAGACTTGGGTGCTAAAGAATAAAAATCAATGTCCAAGCCAGAAAAATACATCTCATCTTTTGTTCCAAGTTAAAGTTGGACTCATTTAAATCCAGTTGTTAATTGTTGGTGTCCTCATTTCAGTGTTTAGCCAGCACTTTCACCAAAAGCCACACACACACACACACACACACACACACACACACACACAGAGTCTGAAACCACTTGTCTCGAACAGGGTCGTGGCAAACTGGAGCCTAACCGAGCAACACAGGGCACAAGGCTGGAGGGACACACCCAGGACAGGACACCAGCCTGTCACAAGGCACCCCAAGCAGGACTCAAAACCCAGACCCATCAGAGAGCGGGACCCAGCCAAACCCGCTGCAGCACCATGCCCCCCGATCCCAAAAGCCACATAAAATTTAAAACTGTACTAGTTTACATAGTTGAATATTTAATGATGTGATTTAGGTTAAGTAAATTTCCTAATGGTTAAACAATCCTGCTTGTCCTTGGACTGAAGCAATTATTTTCAGGTTACAACTTACTGTTTTAACCTGTCAGGATCAGATGTATGTATTGAATGTATAAATTATACCAGTCATTTTAAAAATGCATTTGCACTGAAAAAAATTTATAATTTTATTGAAAAACACTATTGCTCATGAAATAAAACCTAAAGAAAGTCTCAACTGTATTTTGTACTTGCATGAATCAGCTATTAATGTTTACACAGAAGTGAACAGTGTTTTGAGTTCATACATCAATTTTTTCTAAGAAATATGATCTGATTTCCAGAAGATAAAATCACTTCATTCCCAGAAGAATTTGCTATATCCCCGAAGTGTCTCCTCCTATTTCTAAATGCTGCAGGACATGAGGGTAGACTAAACCTTCATTTGGCTCCAGTCTGGTATTCTTTGTAAGTTACCTGTAGCATAAAAGGGAACTGAAGCAGGACATATTTTTCTATGTAAATGAAGAACCATGTTAAAGTACCAATATCTCATTTCCAAGCTCAACATAGCTGGCTTGCACATGCCTAGCTAGCAAGATGACAGACATTTAAGTGCTTCTGAAACAAAAACCATATAAATGGTATCTGTCTGAAATTTCTTTTTTTTTCCTTCATGTAGTACAATAATTTGTGGTTATTTTAAAACCTATTCATAAGAGTAGACTGTAACACAATACTTATTGCCATTGTCATTATGAATTACAAAAAAGCCAAGAGTTCTGCTTCAGTTATCAACATGAAAAACAGATGTGTGAAATCTAGATCTGATCTGCGAAGTAAAAAGAGTGATATCTTGAACTGTGACTAAACGCAATTATTTTCCACTACAGAACAATTGCCTTTTCCAGCCTTGTCAATATTTCAGTTATCTTCTTTTTATGAGTACGATTTTATGGTTTCCTGTTATTTGAATGAAGATTTGTGGGATTGTTTTTTTCAAGGTATAAACTTGAAAACATTCATAGGGCTCATTTATAAGTGCCAAAGGAGGCAGTGTCCAAAACAGACGTTCCAGAAGACAAAATAGTCTATAAAAAAGTTATTCACGGCACACCAGCATGCCTGTGGTTGATCTGATTGGCAAACTGGAGGCCCACAGTAATTCCGGGGTCATCAAAACCATAATTCCTAAATACCTTAAACAACACATGGCCTTTCTGAATAATTGATTCCACTAAATAGTGTTTAGAAGGGGTCTAGTTCAGAGTGAACTTGAATCTGGATACCAGCATTTGCTGTTCAACATCTGCTTTTGATATCCCCCCAGCTTCCAGTGACGGTTCTAGCAGTATACCTTGAGAGCACACAAAAATGCTCGCATACTCTTCCGTGTCCATTTTCCAGCTGGCCCTTAATTATGTAACAATGCATTTTTTTGTTCAGAACCCAAATGGATGGAAAGAACCTGAGGTCAGCCGTATGCTTGTGTGCATTTATGACCTTCAGCTTGTTGCAGTTGCAATTACACACCTGAGGCACACAAAGGCACCACCACAGTGAAATGAGGACCACTGTAACAAGAAACAGGTTAAAGAGGGAAGCTTGTAAACACTCATTTGCTACTCATTTGTATACCACTACATATTTAGATATAGGCTTTATGCTATCCAACAATTGAAGATGCATTAATATTCAATTGTGTAATTCAAAATAACGCTTAATAACTAGGTGCAGGTTACTCCGGTTTAAATAATTTGATTGTTGGTCAATTGCCTGTTAGACAAACATGCAGACTGCAAGACATAAGTGGTCAGAAGTATCACAAACAAAACGTGAAAACTTCTAATGTAACTAACAAGACATGCATTATTTAATACATACACCAAAGCCCAGCTTAAACACTCAAGGTCTAACAGGAGGCTATAGATCCTGACTCTGTCCATGATGGATGCTTCTTGGCTCGGGCAATACTGTGGTAAGAATGCAGAGATCCCAGGAATGCATTTCCCCAAATCTAGGAGGAGAGGAAATGTTTGTACATGGGTGTGCTTGTCATCAGGAGCTCCCTGCTATATGAATCACAGAGGGGAAAGCAGGAAACCTGGTGCAGCCTAGCAGTGCATGTGTCAGGCCACGGTTGGAGGCCCGGCAAGCAGATGTTACAGAAGTCTCAGAGGTGTTCCACCGTGGTGCTGGTGTTTATGGCCCTGGATCAACGCCGGGCTCCAACTGCAAATGCAAAAGTCCAAACACATGGCCTAGGAGAAATCAGTGCTTAATATGCCCATAACCCCCCAACCCCTCACCATGGGGGATCAGTGACAACCTCAGTTCCAGTACTGTGCAAATTACTTCAGTAGTCCAGCAGCTCATTGACACTGCACCACTTGGAAATGAGATGATTTGAACTCATGCATCAGTGAAAAAGAATCTAAAAAGTAAACAAGGCTTGGGTTGTAAGTAAACTAGAAATTACAGTCAACAGAGTGTTCTCCTGTTAATGCCATGTAGTGAATGCAAATAGTCATCCACGTAAATACCTGGAATGACTTTCTTTATAAAGCCAGTTGTCAAAACAACAAAAACATGGTGTCATTTCTTTATTTCCTCAATCAATTTTCTACAGTCAAAATAAAATGTGTCCCTCCTCACTACAGAAAGACAAAAAAAAAAAAATCTGCAAAAAAGCAGTTGCTTTCATTTATTAAACAATAATATTGTGTTCATATTGTGGGAGAACTCCAAGCTGAAACTGATCATCCAAGTGGAACTTGGGCTGCCTGTGATGTGCATCAGGAGCTTGCAGAAAATAACTTTGGGAAGTGGACAGTCACAAGATGAAGGCATTTTAATCCATACAAAAAAGACCTGGCCTACATCAAACTTTCAAAGCCCTGAGTTGAGCCAGCCTATACTGTCTAATTACATGGTGATGGATGTATACTGAGCTGCTGTTCTTTCAACCGATAGCCATCTTTCCTGAACAAAAAGGGAAATCCTTACAAGGCACAAATATTTATTTAAGCATTAAAATCACTGTCTGGATAAAAATGAATCCAGTTCATTTGGATTGCAGTGCCACTTTAGATTCCATTAAAGGGTATGTACAAAAATAAAAAAATGGAAGTAATACTAAATTAGATGTTTGTTTACATGAGATTGCAATTTGGCATAAACTGAAAGTGCTCTTACTTCAAGAAGCTATGGAAGAAGAAGTAGCTGTTTATATTACAGGCCACTTATCACAATAACAGCTATACAAAGGAAAACTGAAGCTGGATGGTATGTTATTGCTTCAGTGGACAGTATAAAATTGTCATTGAAAAAGAGAATCTAATGTCTAAGTTTTCAACTTTCAAATAGTACACCATATACAAGAAACACAGTTCACAAGATCACTGCCTCTGTCTTTCACCCCCCAAACCATGCACACTGTGCCCTTAAAGGTCTCGTGTAGCATTACTAACAAATGTTTGACTCCCACTCCTGCTGTACTACTCTTAAGTAAGGTACTTACCCTGATTTGCTCCAGTAAACATTACATAGCTCTATAAATGGGTAACCTACTCTACATAGCTTGCCATTGCAAGTCCATTTGGAGAAAGGTTTTAACTTAAATAATGAAGTAATTGTAGTACCAAGTGTATTACAGATGTGATATTTACCTGAGTCAATGGCTGAGACTGTCAGTATGATAGGAAGTATACAGAGTACTTTGTTATGGAAGAAACATAGCATCTAAATGCTTTGAGGAGCCACTGAGGAACTACAATAACCACATAACTGGAGAAATGTACCATTGTTATGAATACTAGCTTGTTGTGTGAAAAACAATATATATTTTCACAAGCTACTGTAGCAGTTTTTCATTGTACGAGACCTCATTACATGAGTGTAAATTTAGTTCCCACTTTCCAACCTAAAGAAATCAGATGGCGTGGCTTAAAATCCAAATTATTACTTATTATGAATCCTGAGGACTGGAGTTGTTGAGCCAGTCTTTAAAGATGTTTAACACATAGATGGAAGCAGGTTTAGTTTGTTTGATTAAATCAACTGATGGGATCTTGGGAAGAAAAAATGAACTGTTTTCCAAAAGTCTTTCAGAGCCACTGTTAAAGTAACAGCAAATAATTTGGGCTGGGCTGCACCTCTGGAGATCCAAATGAAAAGCAGGTGGTGAGAAACCTCCTGGTTTTTAATGTGTTTCATTTGTCATAATCCTTTCCTTCATGGAGACAGAAGTCCGAAGACACAGCATGAATGTAAATTCCTTTACAGAGCTTGAGATAATTCAGGAGAAGTGGTGAGCTATTATCTCTTCACACTCAAAAGGATCAGATGAAAGGGTTTAACATCTGATTCTCAGGCAAAGCAAAAAAGTTAACTTTAGTTGGTGAAAACCAACAGGGTAATATGTACAGTATGTACCCTTCGATACCCCATTGTACTGTTCAGGTATAGTTTCCAAATCACTGTAATACTATACCAGAGAAGATGAATAAAACTCTATTCTCACCTTCCCATCAAGGCGTGCTGTGCCACCCAATTTCACTCTGATGTTGCGAGGTGGAAGGGTGAAGGTGGGGGTCTCCATAGCCTGGGAACCTCTGCTGAGAGTTACGCTGGCCTTAGAAATTTGGGTCGATGTCACAAGTTGTAGGTCCCCCATAACTTCCTGGACACAAAGAGGGGACAAAAAAAACAAAACACTTCTCTTATTAATAAAAATGCTCAAATAGAATTATGTAGCTGAAAGTTTTCTCCAAAATTACTTGCAATCTTAGGTTTGTATAGCAAGCCATTTACAAGGATTAACTTTTTTTTACACGGTTTAGTCCATTGTTCAAGAGTACTACAGTAGAAGCAGGGATTTTAATCAATTACCTACAGGGTGACAGCATTAACCATCACATAATCAACTGCTCTGTAGCACAATACACTGCAAAATGGGTGTTAAATCAGCTCTAAAGGATGTGGGCTACTAAATAGAGGTTTTTTTTTGTGTAAAAAACAGACAGCTGGAATCTGCACCATAATTGCTCAAAATGCATAAATTGCACTTTTTTTGCTTTACCTTAGTCGTTAATGGTTTTGTTAAAGTAATTTCATTGCCAGAAAATCAACTCATCTGGTCTTCAAGACATCAATTCTACAGCTACTGGAAATGTGTTAAAGAAATAAGAGGACTGTGCCTCCCACAGACTGGAATCTTCAACCCTTGCTCTGGACTGCAGTTCTATATATTCTAATATAGTGATGCTAATGCTGTGTCTGAACCGATTTCTTGTGAAAACAAAATAACAAAAGCTCCCACTGTCTTTATGTTTGGTACTGATGATGTCAAGAAATTGTTGTGACAGTGTATACACATCTGTCTATGCAACATTGGCATTGGACTGATTGTGGAATTGCTAATGAACTCTTTCATGGCATCCAAAATAATTAAAATTCCATTTTCAGTGGCATATATATATATATATATATATATATATATATATATATATATATATATATATATATTTCAACCAAAGATTTTGATTTACATTAAGGTGAATAACTCTCTGGGTGTAAAGGTTCATAGCTGTATGTAGGTGTAAATAAGGCTAGTCTGCAGTATATTGAGCAAACTTTTGTCATTCTCTATAGACATTATACTACACCAGTCCTTTTCAACAGAAGCTCCTCAGCCTTCCAGTAAGAAACAATACATTTCTGACATCCAAATGCAATACACACACACACACACAGTCTGAAACTGCTTGTCCCATGCAGGGAACTAGAGCATAACCCAGCAACACAGCGTGTGGGGCTGGAGGGGGAGGGGAACACCCAGGAAAGGACACCAGTCCATTGCAAGGCACCCAACCTGGGACTCAAACCCCAGACCCACCAGAGAGCAGGACCTGGTCAAATCCACTGTGCCACCGCGTCCCCCCACCCGAATGCAATTATGTTCATTTCCACGAGTACAATCATATGTATATCATATGTATATTTACAGCCATATCTTCCAGCAGCTGTGATCAAAAATATATTCCATTGTTTAGACCAGCACACCCTCAAAAGTTTCATATGGAAGATATTCTCAACACAGGAAGCACAGCTTGCCATTATCCCTTCATTAGGGCCTCGTTTTAATGCAGCGCTGGGATTGTTTTCACAGCATGGACTCTGTTGTGGTTTGGTATGTCATAATATTTCTGTTAGAAATTTAGAGAAAATCACAAACAAATTAAACTTCCTTTCTCTGATATTAATAAGGAAATCCCTCCCATGTTTATAATTTCAGTATTGGCTTCAACTTTCCCAGCCAACATTTTGGTTCTGAATCACATTCATGAGAGAAAGGCCTCAACTGAGTTAAGTGCCAACAAGTACAAGACTTACAGAAACCAAAATGTTTGAAAATGTGTGTGACTTTAGTATAAAACTCAAAATCATGCACAGTTATTTCATAAAGTCCTTTGTGAATTTAGCATCACTGGACAGCTTATAATTTATAATTTAATAACAAAAGACGTCTTATAATTTTCCATTCAGATCTGTCATAAACAGATTTACATTTTTAAATCGGAAGACACAACCTTACTGAAGCACAACTTGTTTGCCTGACGCTACTATTTTACTGGTACACATCTCTCAAGTAGCTGCAAAGAGGACACACACACACACTGTCTGAACCACTTGTCCCATATGGGGTTGTGGGTAGCCGGAGCCTAAACCATCAACAGAGGGTGTAAGGCTAGAGGGGGAGGACACACCCAGGATGGGACATCAGTCCGTCACAAGGCACTCCAAGCGGGACTCAAACCCCAGACCCATCAGAGAGCAGGACTCGTTCCAACCCACTGCACCACTGCACCCCCCCCAAGATGCAAAGAGAAATGAGTCAAATAGCAAAAGCATAGATGGTCATGGCAAATTATGCATTTCAACATTACGTACGGTTGTCAAAACATGTATGAGACCTTTTGCAATTACCTGTATTTCTGCAGCTATTACTCATAAAATGTGATCTGATCTTCAGTTAAATCACAACAATAAACAATCTGCTTGTTAGGAGATTGGGAGAGAAATTGGTCTAAAAGACATTGGTTTTGATGCTCTCCTTGACTTTCCAAAGCTGAAAGAAGAAGAGAAAAAAAAAAAAAAAAAAAAAAAAAAAAAAAACTTACTACAACTTACCACATCTTAAAAAAGGTTGATATTTCCCTGCACACTGAATGTCACCACATAAGGATGGTTCCATACAGGAAATGATCAACAATATGCCGATTTCGGTTAGCGTCAAATAAATTAAATTTCTAGGCCTGTGACATTCAGAACCAACTAGTCGAAGAATTGTTTTCCTGTTTGAATCCAATAAAGTCCTGAAAACTATTGCAGAATAGTAGTAACTCCAACAACTCTTGACTTTTCCAGCTGTGATTGCTGAAATCTGACTTGTGGATGAAAAGGCATCATGTCCTTCAGCTACTGTCAAAGTCACAGCTGATGTCTATTATTATTTTTACAGGCCTAATAATTGATGCTTTTGTTTCTGTTTTTAACACTGTAAAATGTCACTACTAAGAAATAAATATTGAGGACACTTTAAAGGAAGGACTTGAAATATGTTACTTCGTTTAAAGTTTGCCGATTAAAGTTTAAATCAGAACACATTCACTGTTTACACCTGCATCAACAAGCACCCCTTGAAGACCAGACAACGGCAACAGAACCAACAATTTGTAAAATGGTCACGACACATCTCTGAACAGAACCTCAGCAGACCACATGACAAAATCATATTTTATTTTTCAGTGTGTAGAAAAAAAAAAGCTGATGATAATAGTTCAAATGCTGCAGAGACAACTTTGTGACGTTTTCAGTTTTTCTTTTTGCATTACAGCAGCTATTACAGTAGTTCTACAATGCGAACAAAAACATGAGTGCTGCCATGCTGAGTGTGCCGTCTCTGTGGACACTGTGTGTGTAGCGCACAGCTTGTGAAAACACACACTTCCTGTTAGTAGGGCGGCAGTGGGTTGAGTAACCAAAGCTTGCTGTGTACGCTTGGAGGGCGTTTTGATTTCTTTTGGAGAATTCTCATTACGTGATTCAGCATCAAATGCTCCAAAGATGGTTTGGTATCTTAGGGTTTGGTTAGATGTCTCATATTAATGATCTTTCGGTCATTTTTCAAGACTACACAAATGGCAACCTATTGTTTCTAAGCAGGCGCCTTTTCAACTGCACATCACCATGTAAACATGAATATACTGCCATAAATGGGCATTTTTGTTTCATGCCACACCTAAACTGCCTGGGATTTATTGTGTAAATACAGTTTCTGTTTAAAATAAATTTTATTCTCTCACATTTTCCTTGTCAGTCTCGATGGTGGAACATGAGCAATTATTTTTTTCTTCATTTGCGGTTGAGAGTCAGATACCACAGTGAAACAACTCAGATGACCCATCATGCCTTTAACACAGCTGCTCAGAATATGTACAAATATGTGTGTCGACAAATGTTGCACTAAACGCAAATTCTTTCACTGTTGAGCTCATTTGAAGGCAGGAAATTGTTTACCATTTGAACCTGGAAGCATCCATGACAGTTCATGACCGACATTATGCCCCTCTTTTAATACAGCTCTGCATTAAATGTCCTTATCTTCCACCTGACTATTTTCAATCTGTAATGCATCACCTACCATAATGTTACTATAAAGAAAAATATCCACTCTTCTGCTTTTTGTCATCTCCATCTTGAGCGCAAAAGAAATGCAGACAAGGACAGTGTACTGTCAATAGTGAAGTCCATCTTACAGTACATAACGATCCCATTCGGAGGCCAGAAACAATCATACACTTGCAGATAAGCAGACATGGCTGGGATCAATTCTTCAGAGACATAGTCTTCCACTGGACAGCTGCTTTCAGGGACACAATGAAACATGAGAAAAGGACTGATGCTGCAGTAAATGGTCTACCATTTTCTCTGGTTGCTAAAGGGCCTCAGAGAAGAAGGCCTTTCCATTGTTAAAAACCAATCAATCAATCAATCACCAGAGGAGAAAGGTCGTTTTTCATGCTTGTGATCATGAAGTAACCCTACGCATTTCTTTGTGTCTTTACATTTACAACTGAGAAGTAGAGAAGACACAAGCCATCTCTGCAGAAACTTGGGGAGATTCTATAAATGCCATACAGTAAGATTTGAATTTGTAATGTATACTAATATTACTTTATTTGTTCTTCTGATATTCTTCTATTGTATTTGTTCTTCTGTTTCAAATGTGATGTCAACAGAGGTTTAAAAAACTATCAGTATACCATACTGTTATACCCACATCAACAATGGAAATGTTGTGAGCAGTGTGTCACTGAGTAAACATCGCTGAGAAGAAAGCAAGAAGCCTGAAATGAAGTTTTGAAGCCAAACACAGTGTATCCTCCTAGTGCTCGGGTGTTTGCCCAGTTGGAGAAGGCGCTCACCGATCTAGGCCTTCCATCGTTCACTGATGTTCACTGAGGCCTGTTTTCTACTGCAAACTTTATCTGAAGATGAAGCAGTTTTGGGTCAACTACCAATCTGCACAAGCAAAGAGCGGACAACATATATACACTGTCAGTGGCTGGTGAAAAAAAAACTTTTGCCCACAGTTGGTAGTCACACACAAACATATTTCTACCTAACTAAGCAGTGTCTATAAATTTGCAAGAAAAAATGCATGATAAAAGAGACAGGGGTTCCAGCTGAGACTAGAAATCCTATACTTTGGGTCAGAGAGACCCAGAGCATTAGCTGCAACTGAAAGTAAATAATATGTATCTGAATCCAGCCTGTGAAAGCAGCCAGTTCTTGTTATGGTCAGGTGTTTAAATGCAAAGTATTACAATGAATGTATGCAAACAAACATAATAATGATAGAATGATTTGCACTACCATGATTTCTAATTTATGAAATGAAAGAGAATTTGTTTTCCAAATCCAAAATCATTAAAATATTTTTTAGACAGATTGTGCTCCTGAAATAGTAGGAACACAAGGATCAGTGTGACAGAAAATTTACTGTTTGAGTTTACCTGGTGAGGGGGGCGCGGTGGCGCAACGGGTTGGGCCGAGTCCTGCTCTCCGGTGGGTCTGGGGTTCGAGTCCCGCTTGGGGTGCCTTGTGACAGACTGGCGTCCTGTCCTGGGTGTGTCCCCTCTAGCTTTGCACCCTGTGTTGCCGGGTTAGGCTCCGGCTCCCCGCAACCCCGTATGGGACAAGCGGTTCAGACGATGTGTTTACCTGGCTCTCCACTAAAATGGATGAAAACTAGAACCTTCTATGAAAAAAAATAGCCCAGAAAGTCCAGGTAATTGCAAACAAAGTGTTTGTTACATTTAAAGCAAAAATTAACAGGAGCCGTAGTGAGTCACGGAGTTGAGCAAAACCATATTCCCATGAATAACAAATGAGGTCTTGGCTGATTCGGGTTTACATTAGTGTACGTATGTGCGCGTCAGTTTTGATCGCCAAGACAACATGAGCTTCGCAAAGTATTACTCCTTCTGTATCCATTCACATTGAAGGCCCTTAAAAGCTCTGAGCAAAACAAAGAATATCATTTGTTGTGTATGTGACAGTAATAAATGCACATTTATTACCTCCTATAACTATTTTCGTGTGTCTTGTTGTCCGTTATGATGTGCCTCCACTAGCACTACTATGAAAATAACACTGAGCCACTATCAGGGAGCCCGCAGAGAGATGTGAGTCTTATTCCTGTACTCTGGAAGCACTCAGATAACATAAAGACGCTCTTGTTTTGACTTAGTGCTTTACAGGAAGGCAGAAAGCCTGAAAAAAGTTTACTTGCCACTGCTGCTGAAGAGGGAATGTATCCGGTCGCTATCACTGCAGCCTGGGATACATGCTACATCAGTCTCACAAGAGATTAGATGCAGAGCACCACTGAAAAGGTGACATGTGAGCGACTGAGGGTGTATCTGAGAACAGAACATTTTGTGGGTGGTACCATGGATTTGCCACAGGAAATTTTTTTAAAAAGTAGAACAAACTGCCCTGTTATTTTTTTTTTATCTTAATTAAAGGACTCGTTCTATATCAAATAGGCAAAATTACAAGTTTATTAACGAATAAACTAAATGCTCTTGGCAAGAATGTGCATTTTTCCACATTAGAAAACCTAGATTTCTCACATCGGTTATTCAGATAACAGAACGTGAATGATGGGAATCTGTTGACTTTTCTTCCGACACCTGGTTCATCTGTCACGTTTGTTTGAAGAAATGTCGCCATGGTTCACCTGGCCGAGAGGTCATTTAACTCGAGAAATGTTTTACTATCACGTCACTGATGGAACAGCCAGGTGACAAGCTTATCCAAAGTTCATTAACCCTACCAAAGAATGCTGTCCCATACACGGTCTTGTTTGTGCCAGTTTAAAACAGCACAAACCTCTCCCAGCGTAACCTACTTGGCGCACATTGTTTACAGGTAACAACAGTTATACACAAGGAGTGTAAATAGATCAGATCTGGGGTAAAATATTCTACATAACCTTCAAGTATTTGGGATGCACTAATACAAAACACACCATTACAGTCATTCTAACTGAAAATCACATCGAAACACCACAGCATGAACGGCTGGCCTGTTGATCCAGTGGGCCATGTGAAAGAAGCTTGTCCAGTAGATGGTGACATTTCGGGGTCCATCTCTCTCCCCTGAACTCAAAGTTCTGTGCACATTAGTTCCATGTTTGGCGTAACATCACGTACGCCAATGTGGATCTCAAATGCTTACTGAAGAGCCTTGCTGGCGTATTACAAGCCCATAAGAATACAGTTACCACTTAAACTGGAGATCCTGATATTACATCAGCTGCTGTCATACTGACTTGTTACAAAAGAGTGAACTGGTCAATTTATACCCTGATGCAAAAAAGATGCTGTAACTGAAACTGCATCCTGCGAGTCAGACAGAGAACGAGTTAAAATGCTATTAAAGGAGAGGAATTGCAATATGTTCATTGATATTAACTGCAGTGATCCATTACACTGACCAACAAAAATAAGCATGTCCGTTTTACATCTTTCTCAACATCCTGATTACCTAGTAACACAGAATCCTGCCTTCTTTATAACCAAATACTGTATCTTGCTTGTTTCCAAGTGCTCTGAGACCCAGGAAGAAGGAGGGGTAAGTAGTTTTCAATACGTTTATGAAAGGCTGGCCTTTACAAACCACTTGCCCTAGGCTCAGCTGGCCCCATGTGAGGGTTTTTGGTATGTTTTCATTAGGCAGTGTCCTCTAAAGGTCTGCTTTGCATGACTGAGCCCAACCAAACACTGCAGAAATTTCCTTACCATGTCATTTTTTTACAAGGTACAGACAGCAATATGCTTCAGTTGCAACAACACAAGTCGGAGATAACAGCTATACGTCGTGCGGAAACAATGCCACCATGTGGAGTTCAGAGCTGGAACCACAGAGCACACTGGCTGGGCTGTCAGAGATAAGGACTGCGCTGGGTTCATTGTGTGAAGGTTCATTTCAGTCCCCGAATACCACACCATCATGGCTCAAGCTATAAATGCTAACGTTCTTATGCGACATATTAATGAAGAGCCTTCGGTCAGGCAATTACAGGTGATGGACAAAAACACCACACGAAAAAGGAGTTTAACTTTGAAATGACAGTCATAATTACAAACATGACTGGAAAGATGAGTCATATTAGGTTGACTGCCAACTAGTACTGTGTGCCTGCTTTAAAAGACACTTAGCACTTGACATGTGACTTTTCAAAACAAATTGATACAACTAGTAGTTCCAAGGAGGCCATACACAACACCACCACAGGTTCATAAGCTGTACATCACATTTTGTATTTATGCAACACAAATACATTACACACATTTACATTTATTCATTTAGCAGATGCTTTTCCCCAAAGCAATGTACATCTCACAGAAGATGCATGGTTTATAATCCTGGCTATAAATAGGCAATAAGCTGAAGGTACCTTAAAATGTAAATGCCACAGCAGAACAGCCTCAAAAATAATCAGATATGAATAAGCACCTCTGTGATGCAATATCAACAAGAATTGTAAGTTATGAGCTTCACAAATCTGGAATTCATGGCAGTGCTTCCATTCAGAAACTGCTTGTATCCAATGCTAACGCACAAAGACACATAACCTGGTGTAAGGAGCAAAAACCCAGACCCTTGAGCAATGGAGAAAAGAAATATGGTCTGATGAGTCACCTTTCACCCTGTTCATACATCTGGACTGGTCTATGTTTGAGAAAACCAACGGACGCCTTCAACCCATAATAAATTATCTGTTTTCAGCCGTGAGACATGGCGAGGGGGGGTTCATAATGGTATGGGCAGCCATCTTGTGGGAGTCATTAGGTCGGAAGATTGCTTTGCGTGGTGGTATAACGGCCAAGGAATATGAGGGTATTTCACAGGACCAGGTGCACCCTACAGTGCAAATTCTGCTCCTGCATACATACTGCTAAACAAAATTCAGCAGCTGCTTCACGACACCAAGAGGAAGTCAAGTGCTTTCATGGCTTTTCCAGTGACTAGATCTAAACATCATTGACCCTTTATAGGGAGTCCTGGAGGCCAGAGTAAGCGGTAGATTTTGACCGCCTTCATCCTTAAGAACTGAAGACTTTTCTTCCCGACGAATGGTGCGATGTCCTGCTACATATAGTTTAGAACATATATGACAGCATTCCAAGAAGGACTGAAGTTGTGAAGTCAAAAGGTGGCCCTACTAATTTTTAGGTACTTGATATTAACATATTTTTGCCATTTTGCCAACCACCCCCTACATATCTTTTGGAATAAAGAGGGCATGGATTGGGGTTCTGAAATGGTAAGAATGAAGACAGAATCAGTAGCTGCCCTTCTCCTAAGAGGAATGAACCTACTGAATGTGTGTGCGCTTTCTTCAGGTTTTGGTAAAGAAAGCCAGGCGTATTGCTGGGCTAAGACCTTGTTCAGAGCTTTAAAAAGTGGAGGCCAATTCAGGAGCTGCCTGCCAGGATGCAGTTGGAGAAGTAGCATTCTTTAAGTGCTTTCTTACGTGCTGACGGTACCAGTTCTATCATCTGGATGTAATTGTTTCTGCAACTGCAGTCAGATTTTATTTTTTACATGGTGGTCTCATATGGGACCATCACAGATTTATGAAATTAATAAGAATGAAAAAGATGAATTTCTATCAGAAGTATATCCCTTTTTGTGTATAATTTGACAGTGGAAGTGAATTTTTTAAAAGTAGTCCTTAAAGGGAAAAAAAAAAAAAAAAAAAAAAAAAAACTTTCATATTTAATCAGGCAAGCACAGAAATCTTCATGCTGTTTAATTTGTTATTTTGAGGTCAGGGGAGTGGTGTAATTTCCAACATTATGCAATTTCCTATTATGCATTACAGACCTGCATTGTGCGTGGATCCATATTAGTGCCATCCGCTGCTAGAATGAAAGAAACACACGCATGCGCACACACACACCAAAAAAAGACTTTATGGAAAAGGACACAAATAAGGCATAATTAAAAATGCCCAGTATTCTGGGGAGAGCCAAGAATGGGGGTGCTCATCAGGACAGTACAGTACGTTAGGTGTGTTCAGCTTCCCCCGTCTATAGGAGGAGGAGATAGTATGTTCTAGAAAGAGCTGTCATTTTGAAGAACTTGCTACAAAGAGAAGTTGATAGGTGTACAAAAAAGTGACACCCATGTCTTTTAGCAAAACCTGACAACAGAGTTGGTTTATGGAGGCGCGTCACCCCAGTGCATCAGCAAGCCTAATTTCAAATGTGTCCATCCCGGAATATTATGCATACACCCCCAAACAGTTGTTACAGCCCTGGTTTCCAGCAGTTTGTATTTTTCCTGTACGAACACATGCCCTTGATTGAATGAACAGACTGTGTTTGAATAGTTCAACAGTATTATATAATTTACAGTGAATGTCTGTGTGCGACCACTTCTACATCAGGAAATAAGACAAAAACACGAAAAAAAAAAAAAACCTGGCAGCAGTGTCAAAATAACGAAAAGGTCCATGAAAAATATACACTCACTGTTGACAATGACAGACTTTGCTTTCCTTTATGTAATTTACTGTAATTCAATTGCATACTAACCCAGTGTCCATGGACTTATCACACGTACCTATCTGATCAAATCATAGAGTTAGCATATGTACTATGTAGTCTATGGCTAAATTACGAAAAATAATGGAACTTCAGGCCACAGATGTCCATCATTTTAAATGTACTAGTTTGAACATCAATAGTGAGTGATGATGTATAATGATCGCCAAAACAAAGTCTTGTGGGCAATCGTTTTGGCATTTATAACGGACTCAGCCTGGCTTGTTAAACACCTGCTCGCACGCGGAACATGAACACACACACACACACACACACACACACACACACACACACACACACACACACACACACACACACTCGGCGCTAAGGCCAGCGGTGGCTGTTTGTTCGTCCTGCGTTTGGCGCCACTCACCTGCACGAGCGCTCCTGCTCCTGTCCCGAGATCCGCCGTCCCGCGCTCCGCCGGCTCCCCGGCACGCGCTGCTCTACCTTCACTTTTTAACGGAGGGGGCGGGCAGGAGTGAAAAAAAAAAAGAAAAAAAAAAAGAGCTGGTATGAGGCGCTTTGCGAGCCTTTTTCTCCGACTTCTTCACAAAAGTGTGCGAATAAATACCTGAGCAGAGAGGAGAAACGGTGAGCGACGGCGCTGCGCAGGCAGGAACCGCTGCGCTGAGGCGCAGATGGCATGCCAGAGGGGTGGGGGTTAGCGGAGGGAGGGGGGCGTACGGCTGGAAGCGGCCCACCTGGTAACCCCCTCATTACACACCGCTTCACACTCTCGTGCTCTGCCTCGCACCCTGTCTACACCGCAGCAACTTAGCGGCGCTTTTACTGCTAAATGCTGCACATGACGAATAACGCGAAGTTGTTACATTTTTCCATTAATTATTTGCCGTATTCGAGAGCTTAAAAATTGTTATTGTGATTGAATTCATGGGTTTATCATAATAATCATAATCATGGGTTGCGCGTTGGTAAGGGTTTAATTTCTATAGCTACAACAACTGCGGGCTAGTAGTCCTTGCGTGGGGATCAGGATTAATGATTAATAATGAGGATCCATGTTTTCCTTGTTCTGTCTGTTTATTAATTTTCTTTTAAACGCGCTGAGCAGAGCTTCTGGTTTGCTTGTTACAATTTCACACACCTGTCTCTGTCAGTTGCAAAAGTGCTTTGCAAGTGTTCCCACTAACAGAATAGAAATATGGCACATCTAATGCTGAACTGGAGTTGATAAATATCTTGCTGTTAATTGATCAGTAGCTATAATATATACAGGCACTAAACAGTAGTCGGTAACCTCTAAATGTTTAGATATCTATGCGTTTTATCAGAGATATTGATAAGACAGAAAAAAAAAAAAAAACAAAACAGTGAACTGTGGAGTTTATTATCAGTCCAGTTCTGGAGTTTTTCCTCCCTAGGTCATTCTGACAGATATTGCTCTAAAGAAGAGTATTATTAGAAATATGTTCTTGTTTTTGTACAGCGATTAAGAAGTAAGCGGACTCTGCTGGGATAAAAGCTGTAGCATGTGGTTTGACCATTTTGCAGGAATGGGATTTGAGTTAGTAGCTGAACGGCACAAAGCGCCTGCCAAGTCTCCTGGCTATCAGCAGATCCGGTGCAATACCTTGGCCCTTGTCTCTTACTTCGCTGCCTGTCAGCAGTTTTGGCTGGGGGCAACATTTCAGATGCACCCAGAAAAAGTAAGTGGAATGGATGTGCCACATGGAAAACATCACCTGAAGTATTTCCTGTATGTATACAAAAATAGTATATAGTTTTTGACACAAATGGGTCTGCACAGGTAAAGATCACACACTGATGATGCAAGAACCCTTGTGTTGATGCATATCAAGACTTGAGTTGGAAAAATCTGAAGCCACAGGCACAAAGCCACTGAAGATTCCCATGAAGGGTTTTGAGCTGTTTTTTTCCCTCACACAGATAAAGGTAAAAAGTGCAACCTAACTAAATGAGGTTCTGGATGAAAGGTCACAGAACTGATTCAGTTCTAGCTTTACATGTAGTACCTGGTCCTGTTAGGCAACACACTGGACAGGGCAGTGTTATCACATAATGACCTGCTATTGCTTCTCAAAATCCCTCTCAAATTCCACAGACTTAGTGGGGATCGAAACCATGTCCAAATACACGGCTAAGGACCTGTGGTGCCGCTATGCTGCCCGTATCTTAAAATTTTACATTAATATTCCTGGTGCATTGTTGGATGCTGTATTCTGAAGAAAACCACTTAGCCTTGGCCCCCAGAGGTATTTCTTCTCCTGAACCTGTCTCAGTTTTTTATTCCTCACCTCATTTGCCTCCTGGCTACACTTGTATCACATTATTATCTATAATACTACAGTTCTTGTTGCATGTCTGTCTGAGCTTTTTGCATTATCCTTTAACTACTCTAAGGTAACTTGTTAGGAAGGGGATTATACAAATATAAAATGAAAAAAGTCATGGCTATGAAACCTACTACACTTAAAGGGAATCATTAAAATTGTTAGGACTTCAGTTATGTATCAGGTATTCTCATCTGAGGTGTTTTTATTTTTAGGATATGACAAAAAATGTAAAATACTTCAAATAAAATTCCATTGCAACACTTTTTTTAAAAAAACTAAGTTGGCTTCCAGTTTCTTTGGATGTTTGGCCCATAATAACTTAAGTGAACCTGCCTGTCAGGTTGAGGTGTAATATATATCTGCCATTTTCCAAGTAAAGAGAATTATGTTCCCAGTTTCCAATGCAGCACTTAAAAATGCCATTCCCTTGAAAGCACCGAAGCCTGCTTTGTGGCAATAACAATTGTACTGGAAGCATGAGAGCCATACAGGCAAGGTGTACTTTGTTCCAGTCTCACTATAAAACCCATACAATTTTTAGAAGAGACCAGTGTATCTCAACTAAAAATGCATTCATATACTATGAAATACCCTGACAAATCATGTACTGTTGTAGGTGATGGAAACTTTTCAAAACGTATCGGAGTTGTTGGAGAGCTATGAGCATGAATCAATAGAACATCCCAAGTGGAGTATACATCATGGAATAAGAACGGTGAATAATGTTTACCCCTCAAAATTTTTCATAGCAGTGTGTGCAGAAAAATATTTTCTTTCTTTCTTGATTGTACCCCAGTGCTGTTCCACAACATTTTAAGGGTGTAAAAGACATATGTAACTAGAACTAACTTATGAGGCAGACTTCAGCTGTGCACAAGGATTTAGTTGTAATCAATATAAATTGTCATACTGCCCCCTACAGGCATCTGGACTGAATCACCTACAGAGTCAAAAGTACTGTAATGACTCAACTTTACAGCCAGCACTTGGACATAGAACACATTAGGGGCTCCAGCTCTGTGGTATGCAGCAGAACTTAATTCTGGCTTTTTGTGCTACAATATTTCAATAGCAATTTATAATATTACTAAATACATCAGCCAAAATTATGTGCTCATTGACAGTTGTTTTGCCACTATTTCCATTAGAAGACAGACTGCTTATCTTGGATGGGATATGGCACACTCCACCACTGGTTAAAATTATAGAGAGAAGTGCAGATTATTGCTTGAAAATCTGATATCCCATAAACTGTATAATAACTAAACCAGTTACAGATGCATCTGTTAAATAACAGTACAATATCACAATAACTTTATTACAAAAGTGAACAAATACTACAAAGAGGAATAAATATGTATACAAATTTATTAATTTTCAATAATTTAAAAATAAACTGAAATTCATTCAAGGAGCACAGTGATAGTGTTGTCAATACATAGTTTAGTGCTTTGAAGTCATCTCTTCAAATCAGACTGGATTGTTTTTTGGAGGCTTGCAATACTTGCATCAAGAGCAGCTAATCCATGCCGGAAGTTCAGCTCATCCTGTGTGTTGAATGTGGACCAGGAGCTAGTGCTCCAGTTAGAGCCCAGGGTCTCACAGGACAGGAAGGTAGAGTCAGGGCCTGATAGATTTGTACCATTTGCCTTCACTCTGCTCTCAAATGCTCCCAAATGCTGAATCTCATTTAAAGGTGTGGCATTTTTACTGTCTGACAGATCAATTGCGTTTGAATGCCTGATGGTGAAATCACTGCTGTTGCCACCGAAAGAATCCTTTGAAAGGTGTAGTTTTTCCAGTGTTTTGGACAGAAACCTTGGTTCGTGAATGTTTTTCATGCCATTTTTTCCTCCCAGTGATTTCACTGGGCTTCCTGATGGCTGCACGTTTACAGTTTCTCTCAGTGGGACATAGCTGGTTCTCCCTTGTTCCGGTTCCCTGCCGAGGCTCAAATTAAAACGGCGTTCAGCAGCTGAACAAACACCGTGGTGTGGTGGCGAGTGGGAGTTTTCCTCTGGTTGCCTTACTCTTCTGCTCCACTCTATCTGAGCAGGGGCTTTTTCAGGAGGGAAGGCTGCCTCTGGAGAAGTCACCTGCTCGTTTACCTCCAGCGTCTTCAGATACATATTAATGGAGCCAGGAACAGGATCATTCTGACAGGCTTCCTTCTGTTGTTTTTCAAACAAGTCTAGAACTGTTTTACTGAGGTGTGAAGCAGGATTGGAAGTCTCCTTTTCCAGAGGGAGTTCCGAGAACCCCAACATGCTGCCAGGAACATGCCTGTTAAAGCCATTATGAGTAAGACTAAAAATACCATCTTTTTCTACTAAGTGCACATATTTAAGTTTGTAATACCATCTAGTTGGACACTAAAAATTAATTGGATATTACTGACAGTGCAACAAAGATTAAGTGATACTGAAAAACAAAGTTCTAAGTTGTCTTTTGTGAAAAAATGTGAAAAGGAAAACAAAATTATGATAAATGTTAATCCTGATGGTAAAGTATAAAATTTCCTTTAAAACTGGAGCAATGTAGTACATAGGGGCTTTTGATTCTGCCAACTGTGATTAACATAAGCGTCATCTTACCTGGCCATCTCTCTTAACCTACTGATCTCAACTTCCTGCTGCTGAAGACGTAAATTCAGAATTTTGTTCTCTTGTTCTGATGCTTCAAGCTTAAACTGACAGCTTTTCATTTCTGAAAGAGCGGCATCTACATCTG
This sequence comes from Scleropages formosus, assembly GCF_900964775.1. NCBI lineage: Eukaryota > Metazoa > Chordata > Actinopteri > Osteoglossiformes > Osteoglossidae > Scleropages > Scleropages formosus. Next base: position 2,172,777 of record NC_041817.1, read on the forward strand.
GGGGGAAAAGAAAGGGGGGGGGGGGCAGGATTGCAAAATTAAGAATTTTAGATAAAGTCTATGGCACAGGTGTCAAATTCTGACACATTGTACATGCATCTTTTTGCTGTGAATTATGCATGCATTATTTTTATTCTTTGTATGTAAAATAACTTGCATTCAAGATTGAACCCATTTCACATAACTCTGAATAATGCTACATTTCACTTCATTTAAGGAAAAATACACCTGTGTTAAAATAGTAAAGATAATTAACTGGAACAATAATGCTCAGGTTCTGTCAATACAAATATATACATAGCTTGCTACGAGCTGGGTTTAACCTCCATCAACTACAGCCATGGTATTATAAGGCTGAGATAATCCAGTCTCAGAAGAACCACACAGTCTGCAGTTCTCAGTTACTTTCTAATTCTTAACTTATTAACAACTATAGTAACAATTTAGCAGTTTGAAATGCAATCAATCTTGTGATACTTGAGAAAAGGAGGGAAGGCGATTAATGACCTATTTTGACACGGCTGATATCCAGTTCACATTGGCGCCTGGCCTCCTGCAGCTCCCTATCTTTGTCCTCCATGGCATTCCGGAGCTGCCCATTGTCCTGCTGTAGCTCTTCATTACTTTTCCTCAGCACCTCCAAATCTTTCTCAGCTTCCTTCAGCTGGCTCTGCAGTGCCAAGTTCATAGATTGCAAGGAAATTACTGACAAAAAACAGAAAGACAACTATGTTAGGACAATGTCTTGTTATATCATTATGTTCTAATCTGTGTTACACATTATTGGGGTGGAAAAAACTGCAGAATAATTTAACGATTTCATAAAAGAAAGTAAACCTAACCGCTGACTTGCGCTGCCAAATGAAGACAGCCTTACATTCAAAATTGCAGTCGGCAGGTCTGGCCTCCCTCTCAGCTCTTTCACGCTCCATCAACTGCTGGTTTACTATCCTCAGACGCCTGTAATATGAAAAGCAGCATTTCGAACAGTGCATGTTTACAGGGTATCAAATGGTTTGATTTAAGGGAAAAAGCCTGTATGAACTTGTACCTTGTGTTATGAACTTATAAATGTTTTTAAATTATATTTAATTACATTTTTCCCACAAATCTATTCTCTACAATTTCTCTTTTGCAGAGAAAATGGCCTGTAGTTCTGCTTTTGGCCACTAGGGGCAGCAAACCCAGGTGGCACCTAACCCATAAATAAACCAAAAAATTTGTACGATTTTACTGTGATTTATTACAATTTTATTTTCTGATGTAATGAGTGAACTTCCAAGCTCCAATCTCGAATTTTGAACTGTTTTCTGGTCCCAGTTGTGTTCGTGAATTGAGGTACAACTGTATGTCAAGTAAGAATTGCTTTGACTGGGCATGTCCAGAGCACTGCCTAAGGCATATTATTCCTTACCTGCGCAGCTGTGAATTCTCGCTTCTCAAAGGCTGAATGGCTAGTGCAATCTCAGCCTGGATGTTGGTGCTGCCCACGATGGCAGGAAGTAGGTCCACACTCTGCTCCACCTCAGCGATCAGACGCAGAGCTTCGCAGTCAGCTGCAGAGAAACCAGCGGACACAAAATGCAGTGTTAAAAAGAACTGTGTTCAGAAACTACTTCCATTAGTTCACCTTACTATCACCTTTCTACACAAGTGTAGAACAAGATACTATTTCATAAATATGCTGTGTTGTATTTGTGTGCCTTTGCCTTTTCTACATATATTGATGTATTTCTATGTTGTGACCCTGTTCTGTGGCTAATAAGTAACATTTTGCTAGCAAGAATTAACACCTTACTCAGTAACCCTTTTATTTACTCCTTTTTGTGTGCAAATACTAGTAATATCGAACACAACAGGCTTCCCTAACATTAGCAGCATAATTTGTTCCTGAAAATCATTTGCTCATAAACCCAATTTTTTTTTATTATGTTAGAATTCGTTATGCAACGGAAGCCTATACTGAATTTTTTGAGGTTATCCTAACAATCTAAATCTTGATCTAAGTGTGTTTTAGTTCACATACCCTTTTAACTTATATCACTCAATTAACCTTACACCAACAGAAAAAGATAATGTGCTAATTATAAGATACCATAGCTACTATATAAAATACATACTGATAGGTAACTAAAGCTGAAAAATCAGGTGGCAGAACTTATTCCTTATGTGCGCTTTGTACAGAAACACCTTTCATGGCCATACCACTCTCACATTAGGCTGCCATTAGTGTGGGCACATAGTCTATCATCCCACACAAATTTCCAATGTCAGAAGTGATTTGTGTCCACACCAGTGTCCCAACCAGGATCAGGGTAACATTTTTTTTGCCATACTGTAGCTCTTAGTTACCATGAAAATACCAGGGAAAAAACCCAATAGTTCACCTATAATACAAGTCCTAGAAACTATTAGTTTTACCTTTTTTGGCTACAAGGGCCTTCAGCTCCCCAAGAAGGCACTTCACTGTCATAACCTTCTTGGCAGTTTTCACAGGGCTCATCTTCTTTGCCTCAGTGTACAGCTTTTGTCTGCTGAAGCTGGTCTGGCAACTGGTGTCCCTGACAGGAGTGATGTCCACATAGTCCAGCTCATCCTCATCAGTTGTACTTTCGTCGCTGTACTCTGAGCTTTCACCCGACACGACTGCTGGGGGGCGGCTATCAGAGCATTCTGCCACTTGTTGAGAACAAGCCTCCGGAAAACAGCCACAGGGTTCTTGGTGAACCTGGACCACCTCTGCCATACATGCTACATTTGCCTCCGGTTGCAAACAGGCACACGGCACCTTGTTAGGAAACAAGGTTTCTTGCCTTTGGTGAGGAGATCCCAGGGTTGCAGGTACAAGACTCTGCTGAGGGGGCTGAAGCATCTCCTGAAGCATAGACACAAAGAGATCCAGAAACAGAAGTCTCATACTAGAGGTATGTGTACCCCACTCTGTTAGAGAATGTGCTAAAGTGCACAAGTCAAAATACACAGTACAATTTAAGCAGGAAAATTCATCTTTCAAACATAAGTCAGTATTGCTCTGCAAATGCTCAGCCAGCAAAGTAATTTTTTTCATTCTGTATACTGAAGTATTTAAAAGCGTACACTTCACTATATTTAGTTCATAATTAAACATAGATATTAGATATAATTAAAAATTATATTTAGTTATTAATCTCCCATTTTTGTTGAGAGTAAAAGTGCTGTCAAAAATCAATGTAGTCTAGCAGTATTTACATACAGCTTATGGGTACAGGCAAGAAACTTATGACGGGGTGCAGCTGGTAGTGTAGTTGTTAGAACAGCTACCTTGGACCCAAAGCATGCAGGTTCAAATGCCACCTCCACCTGTGGTACCCTTGAGCAAGGTACTTATACTATAAATTGCTCCCGTAAAATTACCCAGCTGTACAAATGGGTAAGTACTTATACGTAGTAAGCTGCTATGGAGGAAAGTCTCAGCTAAATGAATAAATGTAAACGTGTAGCTGAGATATATTTTAGCTTTATTCTGAACAATTTAATGCATAAACCCTAGGATGTAATAAAACACTTGTCCTTCTTTGAGAAGCATTTGCAGAACACTTATGGAAAAATTAAAATGCATCAATGATGTAAAATATAAAACTCAAAAATCTTACGGGTTTGTCGTAGATCAAATTAGATCTTGGAGGACTCAAGTTTGGTGTGGATGTTGTCAAGCAACAGTTAAAAACGGTGGAGTTCGGTATCCCTGCAAAACAGGAAAATGTGGCATAAAACACAATGCCTTCAGGAAGTATGTGCACTGAGCCCAGATGAGCCTCTGGCCTTTCAGTGCAGGTGCTCACCTGTGCTGGGAAGACTGGTGCTCTGTGGCACCTGGGCAACCAGCAATTCCTTCTGCAGGTGGGCTTGCTCAGCCAAACCAGGGATGGACCCTGGCATCAGGGCTGGCTGTCCAGTCACATTGTGCTCAGAGTGAAAGCAACACTGTTCCCTCGTTCCAAGGTAAGCCTGAGAGGACAAAATAGTCTTCTGGACCGCAGCTAAAGAGAAAATGTTTTTGATTGTTGATTTTGCTGAGTTTTTGGCAGTATCAAACAAACAAATGGAGCTTTGATAATTTCATGCTTATATCTTAAGATCTTTGTTCTGAATTGCACTTTTATGCATTCACAAAGTTGCACTTCACATTGAACAAATGCAAATTTATAAATTCCAGCATCTTGCATCAAAGATAACACTTGTCACCAACAAAAATAAACTTATATTTGTCTTGCTTTTCATATTGATGCTTACCTGGCCTTGTGTGAGCTTGGGTGACTGAGACCATCCTCTTCACGTGCTTTTTCTGTGCATTCTCACCTTTTCCAGATGGTAATTTTTGTTTTGGATTTGAAGAAATGGACTTTCCAGGTTTTGAGCAAGATGTCTTCCTGTCTGCTAAATCTGAATATTCCACAAAAACAATAAGGTACCATCACAGACTATGAACTAATCCATTTCATAGCAAGTAAGAAAATACCTCTTTCTTCAGTCTGAAGAATGCCATTTAGCAAAGCAGCACAGCGATCTAGACCCTTATGTATGGTAGTAACCTAGAAGAAGCAATAAAGAATAAATGAATTTATAAAGCTTGCACTTTTGTCCAAGGCTACTTGAAATGCCATGCATATCCTTATTAGATAAGGTTTCAATTCAGACTAAGTATTGTGGTCAGGGGTACGGTAACAGAAGTGCGGATCAACACCTAAGCACTACTGCATCTCTTGGCCAGAATTTAAGCAGGTTTACTTTACCTGATCCTCAGAATCTGTAGAGTAAAGAGAATAAGCAGGGGCCAGGCGCTTCCCAGGTACCCTAACACACAGCATAATTAACAGAGCTGTTTTGATTTTGTCCAAGGAATCTTACAATGTCAGGTTCATACAAAGCAGAACTGCTTACGAGACGAGTCACATGATGACAATACAATGAATACTGTATTCATCTAATGAACTAAATGCCCTCATTTACCGTAAGAAAATGATGAACAAAGCAAGATTAACAGTTTAAAGGCGATGCCCAGGTACCACACAAAAAAAAGGGTTAAAGAACATATTGGCAGATGGTTAATTAAATTTGCTATTATTATTATTATTACTACTATTATTAAATATCTTAAAGGGAAATGCACAAATACAGAATCATGCTCCAAACTGCAGCTATACAGAAGGGGTGAGTGAGTGCACTGCAGTGGGAAACGAGTTAATAAATCATGTCAGTAAGTGTATCAGTGCCCGTTTTCTGTAAAATGTAAAGATGTTCAGTGGCTGAAGGCACAAAAGATTTTTACTTCTTTTTCCCAGTGACTCCCCTTCCAGAGCTGATGAGCCTCCCTGATGAGATGACCTGGAGGGAGGGAGGGGTGGGTCAGTTATGTAAACTGAATCAGTGTCACATCCTCACAAAAAAAGTAAAAAAAATAACAATTAGGGCTAATTATGTAAATAAATGCATGTCTGGTGCCAAACCAGAGAGAAAAAAATGTCTCTTGACGATGCCTCTCCCACTCAGTGTACAGTTACAGACAGACACTTCACTTGTGTGTTTACTGTTTAGGTACAGTCCCGAGTCCATAAAATAACTACCAAGTAGTGATATTATCATCATGGTGTCTGACAAATCATGTGAAAACTTGTTGTATATAATATTATAACAGCTACCAGAGAAAATGCCAGAGCAAGAAGAAGAACAAGAGAAGAAGAGTCAAGACTGAAGAAGCTAGTGCTACAACTCACCTTGTGCTGTTTGCCAAGTCCTTGTCTGGCCATGACTGTTTGCAGTTGTCATAAATTGCGAATTTAAAGGAAAGGAAATGTATGGAGTTGCAAGAAAACAGTACAACTCGCATAAATTAAAATTTTATGTTCGCAACGTTATCAAGAAGTTTTAAACTCTGGCATGATGATGATCATGATGACATGACATGACTGTACGAATTGCCATTATCTTATTGTCGCTGCAGCTGCACGCAGTTATTCCTGCAACAAAGAAGACTCTGAAACCATAAATTCAGTCATTAAAAGTTTCCTCTCAGTAGCTGGAAACACAAAAGGAGAATTTATAGCTGTTCGGTTCTGTTATTCAATGAAAGTTCCGGCGCTGCTGTAAAGAACTAAAAGAGGCAGTTTCGATTTAGCGGAACAGTGCTCTTATTGGTCAAACAAAACTGTAGCGTCAGAAACTGTTCTGTCATACTATTGGTGAAGCGCTGTGTAGAACAACAAAAGTCTGTTTTTAATTGGGTAAAATTCACGTCAGTTAAAATAAACACGCCCCAGTTCCACACATCATTGGCTCTGAAAATGGGCGCAATCCTCTTACGAAGGGCGGGACGTAACCATGGAGATCAGACAGTTGTAGCGTGATTGGGGCTGGTTCGCGGGTTAAGGTGTGGCAATCCCGCGCTGTAAACAGAACAGCAACGGATGCTGAAAACAATACGTTAAACATTCACGAGAACGAACGAACGAACGAATGAATGAAAATCTTTTTGCACATAATAGTTTAATGATAATGTATATGTGTAACAGTGACCAGTGTTTCTATCCAATAAAAAGGAAATTCCAATGTATTACATATGTGATCATACTACTGTGATTTACGTATGTGTATAACTGTAAAATTATGATATAAAGTAGAATATGTGACACTGATGAAAAGAAGGCTCTGATGTGCTGTGAAGGTTGCCTGAAAGACAGTGTTTAATGCACAGCCTAATATTTTACAGGCCATTTAAATTTCTGTCTTATCGTTGTCTCTGAAAACAACTGATTGGATTGCTTGTACCAAGAAAAATCAAAATTATCATCTACTTTTAGGTATTGGCTTGCTTATTTACAATTTAAAAATTATCATGAAATTATTTTAACATTGTTTAACCGGTTAAGTGATTAACACAGCTACATTTCTCCACTGAGATGTGGTGGTACAGTGGGCTTGACTGGATCCTGCTCTTTGGTGGGTTGGGGGTTCAAGTCCAGCTTGGGGTGCCTTGCGATGGACTGGTATCCCATCCTGGGTGTGTCCTCTCCCCCTCCTGTGTTGCTGGGTTGGGCTCTGGCTCGCCGCAACCCCAGTTGGGAGAAGCAGTTTCGGACAGCGTGTGTGCATTTCTTCATTGCCCACAGTGCTTTCTGTGCCTTTGTTTAGTAATGATGTACTATATACCTCTTCTTCCCTCCTTACTCTAACACTCCCCTCTAACCCAAGGTGCCAGGATGCCTAGAGTCAGTGTCACAAGACTGAGACCTGCAAGTGCCCCCAGCTTGCACTGATTCACCAAATCAGGGCAACAAACAGGGGAATGCAAACACCCATCTGCTCAAGATACTAACATTCCTCAAATGTAGTTTTTCCGTCCTCATGCACCAGCCTCAGGAGTTTTTCATCTACAGCCTTCTGACTGTGTTCTTCAGAGAGAAACAACATGTTGCGAATAGTTATATTCAAAAATGATTTTAACATAACTTGCAGTTTACAATGTTAGCTGTTTCTACTGATAAAAATCAAGTTAAATCTATATTAAGGGTACATGATTTGTACCCTTTCCTACAACCTGACTTTGCACTCACTGGCACCTCAACTTTCAATCACAAGTTATTATATATGTAAGAAAAATGTATTTTTTAAACTGTTGTTTTTTTATTAACCTCAAATAACTTAAAATTAATATAGAATCACTGAAAATAAACATGTTTCCACAGCCTCCTCATCAATCTGAGTAGCTGACCAAGTCATCCCATAAGCAGATGCAGTGTTTGTCAACTTTTGGCTACTTTCAGCTTTGTTTAATGGCGGCAAAATGAAAAATAAAAATAACTCAGGCATCCCTTGTATTAATTTATATTATTGTTCTAGGTTCTATAAAAGTCTCCGATAAAGCTGTAATGAAATAAAATATTACCTTTTTATTTCAGAAGCTTTAACTTTGAAAAACATTAAAATGAAGACATTCATATGTAGTTTCCACAAACTCATATTTTATACTGATTGTTGACAGATTCATAATTGTTCTTATAAAATGTGTTCAAAATTTGTCATCGTGTTATTTATGGAGGGGCGCAGTGGTGCAGCGGGCAGCGGGTTTGACCAGGTTCTGCTCTCTAGTGGGTCTAGGGTTTGAGTCCCGCTTGGGATACCTTGTGATGGACTGGCGTCCCATCCTGGGTGTGCCCCCTCCTCCTCTAGCCTTACGCCCTGTGTTGCCGGTTTAGGCTCCGGCTCGCCGCAACCCCACTTGGGACAAGCAACTTCAGACTGTGTGTGTGTGTGTGTGTTATTTATAAGGGACACTCACAAGCACTGTGGAAGCCAGCTGGATGAAGGCAACCTTGCCCTCCTATTCTGTTTGACTGCATTTTACTGCCACGTAACAGCTGGTAGTAGAAACAGATTTATTTTTCACCACAAATATGAGAAAATGAATAAGTGAAAAACATGCAATTAAAAACATAATAATATGTAAAAATGTATCTTTGAAGTTGGGGGGGGGGAGGGTGCAGTGGCGCAGTGGGTTGGACCACAGTCCTGCTCTTCAGTGGGTCTGGGGTTCGAGTCCCGCTTGGGGTACCTTGCGACGGACTGGCGTCCCGTCCTGGGTGTGTCCCCTCCCCCTCCGGCCTTACGCCCTGTGTTGCCGGGTAGGCTCCGGTTCCCCCGTGACCCCGTATGGGACAAGCGGCTCTGAAAATGTGTGTGTGTAATATGTAAAAATGTATCTTTGAAGTTGGGGGGGGGGAGGGTGCAGTGGCGCAGTGGGTTGGACCACAGTCCTGCTCTTCAGTGGGTCTGGGGTTCGAGTCCCGCTTGGGGTGCCTTGCGACGGACTGGCGTCCTGTCCTGGGTGTGTCCCCTTCTGCCCTGTGTTACCGGGTAGGATCTGGTTCCCCGTGACCCCGTATGGGACAAGCAGCCCTGAAAGTGGGTGTGTGTGTGTGTGTGTATCTTTGAAGTTTTGTAAATTGAATTTTCAAAAAATAATAACTACCTGGTTTCCTCATATGCTGTGTGTCCTTGCGACTCTGTGACTTGATACATTGCACAATATAGACAGATATCTACTGAGAGAATAGTTTGGACTGTCTCTGTATAACTAAAAATAAACCCAAAATTTTCATCAGTTTTTGAGGAAAAAGGGACATCAGATGAAAGAGGAAAAGATGTATTTCGACAAATGTTATTGGAAATGGTGGGGATAAGGGTGTGGCGGTGCAGCGGGTTTGGCCTGGTCCTGTTCTCCGGTGGGTCTGGGGTTGGAGTCCCGCTTGGGGTGCCTTGCGATTGACTGGCGTCCTGTCCTGGGTGCGTCCCCTCCACCTCCAGCCTTGTTCCCTGTGTTGCCGGGTTAGGCTCCGGTTTGCAGGCGGTTTCAGTCAATGTGTGTGTGTTATTGGAAAGAGTTTGACAGAAATACAGCTGTTTAGAATGCTTATATTTATTTGCATAAAATCTGATAAACTTTTCATACTGTCACCATAACTATCCCAGGCGAACTTTGCAGGTATCAATGAAGTCAGACACCTTCACCATGCCATTTGAAGATTTTCTGTAAAGAGAAAATTAAAAAAAGTAAAAATACATTGATACTCATTTGAAAAACAACAACGACGACAAAACTAATAATAAGACGAAGAATACATCCAAAATGTCTTGTGGCTTATTAAAGTTTCTTTGCATTCCAGATATTTTCTAGGCAAAGACAAAAGACATTACTAACGCTTTTTTGCCCAGGTACGCGAGAGCCTGGTCGATCTGTGCTTCTGAGACCTCTCCGTCCATGGTCGCCAAGTAGGTGTAAAGGGGCCTAAATGTGTCATATGGGACACTGGCTTCTAAGAGCTTGCAGCCAGGTTCTGAGTTCAGTATGTAACAAATGTGAGCCATTGCATTTTTAATAGTCTGTTGAGACATAAGGAACAGGAATTAATCAGTGCTGGTAACAAAAAGTGCACCGGCACTAAACCACGGGAGTCAAGTTTTGTCATTGCCATTTACCCCGCCAATATAGCTGCAGCAGAGAGCAAAGAACTTCATCCATTCAAGCTCTTCCCTGAAGCAGCCCACGGAGAGGATGTGCTGCAGGTGGTCCTCTGCCAGGCTAAAAGATTTCCACATGCTCTCGAGCTCTTTCCTGCTCACAGTTTCTCGTTTTTGAAACTGAAAAGATACGTAGCAGCGGTGCAGTGATGAGAGCCAAGGAATGCTGAATCAGGTCACTCCCGACTGTTGACGGGATTGAAGACGTTGTCAGTTGTAATTGACGCAGACATTTCAGATCTCACCTCTTGATGAATGGCGCTCAGAGTTTCACGTGTTAGATCCACGGAGGTTGGTGTGTCAGGAGATCCTCTCACTGGCAAAGGCTTTTCCTGCGTCAAAGCACTGAAATACCTAGTCGAGCATCGAAAGGACATCATACATGCATGGACATTGTGGATATTCAGACATCATCCATATATCAATATCAATATCAGTATCAATATCAGACATCAGACATGCATGGACATTGTGGATATTCATACATCATCCATATATCAATATCAATATCAGTATCAATATCAGACATCAGACATGCATGGACATTGTGGATATTCATACATCATCCATATATCAATATCAATATCAGTATCTTTCAGTTCCGAGAAGAACGTGTGGAACTTACGAGGTGGACCATTGAATAAGGTCCTCCGGCTGCGTCCTGATGGCATCTTTAGTAAACCGCTGTAAGATCTCTGTCAGTTCAGATGGGATAATTAGCTCTTTTTCCGGCTCGGACATTTTAAGAATGAAATAGAGTAAAGGCAGGAACCTGAGATGCACCTAGCTGACCTATAATGAAAACTATTTAGGCAGAGTTGACGGTTCACAGTTTAGTTGCTGTTGCAGCGCAGTGAAGAAGGCAGGACGTGAGCGTTTCCCTGGTAACAGTAACAGTTTGGCATTCTGGCGTGTATATGACGCGTTTCTATTGTGACGTTTCTATGACGTGTTTTCGACGTAACGTGTCCCGTCTCGAAAAGCGCATCGACACAAGAGGGCGCTGTTTCCATATTTAGAGGAAAAAACGCGCGAGTGACGTCCAGCGTTCATTCTCCCCCAATTTGAATAACGAATGAAGTCGATTGCGGTTATTTAGTGAGAATAACTGCTGGCATTCATTGCCAGTCAATGCGGAACCTAATGCCATGGGGAGCTACATAGTAAAGAAGTGTGAATTTATCCAAATTATGTTTTAGACGTGTGTCAGCACAGCACGTGAAATTCATACACGTTATAATTATTTAGTTGATAGGTGAGACGGAACGGTGGTTATTATAATGCTGTTTTAGTATTTTTAGTTTTTTGTTGCACGAGATCCAGTCCTAAAACTAATACACCGTTTTACTAGATCTCGGCTCCCACTTTAGTCTTAGATGGACGTTGAGGGTTGTTTGAAATTAAAAAGACACACTCATTTTCTTGTGTTTCACAGAGCGACATTTTAATATTATGCACGTTCGCGCGGCTACTGGTGGAAACAAAAGAAAAGGTGAAGAAAAGGACGAAGAGCCAGGCTTAACAAGATTTGTTATAACAACTGCTTTGTCGTATACACATCATCATGTTATGTAGTGAGAAAGAAAGAAGAAGGACTGGGGAAAAAAGCGGAGCGTGGGCTCGACGATGCGGAGTGAAATGTTGTCTTTAAAGTCAATTCAAGGTGAGAATCATCATCATGTCCAGCAAGTGTGGCTCGTGCGCTCAAAGACAAGTCAAGTGGGACAAAATGAAGGAAGCGAGGAGCAGTGGGATGCGATGGGAGGGTGCAGTTGTTGGGAGCATCTCTCTCTCTCTCACACACACACAGAGCAGCGCTGCTTCCACTCGAATGGGGCTCCGCTCGCTGCAGGACGCATATACAGTAATCGCCAAAGTGAACCGTCGCATCCAAAATCACGCACGCACGCACGCACGCACCTACCTCTCCGCTCGCACCATCGCCCCTTTAAACCGCTGCGGATTTCCACATGACATCACTAACACTGACCCCCAGCGCCGGAGGGACACTCCCGCGTGCGCGTGAGCGAACGAGCGAGCGAGCGAGCGCGAGTGTGACTGTGAGTGTGCGTGCGCGCGTGTGTTTTGTCTCCCCGAAAGGATGCTGATGCGATCGTTCGCGCACCACCATCCGACGGCCGCTGACTGACTGTCGGGAGAACATGTGAGAGCAAGGCGGGCTGACGGGGACGCGCGGGGTGGCGGCGCGCCTACAGTGCGCGAGCCGGAGCGGAGCCGCTGGAGCCCCGAACAATAGACGGGCGATGCTGCGCTGCTCTTTGTACATCGCAACGGGCGCCGCGAGCCGCGCGGACGTGGACGCGCTCGTGCGCTGAGATTCGCATCACTGGATTTACACACTAGTAGACTCGTGCTTTTCTCCTCCTCCTCCCAGAAAGCAGCGGGGAAGAGCATAACAAATACAGTATCATGAGTTCAGCAGAAGCAGCCGAGGAAGGACCGACCGACTCGGACACGGACTCCTTCTTCAAAGCAGGTAGGAGACCCACAACACACACACACACACACACACACGTCTCAATCTGTGCCCCCTCAGTGTCAACGCCTCCTTGGAGCCGAGGTGCAGGATGATGCTCGGTGTGTCACACTCACTGACACCGCAGTGGGGAATCCAGACACACACACCCCTGGCATCACTGCCTTCACACACATGGCCTTTGTAAGACACACTGCAAAGGCAGCAGTGTGCTGCTGTTACACTGATCTTACTGGAGAATACCAAATCCAGCAGCGTTCCGGAGTGCAAACATCCTTCTATAAATCAATGTATTTATTCACATGATGAATTGTATTCCCTGGTATTCGGTGACAATGCATTAAACCTGGCTTTTTAACACAAAGTACAGCTTTCTATTTATTCGTGTGACATTTCCAAATACATGGCATCGGTAAATTTGTGATGTATAAATGCAGGTGGCTGGAGCTGAGGGCACTTTGATATTTACCTCACACCGTGTCAGTGGTTGGCCGCATACGCTTCATCACTTTCCTGCGAACGATATTGACTTTGATTCTGTGTAATTCATCGAATTTTCCTGCCGCACGAAAATGTATACGTATCGTCTGTAGCTGCTGGCACTATTTGTCCATCTACCTGTACGTGCTCATTCATAGTGGTGTGTGTGTGCACCTATACACACGTTTATTTTACCACTGCTGCTTTTCTGAGGCCGTTGCAAAAAATGTCGAAATGAGTCGACCAGATGCTGCTGAGTGTCTCTGCAATTTGGAGTGCGAGGCGCTGTGTGGGGTGAGAAGGTGACTTCCCTGTTACTGCTGTGAGGATGCTGTGGGCCTGCACCGGCCCGGCGCTCGCGTGAAGGGCAGGCGTCTCGCTGCCTGTCTCGGATGAAAGGCCGTCTTCTGGAACAGCAGGGAAGGGCTGGTGCTGCCTGTGATGCCGAGCGGCATCGGTGTGGACTGTGCCGCCCTGCTTGCCGTTCCTCTCCAGGGCCTCCGGTGCGCATAGGAGCACCTTGGCTCTGTTGTGTAGGGCTCTCGGGGTGACACTTGATACACCTGTTTGTGATCCTCTCTTTTATGATGTTTCTATATAAATAACCATATAGAAATTGCATTGTGCTATAGCTACATCTTTTAATAGATTAAACACAATACCGCTTTGCAGAGCATACGTATCCAAAATTACATACATCAATGATGCAGAGAAAATCTTTGATAGAATTATGTTTGAAATCCCATACACCTTAGGGAATGAAGAGGTCCAGAAGAGCAGTTCAGGCCTCATGATGCTAATGGTGTCACTTGGTGCCCAGTACATTTACGTTTATTTATTTAGCAGGTGCTTTTCTCCAAAGCGACTTCCAATGAGCTCTGTGTAGTATTGCCGGCCCACACACCTTCTTCGCCAAGGTGACTTACACTGCTAGATACACTACTTACACTGGGTCACTCATCCATACATCAGTGGAACACACACACACACTTTCTGTCAGTTGTTCCCAAAAAAGATGCTGGGTGCATGAAGCGGTTTCTGGAGATCCATGATAAGGCTGCTTTGTGTCATAGTGCTCCTCTGCGTGTTTGTGCATATTTTATATATTAAATATTTTAACAGTTTGGTATTTTAAATATTTTAAACAATATTCCTAAACATATTCCTGTGTCAGATCAAAACGTATTGAGATCTGCGCGACGAATATTGACTCACTCATCAGGAAGCGGTAAAGTCTGTTTGAGTAACAAATGTCAACAGCAAAATGGAGTTTTTTTTCTAAGTATATATCGCTGCACATGTGCCAACCTGCCAAGCAAGGAGTTTGTAAGTGGGCCAGAGTGTATGCAAGGAAACTGCTTACTCGGTGTTTGTGACCGCAGATGTATACCAGGAAGGGGGGCACAAACCGAACACGAGCGCACGAAAGCGCTGTCTTTTGTGTTTGGGTTTACTGTGATTTCTTCGTTTACCTACTTTTCCGTAACAGACTGAGCGGCTACAAGTCACAGATGGTGAAAACCATAAAAAGTATATGACACGGCTCTGGTGATGCATTCTGTCCGGGGACACCTGCTCCCGTTTGACCGTTTGACACGATCAACCATCGCCGATACCGGCATTGATATGTGTTGGCAGGCCTAGCCCCCGGCGGCGGTGGAGAAGCATCCCTGCTCCATCCCAGCCGAAAACACCAAGCAGCGTGCGGTGGGGGAGGTACGGGTAGGAGGGAGAGGGGGGGCGCAGTGTTTTGCCCTGTGCAGAAAGACATTATGTGGCTGAACGCACAGTAATCCATTCATAAAGCGTGCCTGAAAGGCTGGTAAAGTGGGTTTTTGCGCTGAGCCGCACCGGACACTTCCAGGCTGGTTATTCGGGGCTTAGAGGTAGATTAACCTCGAATGCAAACTTTAATTCGCCTTCCCCTTATTGCACGGTGGCCTTCGGGTAGTCCTGTTCATGCACAAAGGAACGCAACTTGACCCTCTCTGCCCCCGAAGCTTCGAAGAGCCCGTTTCTTATTCATTCGGCTCCTCGACCGCATTGAAACGAGCGAGTGCGGCTCGTGGAATTCGCGGGCAATCCTGTTTGGCCCGCTGTCCTGCTCTTCAGCTTTGAGTGCTGCATTTGCTCGAGGGACCCGTCATCGGTCCCTGTAATGGCCGTGCTGGACTGGCAGGCGGGAGGCTGCGGATCGATATCTGGGTGGCTCCGCCGTTGCTGTCGGCACCACAGGGCGCCGGCTGTGCAGAATCCGCTGCTGGAGGGATGCGTCCTTATTGGACGCCTCGACGACTTCTTTTTATAATTAGATAAACGTAATCAACCGGTAGGTTTAATGTGTCGACGTCGGTGCTTTGCGGTCGTTTTGCGCACGCTCGCGTGCGTGCGTGTGCGCGCGTGCGCCCTGTGGTGTGGTGCTCCTTTCACTATTCGAATATGAGCTTCTCTGTGTGCACCGCAGATGTCCACAGTGTCTGTGACATGTGTGTGGGCTGCAGCCACTTATTAAAGCAGCTGCTGTGGGCTTTAAGCCCTGAGGAACTGAGCGGCCAGGAAGCTTCTAGGTTCAAGCCCAGTGGATGATTTATCTATAGGCCTGGTCCAGGGTTTAACAGCTGTCGCTACGAGAGGGGTCACGTGACCTGTCCGGGTATGTCCGAGGGTGAAGGGGTCCCTAGCACCAGGAGACATTTGGAGGTATCTTCGTAGCGAGAGCTACTGGGACTCCAACTTGCTGCCCCCCCCCGCCACGAGCTATAGTACCCTTGAGCAAGTTATTACCCTAACGTTGCCCCAGTAAAAGTTACCATGCTGTATTAACAGGTAACTTAACATTGTAAGTCGCTTTGGAGAAAAGCATCGGCTTTATAGTTTATCCCATTAGGGTCACAGCGCTTCTAAGATACTTCTAATTTCACTGCATTTCAGCCAGCAAGGCTTCTAACAACCAACAAGAGATACCTTTCACTTTTAAGATATCTTGTATGCCACCGCGGCTTTAGCAGAAGGGAAGCAAAGAGAAGTATCTGGCTGTGCAGCATGTCTTAACTAATAAACAGTTTGTTTGTGTCAGTGATCCCTGCAGTATGTAAGAAGTTGGTGTAACTGTGCTGCTGACTGGACTTCGCCAGTTACTCTCCGGGCTACAGGCGGCATCCTCCAGAACGGGCCCAACCTTCCGAGCTGAAAGGGGTTTTGGAGAGAGCGGCTGGTACCACGCTGGCAGCCCTGGAATGGAGAGACCGCTCCTCGCGTCACGGTCGCCAGGAGGAACAATGGAGGCCTGGCCCCCCCCAGCGCTGCCGGTGGGGGACAATAGGCGCAGTCGCCCTCCCGCTCCTGCTCTGGTCGCGCACTCCGTCTGTGCAGCGCTGGGAGCGTGGCAGATGGCTAATTGGGCGACACAAACCACTGGGGCAGCAGGGAGAGAGTGGGAGAAGATTTGTGGGTATTACTGAGTCATGATCTGACATGCAATTGAAAAGCAAAGAGAGATGCCCCCCCCCCCATCCCCCCACCCCCAACACTTGCCTTTAAGGCCACGGCCTCCTCCCTCTTGTGTGGCCATATGCCATCTCACGTGGGGTGACGGGAAGACAGGGGAGGTAATGGAGTCAGATCTTATTAGCTGAAGCAGCACATCCATTACTAAAAAAGGGCCTTTTAAAGAAATTGATAATACGGCTCCCGCAGGGCTCACGTTCAACATCAGGGCGCGCGACAAACAAATCTTTATTTTGGTGACATTGCAACAAAGGTTTAACAATTTTAAAAGGACTACATTTCATTTCTAATCTGTAAACTCCAGTTTTGCATGCTGTGCAGTTTAAACTTCTTCCTTATCGCCCACACAACAGAAAAAAATTCCAATAACCTGCAGCACTTACTGTGATGCAACACTGTAAAATGTGGATGACTAAATCTTACACCATTAGTAGGTAATATTGAGGGTTGCAAAGCTTCTAAATCTTTGTGCACTTAATGACGTTCCTAATGAAGAGATTCTGTTTAAAAAAACCAAAACCAAAAAAAAATAATCTACTGCGGGCTTTGTGACATGCTTTTACCATTTATCACCGTGGATATCAACAGATTTGTAATCACAGCTAGGAGTATTAAAAGTATTCCCACTAATGTATTAGTCCAACATTTTACATTGAAGAGGATCAGCAGGAAAGGCTTATGCAATGTAGGAAAACGGTGCTATGGTATATGACATTTGATGTTGGTCAACACAGCTGGATTTTTTTGAAATGGCAAATGGCCTCCAGATCCCTTCTGGAAAAAAATAAATATTTTGGCATTTACCTTCTTGCATGTTAAAGCTTTGATGATTTGAGATCTTTCGTAGTTATTCACCGCACATTTGAATGAACCCTTTTTGCAGGTCCCTGTGCAGTCATATCTGTAGTATGTGAGAAAATTAAAAAAAAAAGAGAAAAAGCACTAAAAGACTAATGTGTTTGGGTGCCAAGAGCTACTGATCTGGCCAGCTTGGTATGGGCTTACAGGGTACAACAGGAGACACACCTCTGGGGATTTGGCAGCTCTCGCAAGGGACAAGCATGGAAATGCTCTTTTCTGTAGTTCCCATCAGCTCCTCGTGCCATTTTTGCATGGACAGTGGTGGGGCGGCTCTGTAGGGTGGGCCAGATAAGGGCCCTCACTTATACCTGTGAGTGGAGGTTGCAGGTCATAGCTTGGAGGGGCATCTGGTAGTGTACTGGATAGACCTACTGCCTTTGGCTACAAAGCTTGCAGGTTTGAATCCCACTTTTGGCTGTAATACCCTTGAGGCCTGAACACCCTCATCAGCAATGCAGGTTCAGCGCCTTTGCACACTGGGTACTTTAGAGGTGCGAATGTAGAAGCTGTAGAACTGCAGGCTGTGTAACACCTGAATAGAAGCAAGAGAAAAAAATTGTAATTGATAACACAAATATTGTGCCAGGTCTTTTATGGCTGAACTAAATTTGAAGAGAACTGCTGTGGTGCGGTGCCCAGACTCAGGCTATTCAAAGCCGGGTGCCTGAGTGCTAATATTAGGGCAAGCAATGTAGTCGTTAAGGTCCCGGGAAGGGCCGTGCTGCTGTACTCTTGCGGAAAACGCTTGGATGTAATTTGTAACTTGGAATAAAAGTGTCTGCTATAAAACAATATTGGTAGAGGATGCAGAAAAAAAAACTGCAGGGAGCAAACAAACAGCTGTTTACATACATCAGAAGGCCCAGGCAATTTACTGTCAAAAACAGTGTTGGTGTAGTATCTAATAGTCATAATGATGCTAATGTAACCTAGGAGTTATAATGTAACAGTAATGGTGTTTAATAGTATCTAATAATTTCAGACTAGTTGGTTATTTTTGTTTTTCCAAAACAGCAGCAAGATAAAGAGCAATCTATCAGGTGCGTTACTTCAGAAATTTAAAAGTCCGGTGCGCTCTTGTCTGATTGTGCCGAAGAACAATAAAGGCGTCCTCATCCCCTTGTAGGTGGAGCAGCTCAACTTCCCCCCACTGCAAACACTCTGTGGGGCAGAAATGACTCACAGTCAGCCACAAGGTCACATGGGATGGAGCTGGAGTGCACTCATAAATATTTAATCTCCCGCTCGCCCCGGCCTGCTGTACTCCAGCGCTCTGCAAGACGGAATGAAAAAAGCAGCAGCGATTTCTGCTGCGGTCGAACCCGCGTCGCGCGACCGTGGGGCTACGACAGAACCGCGCGCATCTGCATCGTCTCGGTTTCTGTTGCGATGAAACAGACGACTCTTTAGGGAGAAGGTGGGCCGCTTCGCTTTAGGTCGGTGCGAGACCGCCGTGTGATCCCCGCGGCGACTCATTTTCTCTGATTGCCGGGTTTGTAAGCAGCGGGAGACGGCGGGAATTCCTGAGACGCGGGAATGGAGGATTATGGATTCGGCTTGGTGGGGGGGTGAGGGTAGGGGCTTCGGATACGATCCTCAGATAGCCGGTCGAAAAGTGCCGTGTGGTGGAGCGGAGCACGCCGCGTTCGGCACGCTCCCGCGTGGCTGGCCCGGTGTCAGCACCCACACAAAGCATGCTGGGAAGGAGCCTGCCTGCCCTAAGGACGATGCTCTCTGGATCCTTTCATTAACAGTGCCTAGGAGAGGACGGTACTAAAGGACAGTGAAGAAGACAGCAAAACACATAATCTCTTTCCTTGAGTGCATTGGCAAAGAAGTTATTTTCAGAAATGCTGGACTTTGGAGTTTTGCAAACCATTAAGGGTTTTTCCCCCTAGAGTCCACTTACAAGGTCTTTGTACCCGGGCTATAGCAGCTGAAATAAGTAACGGTCGCAATGTATGGAATGTGTGTGGGGTTAGGGCCGAGATATCGGGCAGAAAAGTGCTGGCTGTAAAATGGCATATTTCCTTCAGCGTTGCTGTCTCAAGGGTTGTAATTACAGGCTATTGCTGTGGCAGGAAAAATAAATCTCACAATAACTTTACAGGGGGGAGGATGCCACTTGTGTGAGGGGTCTGCTGCGAGTGCTGTAAGCATTAAAAAAGCAAATGAATATTGTTGAATTGATGTGCAGGATTTTGTTTATTGTTTTATTTTTGCAAGAAAAAAAACAGAGCTTGTCATTTTCTGTGCTGAGTGCTGACATACTTTATGTATTCATGGGATTGCTTAACCGCTGTGTCTGTTGCTGAACAGCTTTCATGTCTCTTCTTCTCCAAATTACGGCATTTTCAGAGATTTATGTCCTCCATTCCAAAGAGAGCCAAGCCCCACTTGCCTCTTGCTTGGCTTTCTCTATTTAACCCTTTTTCTTGGACTTCTCGCTGCATGGTCACCACTGGCCATTCAACTGCACCAGTCCCTGTTTATTGCGGCTGGAAGCGTGTTGTGCCGATGAGCCTGCTGGCCGGTCTGTCCAAGATGTGATTGCGACAAAGGTTCGCTCGACTGCAGACTTAATTATCGTTCACGCCACAGCCGGCGACCTCAGTTGCTTGTTTAATGTAGGAAAGCCCGGGCTTTATTTGCCACATGATCCCTAACGTGGGACAAGGCACACTTCCCCATTCAGACCCAACGATGAGAACTCCGTCTAGGGGAATAGCTTCACTGATATGTGCATTACCATTTTGTTCTGGCTGCTGTTCTATTAGCATTCACAACAGGCAAAATTCTCCCACTGCTGTTAAACATCGCGTTAAGATATGTAAATTTACAGTGTGTTGTGAAAGGCAAGGAAATTACAGAGTAACAATATTCAGTTAACATTAAGACGGTTGCTCAAGTGATTTTATGTTATGTTTAGCATCTTCTGTATCTAGCATCCCTGTAATTGTTATGTACTGCGAATATTTTATTACTGTTCTGTCTGTCTGCATCTCAGTAACAGTGTTTTTTATGTTATATACGGTCCTTTAGCAATAACGTTTATGCTCCAGCTGCAATTTACGCAAGGTAAATTTGAAGCAAATTCTCTAAAATAGATTAAATCAGATTCTCTGATTCCTTAATTAAGAGCCCAAAACAATTTATTAACTGTTCAGATCCATGTCCACCAGACATCAAAATGGCCAGTTACTCCAGGTCTGTAGAATTGTGGGGAAACACGCACCTTTTGAGCACCTGCCAACAATATAAAATAACCTGGCACATTGTATAATGGAAATCTGATCTTAGGAAAATAAATTCTGATTAACGGAAAAAGGTGATTTGCAGACAGAGTAGAGGAAACAGAAATCGAGAAGTCCCAGCAAATGCCTGCAGTCTGCTGTATAAGTACTTAACATCGTTTACCGTGTTGGTCTGTGATCTTCACAGGCTATACCTTGGCTGTTATGACGTGGTCTTGGTTATACTGTCTAGGTGTCCAAGGCCTATTTTTTCAAAATATATTCTGGAAGTCTAACAAATGATTCCTGGGTCTTTTAATGAGAGCTCAAGAGCTGTGGAACTATGCTGAAACAACATAGGTCTTAATGACTGAATACTGTACCCAACTTTGCCGCTATATAGACCTATACCATCCTCCTGTGTAGAACAGACTATAGCAGGGTTAAAATCAATGGGAGTGCTTGTCAGAGCAATTATGAATTAAGCGTATAAGTCATATTAACAGGTAAGGTCATGCACATGGCAAGCTATAAATATGATGTCTGCCTTACTGGGGTCTGTAGAAAATAGATCTGTGTTTAAGGTTGGTTTTAATAATGCCACAGGATTTATTTTTGTAGGCTATAATTACACACTGTCACGGATTAGAATGGGACTCACTGGATGCTTTTCCATATTTGTTGCATTCAGCTGCTAATTTGTGCACGTTCAACTTCATTAGCAACATCTGGGCTTAAATTCTCAGGGGATGAACTCTTTTCAGCATTATGAGGTGCTTAAGGCTCGGCCAAATTTGGGGAGGAACAAAACCAATAAACTAAACAAAAGAATTATACAAAAGCTAACTTCTCTTTCCCCTTTATGAGATGTAATCAGACGCATTGACGGGTCTGTTGTTTCATACCTTGTACGAAATATACATGCTGTAAGTGGAGATTCTGAATTCTTGTTCTTATGCTACACAAATATGGAGGTGTGTTTAGAACATATGTCATAAAGCATAGCACCATAATACACTGTTGGAGGAAAAAAAATCATATCTCCCCATGCTATGCAGAAATAGAATTTTGTACATTTTTGAATTTTCCAATTAAAATTTTCGAGAGAAGAATTAGACTGCCTTCTACTTTGAGCAGCATCCTGTTAATCATACATAAAGCATTTAAACAGCAGCAAACTTTCACAGCACCCCATCACCCCCTGTCCTCTTTTGCATGAGGTCCCAGTAAGAGCCCTCAAGAAGCTTGCCCAGCGCCAGGTTCAAGTCCTTCATGTGAACTAAATGCCAAAATCTAAGCACACCAAGCATTTCCCTGCAGCCTGTAATGGCACTAGTTGTTTCAAGCATCTGAAATGTGTGAATTTGTGAATCCATTGGTGCAAGAATAATATAGCATCAGTGGGAATCAAGTATTAATAATTGAGCCCTATGGCAAACGTTTCTTCCAAAAAGCACGATGATCTGTTCCTCATTGATGGCGATTAAAGGGCTTTTGGAGACACGTGTCTTCAGTTCGGCATTGGTGACTCCCGTACAGATCTAAGCTGACGTCTAAGGAAAAGGGAAAACTCTGGGTTTCCTGCAGGCAAAACTACCAGGATGGCTGATGAAACACTTCCGTTCAAAATTTGGCAACAGATGTCTCTGTAAGTTTTGGGACAGTGCTGTTTTGCACCGCAAGGCAATTGTTGTGGCCTGAACATAATTAATGCAGCCCAGCACAGGGCCATTTATTCCAAGTATCATTTAGCAGGCTACATAATACGTGGCAACAGCGTACAATACCGATCAAATAATTAGCATGATAAGGTTAATACATTGCTCCAAGTTCACCAACAAGCTAGTTCACAGTTTACGCTATGGAGATTATCAGTTGCATTGATGGTGAAATGAAGGGAGGATGTTTATTGAGTGCTAAATGTTAATAACGCTGTGTAGCTGTAGCTCATTGGATCTCACAGATTATTTCATTCACTGCATATCACAATTAAAGATGAGCACAAAAAGACATTCACACTAATATACATTTTGTATTCAAAAAGAGAAATGTGTGAGATGCTCAATGAAGAACTGAGAGTGATATGAACAGTGCTGAAGCAGACGAGCGCTGCGTTAATTCGGGGAACGTATGTTGAGGATTCGCAATGAGGATGGCAGTCCTGGGCAATCCTTGCTTTCTGGGCCCTCCAGAAGTAAGTGAACAGACATCAGCAGAGATGGTGGGTAGAGTGATCTCATTTTGGAAAATGTGAGATATATGTACGTTTAGTTGGTGGTAGTGGGCTGTCTGCACTGCCGAAGTGACTGAGAAAGCATGCATTTAGGCTCTGAATGCCCCTGGGTGAAGCCTGCGGTCCATAAAAGACTAGTGAGGTTTTTGTTCGTGTCGTTTGGCTGGTTGGAACAGATTGCATTTTCAGTGACATGTAAAGATGTTGTGTTTTTTTTTTTTTTTTTTCCCTTTTCTTTGCTCATAATTTCTCTTGGAATAAAAGTGGTCAATCTAGCTTCGACATAAGACTAAATGTTTTCCACAGAGAGTCTACACAAAGTGTTTATGTAGTGTCTGTTGCATTCAGTTGACCAGGTGCTCTTTAGCTCCCAGTCAGTTAAAATGACAGGACTGGTTTATTCCTCTTTTACTAGGTATTCTGAGCTTGTGCCCAGCAGCCACCGATTCACCTCCCGGTGGAATGCAACAAATGAATAATGGACTTGAATATAATGAAATGTAGTGATGGATTTAAAATGAGATTGGGGGAGGGGGGGGCTACTGACATATAGAGTACCTTAAATCACTTATGAATTCATACTGCTTCTTAGTGATAGCAGGGCAAATTAGCTCAGAAGTTTCTTTGATTCATAGTAAAAGACCTTTGATTTGTGTTTTAGTAACTATTAATTAAGTCAGAGGTTTACTTTCAATCTCAGTAGCCACCATAGCTGCATTTTGGGCTGAAACCTGAAAATTGTGACACAAAAGATATGAGGTAGACAGTGCAGTGATTAGGGCTCTTGCCTTGTATTCTTAAGGTTTATATTGTTATTATTCTAAGGGGCTTCAACATGGCATGGATACCCTTCATGTTTGCGCAGTGACTTGCACCAGTTGTACACCTCACATATGCAGCCAACCATCAGGTCACAGGCTCCTGGGGTGTAGGTGGCTCCCAGCCCTGGATGTGTATAAGAGTAAACAGAATGACACTTTATGCTCCAACCTTTCTTGAATGCCCAGTAAAGACATGTTATAAATGAACAGGTTCCCTTTAATGTTCAATTTCTATTTTCAAATGTGTTAGCCAAGATAGTTCTGCAGCTTCAGTATTAACCAGCTTTAGTAACTTAGAAAAATATAGGTTTTTCCTCAACATGATCAGTGTTGACAGTGAGTTGTTATTTTGGGCTTTCTGGTGGTAAATTTAGGTCACTTTAAGACTACCAAGACTAAAGAGGTGAAACAGTCACCGGTTTCAGTAAATGGACTTAGGTTGACTTAATTAAGGCCCCACCTGATTAGTTAATGTCGTCAACGTTAAGACAGCTTTGAATTCACAAATTCTCAGAGCGATTGTGTATATATCCTAAGCGTTTCTAGTTATGTATCGGTCAGTGTACGTTGTAATTAAGCTTTTCTGGCTAGATGGCATAATTTACTCAGAACCGCATCATAGACGTCTAAACAGAGGTGAACAAATGGTCTCTCTTTTTTTTTTTTATAAATGTTCATCTTTTGCTCAGTAATTTCTAGAACTTTTCTCATCCAATCTGGCAGCAGCATTAATCTAATTTGTTCGTATTAGGAATCACCTTCTCTTTCCAGAAGGCATGCGTAACTGGTGCTGCTCAACATGGCCAGAGTGGTTCAGAAATGTCAGCTGAACTAAAAATGCTCAGGCAGTGTCCTTTTTAGATGTGCTGAGTGGAAAAATAGGAGTAGACTTGTTTCTGGCAGACCCTACTGTTTAAGTTGCTATTTGTGAAAATTAATTTTTGTATTTTTTTTTTAAATTTTTTTTTAAAGAATGTACTAAAGGATACCAGGAGACAAACCATGGCAAGAATGGAACCAAAATGTGCAATGTTAAGGGTGGCCCCCCCCAACTACATTACTAATAGGCACTAATGCATCTTTAACTGGACAACTGATGATTACTGTATTACCACGATCACTACACTAAATTCTCTCCCCCAGTACGAACAGAATTCCATTGCGCTGCCCACCTGCGAGATAGTCAGACGCAGCTTCATCACATCTGTTTCTGACATTAATGTTTCATCCTGGGAGGAACCTGCTGCGAAAATCCAGTCCTGATTGACCACATCACAGGAAATGATCCCGACCTCATTGTCAATAGGCTGTGGGCTCTTTGCGATGTGCTTGGGGTGGTGCTTTTCGCTTGGGGTTTCAGGGTCTGACTTTTGCTGCAGGTTCGGGTACAGTGTGGTGTTAATAATGTGAGTTCAACATTTTCATGGCTTTCTCGGTATTAATACGAACAGTGTTTAATGAAACACAAACAAGAAGCAAGCAAATAATATCAACATATGATTCAGTGCCTTCCCATTTAAATACTAGTGCTAGTCTTTGAAAAAGTCATCAATTAACCACTTGTTAGAATGCTGCTAAACACATCAAGTGCTGGCAGGTTCGAACCACAGCAAGGATCCACCATAGTACCTTTGTAAAAAAAAAAAAAAATTGCCTTTACTTTGTTAAAGTCAGTACATATAGTGTAAAGATAATACTAAAAACTGTGAAGGCCACTTAGGATTAAAAACATATTGTAATAGATGCGTTCTTAGTTAAAGTAAAATGTTGCGAAAGAATACATTTTTTGAATGAACAGAGCTATGTCATGGGGAGCTTATCTACATTTTCAAGTGGATTTTTTTTTCCCAAGCATTTGCACAGCAAGCTGCCCTTCGAGGGAATACTTATGAGCTTAGTTTATATGGTCTCCCCTGCAGTTATAACTGAAACTTGGTTTTCATTTTATTCACTTGGTCACTGCTTTTTTCTACTTTTTACCCTGTTACCCTTCCTAGGTAGTCAGCTCCTGAGCCCAATATATTAAAGTCAAATGCCATTTAATACCAGTCTTATGTGTGGGATTACGCATATTGTAGTGGGATTTGCCACATCGTAAATGGTTTGCAACACGGCAAAGTCTCTCTCAGCTCGAATCCCTCTCTGTGATTCCTAGGGTAACACTGGGCCAAGTTCCTCGGGCACTGGTTTCTAGTCAGGGTTCATTCAAAAGCAGTTCACTCTACTCCAGCTACCACAGGTCCTTTAAAACGCCTCTGGATGTTTCATGTATTACACTTTGAATCCCCTATTTCCCTTAGCCAAGCTATTCAATAAGTCAGCGTGCTTAAAACAGTTCAGTTTGCTCCACGAGTCATGCTGAGGATAAAGTTCTTGTACATATATTCTGAAAAGTAAGACAGAAGATTGGCACAAGGATAAGCCATGGACATCACGCAACCTGCGCATCCATTTGTTGGCATAAAGTTCTAATATAAAAATTGTTTAATAGTTTACACTTGTTAAATGAGTTTTTTCTTTTGGGTGAAGCTCTGCATTGCATAACCACAGTCCGTGATTGCAAAGGCTTCTGTTTTAAGAAAGAAAAGGAAAAAAACTAAATCTTGCCTAAATAATACATTAATATCAGCTGCAGATGTGCAGTTATATTTAGAAGCCTCCCAATATATTGCAGTTTCTGCACAAATATGGCAGTGTAACATGCCTGCGGTGATAATTGAGGAGCTGTGAATGTCAGGAAGGAAGCATTCTTCCCCGCTTTCTGACACGCTCGTTCAGCTGAGGCTCTCAGCCATTTTCCTCAAACAGCGGCCGGTCAGCGTGGAAATGTTTCCTTTTTTTCAGGGCCATATTATCTTAGAGGTGTTTGGCTTCCTTGAGCCTAAAGAAGATGGATGGATCTGCGGCTGGAAGCTTTCTGTCTCCAAATGCCTCTCATTTTCCCACCACAACTTAAACAGTCAGGCACAGGGTCCAGGTTTCTTCTGGTTCTGTGTCTGGAAGATGCTGTCAGAAGTTGTTGGGCTCTAAGCAAAGCTGAGTAATAAGAATGTGTCACCCTGCTGAAGCCTTGCTGTTTCCATACTCCGCACCCTCCGAATGACTCGGGTTCTTTACAGTTCCTCCGTTGCTCTGCCCAAGCAACCATAGTTTACATCAGCTCTTCATTGTCTGCTTTCCTCCGAACGACGTCTGTCCGGGTAAAGAGCTGTCACTTGGTTTGTTTTATCAGCTCCATCTCGGTTTTGTTTATTTATTGTTCTTTAGCAGGAGGAAGTGCTCATTGTTGCTCCGGTGGAAAAAACTGGTTTATTATTCACACTTCACGTCAGTTATCCAAACATGTGCACTGTTGGAATGAAGTGAATGAGACTAAAATACTTCACACTGTTCTTTAAGCAATGACTCTCCTTTGTAAATGTCCTAATAATTTTTTGTGGCTTTGTGGTCAACTGTCAACTGACACACACACTGTAAAGCAGAGTGTAACAATTAGTTCATTACTGAGGTTGCAGAAAGTATTAACAGTTGTATTTAATGAAGTTCTGCACAAATTTTGGTGGGACAAATAAGGGTTGCGTGAACTCTGGGGAGGACACGTCACCTTGCCTTCCTCGTTGCTGTGCTCATAAAGCATTAAGAGCGTGTATCTGTCTCATCAGCTGGGTTTGAGGGTGTAAAGTGACAAGCGCCTGCATTTGGGTCCTGTCCATCTGTTCCATGAAATATCCATATCTTTGGAACACCACCCTTTTCAAGAAATTGTGTAGTGCTAAAAAAGAACCCGTTCTTTACTTGCCTCAGTTTTTTGCCTGGCACCAAATCAGACTGTGAACCTGCAACGTGGATTGTGTATTTTTTCGGTTCTTATAGGCATAGGCTGTGTTTCCTACCGTGGTTATGTGATGTTTTATTGTTATGATTGAGAAACAATAAAGTATATGTAATTTGTCACTGAAGTAGAATAGAAAATAGATTTTTTTTTTTCCCCCCCTGTGGGTGAGATGCAGTGGATTTGAAGATGCTGAAATTTACTGATTTGACTGCTAGTGACAATGGTGTGGCCATTTGTTCATCTCAAGAGTGAACATGGCTTCAGGCTTTCTGCCTACAACTGCGAGGCTTTATACCACAGTCCATGTGGTGACCTGATACTGAGCCACAATGCTGGGCATTTCCACATTAGAAGCAGGGTTTAACATGTAAAGACCGTTGCTGAAGGGGTAGCGGGAGGCCAACCCAGTCGAACATGACGGGCTATGTCTCTCAAAGTGTCAAGATCTTGGAGTTGCAGTGAAGGTTGGGAAGGAGGGAGGACATCTATTGCTCCTCCGCAGGCCCCCCGCTGTGCTCACTCGTCCCTGGTGCTTTTACAGTAGCCACGATGATGGCAGGGGGGCCTTTGAGACACAGCAGGAGCGTTGCTCTGCCGTCTCATTTCCCTGGATGGGCCTCGTACCACCACAGCCCTTCGGCTTGACCTACCTTTGTTCACGCATGATACGTCAGTCACAATGATGGCCTTAGGGAAGACCTGCTTTACCAGTTAAAATGAGGCTTGAAAAGTGTCAACCATGCCTCATTTTCATGGTGAGTTCGAATGGTGTCATGAAGGACAGTTTAATGGTTCCCCAAAAACCTCATAACCAGATGTTGCTCCTTCCTGTCACAATGACACTCCCACTTGTCTTCAGTGGAAGTTTTAGAAGATTAGCTTCCCAGCTGCCAGTCATCACCATGCTTTTGCCCTGCATGAACACTGCAACTGTCAGGTTTGTGCCGGAAAGCTGCACCAAGAAGCCGAAATCTGCATGCTTATTTCCGTATAAGTGATTTCGCATTACAGATTCCAACAAGCTACCGTCTAAATATTCTTAACTGAGTAATGAGATGTGAGTACAAGACAATTTGCAGAACGGTGTGGTGTGTGTGTGTTTTGTCAGTATTGGATTTGTAAGGATTTCCAATGCTCCTAAAGTTTTCAACAAGCCTTTCAAAAGGAGATTTCTTTGTAACAGCAATTTTCCTTGTCTGAAAGAAATTTAAACAATCTGAGCATGAACCTCATACTCGTATACCCATTAATAACCTATTTATTTTGTATCTTGTGAAACAAAAGAGCTGTCAGGTTGCTTTAGGTTCCAGTTTATACTTTTTCAAATTTAAGGAATTCATAAGCTCCCTTTAGTTGTAGCCTTTAGGTAGGAACTTAACCTGAAATGCTGGAATCCAGCTGTGAATGACTTCAATTGTAAATTGAAGACAACTGGATAGAGAAAAGAATAAATGCCTTGGTTTAGCAACAAAATAAGTACCAGTAGTATTAAAAATCTTACTGTATATTCTGCTTCACGGTAGATTTTTAAAATCCTTTTTTAATGAATTTTCCTTCACTTCCTGCACCATTTAAAAGATGGTACTAGCATTACAGTGACTGTAAAACACTGATATCCTCTAACAGCAGAACTGGAGCTCATGTGCTGATTCAGCCTGAAAAAGTGTCCTCTGTGGTAATTGTGTCCTCTGAACTAATAGCCTTTTTTCCTCTGACAGACTACAACATGCTTCTTTGAATATTTTCCACCTTGGCTCCCAGAACATGTTTAACTGCCACACTCTGCCAGCTGTAATTTGTAGGTATTACTGATAGTCTCACAGATCAAACATAATTAAGCAGAATTCCCAGAATCTGTATTTGCATTCAAAGATAAACTGTTCTGTAATGTCAAGGCTCAGAGAAGAGGACTAAATAATACCGTCTTGATGTCTTAAGCATATCTGGATGTGCATTTTATTCTTACGTGAAAAGCATGTAACCTTTACTTATCTTGCAGTGAGCTTGCAGTGTTTACCTACTACCGTGTTTTCTTTGACAGAATGTACCCATGACCTCTACCAATTTCCTGCTCTCCTGTGATCCAGAGAATTTTAGATTGTTGATCTTGCCACAAAACAGCGATGTTTATCTGATACTCACAAACCTGGTGCATTGTCTTTCTAAGCAGAGTGTGATGTCATATTTGATGGCACTGAATGCTTTCCATGAGGTATACGTGGTAAGGAATTCATACTAGTTGTTGTTGCTGATACTTGTATTGCTATTATTTTGCTTCAGTCCTAATGACTGCAGCTTACTCATTTACTGATAGCACCATATTTGTTTATTTTTCTTTTTGGCTACTCCGGTTGGAAACCTAGCTTTAGAACACAGTCGCTGTCCTGAGGTTTAAAGTTGGCCGCATTTAGGATGTTTTATGTCATGAACTTCTCTGCTACTTGCAACCCGGTTGGGCCGAGGTCTTCAAATATAGGAATTGCTCAGTTTTGCTCTATAGGTAGAACCATGGCATGTTCAGGCAGAATTAAAAGTAAACGTAAATTCAGAGACGCCGTTGAGTCATTGCTGCACTTTTTGTCTGACTCTTGACTCTTTTTTTTTTTTTTTTTTTTTTTTGGTACCACAGTGGAATCTCATGGCCACAGTACCATTATTATTATTATTATTATTATTATTATTATTATTATTCTTGTTATCATCACTATGTATTTGCATGTTTAAATTGCTAGCAAATTTCAAATAGTCATTCATAGGTTTACCTGATGTCCATTCATCTGATTATCTCTGGGTCATGTAAAAGTGGCCTAGAAAGACCTTACAGTGGGCTGTCTTCAAATCAACAAACAGATTTCGGCCAAGTTTCTAGTGACAGACAGGTCTTATAGCTGCTCGGTTAGGAGTCTGCAGGCATTTTTTTTTCAAGGACTGCCATTTCCTGATTTATACTCGCAAGGCACTGTGTTATGGTTAGACGACTAATTTTGATGCTCGGTATCCATCTCATTGTTCAGTAGCCAGGCAATGTCAGATTCCTTAAAACAAAACACATGATCAAGTGTAATTTGGATAAAAAGTGTAAAAATTGTTTAACACTGATCATTGTATACATTTTCTTGTAGCTCATTGCATGTTATGTATATTGTGGATGCTAAAAAAGAAAAGCCAGTCAGAAATAGCCTTGTACTATAGAGGGAGTACTATTAAGTCCATTACAATGAAAGACTTACAGCTCACCAAACAGGCAGGCATCTCATGAGCAAAAATCCATCACCGTCTGTGTTTGACATTGTATGTCATATGATGAGGAATGTGTATTCAGTTACTGAATGAAGAACAACCCTTATATATGACTCGGGTCGTTGGGTTATGCATGCAGCTGTTGCTAAGAGCCTATCTCGGGACAACAGGTACCACCTGTCATTTCCTTTTACTGTCCGTTCTACTACGGCGATGACTGGGATTTGACCAAAGGGATGTTTTCGGTAATGTTGTTAGATAAGAGAGAGAAACTCTACCCTGTGCAGTTCTGACAGCAGCATTTTCACTGACATTGACTCAAGATTCATACTGAACTGGGGCTACCATGTTCATTTTAGTCACATGTGATTTATACCCTGAAGCCCACCCCGTGCTATCAAATAAACCTCGACAGGATAGTTACTCACTTTTCAGCTCGAGACAATCTGTCCTAACTGGAGATCCCCCCCCCCATTAACATGCCACCTGCATCGCCTAACGGACAGAGGAGAAACGCAAACATTAACCCTGTAACCCCACCCCGGTTTTATGAGGATATCTTTGTGAGACCAGGTGCCTTGTTACGATCCGTTAGATCGCTGTTCTTAGCTATGAGCCCAGAGTGCACTGTACAGGAACCAAGGCAGAGCAAGAAGCTGAAAAGTTTATTTCTTTTGCCCCTCTGTGAATCCTGCTCAGGAAGCCTTATCAGATGGGTTGCTGATTTGCGTATTTAATGGCAGTGCTGCTTAATCGGTTAAAGCAGCAAGCTCTGTCTCAGTGGCGGAGATGGAGCTCGGATGGCTGTAACTCTAAATCAAATAGAGAGTGAGTTCCCAGCAACGGTTCAAGCTTTAAGCCATCGGTTCCATCCAAACACCTGACACTGTTTGTTCTCTCTAAGCTGGGAGATGTACGCCACCATGGGCTTTGCGCATTGATTTCACAGTTTCGCAGAGTTTCTTACAGTTTTCTCTCAGCATCTTACAATTCATCTTTCTGGTTGCGTTGCCTGCTCCGAGGCACGCAGCCAATATCGCGTCAGTCTGTGAAAGTAACAGGCCGAACTTGTTGAAAATGATACTTCTCCCTTCTGGTGGCATGTTAAATAATATGCTAGAAACGGGATGTTACATTTCTGGATTAGGAGCTTGGAGATAACATTGAAAGGCACTGGCTTCATTTGTGTTCAGATGTTGATATGCTTTTATCTTTAGTGTTGTTTGATTTGTTCAATGTCGCCGAATCGTCGTAGCTGCTGAACATGTATTTCACATACATTTAGTGCAAAAACCATAGATGTCCCTGAGGAAGGAGAGGGTTCTATGAAATCTGCAGCACGCATCAATATTGTTGCATTAGTTTAATTCAGCCTGATCATCAACATTCCTCAGTCAGTGAAATGGCTTATTCCAAGGAGTGAGAGAGACAAACCCTCTGCCGCTGTTACAGATACCAGGTGCATTGGGTAAACGTGTTGGTGTTTGGCGGTTGGGGGTTAGGGTCTTCACCTGTCTGCCTCCCCACTCTCGCAACAGTGGTTCAGATGGCCAGCACTGGACTGTCTCCAGTCACAAGGAAACTCAATCTCCTCTGGGATCAAGCAGACTAATTTCCAGTCTCATTTCAGTTTATCCAGGACCTCTGGAAGCGTGAAATGCCTTCCTGATTTACAGCAATGCTGAAAAAAAGTCTTTGTACAGGAAACGCATATTCGTTCCTGTCCATTTTTGGATGTTGAATCACGATGGGGGCACGAGGAATTGGCTGGAGTGAAATCCTGTCATTTTATGTGTTGGGAGAAAATGTGGATGAAGGGAATAAAGGATTTCATCTCTGAGATTTATTAAGCGTTTTTCAACCGTAAAAAGTGACCTACGAAATGTCCCTGTTCTTTCGATTGAGTACCACTGGATTTCCAGTAAGGCTCATTTAATCTGATTTTATCCAGCTGAAATTTAGTCTGATCATTACACTGAACAGCGGTACTGATTCAACCAGAAGGTGTTCCCTCATTAAACTCATTCTGTTTTCATATCAATCCCCAGTGTGGCATTTTAAAGATCCTCTCGCCTATAAATGTGACACATTTGTAATTTTGAGAGTACCAAAAGGGCATTGCTGTCTGCTTCCATCACGACATGTTAAAGGTTGTTCTATGTCTGCAGCTAAACAGTGTGGATGGGAAAATGAAGCATGAAATTGTTCCTGAAAAATGGCGCGGTTTTCTCACAAAAAGCATCGTGCACTGGTGGTGATGATGATGATGATGATAATATTTCTGAGTTCATTTTTAGTGGTCGTACAAAACAAAAACACTATCGCTGACAACTCGGGTGGTTGAGCGTAGTTAATGCTTTTTATTCGTGTGGCAAAAATAGGAATGGAGGATTTTATTTAATCATTTGGAACATACTTTTCTCCAAAGGAAATTAAAGTGTTAAGCTACTTACAAATATTTACCCATTTATACAGTAAAAGTGTGACGTTTTACTGGTGCTAATGGTAGTTCAGCAGCGGGAGGGATTTGAACCTACAGCCCTCGAGGAGAAGAAGGCAGCAGCTCTTACCACCCGCTGCCCTGGTGCCCCTCATTTCCTGTCAGAGAGCTCATTCTTGCTCTTGTCGTTTGGGACAGTATGAGAATAATTTCACTGAAAGCAGATGGTGTAGTTCAGGATTGACAAAACAGTAAAATTACTGCTGAAACCCATTAGGGACTTGCCTTTAGCAACAGATTTTTTCCCATTAACAAAGGAGACACCTGTGACCCGAGTAATAACCTGTTTCAAGGAGGCTCATGTTGTATTTAATACGCAAAAAAGCCTCTTTGTAAGTTCATCTTTAAAGGATTCTAAATGACTCACTCCTTACCATCCTGAAAGAAGGAAAAGAGTAAAAGAGTAAAAAGAGAAAAAGAGTCTTTCCAAGCCCTTTGTTGAAACGCACCGTGGAGTTTCATGGGCCGCTAAGCACTGATTCTTTGACTGAATTATTTCCCCCTTTAAGAGGCGACTGGGACGCAAAGCGATAATGTGGCTTTCCTCTTTCAGACGTGTTCCTGCGGCCTACTGCACGCTATGAAGTGTGAGATGCTACACCTCGCCATATGTGCAGCAGAGACATGGCAAAGGACAGCCCATCTCCTCAGACATCTGTCTGTGTGCAGGCTACTAGGGCACGGAGGCAGACACACACTGGCCGGAGAAGAACTGTATCGGCAGGAGTGTCCACGAGTGACGCGCCTCACCGGTGACACGATCACTCCTAGGATTCCTTGGCGCTAGTAGCGAGCAGAGGTCTCTTTTTGGTGGTTTTTGTTCCTGTGCGTTGGGTGTGGTCCTCCTGTTTTTACATCCAGGATGGTGAATGATGGAGGATCGATGCTTTCTAGAGCGATGCTCCCGTTCTCCGACAAACCCCGTGCGCTAATATGTCTTCAGACTGTGTGTATTTGTCATTTTATTGCTTATGTTTCATATGAAACAGCTTCTTTTTCTCTTGTGGGACTTTTGCTTTGCTTTTGGACTTACTGTGGAGAATCCCAGTGTCTAAATTTTGGACTGCATAATAGTATACTGAACTCTAACTGACATTATGTATCAAGGGTGCTCAGCATCCCCTTTGCTGGCATTGCCTTGACATTGTCACATAGTGACAAGCGTTTTTCTCGTCACCAAGACACGGATGCTTACTCTTCATGAGGTCAGCCTTCATGCCGACTGCACTTTTGAAAGCCAGGAAACATAATGTTTATTACACCTGGAATACCTTTTGGGGACTAAAGAAGATATCCCCAGTAATCTGTCCTTTGATCCATCTTTTTCCAGTTACTTGCACCCAGTCATTGTCTTGTGTAGGGAAACTCGGGCACAAAGGTGTGCTCCCTGTACAGGATGCCAGCCCAAGTACATTAGGGTGAAGCTGACAATCCAGTAACAAGGACGCATATTTTGGCGTTTACTATAAAAATGCACATTTGCTCGTATTAAATGAAAGCAGACGTTAGCCTTGTTCTTTTAATTGCGTAGCAATGATCTGTGGACATCCAAGTTCAGTTTAAAACTGGAATGATCGTTCTCTACATCATGTGTTCTGCAGTGTAAATGTGATTCCGGGGAACCTGTGTGTTGTGCTGTGAGCTGTGCTGCTAATGACATGTTGCAGTCAGCCAGCAAATGGGCAGCATCACTCACCAGTCTGAGTGACAGTATGGCCCTGAATTTTCACTGGCTCTCTGAAGGCACTTCCATTCTCCCTGGGGAAGCCAGGCTGCAGTATCTCACCACTCAATACTATCAACCCCTTCCCCCTTTAGTGTCCAAATACAACGGCTGCCGCCGCCTCCTCCTCCTCCTCCTCCTCCTCTTCCACTGCAAACCTCGTCTCTCCCTGTTGTTTACTTATTAATTGGTGACTATGAAAGGCCTTCTAGACCTAAAATTCCTCCTCCAAGTTATCGCCTGCCTACTTCTGTGCTCCTGCTGGTGAAATCTCACTCCTCTTCACCGTGGAGTCCATCCCAGCCATCGGAGTGGCAAACTTATTGCTCACAGCTTTGGGTCAGGTTGCTTAGCAACCAAATCCAAGCTCTCTCTTGCTTCAGATTGCGGACTGAGGGTGTGCAGTGGCTTGAACGAGGGAAAGACAGGCTTGGGATTGTCAGGTTCTCACGGCAACCTGTTTGTCATCTTTATGTTTTTGTATTTTTCTGAAATATTCAAGAAATTCAGGAAGATCCCATGCAAAAAAGCACACTCTTAGTTTAATTAAAGCAGGGTTCTCCGCACACTCACATGATATACGTAAGTGACTGTTGGAAGGCTGTGTGTTGATATCATCACAAATTCAGGTCTGTCAGTGATATTCTGAATCAGTGGAATGTTTTTAAGAGCAAAGACAGGGCGGGGTATCGTGAGTACCTCTCACTAAAGCAGTAGCAGCTCTATCCATGTAAGAGATTACCCAAAGATGTCTGCGTTCTTCTTCTCAAGGGAGACCACAGGGAGATGTGCTTGTGCACCACGGTTCAGCTACTAGTGGGGGGGATTGTGGGTAACCAGATCCCTTTTTTTCCACAATGACACATTTTAATTGACTGCTGGGAAACGAGTGTGCTTTTCCCCAAAGGTACGCTTAGGCTGTCTCACCCAGCTGGAGACTGTACTGTTCGTGTTTGCTGAAAGAACAAGCATGCAGTTGAGTTTGTGTCATCAACAATGTTCTAATCTGGGCTACATCTTCCTCTGGTGGTCTCTTTCCTTCATCTCCCACTTAACGTGCTCTCTGATTTCATTTCCTGGTATCCACAAAAAAAAAAAAAAAAGATCTCCCTCTGTAGGCCATAGCTCTTCTCTGCATGGTTTAAACTGGCTTTGTGAAAGATAAAAAGAAAGAAAAAAAAATTAAAAGA
This sequence comes from Scleropages formosus, assembly GCF_900964775.1. Classification (NCBI taxonomy): domain Eukaryota; kingdom Metazoa; phylum Chordata; class Actinopteri; order Osteoglossiformes; family Osteoglossidae; genus Scleropages; species Scleropages formosus. Next base: position 2,208,950 of record NC_041817.1, read on the forward strand.
AACAAGATACAGGAAAAGGTCTTGTCTAAACTTGGGTTTTGGGAAGTCTTTGAGTTAGGGGTAGAAAAGACATTCTGGGAGGTTGAGTTCTGTCTACACTCTAAACTTTTCCAAATGTTTCATTTCAGTGGTCAGGGAATGCAATTAGCCTGTGGGGCAACCCTCAGTAATGTGTTTACAGAAAGTAAAGGCAAATGATTATGGTTCTTAAAGAGGCAAAAAATGTCCCTGGTTCATAAGCATTTGTAAGTATAGAGCACATGTGTTTAAACTCTTAAAGTAATCTTTTGGAGGAAATATGCTATGTCCTGGTTGCCACAGTCCAGCTGCCCCTGAAATGTCAAGAAGAGAATGGAAAAAAACACAAAGTACGTCATGGTGATGTTGTTTTGTTGTATTTCTCTTTTCCATATTTGATCATCTAGACCCAGAATAATCTAGATCCTTTAAAATGTTTTATGAATAAAAATCTTATATTGTAAAATTACTGTCATGGCATGGCATTCATTTGCCTGTTTTCCTGTACAATGAAGTAACATAAATGTGGACCAAGTTCTAGAGTACTGGGTACAGAAAGGGTCACCTTGCACTGAGGTGAACATGTGTTGGTTATGGGCTTATACTTGCCAGGTGACAAACTTCTGTTTCAGCCTCTAACGGACAATTCGGTGGAGTGTGGATCCATGCGACACTGCAGATGGTTTGTAGAGGCTTCGTGTACAAAGCATCGCAGTGGTGGTGGGCTGTGATACACACATACACACACTCAAACAGATGCACGTCTTTTTTGTGTATCCGTGTCTGGCTCATTGTCGGGGTTTCGCATTCATTTCTCCGTTCCATCCAGCCAGGCTGAAAAAGCGTATGAAATCTAATAACAAATGTTTTTGCACTTTTTTCGTAAAGCTGACGCCCAATTCAGAGAAGCATTTAGTTTTTTCAGGATGCCCCCAAAATGCCTATTTTTTTATGTTTACTATCCTTGTTGAGATCTCTTTTTTTTTTTTAAATGTTCCCTAAAGCTTTCAGAAAACAAAACACACACAGACACACACTTACATACACTTTCTGTTAGGTGGAAGTGCTTTGAAACCTTGACACTGTTGGCAACTTCAGTGCTATAGCATCTTTGAAACACCATATTAAAATAGAAAAAATAGAACAATGGGAGCTGTGAACAGTGGTGTTCATCAAATTGCAGAGACTAGAGAAATATAGAAACCTGTGCTCAGGAACTCAATTGTAAAATGCTTAGTTTTCTTATTTTATCATAAACTTGGTGTTTCTAGGCACATTTTCCAAATAAGGTGTCAACGCCTGTGATCGTAGGCATAGACATTGTGGCGGAGTGTCCCTGTTTATTCCCCTTAGTGAATGTAGGAGATGAGGGATCAGGTTAGATTAACTTAATTAGATTAGGCAACAGAACATGTGTTTAATATGATAGGATGCTGTCATGCTATTGTAGCGTGGTGGTGCTCTCAGTAACGCTGACACCTCACGGCGTCTGAGCTGCACATTCAGGCATAGGTGTGAACCTGGCTCAGGTAGTGTGGAGTTTGCACATTCTCCCCTGTCCGCAACTCGCAGACATATGCAAAAGAAGGCAATTGTAAACCACTACTCTAACCTGCCTTACTGCAAAAACCACATGTCACCGAATTTGCTGAATTTGACTCCATAGCACTATATTCCCACCTGCACATTGCTTGTATCGGACCTTAGAACCCATGGTTTTACCGACATTGTTCGTTTAATTTTTTTGAACACTGAGCTTCATTGGGTACTGCTGCACCGCTCTTGCTAAACATGATTTTTCTTGTATCCCTTTACACTATTATTTTGGCCAGCGAAAACAGCAAACTGTTATGCAAATGAAAGGTTTCCTTGGCAATCTCTAACAATGGATGCCACTGCTATGTTCCAGGACCTACAGAGAGCACGAAGAGGTGGAATGTGGGAGGTTTATTTAACTTGAGGCTATTGCTTCTGCCCCTATCTGTGTGATATGTTTCTTGTACTATACCCTGTTTAATGTACTATAACACATATCATGTCTAAAGGTAGTCCTAGATCTGGCATCCACAGACCTCCAAGGATACGAGAAGCTTCATGGCAGGGTAGTCAGCTTTAATGCCATGAAACTGAAGTGCAACTGTGGTTTTCTAATGTTAAGGAAAATTAGTGTACTTGGCATAGTATTATCATAATTTTATGTTGACTAGCATTCGTTTGATGTTGAATTGTGGTCTCTTAAATTATCTCTGCATAGTTATTTTACCAGGGGGTTGGCCGCAGCCTGCTCTCTGGTGGGTCTGGGGTTCGAGTCCTGTTTGGGGTGCCTTGTGATGGACTGGGTGTGTCCCCACCCCCTCCAGTCTTGTGCCCTGTGTTGCGGGGTTAGGCTCCGGCTCGCCGCGACCCAGCTTGGGACCAGCGGTTTCAAACAGCACGTGTGTGTGAGTGTGTGAGTGAGTGAGTGAGTGAGTGAGTGATTAGCAGCAGATATTCCAAACAGTAATAAATGCAATTTGGAAACAGCCACAGAAAGGCAGTGTTGGAAAGAGACTGCACAAACAACTGCGTGCAGACATAGTGTAACATGAACAGAACATTAACTCGTGTCTTTCATTTCTGTTTTCGCTCTATAAATTCAATGTGATTTCCAACAGATGCCAAATGCTAACAGTATTTACTACTACTGTTGGTTTTATTTGACAAATGCTGCAATGCAGTACATTTTCTAAATTTTACATCTTAGTAACACTTCTCAGGTATTAACTACTGGATAAATATGGACTTGTGGATTCCATTTGAAAGTGACCTACAGTATGTCTAAAATCTCACTGTTGTCTTCAGATTCTTAACACAATGAGGTACTGCATTGTGTAAAAGAACAAAGACTGTTATCTGAAGGCCGCCAACTGCTGTAGTACGCTTGTATTCAACAGGAATGTCTCCAGGAATTTTTCTGCTGCATAAATGATTTCTATTGATAGATGCTTTGAATAAATCGATTTGATAAAGTGAGGAAATGGCAATGATAATATAGCATGTGTGTTAGAACCAAAATTTGGCAAGGCCAATGAGCAACCAGACATGAATGGGGAGAAATGAGTCACGCCATCTCTCCTTCCGCTGGGGCAGAAATCTGCTATGACAGCTTCCTTCCTTTTAGTAACTGCTCCCATAACAGCACAGTGGCCTTTGTCACCGTCCTCCATTGTGATATATCTAAAAATATAACAAATTTTAAAAATGCCTTAAAAGAGCCTGCTTTTCTCAATCAAACCAGTGTAATAGCGAATTAACGGTCAATTCTGCCTTTTCTCGCTCCCAGTCAACCATGGGAAAAATTAACAGTGACATCTGTGAAAAAGGCCCTCGTTACCTCTTCATTTTCGGTGCACTTGTAAATTGACCTGTGAACCAGTAGATGGTAATATGCTGGAAAGACAGATTCAGTGGGTATGTGGCACCCAGGTGCGGATCCTCGTAGAGCCGCGCTCTTTTTGTGGAGGTTCTGCACCGTTTGTTAGAGAGCGTTTCCTGACTGCGCTACACAGGAAGTGCTTGCGTAATGCCTTGCTTTCCAGCATTTTCACTTCCCGTTAAGGCAGCTGTCTTATTGTGTCAGAACTTCATAGCAGCACACATTTTCCCCGTTCATGTCAGAATTGATGTGTAGTTATATTGTTCGTCATTATGCTCTACATCTCAGAGTGATTAGTACTGCCACCTGATGCCGTGGAATCGAGTGCATTTTAACTGGCAGCAGTTGAGAGCGCAGCTGTAGGTTTCTGAGCATTTTCTTAATTGCTTTTTAGTGTTTTTTTTTGTGATTAAAATGCAGAGAATGACTTGTTCTGATGAGTGGCATCTTGTAGGTAGGTTCCAAATCATCACAGTCATTTCCAGAGTGGGGAGAGAAACTAGATGGATGAATGGTGGGACTATGACTTTTTGTCAGTGTACACAGAGCCAAGGGAAGGCTCGTTGCATTTATTTGACATTGGAAAGGCAGTAATCTTCTGTGCTTTTCATAAAGTATTGTCACCAGAAAGGACATCCATTCTTTAAAAGGCAGTGGATCATCTGACACAATGCATTGATCACAGTGCCTTAGCCTTTATATCTTCATGGCCATTGATTGATGTTGTCCATATTACAAAGAGGGTGAATGTGAACGGGTGCGTGCTGCTGTTTGAGTATGGATTTACTATCACATGTCTTACGTATTGTCAAAGCAGGTCTCCTAGCAGAAGGTGGCTTATGCCTTGAGCTTTGTGCCATTACGACAGATGGCCGTAAAACAGCTGGAGTCCTACTTTGGGTCCTCTGTCATTGATGAAGTGCATTTAATAGCCAGCGTTTGGCAGTACGGGGGAGGGTCAGCATCTCAAGTTGGCAGTACAGGGCTGGGAGGGCACTCAGTTCTTCTCGTGCTGTGCTACAAACACATTTTTAATTTTTGCAGGACGCTATAAGAGCACATTGATTTTATAGTCTGGAATGTTGAGTTGCTTACAACAGAGATCAGTTTAATTGCCTAAAATTCTATGCTGCGCCGTTGTCACTGTCAAAGCTTTTTAAAAATCTACAGTATAGAGATCGGAATGCAGCTGCACTGATAAGACAGTTCCATATTGGAAAAATAAACTTAGCAGTTCCACACTATATGTCTTAGTCTCAGCCATTTACCCCCCACTCATTCTACAGCTCTTACTAGGTACTCCTGCACACAGGCACAACCGAAAAAGATAAGATGACCTGGAGGAGTATTCTCTGTTATTATTCCTGCCAGTCCCAATGTTCTGGTCTTGTAGGTACAAGGAAGTGTGGTTGTCTGTTTCCTCCCATTTCATGAGAATGGGATTCCTCCCAAAGCACGGTAATTGTTCTCAGACTTTTCTACACAAAAGGAGTGAGTCATAGATGCAAAACCAGCATGCAGTTTTGCTGCACAGGTGTTTTTATTCCACTGTCCAAAATCGGAAGAGAGGATACAAGTACATAAGCGAACCTTCTGATCTGAAGTTCTTATTTGTTTCTCAGCACCTTGATGGGTGTACAGTGGCAGCCCTATAATGCTCCCTACTCAACAGAAAAAAGGTGAAAGTAAATGTGTCACTTTTCCTAGGAAAGTGGCCAGTAAGATTTCCATGTGCTTAACAACTAGCATGCACAAGTGGTGAGGCTGCCTGAGCTCATAGACAGCAGATGAATTCACTGGACATCTATTCTTGAACCCAAATGGGACAGTAATGTGAAAAAGCATGTATCCCAGAATTCATCTTGTGCCCTGACTTTCCCACCTTTATTCTCTGTCCTCTTCCTTATTCCTTCTTGATGTAAGCCTTGCGAAAGCAGAAGTGTGACCAGCATCACCCCATTACCTGCATGACAAAAATAGTAGAGTTTCATGACTGTTTTCTGTCCTCAGTGTGAAAGGATGCCATGCTGGCTTCACCACGTTGGACCCCTTGCCTGTCAAAGCACATGACACCAGTCTGAATGTATATCAGTTTCTACTGGAAAAAAGAAATTCTATGTTACAGGTCTCTGTGAAATATATGAACGAATAGGTCCCGTTCGAAGCATTTCACTGCTTTCCAGATGATCTACTGCTCATACTGCTTGAACATGAACATTAACTTGTCTGATAAATTAATGATGTACAGCAGAAAGCAAACTTGCTTTGAGTTAAAATCGATTGTTTAAAGTAGTGTAATATACTGCGTACTAACTAGTTTGATGTGGTATTTCGATAGTATTACAAGGGTAAAGACACTTTTTTCAGTGAAAGATGTGGTCAGCCATTTGGATTTCTTAGTTTAAAGCAGTAATCCACTGTACGACTTCTCATAGTTGTTCTGCTTCAACAGCTAGAAGAATTTGACAAATGTTTTCAATAGATGTTTTATCCTTCTTCTGTTCTTCTTTGTTGCATCGAGAGTTTGGGGAAAAAAGTAGTGGCTTGTCATTGTCCATTTTGTTTTTTTTGCGATGGTAAGAGCCCTCTTGCATTTTTGCAGCTTTATTTAAAACGATTCAACCTCCCGAACAAATCTTTGCTCGGACCACTTATATCTTCAGGTAACTGTTCATTGTTCAGCTTCTCCTGTTGTATTCATTTAGTGCAAGATCTTCAGTTGTCCTCACTTTTATCAAAAGCTCTTAAGACCATGTAAGATAAGATGCTACTGTAATACTGACAGTGACACAAAATGAGACTTTTCCAAGGCGTACACTTTTAACTCAGTTTTGAGAGCTGGAAGAGATTTGATCGTGACTTTGGTATTATATTGACTGATACCTTAGTGAACTTCCGAAGCAGAGAAGTTTTCGATGAATCTGTGGTTTAATCCCTTGCGTACCCACACAGAAATTCATGCCAGGGTCTTTTCAGTTCAGAACCCGTGCGAGCAGGAAGTAACCTTGTCTTTATCGGAGCCGATAGCGCTCCTACTCGTGTTCCATTTCCTGCCTTGGCAGACGCTGAAACGGCTCTTTTTGTCCACCCATTTCCCATAATCCGCTCCCATCTGAACAGAGTTCTCTCTGGCCAGGGGGATACTTTACCTACAGCCTCCCTAACCAAGAAATATGCATGTAATATCAGGAAAGCAGAAGGAATATTTTGGTAGAACATGCTGTGGTGGGAATTGGGATGCTTAGTAATGAAAAAGGAGCTTAGGTTGGTTCCTGGTTTTGGTGTAGGCCAAAGACATCAATCTACAGAAACTCTTCCAACACTCTTCATGACTGGGCAGGTGCTATGCTGTGTAGATAAATGCAATGTAGAATTTGCAAGGAAAAGGAAAAGTTTTATTCTAACTTAAAATAGCTTTCTGGATGCAGGTTTTAGTGCAACTAAAGGAATTGTGAGTCAGGCTGCTGTAGACCAGCATCACCTTAAACTAACTAGAAAGCTGACATTTTAACAGATATGTGTTCTGAAGGCCATTATATATTCTGTGTTAGCTTTAAAAACTTTGTGACAATGTTATATAAAGCTGTTCATCAGATTCATCCAGGCACTGGTCATATTTTCACATTTCAGGCTGGGCACTTGCCTTGTGTTATTCTTCTCCTATCTCTTGTTTATACACTGTTACTTAAGTGCTCCTCCCTTTTTTTAACACTTTTATTAATTATACTGGAAAAAAGCACATCCAAACCTGAGACATAGGTATCATGTATTGACGATGGGCTTCAAAAGTAGTTAAGGAAAGGAAGTGAAGTTAAAGGCTGCACTGACTGGGGCTCCAGGAGCTCCGTGGTGCCAGATCAGCAGATCAACTAGATCAACAGATTAAAAACTTTATTAACCCAGAAGGAAATTTCACAACTAAGGTGAGACGTGGACTCTGAGAACTTCACGTAGAGTCTTCGACGCATATCTTGGTAATTCCAAAGTACTTCCTGGGTACTGGTGTTTTTATCTTGTACTGTGAATTCCACTTTCCTGTCCCTTGCCTGTTTGTTCAAGGTTAGTCACAGTTAGCTGTTTCGTGTCCCCCTCAAAGCATGGCACCCATGCTAGGCTGGACAGAGGCCCACACCTCCTCCCATAATCATGCAGTACACTACTTGTTTTTTCTCTCTGGAGGCTGCAGGCCTTTTCAGGTGATTAAACACGCTTCTGGGATACCCAAATATATTTGCCAGGTTCCATGTGCAGTGCTCTGTGTGTTCAGCAGCCGGTAGGTGTTGCTGTGAACAATGAGGTGCAGAGTTGCCCTCTGAGCCACCCTAGGGAACACAGGCTCTTTTCCCTGGTCCTCCTCTTTACTGATGGCTAGTGTGGCACAGCAAAGACCACAACCTGTGTCTCTTTAGTAGGGTAATCCACTTGTGACACCCCAAGCAGGGCTACTTTTTCTCAAACTTTCACTTTGTCGCAGTCTTTAAGTCCAAGATTTTAATATTTTTCACTCTGTACTTTTCCTTGCAATTAGGCTGGCTTCACTGTTTTGCTTTGCCTGAGAGGACCTGCCCTGAATTTCCTCACTAATGGAGTTTTATGGCTGTTAAGTGATGTTTACATTGAAAATAGGGGATGCGTAGCAGAGTAGATGCAGAGTAGATGCAGAGCAGATGCAGAATAGATGGAGATGAATTCATTATTCACTCTCAGTATTTCTGGAGCCTAACTGTAAGAATGAAACCAAAGGCTTCATTGACAGCAGGAGTAGCAGAAGACTGCTTGGTATTCTGGATTCTGAAATGCATCTCCTCATGTGTGAAATTAAGTTCATTTTGCCAGATTATAGGTCGGACTACAGCCCAGTGTGAAATATTTTTTTACACAACTGATTTGATTCTTCTGTATTTTGTAGAAGCAGCTTCTCTGTTGCAAGTTTTCTTGCATTTACATCGTTTTGTTGTAGGGATTCACATTCTGCTTTTCTCCTTCTTCATATCGAAGCTGACTACACGAAATACACACATTTCATATTAAAAGACACTTGTGACATCAAACCTCATTTGAAAGGGCCCTGTAACTGGCAGAAAAGCACACACAAAGAACAGGCCACGTGTTTGCAGTTATTGTCCTTCTGGTATAGCTGGTTTTATTGCTTTTACAGCTCTGGACTGGAGGCACAGTGTGATAATTTTGGGAAAGCCATGCTTTAGGACAACAGCTCGCTGTTAATGTCAGAATGAAATATTGCTCTTGGTCTGGGCACTTTTGTTGACACTACTCTTCAATACTTACAGTGTGGGTGAATAGTGGCTTTTTTTATGGGACTGCGGTCTGAAACATGGCATAATGAGCGAAATAGATGTGCGCTGAAGTGTGCTGATGTGTTTGGACAGTGTCACAGATGACAGTAATAGCTGTATTTTTGTAGAAAAATGAGTGAAATGAGACAAGCTTCAGATAATTCATCATTGAAATTTGCTTTAAAATAGCAGTATTAATCAAAAAACTCCCCGTAAAATGTGATCTGTTTGCAAAGTTGGGGAGATCATATTTGCCAGATCATATTCATCTGTCTTGACAGACTGTGACTTCAGTCGCATCATTTAACTGAAGAGTGAATAATCAATCTGTTTCGTTTGTGAAGTCATTTTTATTCACAATAGACATTATTGTTTTCCAGTAGGGAAATCACCATCAGCTCTAGAAATGGGGGGATGGGGGGGTCTGGGGGCCATTGGTTTAGGTCCTTTTTGTTCTGAAACTAGTGTTTTTCTCCTCCCGTGAGTCTCTTTTGAAAATGCCATCGAGGGGCTTCTTCTCAAATCTGATTCCATAAAATCATTGCGGTTTGGGGTGATCTGCCTCATTCTGCTGAGATGCTTTTCATTGTGTTAAATGTCTGTTGGCAGTTGGCACAGATGTACGTTTAGCATCGCAACACGGTCAAGGCAAAGTGACCTTTCCTGGTGCTATGTGATGAAAATGCTTAGAACACTTTGTGTTTGGATTGTGTTGCAACATTGCATAGTAAATCTTCATTCTGGATGGTTTTAATGTCATGTCAGAAATATGCTAATTGTGTTCATAATGAATGCATGAATATTCATCATTTTTTTTCTGTTTCTCTTACAGAACCGCTTAGTTTTAAAATGAGAATCTTCCTGTGTCAGCCTCATATTAATTGTGCTAACAAGGCAAAAAACAAACAGAAATTCAGTTTGAATGTGATCTTTCTTCTCATCTTTTACATGACAACGTAGGCGTAATGTTCTGCACTGAAAGTTGCTGCTAATGACAGTAACAATGAGCGTGATGATGACTTATTATTTTTATTACTTCTACATCTGTTGCACTAGATATGCCTCTTTCTTGTATTTGCATAATTTCCCCAAATTACACTGTACCCTAGGGTTCTGATGTCAAAAGTGCCACATCACTTTAATGGTACAAAAGGGAAATAGGTGAGAAACTTGACCTATAAGATATCCGTTAGCATGCAATACGTACATTGTGGGTATGTAATTTACGGGCACACAATGGAAATCATGGAAGAATCGGGACTATTGCTTTCATATGACTTTTTACTCAAAGTATTAAATGACTGATGGCTCTGCAATATCTCTGTCATTTTTAGTCAAATAACACAACAGTGTGTGTGTGTGTCTGTATGTGTGTGTGGAAAGGTGGAAGGCTGGATACGGAATATAGAGCAGTAGTCTGTTTTGGGAATTAAATTGTGAGATGGAGTTGCGGTGCAGGGAATAGGCGATGTTTTTTTGGAAGTTCCTTTGGATGGACCCTCGCTCCCCCCCCATACACACACCATTCCACACCCATGGTTTTGTCCCAGTGGGACACATGGCTCCCCTCTTGAAGTGTTCCGCCAGTGAAGAAACCCTGACCTGCTGTGTCCGTTTCCTCCCTCGGACCCCGTACATATGATCCTTCGGCCGAAGGTCTCCATGTGGGGAGATGGGAATTCCTGCTCTGGTTACCTATGCAGCCACACTGGCTGTGTAAGAATTTGCACCATGGCTAAATTACAGTGAAAAACAAAAGAGCACGTTTCTCTACATAATCTTGGGGGAAGAGAATGGAATACTATCCGTTTGCGGGATGGTTTTCAATGTTTTAAACATGAATCCTTTGGATAAAATTACTGTAAGAACATGCATATGTGTTTTCTGTCATGATGAGGCTAACCCGTATCTCGGTGTCCAGTTTCCTCCCCACGTCCGCTGTCTGTTCATTTCTGTTTAAATGACCGTAGCACCTGTTCGGTTTGTCTTTTTTCTTCATTTAGCTCCCATGTTTGTCCCATAGGAAAAACCTTTGCATGGTTAAAGGATCAGATGGTGCCAGAGTAATCTCAGGGGCTCATTCTGAAAACATGTGCTTCCTTCAAAAGGGTCTGGTCGCTCCAGGCCACACGACATGCCATTTTATTCAGATCCCCATTCTTCTACCATCTTTTATTAAACACCCGTCTGGTTACTTTTTCATTGTGCTGTTGATAGTTGCTTTGCAAATGCTTTACACTGAAGTAGCTTGCAGCTTAATGGTAGACTGGCTCAGCCATACAGCTGAGTCTTTTTACCATAAACACATATCCTGTTGATTTCTTGAGGACAGAACAGGATCCTTCTTGGAGTCTGAAGTAGCAGTCTTCCGGTCACCTGACCTGGTAGTACTGGCTGCCCCATAGAGACGCATTGACAGGGATGTATCGACAGTGCGCCATAATTTTGGTGATTAATTGCTCACCGCGTTTACAGTGTAAGCCGCTGCACGTTTTCGTGGCTGTGCCTGATTTCATGGCATGACTCTGAGCGCCTGGCTCTGCATAAATTCTACGTGAACATTGCAAATGCAGGGTAGAGGAGCGCGTGGGGGTCCTGGCACCCAGCTCTTCTCTCGGTGCTGTTTGTCTGAGTTCAGTGGAGCCCGAGGATGGGGGCGGCCCCCCCCACACAGAGCAGCTCCAGGCTGGCAGCAGAGCTCACCAGATGGTGGGGAGTTTGGCCGTTACATAAAAGCATGTGCCACTTGCCAGATCTTCTCATCCTTGCAACACTAGGCCTTAGACTGAAAGTGCCCATGATTGGCTGTGCTCTTTGTAACAGTAATAGAGTTAAGTAAAGGTAATTATCACATTTTGGATATACCCGTTGCTCTTAGACATAGTGTCCTCTGTACTCTTTACCCAGCATCTCTGTGTAAAAACACAACTACTTAATTTAATGGCCATTTTTTATCTGAAGCAACTTCACAGCTTACAGAGTGTATGAAGCAAAAATATAGTCTACCTGCAAAAAAGTGATAAGGGCAATACATTTTGAAAAATGAAAAAGCATGTAAGCAGCGTTCATATTTGAGCTGACCCCAAGTAAGACGTGTTCGTTGTTTTAGGTACCGGCAGACATTACGTGTCTTGCCGGTGCTGGTACTGTACCCCCCTGTTGCACATACCTGCCTGCCATTCTCCATGCCTTTGTTCGCAGTTCTGCCAGGGTTGCTTGCTTCTCAAAACACAGTGTGATTAATTCTAGCCAGCCATGTTGGTTTGAAAAGAGGCTAATTTGGTTGCCATGGAAACAGGTTGGTGCCAGTAGGTTGGGTGAGCAGCAAAGATCAGAGAAGCCTGCACACTTGATCCTGCCTCCTTCCGCTTGACGATAGGCAAGATGGGACAGAGGAACTGAGCTGAGATGGATGTGGGGGTTTTTTATCAGTTAGCCAAGCATTTATGTCTGCAGCATATTGCCTTCTTGCATGGAATGAGGTTCAGAGCCTCACTGAGGAACAAGAGGCCTTCACAACCGCTGATGAGGGACCATTCTGCTGCTTTGTCTGACAGTTTGTCCATTACATGCTTAATGGCTGTAAACTGCTCTTCTCTCCGCATGGACCCTGGTACCCTGTTCACTCTTTTCAGCAATTAGGCCGTTCCCTTTTTTCGTTACCATTCTCAACAACCCTTCTGAGTGTGGGTTTTGCTTTAGAGGAATTCTGTTGCAGATTTGCAAGCTGTAAGTGTCTGTAAAATGACTTTTGTGACATTCATGATGGAATGTCAGGTTTGACCCTACTCGATGGGACCATAAGATGTCATGGAGGTTTCATTATATGCATATGTGTATACTGTATAACAGAGGCAATTCTGCAGTCATGGTTCTCATGCTTTAGGGTGAGCTAGGGGCTGGTTTGTTGCCCCTAATTTTGGCTGTGTAGTACAGTTGCATCCCCTGGGATGTGCTGGCATGGAAGCAAACGCACAACACTAGCCGCTTTAGTCTTGGCTTCGTCGTGATGTGGTTTGCAGCAGCGGTGTGTGGGAGAGAACCATCGACCAGCGCTGCCCACATGTGTCCTGTGGCACATGTTCAACATCACTCAGAATCCTTCAGCTGTCACCAGAATGTAACACTAGATCATGCCAAGAGATTGACAATTAAAATGTGTGCTTCTAAGGAACAAGTAGACAGTGTTGTTTTTGATGTGTATGTTTGTTTGTCTGGTGCTTTTTTTTGTGTGGGTTTGTATGAAGGAGGCATGTTCTTGTGTGCTTAAAAAATCATCTGTTTCATGCTTTTATGAATCATCATGGTCTGTTGCTACAGGCATTGCTATGGCAACACAATACAATCTTGTGTAGGATGCATAAATGACTGGTGTTATCCAGAGCTTCTGCTTCTTTAGCTTCATTTGTCAATTTTTTCATCAGAGAAGGCAAGATACAGTATCGATGCATTGTGTCAGTTGACCTCAGGTGGTCATGATATAATGTACGGGTCATAACCTCAGTTGGCAAGTCATGCTTAGAAATGTTCTTTGTTTCTGATAGTGTGTGGCATTTTTGTGTGTGGACACGCAGAAAAGAAGAGTAGCAAGAGAATATTTGACTCGTCCAGACTGGGAACTTCTAGATGAGCTGCACTGTCTGCAGCCTGTGCCTGCAGAGCCATTGCAAGACTAAAGACCACCATTAGGTTCCTCCCTCCATTGAGGAGAAAGAAGAGGTATCACTTCTTCTGTTTGACTCATAATACAGGGGTTGGATTGCACACCACACCTGGTAGACAAATGCAGAACTGCAAAGCATTGTCAATGTTAGGTTTGCCTACTAGGGTACTTGCAATTCTTTATCTGTTTTCACACCATGTTTATTTCAACGGCAGCAATTCAGGGTAAGTACCTTGCTCAGAGGTGCTACGGCAGGAGCGGGTATTCAGACCCAGGTGCTTTGATTGCACACTGACTGTGAACCTACTAAGCTACCTGCTGCCCATCTGATCTTTTCCCTCCACCAGCGCTGTGTCATTAACACACTACATAGCTCTTTGGTATCTTCTCAGGTTACCTGCTGTATGGCTGTCTCAAAAATGCCTCCGTATTTCCCCAATCCACGCACAGGAACAAGAATTACATTTTTGTTTATTGCTACAAATGTTTAAATGTGAAGAATGCGAAATAAAGTTTCTTAACAGTACAGTGTTCTCTGCTGCTCATTTACAAGATCATTTACAACCATAGCATATAATGCTGCACATTCTGCTCATGCTGTGGCCTGAAGTCAGCTGTGGCATCCCCGCGTAGCAGAAGGCAGCGAAGGTCACCGTTATTGTCTGATTACTTTGGGGAGACTGAGTCTATAACCAGACATCCTTGTTCTTCAGGCTCACCTCCCCGAGTGAAGAAAAGCTAAATACTAAAAGCTGTAATTTGTCTCAGGCCCGAGTCGGCTGCCCCTTTTCAGAGGGAGGTGGAGGAGGGAGGTAATGTAATGAATGAAGACAGCCTGGGCATATTCTTGGCAGAAGCTCTCCAGTAAATCTGGTCTTCCTGAGAGTCTGATTCCCTCTGGGGAAGATCGGGTTCCAGCAGGTAGCACGGCATCAACCCCGTTAACATGCAAAACTCAATTAGAAGAGATGGAGATTAACATTTTGCGCAGGTTATAGTGGGGCTCCAACTGTGCATGACTGGTCCTTCGGGGATTCCTTACTATTTATGCACTGTTTCCAACTGTGTGCATTCAGTCTTCTCCTGACAGCGTGGCCCTAGCGCAAAAGCCTGAGTATGCTTTTCAGTAGGCAGCACCGTGGGTAGATGGTGGGCCAAGTTAGTTCCATGTCCTTTTCTTCCCAGCGGTTTTCTGTGGTTACCAGAGAGGAGGAACAAATGATGTGTTTACGAAAATGACAATGGCGGTTATAAACGTACTCAGTGGGGAAAGGCTGCACTTGTTTGTGGTGCCAGCTGTGCTGAAATGCACTGATTCATGTTAGGAAATGCCACATGGACTGAATGGCTCCTGTCGTTCGAACGCTTCCGAGGGCATTAAAAAACTGCAGAATTGACTTTCTTACCTTGTGTATAGATTGAATGACTATGAATAGTGGGCATTCAGTTGAACACAGACCGCTTGACAATTTTTCTTACGTTTTGAGTGCTGTTCTCTCTTCCCTGTTGCATCTGGCTTTTCCTCACACCGTTCTTGTAGTTTTCCATTGTAGTTTTGAACTGGATTGAATTCAGTAGGGAAAGTACATTTGCATAAATTTTTCCAGTATATTCTTTGGACAGTTGCTCCTGTATCTTTCATTATTTCAACCGTTTTATTACCCAACATTAGTAGCTCCCCAGCATCACTTGCATCTGAACGGACCACTTTCTTTGAACAGTCTGGGGATGGTAATGGAGGTAGACACCTGAGGATGATGGCTGTCGAGAGAGTGTGTCTCTCACTGTCCTCTGCAGCTTGGCACTGTTGCTGCTTCTACAGTCATGTCTTTCCAGTTGCTTTCCCACTTTCAGCAGAGAAAAGAGTTTCCCCCTCAGACATGTTGCAAAGCAAAAATGACAGCCGGGTTACAAGAAATGACTGGAAACACCAGGTGTTTGATAAAAGAAGAATAAAAAGTCCTGACATGATGAATACATGTAGGGGTTTAATACAGATTAATTTCTGTGGTCTTTAGAATACAGAACATTTCTGCTGAACACCAGTGGGTGCTGCCATGAGTACGTTTACTTTACACTTTCATTTATTCACTTAGCAGACGCTTTTCTCCAAAGCGACTTCCAATGAACTCTATGTAGTGTTATCTGCCCACACACCTTATTCACCATGGTGACTTACACTGCTAGATACACTACTTACACTGGGTCACTCATCCATACATCAGTGGAACACACTCTGTCACTCACACAGTATGGGTGAGCCTGAGCGGCATGTCTTTGGAGTGTGGGAGGAAACCAGAGAACCCGGAGGAAACCCACGCAGACACGGGGAGAACATGCAAACTCCACACAGCAGGCAAAAGCAGTAGTAGGGTGATGCAGGCAAGCCCTGACATTGCATCCATGAGCCAGTGCTTCCCTTCTCCCTGAAGATGCAAACCAGTGACACATGGCAGTGGGCATTGTTCTGCTGGAAATGAGTTCAGGCCATTTCGGTTTTTCTACACCACACAGTGACTCATAGTAAATACACAATTTTTAGGTCCATATTTACAGTCTAAAGATAATTGCAGGATGTAAGGACGGCATGCGCTGCGAAAGGACCAGACTGCTAGTGATCGTTACGGGAAATACAGTAGAATAAACTTCGCCAAATCAGGAATTATGCGGAAGACATGTTTTAAACAGTCCTAGGCACATGTGTTCATGTGAAAGTGGAAGACTTGGAATAAGCACCACTTGCAAAGACGAGATGTGTTTTTGTTATACCTTTGTTTAACTGACACTTTTGGTCAAGGCAGCTTACCATGTTAGGTTTGTAAGCTAAGCTACTTATGGTTATATACCCTTTTATACTGCTGGGTAATTTTTACTGTACTGGAAGAAAAAAATGCACTCAATTTGTATTTAAGAGAAGAATTATACGCTTAGGTGCTCCAAACCCCGTTGTATATATTTTGTTCTTGTAGTTCAGTGGAAGTACCTTGATCGAAGGTACTGCAATAGAAGTGGGGATTGAAATGCGAGTCTTCGGATTGCTATTTAGCAGTAAATAATAGAAAGAGCTTAGTTTGGTTCATCTTTTAAATATATACGCAATAACACGCAGATGAACTGAAATGGGAAAAAAAAATACATCAGTAGTTTTTACATTTACGTTTATTCATTTCTGCTAAATGAATAAATGTAGATGTAAATTATGGATACTTAAGTATTTCCTGACCATTTGTTAATGTGTTTATATCAAATTTTGTTTTTATCATGATCCATATTTTTTCATACCCCCAACGTAGCTGAGGAAGCTGACAAGTACCTGATTTTGTATACTGTGAAACAGCTATGATGTCATACCATACGCAGTCGTCGCAAGCTCGCAGAAATATCATTACAGAGTAATTTTCATTATCTCTCTGATATTTTCTGTTGTGGGAAACAAAATGCCCCCAATTAACCATGCATTAACATTATTTACATATGCATGAAAGCCAGTGAATCGTGAACAAAAAATTACTTCCTGGCATTTAGTATGCGTATAAAGTGCACAATTATTAAATATCCTTGAATCCAATTTTTTGCAAATTGTTGCTTTTGCAAGTAAAGAACCTATTAAAATGTTTAGTAAATATGGGTTCCAATGCCTTAGTCATCAAATACCAGTGTATAAACTCAGGGGTTTTAAAGATGATGACTGTACCATTTTTAAAAGGTTACATGAGTTTTTGTTTAACCCATTGTTCACTGGCAAATGTTTGTTTCTTGCCACACCAGATAAATTCAGAGTTAAAAAACTCGTGTTTATTTTAAAGGCAGGTATCTACATAAATTTAATTCTGTGTAATGGAACAAAAAACAACAGTTGTGGATGAAAGTCAGTTTTCTAGATTTTTAAAAAATGAAATGATATTGAAATCCTTTTAGTATTTATTTGGCGGGGGTGCGGCGGCGCAGTGGGTTGGACCACAGTCCTGCTCTCTGGTGGGTCTAGGGTTCGAGTCCCGCTTGGGGTGCCTTGCGATGGACTGGTGTCCTGTCCTGGGTGTGTCCCCTCCCCCTCCGGCCTTACACCCTGTGTTGCCGGGTAGGCTCCGGTTCCCCGCAACCCCGTATGGGACAAGCGGTTCTGAACGTGTGTGTGTGTGTGTGTGTGTATTTATTTGGCTGCTTCTGTCAGTTCCTCAGATTTAATTATGGAAACGTGGGGCTAGATAAAAAGAGGAGAAAGTGAAGAGAAACACACTAAACTTGAGAGGATCATGTTGGCTAGTCATCATACTTTATGGACATTCCATTTCATAGTAACCATTCTGAGTTTCTTAGTGTGGTGTTCGTCAGGGGTGTCGTGCACTTTTTGCAGGGGGTGCCAAAAGCAGACGTAAAATGAGATAAGCCCACAACTACGTCTATGATGGATCACTCGGTGTCAGTCAGCTGAGCTCTCTGTGCCATTAAGAGACACCCTTCCCAGATAACGGCAGGCGGAGCCGCCCTCTTCGCATGCACCGCATCCCCCCTATGTCGCTTTCCCTTCAAATGGGCCGTGCTCCGAGCCTGTGTAGATTGTAGACCTTGTAGAGGTGCCATGGTCGTGATGACAGCCCATGAGAAGGGGACCCATGTGGCATCATTTCCAGCATACTGATGGGGTCTTCCTACAAGCACCCTGTCTTCCTTGGGCTGGAAGGAAATGCATCTCTCCATACTATTTTACTGGCATCATCTATACCCTTCCCTTAACACAAAGGTGCATACTGTGTGTGTGTGTGTGTGTGTGTGTGTGTGCGCGCGAGGGTGGAGAGGGCCTCTGATTGGACGCAAGTATTCACGCAGAGCTGGTGCAAAGCAGAGCTGCGAAGCAGTGACTCACAACGAGCAGCTGTTTATGGCGATGTCCAGAGTGGCACGTTGGCGAGTCTCCTCAGCCCTGAGGGAAAGTCAGGTATTTCTGGCTTCCAGTTCATCACATTTAACTTTCTTTAACACCACTCTTCTGTCGCCCTGTGATTAATTTATTTACTTTGTTGACTTGTCTTAAGTACAGTGCGCAGTGTCAGATATGAAAATGTTTTCAAGTTTGTCTTCCTAATTTGAAACCTGCCTTGTCATTGTTATTTACCTTTGTTTTAAATAGTGTAAGGGTTACTAGCTGGATTTTACATCGACAGTGACATCATTAATGGCATTTCTGTTTGATTAAACAGCAATGTTTAACATGACAATGTGAAAGAAAAAAATATGACTGAACTGATCGTTACTCTTTGTGCCTGAAAGTGCGTTCAAATCCATATTGCATACTTGGGTTCTAATGGCTGTTGTGTTTCTTTCCCTTTAAAAGAAGCCCTTTGACATGTGAGGTCCATTGGGACTCCCCCCGCTAATGTGTTAATATGAGCAGCTTTGATTCTGATAGAATTGGTGAGGCATATGAGCAAACTGTAAACTCTGGGGGATTGAGTTAATCAAGATTAAATACAACACGGTGACTGATACTGGAATGTAGTGCGTAGTGTAGTATAGTGCAGAACAAGGCTGACCTGATATTTTGAACCGATAGACTGAATTTCCTTCTCCTTGTTCCACATTTTCATTACTGACCTGGGTTAGTATGTGCCTGTAATGATGTTCTTGAACCATGTTTCACATTAACATTTCTTGGAGGCCACTATGAGCTATGAATTGCTTTCCAGAGGAATTTCTGAAGAAATCAGGGAATTCAAAGGGGACATGTAAATGTCCTTTTGTAATGATTACAGCAGCTAAAGGGGCAGCAGATACCGTATTGGTTAAAGCTGCCATGTTGGGACGTAGAGGTTGCAGATTCTCCTACCTCTTGCTGCATTACACTGCTGCACAAGTTGTGTTTGACTTGCCAATGCGTTCCCACATATCTCCCCTCCTTGTCTCTCTGCATTGGCTTCCTGTAGCTGCCTGGATCAAATTTAAGACCCTGGTTATGGCTTACAAATGCATCAATAGAACTTCTCCCAGCTATCCACAAGACTTGATCATCTGCTACACCCCAACCAGACTGCTACACTCCTTCACCTCTGCCCGCCTTGTGGTCCCACACATGAAAGGTTCGAAAGCAGAAGCACGAAGGTTCTCAGTTCTGGCTCTGATGTGGTGGAACGACCTCCCGCTCTCACTCAGAACTGCTGAATCTCTGTGCACATTTAAAAAGGGTCTTAAAACTCACCTCCTCTGGACTCCCTTCACCCGTGATCTGTTACGTTCATGTAATGTGTAAATGTTCGTGCACTTTAACTTTGAGATCATACCTGTTAAACAATGGATAAACCTTCACGCAGCTACTCCTGTAATATAACGTAAATGTTTAGGTATAAAACAAAACAAAAACAAATTGTTTCTAGGAAAGTGATTAGGAATCGTTGATACTTGGATAAAGTTTTAAGCAGCTACTTGTGTGATGTACATCGGTTCATCCATTGTTGGAAAGTAAACTAACTGCACTTAAGAATCATGCATCTGCATCTAAGTGTCTCTTTCTGCTAATGCAATGTACACATTGCATTTTCTATGAAATGTACATTACTTTGGAGAAAAGCGTCTACTAAATGAATAAATGGAAATATAAGTGTAATATAATTACCACTGAGCATTGTACTGCCCTGAATTGCTCCAGTAAGTATTACCCAGCAGTATAAATGGTATAAACTGTAAATAACATAATTTTGTAAGTCGCATTGGGGAAAAGCATCAGCTAAACAAATAAATGTAAATGATTAGGGAGAGAACTTGTGTGACCATAACACTTCCAGTCTGGGATGTCTCCTTGAAGAACTTACATTTTATTTGCTCCTGTATGAATAGATAATATTTTATCAGTAGCTGTAAAGTGAGATCTGTAAATCACCATAGGTGAAATGTTGGATATCACACAAAGACATGGTTGTTCAACAGTAGGCTACTGCTAAGAGGTCCTATCCTGGGGGGCACAGTTGGCAGCAGATTTTCCTCTTGGACAGGGCCACCCATGCCTTTGGTGGAGTGGCCCTGCTGAAGTTGTTATGAAGTCAAAGTTCCAAAGTGTTGTCCACTTGGCCATGTTCTTGATGGTTATGATCTGAGTCATATGACTTGGAAGAGTAGCGTGCTGTTTTGCTGAAGCTCTGTGTCATTAGTCAAACACCTCCCCACTTCTCATGAGGGGCATCCTGAACCGCAGCAAGTTCTGTATGCAGATGCCATGCTGTCTGTGCCCATGCGGTCGGGAGAAGAATGCAATCCCAAGTATTTATTCGCTTGAATAAAAAAACGATGGTTCCGCATTCTCCGAGGCCCGTGCTGAAGTCCCTTCTCATTCAGCCATAATCTCCTATAAATAATTGATAGCCATGAAATGTGGGATTTTTTTTCAGCCTGTGAGAAACAGTACATCACTTTGGAAAGGGTCTGTCAGATTTCTCCCTCAGTTTTCTGATGAAATCCCCCAACTCTTCATGGTCTGGTTAGCAGTCCACACACCACAGAAGGCTCATCCCACCCCTGGGCCCAGACCCATGTGCCTCTGCGCTGCTCGGTGCTGCTGCTATTGATTGGAGCACTCTGGCACCAGATGCCTAAGTGATGCCTCTCTGTGGGAGCCTCATGCCAATCAAGTGCACTTTTCCTGTTCTTCTGCGCTTCTCTTTTTATGTTTTGATTTAAGGCTGCATTCTTGTTGTTCGACTTAAAATTTGTTCTCATTTTTTTGCCTCGGCAGTAGAGTGCATGGTGTTAGATTATGAGTTCTCTTATTCAGCTGTAGACAGTTTATTCGATGCAGCTGCAGTAGTGTGAAATGCATTAGCCTGGGGGAACAATTGGCTTTCCTGGTGGTACAGAACATTGATCACCAACCGCCCTCCCACCCACCGCCTCTTTCTCTCACACTCTCTCTCTCTCTCTCTCTCTCTCTCTCTCACTCACTCACTCACTCACTCACTCACTCACTCAGTGGACGTTCATGGGTATTTGCAGATGTGTGCTCAGCTCTGCCTCTGTTGGTCTGCAGCTGGCATATTTCAAGCTTTTCATGAAGAAGGGGCAGGACAGTAAGTGCCCGGAGGACCTCTCTCCTCTCCTGGGGAATTTTCAAGCTCTTAAGTGGTTTGACCTTTCATTTGCATATATTTTCCATGGTTTATCTGGATTATTTTCACCTTTCGCTGACCCCATGCAGGGCCTTATTTCTTCATCTCCCCCACCTTTGCCTTTAATTTGTCACTTCAATTTTCAGCTGTTTTGAAGAAAAATAAATGTGTTGTTTACAGGGGGGTGCGATGGCGCAGTGGGTTGGACCACAGTCCTGCTCTCCGGTGGGTCTGGGGTTCGAGTCCCGCTTGGGGTGCCTTGCGGTGGACTGGCGTCCCGTCCTGGGTGTGTCCCCTCCCCCCTCCGGCCTTACGCCCTGTGTTACCGGGTAGGCTCCGGTTCCCCGTGACCCCATGTGGGACAAGCGGTTCTGAAAATGTGTGTGTGTGTTGTTTACATAGAAATGTATGCAGATTTCATAAATACAGCAAATAAGTAATCACAGCATTGAAAAGAGTATTTCAGGCTACACGTTAGGGGTTTATATTGTTCACATGTACATCAGGCTGTTGTTTTAGACAAGGTATGGACCTGAGTGGAATGTTAGTAGTGACTTTTAATGCCTTCACCATAAATGACTGTTGTACATGTTGTACTGTTGAGTATGAGATTCTCATTCATCAGTCCATGTCTATTTGTTACCTTACTAGCAGTTCTCTGTGGTCTAATAGCCCTTGAAATACATGAATCTGTTGCAGTTCACTTAGGAGCACTGGTCTTGAGGTGGGCTGAGGTTTTACTCATGTACTCATTTAGCAGAGGCTTTTCTCCAAAGCGACGTACATCTCATAGAAAAAACAATGTGTGCATTACATTAGGAGAAAGAAACATGGCTGCAGATGTGTGATTCTTAAGTACAAGACTTGACTCAAGACCATGTTGTGTTTGAAAGAAAAGTACATTAATTTGTAAAGAAACTTCTGTTATGGAGGTTGAATGAGCCTTGGTGAAATACCATGGCTTTAGTCACATGACTGAAGAGATTAGTCAGGATTCATAGAGAAGGTGTGCTTTTCCCTCAGTCCCACAGGTCATGTTAAAGGGCTGTTACAATGTGGTGTTTGGTAAGGATTCTTTTGTAAGCTTCTTAAATTATGAGTAAAATGCCAATTTCAAAGAGGCGGGGCTTAGAGGACCTAGTGACACTGATCGGTCTGGATGTGTCACACATCTTCGGTTTGTGAGCCGGCTGACTTTCCAGCCTGGTGCCAGGGCGCTCTGGAGGTCTGTTTGCTAGGAAGGACCCAAACACTGTGGGTGAGAGTGGTGTGGGTGGTGGCTTATTGATGGAAACTCTCACTGGCTGCCTGAGGATCGATAGAGCCGTAACCTAGCCCTACATTTCAGACACTTACGTTGCAGCAGTGGAAGCATAAAAAATTACAGACATAATTACAAACTGTGGGGTTCGTCTGTCACAGGAAGTGAAACGCAAGCATGAAAAAGAGAACTCCCGTCTCATCTCTGAATGTCATCATTTATCATACTCCTGAAGGAGTTATTGTTTAAAGTACAAGAGTCATTCAAATATAAGCAGTTTTTACCCGGTGCTTTTTAAAATTCTCAATTCTGCGTTATTCCACCGCTGTTCCGACATCTTTTACCTGTGGGGAAGAAACATCTGCATAATGAGAAATGAGGTTGATTTTCACTCTTGTGTGTGCCTACTTGCTTCACATTCTATGAGAATGATTTTTCTGTTCTTCACCAGGTGTGCTGAAAGGTTAAAAAGCTGTGTGTTTACTTAGATAAACATCATATGCTGCTGTATTATGATGTGCCACTTCCAATGAATGCTTAAATCTTAGTCTTGATTTTTTTTGTACACGCCACCTGGGTTCGATGGATTGCACAACCAGAACAGCACAGAGCTGATTACTCTTATATAATATTGCAGACTAGATTAGTGAATTTATATTTCCCTTGTTTTACTACATCACTATTATGATTTACTGAAGTTATGCTTTTATCCAGAAAACAACAATTTTACCCATTTATGAAGGTAAGATTTTCACTTAAGCACATTTCTCAAGGACACGACAGCAAAATTTTCCTGGGATTTGAAGGTACACTTTTTGTGGTCCAAAGCAGTATCCATTAATCTTATGCTAGGTACCTTCTTGTCATCTGAATCCTCAGACTAACATGCCAAACAAACATAATAAAAACATCTACTCTGAACCTGTTATTTGTAAATAATGGTAGAGGCTTATGAAATCTGAAAGAGTAAGAGAGGCGGCTGGTAGTGTAGTAGTTAGAGCGACTGCCTTTGGACCAGAAGGTCGCAGGTTGGAGCCTCACCTCCAGCTGTGGTACCCTTGAGTAAGGTACTTACCCTGATTTGCTCCAGTGAAGTTACCCAGCTGTATAAATGGGTGAATAATTCTAACCTTAATATTGTAAGTCGCTTTGGAGAAAAGCGTCAGCTAAATATAATAATAATTAATTTAGAAGATGCTTTTCTCAAAAGTGACTTACACTTTAACAAGAATGATATCAATAGATGGAGGGACGTTGATGCAGAGACCAGTTCTCGAAGCATAGTCTGTCTTGATGTCACTATTTGCACCATACATTACATGGGTCAATGCATATACAACTGTCAGAGAGTACAAAATTTTAGAGACGGGTAACATTAACAAACATGTTACATGAATAGTACTATATAGAACTGATAGAGAATACAGAGGTATGACAAATATTTTGAGACCATTCTTGAACATAGTATTATTGTTGTTATTATGTAGTGCTGCTGCCTCACAGTGCCTGATCTGCTTAGGCATAGGTTTGAATCCAGCTCTGTCTGTGTGGAGTTTGCATATTCTTCCCATGTTTGCATGGATTTTCTTTTGCTAATCTGGTTTCCTCCCACAGTCCGAAGGCAACGTGAATCAGGTGGATTTGGTGAATCTGAATTACCCATAGAGTGTGAATGTGTGACTGATTGTGTATGGTTACTCTGCGAAGGACTGGATACCAGTTGTGTACACTGATGAGCCTTGCTCTCTGTGCTTCCAGGTTAGGCGCAGGACCGTCATGATCCTAATTGGACGAGTGGTTAATTATAGTGGGTGATGAGTATTATTATTATGTCGCTTAGCTGAGCTTTTCTTCCAATCAGTCATACGATTTTAGCAGTTTATACAACGGTTAAATAAATAAAAATTATAGCAGCAATTAAATTGATATATTTTGCTGAAACATAGGGCGGCAGGGTCTGTCTGGGATTTGGTAATATAAATCCATATAGTTTTTTGTGGACTTAATTATTTATTTCTGTGGAATGTATTTCGTTGCCACATTTGGCTGACCTGAAGGAAACAGCAGGTCAGCATCTCTTCGGAGTCGAGTGTTCACACTGTGTGGAATCACTTGAGCAGCACTTTCATCTGATTGAGCAGCACGGAGCAGCACAGTTCATTAGATAACGGTAGTAAATGTGACGTGATCAGCTTCCTTCACATCATGTTGTGCGGTCTGGAATAATTGTACCGGCTTCCTTAGCACATAGTCCAATCAGCAGAGCTTAAATCAACACTGAGAAACTGGATCAAATATAAGGAGAGTTTATTTGAAAATGGAGGAATTAGTATCTTCAGTTGAAGGAGCCTACAGTTATCAAACATTTAATAAACTGCCCGAGAACATAATTCCAGTTAATCTGTGAAATCTTCCTTTGTCTTGTGAAATCCTTTTCTTAACTTAAAAGCATAAACCTGAATATTAAATATTGCTGTCCAGCAACACATTAGGGGTTTGTGGGCAGTATGGGGAGTTTGGTTAGGGTTGAACTGCTGAGGATGATGGCATCTGTCCTGCTAACGGCAATAATACACAGCACTCATGATGTAATCAGCAGTAATGAAATTCTGTGATATGCTCATAGATTTCACCTGTGCAACACTTATGAGACACTTTGTTATTATTTCACAAAACACAATATTACTAGCCACCCTGCCAACTGTTAAAATACTAAGAAGCCCTTTATAGAGTTTTTATAAGTCCTGAAATCAGTATATTGCCATTCCTGCTAATTGATGAAGCCATTTCGTTGACTGATTTATCGTTTTTACTAGTTTCGGAAAGACCTTTCAAGTGTTTAGTAATGTATGTTCCCTTTCCACCATGGGTGTAATGATTGTCAAGAAAACTGCAAGAAAATCTGAAACTTGGCCACAGTTGAAAAGCATCTTGGAACATGAGGGATTTGATTATTAACATGATTTATGTGTCCTACTGTTAATGAAATGTTCATGGAGATGTACATCGCTTTGGAGCAAAACGTCTGCTTAATGAATAAATGTAAATAAATGTAAATAGTTGTTCCTTAACGTCATCTTTTTTTTTTTCCTGGAAAACCTCTGTATTGCCTGTTTCACACAGGAAACACAGGACTAAAATAAACTTTTGCTTTCATCTTCATCATCTTTTTTTTTTTTTACAGGTAAATATAACTGTTTGTGAAAGTGGAAAATGTAAGTTGGAAAAATGTACCAATCCATCAGCCCTGTGGAGGCCCATTAAAAGAGAGATGTTTCAGTCCCTGAGTCATCCGCTACTTATCATTTCAGTGGAAGGCAGTTGCTCTCAGCAGTAAATTTAACTCTGGGAATTATGGGGGAGAGGTTTTGTGGTTTATTACATTCATTTATGTGGAAGGCTGTAAAAGTTGGGGACCCTTCTAAGATGTATCAGAAACAGACTGGGGAGATTAGGGTCCTCTTTGAAAGTGGAGGAGTGCTGGATAAACAGATGCGTCGGCTATCTGTGGGAGATCAGAGCCAGAGGCTGCAGCTGGGAGTTGGGAGCCTCTCCTCGGGGCTGCAGATCACGCCGAACGCTGCTTACTGGCCGAGATTCTCCGTCCGTAACCCCTGCCCCATCTGTCACCCCCGGGGGTCGCAGACAAAGACCGATTGACTGACTAATGAGCTCCATTCAGCTTCGAAAGCAGCCCAACATCTGCGAGACCGTGGTGGTCTGGCATGGCCTGCTCTTCTAACGTGCTCTGTGCTGCCCCAACGTGTTTTCCTCTCTCGCTAATTGTTGCTCTCTCATTGGTAGTCGCGTCAAAATATCTGCTGTTTCCTTGCTTGCAGCACTTGCTAAATAAATTGTCTCTTTGTTCTTCTCATTATTGCATATTTCTCTTTTGAAAATTCTAATTTAGAATTCTTGCATGCCCCTTTAACTGAGCAGAGCAGGATTTCCTCAGAGAGGCCGTGAAAATCAAGAATCTGGCAACGTTCTGGTTTTGATTACGGGTTTTTTGCCCCATCTGCGGACTAATATAGGTTTAATGCAAAATTTTCATGTAGTTCCAACGTTTTACTATTTACAGATGACAAGGCAGTACAGTAGGAGAAAGTGATGGATGGAGCAGAGAAAGTATTTATGGTGCTCCGTAGGAGAATTTGACTGCCTGACTTATCTGCTGCGAACAGCTAATATTCTCTACTCTGCAAGGGACCATGTTTCTTACAGCTTGGAGGAAAGGACTACTGCACTTTTATCTTGCAAACCTCATAAGAAAAGTGCAGTAAAGTATAATGGAAAGGAAAAGGCCTTTGGCAGGAATGTATCAGTACATAAATGTATATATTTCCAGGTGCAGGATCTCATTATACCTTAAATGTTCTGTACACTCTTTTAAGTCATGTACTTGGAAACAGAGTTTTAAGTCCAAGTAGGTTCCCCAAAATGTCTCTTGTGACCTTTGAAGAATGCTTCATAAAATAGCAGACCGGCAGAGAAAAAGAGGAATAGACAATCTTTCTCTAAGCTTTTCTCTCAAAGATACTAAACAGTATAAATCAGTAGTATCTCAGTTCAGTTAGTCAGGCTCTCTTGTTTTCTATTATGATGCTTTTGGCATTGTGATGATGCACAGTGATCTTTGTGTGTTCCTTTTGGTAATCCTCAAAAGCAAAAATGAATGGTTTTGAATGCCTGTGAATGCCATTTTTTGTAAACTATATCAGAGCTGGCACAGCCAGTACACATTTGTTTGGTTCCCCCCTTAGCGATTATCAGGCCTGTTTCCTGGAGGCACAAATGTAGAATGAAAGAGAATGCTCCTGCCCTGCTTCCTTTGTCCTTGCCTACTATCACGATTGACAGCAAGCGCGATGGCCTAGGAGATGCTGAGGAACCTGATACCAGAGAAATTACACCTTTACCCTTCAGGAAGAATTCTAGTGCTGCAACACAGAATATAGAAAGAAGTGAGGAGGACTGAGTAACAGCAATAAAATGATGAAAAGAAAACCTTTTTGCCTTTCTGTTCTTCCATACGTACTGTAAGGTGTAGACTCGGGTCAAAAATGAAATTGGATGCCAAATGTTCTTGTGGTCATACTCCTGTGGAAGCAAGAGGACTGTGAGAATTCAAACGACTTTCTTTACATCATGGTGCTCAGTCTGTAAAAATAATTCTGATTTAGGTGCACAGAACCATTACTAACAACCATCCCTAACACTCAATTCAGAGGGAAAGTGTGTTTTTGCTATGAAAAATGTAAGTGGTGAACCTCAAGTGTACTGACATAGCAAAGGTTGCACTAACTATGCAGGACATTCAACAGGTAATGTGGTCGCCGAGGAAACGGAAGATTGAGACGAGGGCCCTTGCTGTCATCCCCTTGAAAAGTCTTTTGTTTAAATTTTAACAGCATGGTCACGACAAAAACTGAACCAACTTACCGAGAAATTATAAAAACTTACACATACAAATAATACAGCACAATGGCAAAAGGTTTCAAAGGTAAGCAGAAGTGGTATTGTAGCATTGTCTAAGAAGTTCCAAAAAGGTGACTACATTTCTTCTAAAATTCTTTGGAATTATAATCCAGGTCAGATGTCTATATTTCTACTGGAAGTAGATTAGTTGCTTGAGTGAACAACACGTTTGTGGAGGGAGCTTCTGGTGTGGACCATACCAATGAAATACATTTTCGTACTGGTACGTAAGAAAAAACAAAACTTGTACTCAACTTGTAGTAGAATAAGGAATAAAGGACTTGGGTGCTGGAAACGCCTTGTTCCGCGTAGCTGAAGCAGGCTGAAGAAGACTTCCCAAAAAATAAAACGTCTTTCGGTAAGATTGAAGTGTGCTCTCCCATCATTGCTCCAAAATCCTACATACTAATCTGTAGAAATGTTCAACATATTCATTT
Source organism: Scleropages formosus (assembly GCF_900964775.1). Taxonomy (NCBI): domain Eukaryota; kingdom Metazoa; phylum Chordata; class Actinopteri; order Osteoglossiformes; family Osteoglossidae; genus Scleropages; species Scleropages formosus. Next base: position 2,237,609 of record NC_041817.1, read on the forward strand.
GTATCCATAAAATATTCAGCTGTTTGGAAGGACAAAAAACCATTTTTGACATGTGCCTGCTTAGCAAATGAATTTTCTTCCTTTTAATTTTCAGCGCATCCACCTTTACGTATCGACATTTATTCATTCAGCAGATGCTTTTCTCCAAAGCGGTGTACAGCAAAAACGTTTTTCCCCAGTGGACAGAGAGATATAGATGCAGACACGCAATTCTCGAAGTACAGTCAGTTTGTCTGACGTCACTGTTTGAACCAGCATACATTACATAGGTCGTGCAATATATATCTTACAGTGATGTTACCAATATTATTTTTCCATGAGCCACAGGGTTTGCTGTGAAACATGTCCTTTCATTCAGGAGACTGTGCTCGTATCATCAGAATGCAGAATGCCTGTGTCCAGGAATGTTAATCTGCTAATGAGATTAGCGATGAAAGCTGATTACTGAATCTGACCCCCACTCTGTCCTGTCTCTGTCCAGGATCCTTCAGGAACGACGGCATTAAAGCGTCTGATGTCCTGCCTGTGCTAAAAGAGAAAGTGGCCTTTGTGTCAGGTGAGTACTGCATACTGCATCTTTACAGATCACAGGGTGTTTCTTCTCCTGCAGTATCGGGGGTGTGTGTGTACCCTACAAAGACTCAGGAGCGGCGCTTAGAGATTAGAAAGATGTTGGACTCATAGCCAGTGGGCCCACGTGTCTCTGTGAACATTACAGTTGCATGCTAGGAGAGACAGGACAGTATTGTGCTGGTGAGGGACCTCCTCTTTATTGATTGCCTTTTAGGACCCTCACTGTTAGATGGGCATTGGAAAAGTATATCAATATCAATTGATAACACAGCATACTCACGTGGGTACACTTTTTTGTTCCCTTTTTTTGTTTCCTTTTGTGTTCTTTCCATGTCCTGGGCAAGTGTTGTGCATTACCATGGCAACAGAGGGTTGTTTGCTTTCAAAAAATATTCATGTGCACAGGTAATTAATTTAGATCAACCTGGTGATAAATTCTGGCAATTAACCGCATCTCTCGGCAATACCGGCTAATCAAAATGATTTATCACTAGGTTGCATTTATTTAATGCTTTTCATCTAAATATGGATTATGATGCTTCTGGGAGGTCCTTATTGGACAATGATGACAGTGATGAGAGAAAATAAAATCAGGTCATTAGCTCTGAATGTTTAAACAGTCCATGGCTTCACCCTAAGCCTCTTCATTTCTCAAGGGTAATTTTATTGTTTCCTTCTTTTTCTATACATAGCCACAATATTAGCATATAGACTAATGCCACGGTAGATCACGACTTTGTGAGAGGTGGCACAGGTATAAAGGGTTCATAGATGCTTAGCAGTTATGGCCTGAGTACGAGTTGTACTAGCGTTTATACAGCAAGCCATGCATTCAGATTGTTTTAAAACCATCATGTTCGTTTGGCCCAGTTTTCGGAATCAGCTTGAACTTCAACTTAGAAGATCTTGTCCCTAAAAATCTTTTAACTCCTTGAGTCGCAGCTGTAATCCCGGGTATAGAGTTGAAGTTTAGCTTTTCGTGACATCGCTGCCTATTTGTAGTAGTTAAGAGGGGGAGAAATACCAAAAATGAACACAAAAAAGACAACACAATGGATACTTTTCTTAGGTGCATCTTGTTATATGAAGTTTCACTGCTTTCCATAGTTGGGCTATAAATTTGTGGTGACCCACCAAGCTAATAAATACTGCTAGGACAGCAGGGTCATTTCAGTAGCAACACTTGCCCTATTTTGCTCACTTTTGCCCTTTTACATACTTGGACCTAGAGAAAGACTTGCCGTATCCCTCCTCTGCTTGGGACGGTCACCGGTGACTCACAAATGCTGTAGTGAAAACGATGCATGTCAAGTCACATTCTGTGTTATCCCTTTAATTTAATAAAAGTTTCAAGTTCTACTTGATCGATATTATAGTTTATCCCGAAAGTAACAGTATCTGTGTGAACACTCCCTTTAATTTCATGATTTACTGTAGTGTTTGAATAATAAATAAAACATGTTGAGCTTTAGCCCCTTGGCTACTGGCTCACGTTGTTAACAAAGCTCAAACAGAGAGTCTGCCAGAAAGCCAGACCCTGTCTCCACTTCTGGCAAGGAGAACTGAATGGAACTAGTAGACGAGTTTGGTGGGCCTTATTCATGGTAATCAAGGCAAAATACTCTCGAAGCAGAAAAGAGTCTGATTACACTTATTAACATGCCATTCACCATCTGACGGTCTTGGAACTGTAGTGAATACACCTCCTTCTTTCTGTTGAAGAAAGAGCAACTCCGAAATGTATCCCGGAGACTTTGTTCCAAGGAAACCGTGCGGTTTCCACGGCGACCTCGTGACGCTCGGCGCCGCGCCCAAAGCCTGGCCAGCGCACAAAGAACAGGAGACCTTGAGAAGCAAGGAGTGATGCTGGATGACACCAAGAGGGCAGGGAGAGTTCAGTGACAGTGTCAGGTGCTTGTGTGATGACCTTGGGAGCAAACCCAAAAAGCGTCAGTCGGGATCCATCACCAGCATCTCTCCCAGATTGCCCAGATTCCTTCTTTTGATATGCTCCAGATATGTGCACAATTGTCAGTCTTCTGGAAGAAAAACTTTCATAAGCTATACTGTAACAAGGCATCAGTGTGGGCGAGCTGCTTTGGCAGAATTCCAAGAGAACTGCCTTTTGGACCGATGTAACCAGTTGGTACCTGCTACACGGACATATGTTTATGTATTCAAAACACATACCTTACGAGCCAAAAAATGGAAACAAACAATAATTCAATCATAGCAGTAACAAGATAAAAAGCCAAGATGAAACGTTTTGTTAGACGAGTTCGTGTTTGTCTATAGGAACGTTGCACTAAAATTGCTCCACACTCCAACATGTGTTGTAGGAGGCCGGGATAAGAGGGGTGGCCCCATCCTGACCTTTCCTGCCAGAAGCAACCATGACAGAATAAAACAGGAAGACCTGCGGAGGCTGGTGACCTATTTGTCCACTGTGCCCAGGTAAATAACAACGTATTTGTATCACTGGTGTTATGTTGTTTTTCATGTGGAGCTGTGCTGTTCATGGCTAGCAGCGTGGAAATGTCCTTTTGTCATTTATTTTCAGAGATGCACTATTTTTCTCTGTCCACACTGCAAATATCACAGCAAACTGCATTTCTCCACCAAGTTATTCAAGAAAATGTGCAAGGTTCATTTGATCTGCAGGGGAAAAAATGAACTGTTCATATGATAGTACAGAATATTTGGAACGGAACTGGTGTTGCTTTTGTATTCACTGGTTTTTACACTAAAATCTACTGGCACACCTTTAGTCACTGTATCCCCATTTAAGGCAAGGAGAATGTATCACACTGACACTATACTATAAGTCAAAAGTTTTTGCATGCTTCCTGGCAACAATTTTTTGCATAATTTATGTTTTACATCCAAATAGATAGTCTAAGTTGTCTTTCACTTTCCTTATTCGCCAGATAGTTCTTACACAGCTTTGAGGTGTGTTTGAGGTGTGTTTTGGGCTAGTATCTTGTTGAAGAATGAAGAAGTACTCAAATAGTACTTACTGTGATGAAATGGCTTGCTTCTGAAGTGTATTGTGGTAGCCATGCTGGTTGAGATCACCATGAACATGGTGAAGATCACCTAACTGTGTCACCACCTTAGAAACCCCAGAGCATGATGCTGCCTCCACTCTGCTGGACAGTAGGATCCACACAGGCAGGACTTGTGCATTCATCTGTTCTGTTTCTTACAAATACTCAGTGATGGGACCACAATACTTCAATTTTTGACTCATCTTACTGTAAGAACTACTTCCATTCCTCAGAAGTCCAGTGTTTTTTGGCCTAGGCAAGTCTGATTTCAGACAGGTGTACTCAAACATGTCTATTCAAACTGCAGTTCTGAAGAAAAAAGAAAAATTTTGTTCTGTGGTTGCGGTGAACAGTAATCTAGATTTCGTTCCCAGTAAGTCTTCATGTCTGATTTGTGTCTTAGTTGTCTGCAGCGGCTGTTATCTCCACTTGCTTTGATGGGAAGAATGCTTGTAAAGATCCACATCTCCTGCGTTCTTCTGCATTCTGCTCAATTCAGAAAGCTCCACTGTGGAAATATGCAATACACTTATTGAACAGCAGCGCTGAGGGAAGCAGTCTAGCCTTTTAAAGGGAGCTGTTTCATGAGTGATCCTTCATCTGAGTGTGTCCTCTGTCTTAAAAGTACTTCATCGGTAATGTGAACTGTTTTTTCTGAATTCAAAATTTTCTTCCCATCTACCCAGATGGCTACTGTCTTCATAAAATCACAGGGAAGGCGTTTTTTTCACTGGGTTGCTGTATTGTCCAAATATATTTGTATAAGGTACAACAATGCAGATCTCTTAAAACTGTTAAGAGATCCGCTGCATAGCTGAATAAACAGAAGTTTGGTCCGAATTGGTGCCCAAAACCTGTTTTCCCTGGCAAGCAGGGAGAGTTTGCAGACTCTTTCAAACACTTGTCCAGCTTCTTCCACTTAGGAATAGTTAAACATGTCCTTCAAGCATCTGTAGAGGAGATTCTTGATGGTTTGTCAGCTATGGGAGGCAACAGGAGCAGTGCTGGGCTCACTGAAGCGCTGATTCGCCTTGGAACCTAACTCATGAAGTCAACTTGAAAGCCCCCTGTTTTCAAGGAGATACGTTTGCTGCTTAATGACAGCTTTAACAGCTTATCGTGTCAGAGACAGGGTTTAGACAATAGTGTGGTACCTCAGAGTATCGCCCTCGCTTCAGAGCAGTTATCAAGGAAAGCCAAACAAAGGCCTCCATTTGTCTGCAGAAGGTGAGGAACTCACACATCTTTGATGTTCTAAGTCAACATTATCCATAATTTATTACCTCCTTAACATATATTCATATGCAACCATGTCTTTTTGGTTGATTTTAGCTTGGTCTACTCATTTACAGTTATTAATTTAGCTGATGCTTTTCTCCAAGGTGACTTGCAGTGTTAAGCTAGCTACAATTATTTAACCATTTATACCGTTGGCTAACTTTTATTCTAGCAGTTCAGGGTAGATGCCTTGTTTAGGGATACTAAAACATGCAGTGAGATTCAAACTTGTGACCTCTGAGTGCAAAGCTAAAACAGTCCAACACACTCTTTTGTGTTCTGACAGCTTCGAAGAGTTTCTTTTCAAGTGACGTGAACAAGACTGTTTGCATCCTTGAACTGGGCATAATTTATGGAAACCGCATATAATGAGGAAAGCCAAAAAGCAGTGTACGTGAATGTTTTCCTCATCTAGATTTATTACCAAAGCAAGAAATTCATAAGTGAGACTTCAGATTGCTGTATCAGTGCAAGTGAACCTTATACATGAGGCTTTGGTCTGTCTCCAAAACACATTTTCCAGGTTTTTTTCCATGTGTCACAAAGGGTGCAGGTAGTTACGTGATTTGGCACCTCGCTCTCTTTTACCACATTACCGGAATGGGTACTGGTGAATATGCTTAGTATGAAACCTGAAATGCATCAAACTCCTGGCACAGACCCAGATAAAACTTCCTCATCCATAAAAAAACTCAGAAGTTTCCAAGTGCCAGCAGAAGTCCTGCACCCCCAGTGCTTTGCGATCTCGGTGTGGAATTGCTCCCTTATTATTGTTTGACTAGTGACCCGCTGATTACGGAAAATTGTAGGAAATGAACAGTCTAATGAGCCTTCCTTTGTTGTAGGAGTCCTTACATGCACGTAGATATGTCATATTCCTTTTCTTCCCTCCGTGGGGCTGTCGTCTCACATCAAAGTGAGACATGTGTTGCATTCATTCCGGAAGTATTACAGAGGGCTTTTCGGAGGGCGCGCAGTAGAGCACAGCAATTACGTTTTATTTTTATCTTCTAATCACGGACACAATTTTACCGAAAAGGACTAAGAATAGAATCCCTGTAGTACTGCAGTCTCTTAACCCTTGTAAAAGCAGCACTCTGTTTCGGGGATTTTTATTATCTCAGCAAGTCAATTTGTTGAAGTTTAACAGGCCCGTGTTTGGAAACATTACAGGCAGATTTTATTTAATATCACTGGTAGGGATTTAATATAGCCTATTTAATATCCCTGGTAAAGACCAACATCATTCATGGAAGGAAATCAGCAGCACCAAACCTTGCCGAGTTTGATTACTGTTTTATTTAGTCACAGTGTCTACACCGCTACACTGTGTAATAACTTTAATACCATTTCATTCAGGAAGTTCGGGGACCCGTTTTACACAATATGGCCAAGGGACATTAAACCCTGAATCATCCATCAAGCGCTTGTTCTTCTTGGCTGGTCAGCCTCACGATGTGCACGTGGTGTGCGGGAGGGCGGTAATCATCTCTCTCTCTTTCTCTCCCTCTCTGTCTGTCTCCCTCTCTTCCCATCTGTCTGTCTGTCTTTCTCACTCTATCCCTCTGTCCCTCCCCGTCCTTCACAGTGAGGATGTGTGCAAGCGCGGCTTCACCGTCATCATCGACATGCGCGGATCAAAGTGGGACCTGATCAAGCCCCTGCTGAAGACCCTCCAGGAGGCCTTCCCTGCCGAGATCTGCGTGGCGCTCATCATCAAGCCCGACAACTTCTGGCAGAAGCAGAAGACCAACTTCGGCAGCGCCAAGTTCACCTTTGAAGTGAGCTTTCCGCAAGCATGACGACAACAGCGTTTGCCAGTGGAAACCTTTGTTCATTTATTTATTTATCCACCATTTGGCACACGCTCTGATCCAGATCAACTGACAAATTATACAGCAAGCATAGGTGCAGTACACTGTATGATAACAAAGAACATAACAATGTTTTTTGAATATTTATGATGCCATATGCTACTCAGCTTCTTTATATTTACGCATTGTACGTTTTTGTATCCTTTATGTGCTTTTGCAAGATCGTTAATGGGAAACTAGTTTTACAGACCTCATTTAATTAGCATTCTTTAATTACTTTCTTAAAGGGAGATGACAGAAATACTGCATAACAGTTGAAGCTGAAAAATATCTCAGCTGCTCATTCAGCCAGATGGTTATTCTTTCAAATCAATGTTTTACACGGGCCTAATTGTAGAGGAACATTTTCTGCTTTTGCAAAAAGGGACATTTTTAGCAGACTGGAGAAAGCTTTTATTAATAAACAGTGGTAGGTACTCATGGAAATCATGTTTGTTACTGAAGCCATTTAAAAAGCCAAATGTGTGTTTGTCCCTGATATTAAGTTCTTTTACTAAATTGCATGTTTATATAATATCTTTTTTGTGGGAACTAGTGTGAATTCTGATCAGTAAGTTGAAATCCTCTTTGCAATAAATTTTCTTTGTGTGTGAAGTGTATTCCCTGGTCGTTTAACCTCATCTTTTTTTAATGTACCAGTGGACCTGTAACTGAAATAGTAGAGTGGTCAAAACAGTGGTGTAATAAAGCAGAAAGAGCCATAGCATGGAATAGCATTAAACCCTGTGGTCTCCTAATGGTTTTGGGGATGCTTTCAGTTATGGCAGTGCATCTAAAAGTAAGCTAAGTCCAGATCCCGTTAACACTTTCCCTAGTGGATTTAGATGTGTTTGGGTGAAATATCGTAAACATCTTCTCTAGAAGCAGTCTAGGTAAGGTAGTCTAAATGAACAAAGAAGATGGCTTCAGTCTCTGTGGTCTTCTCCCATTCTGACAGACCAGCATGGTGTCGGTAGAGGGTCTTACGAAACTGGTGGACCCTTCCCAGCTGACGGAGGACTTTGAGGGCTCACTGGAGTATGATCACGAGGAGTGGATGGCACTCCGAGTGTCTCTGGAGGAGTTCATCGGCAGCGCTGCGCACCTCCTCTCTCGTCTCGAAGAATTGCAGGAGACGCTGGCCAAGAAGGAGTTTCCTGTGGATGTGGAGGGTTCACGACGCCTCATCGAGGAGCACGCACAGCTGAAGAGGCGAGTGGTCAAGGCGCCCGTAGAAGAGCTGGACCGTGAAGGCCAGAGACTGCTGCAATGCATCCGTGGCAGCGGTGATGGTAGTGGCTTCTCTGGCCGGAGCTGTGTGTCGGGAGGTGCCGACTTTCAGAGCGTAGTGCCCAAAGTGACCAGCCTCCTGGACAAGCTGCACTCAACCCGTCAGCACCTGCACCAAATGTGGCATGTGCGCAAACTCAAGCTGGACCAGTGCTTTCAGCTCCGACTTTATGAGCAGGACGCTGAGAAGGTGAGCGGTTTGCTGTGGTTTGGGGTTCACAGTGGTGGTCAAGGGTGATCTCGGTCAGTCAGGATCAATTTAGGATTGTTGGGGCGTTTGGGACTATGTGACTATCAGAAGCAACTTCCGGCCGTGCGGCGTGATCTGTTTCATTGCGGGGGGCACTCTGGTGCAAAGTGGATTAGAAAGACCTTGTCACAACACTGCAAAGATTTGGAAACCTAACTAACAAGTACAGTGACTTTTTTCCATAAAAGTTTGATCTCTTTGAGCACCGCAGGGTCTGCTGGTTTTCAGACGTTCTCAGCTTTTATTTGCGTTCCTAAAGACAATACCTAGAGAGTAGATCATCTCGCATGAATGTTGCATGTTGTTCAGACCTTAACCCGTGTAATTCTGCAGGGCAGGAACTCAGAAGCACATGAACAGCCTACCTTTGATTAAAAGGACAACTCGTAGCCTACGAGCTGCAATTCATAGCCTGAGAAGGCATAGGCAGAGCAGTTTCTTGAAATTCAGGGAAAAAAGCAAAGAGAAACAAAGCCGAGGGTGTACACCGACGTTCTTGGTGTTCACTTTGTACTTAAAAACTGTGTGTGGGTGTGTATACTCCACCCACCCCCTTCAACTGTCAGTGATATCAAGGTACATTTGTAGTTGAAACAGCTGAGAGTTCAGAATGATGGTGTGAAATAACAGCGAGGGCAGCAGTATGGAATAACAGTACAGTCTTCTGTCTCCTGGTGGTTGTGGGAGTGAATCCAGAAAAACGCAATGTGTCCAACAGTAATCTGATTTACACTAGTGGAAACCCCACAGTTCTAGCATTACAGGCCACCCTGAAAAAAATCACGGAGGCATTAAGAAGTGCGGCATTGCTAAGAGACTTCCAAGCGTAATACGCATTTCAGGACATACTTTTCTTCATGCTGTCTAGATGTAATGTACAGGTTCCTGAGAGGCTCAATAGGAGGCACCCTGGGAGCAGGTCAGCACACAGTAAAATCAGCAAGGTCAGTGCTGAATCAGCTCTGGAGGAAGTTTACTTTGGACATACAGGGACCATACTCACTGAGTTGTTTTACTGTGCAGCTGTTAACTGAGACACGCAAGCCAAATTTAACTGTCCCTCCCCCTACAGGTGTGGTAGAGCGGCAGGTGCTGTGGCTCAGGGCTGTGCAGATGCGATGTAGCGTACCTTTTCCTGGCATTTTCTAAGCTGTCGGGATACCATAATGAGGGGAGGCATACGGCATGCAAGCTAAGGCAGAGTTGTGAATCAGCTGGACGGGCAACAATATGGCATTAATAAAGCAGTATAAAAGCATGGGTTTAAAGTGTTGACCTAATTACATCTTGAACCCAAAAAGGTGAACAAAAAGCTCTGTCAGGGATAAGGTACCTTGCCATGTGTTAAATCAAGAACCTGGATCTTTACCGTTGACTGCAGTTACATGTGGGATAGTTTCAGGAAAAATGTGTATTTCTTATTCACATTCGTATTTTTATCTATCTACATTGTATTTTGGTTACATTGGAAGACCAAATTATATTATTCTAATGTAGAAGACAGGGGATGCGGTGGCGCAGTGGGCTTCGCCGGGTCCTGCTGGCTGGTGGGTCTGGGGTTCGAGTCCTGCTTCGGATGCCTTGCAACAGACTGGCCCCTGTGTTGCCAGGTTAAGCTCCGGTTCTTTGCAACCCTGCTCGGGACAAGTGGTTGTAGACTGTGTGTGTGTGTGTGTATAATGTAGAAGAAAACACTCTGGTGCTTATTAGACTGCGCTCATAATTATTTACTGGTGAAAACATGCATCTACAGCTAATGGTGACACTTTTCAAAATATGCTTTGCACCCTTTTTTAGTTAATCTACTGTTATATTTTAATAATATTGATGAAATGTAATTTGAAAGGTCGTAAGTTTTTCAGCCAGTCGATGTGTACATCAGCAGCATACTGTATACCTCTGTTAACTAGCTTGTTCCTATATACTCACTTTCAGCTCTTACTGCTGCACGGGAAGTAGTTACTCCGATAGTATGTCACCTCACCTAGTATTTCAAGTGTAATGCGACCACTAATTAAAATATATTCTCTCAAAATGTGAGTCTTGAGGGAGGTGTAAACAATCTGTGGTCTGGGTAGGGCTCCACACCCAGTCTTTTTTCACCCCAGTACTCTGCATCACGCAGAGATTACCATGACTGAATGAGATCTGAATTTCACTTCTGTTTGTGTATCTTTATCTTCTCGCCACCACAGGGATGATGTTTGCGTGCATTGCTTGTGGACAAGATACAGTATGCTGGCGTTTTTAAGGTTGAAAAGTACATACATACCAGTTAGGCACCCTTCACCTTCCCCTTTCTTGCTTAAACTGATCCCTTGTGATGAACTTGATTGCTCCATTCTTGACAAAGTCTGGAAGAGAAAGCTAAAGCTCCTGGAGTGCTTTAGAGACTGTAATCTGTGATTCAGATAATGTTGTGTATACATTCAATGAGAGAATTTTAAGTAGAACTCAAATAGTAACAAGGGTTTTGAAACATCAGGAAAGTATCTGATAAATATTTCTATCTCTTTGGGCAAATATTTAGTTGAGATGCATCTAAATGATAACTATAAGGACAGGCATATAAAGCTTTCAAATTTATATGGATTATGCAGTATATATGTATGGGAATTAAACACACATTTGCAGCTAATGTTAATAATTTTTGTTTGTTTGAATTACTCTGTATTTAAAAATATGTTACTACATGAAAAAGGAATTCGGCTGCATTTAATGTACTATTCTAAGAAATGTTTATAGTCTTTAAGTTCACTGAAATGTGTTTGAGGGGAAATTAATATTCACCCACTATTGCTGTTTTGCATAATGCTAGCTGAACTGCCTTTTATCTAAATAAACCCTTTTAATTTGTATTCTGTCCAGATGTTTAAGAATATACTTTCTGTGTCTTAGCTAGAGGCAGTCTTTTCATAGCCCTCGAAAGTTTCCGAGTGAGCCAAAAATGAAGGAAGAGCAGAAACACGTAGAGTACCAGTGAAACATTTCAGTACACTTGCTGGAAACAACTATTTTTTCATATTCAGCATTGGTTAACAATTTCAACAGGAATTCACCCAGCTTGTCCTCCCAGCTCTTTTATAATTCCCAGAGGTGTACAACACTTTTAGGTTGTTTTTTTTATATTTCATATGGTTCCTGTAATACAAATATTTGCCCATGTTGCATAGATGGACATGACATCACAGTTTTTACTGATAATTGTAGCAGCTTCTTTCTTGTACAGCAGTTTTAAAGCAACATTCAATTTTAGATTAATGAAGCTATGTAATAAGCTGCAGAGCAGTTTCTGGAAATGTGATAAGAAGAAAGCATATGTGGATAAAAACAAGTTGTTAATTTTCATGAAAACCTGTGGTAGTGTATGGTGGGGCACTATACTGTGTGGAAACCAGTGGCAAACTGATGACATCGCTGCATAATAGCAAAAGAAATGATTGATGAAGAACACAATACCAACTAGGCAGATACTCGGAAAGGGGGCCCTTGTTATATGAATCTCTCCTCACCACAGTGTCTGCATTTGTCTTTCTGGTGCATCCTATTATGATAGACCAGTTGGACAATGAACAGTGCCTGCTTTATACATAGAGGACCTCATTTAGGTAAATGCAGTTACTTGCCTAATTATAGTGATCCCCCCGTGGTCCCTTGATTAGGACAGGCCCGGATAGTGATTTATTTCCCTGGCGTGAGTGCCAGTTGAGGAGGGATGTGCCGCTAGTGTCTGCTCCAGTAGGAGAGCCAATCTCACACTCATTATCATCGACTCTGTTCATTGTGTCATACACAGTGTTAAATAGGCCATGAACCATTAAAGAAGCTAAGGCAGACAGGGTGCAGTAAATCTGGGAAATTCTGGGTTTAAAGGGTTTTTTCCTGGAACGCTATTTGTTTATAATGAGCACTTTGCTGAAAATTCTTGCATTAGTGATTGTGTACCTGTGCTGCAGAGTGGAACTCTGTAAAAAATACGGTCATTTTGTAACGACAAAAAACAGGACATATAAGGGTATGCAGGGTGATCTATACCAACAGGAAGTGAAACACAAAAAATCCATGCCTTGGTCTCTTTATACCAAAAAGGAGCAGTATGTATACTTTACCTTGGCAAGGAGACTTTGATAATGATCTTGTATTGGTATTTTGTGTGGGATAAGTACTTTCTTGTTATTTAATCTTCTAAAATACAAGGGACAACTGAAGTTCTTCTCTCATGCCCTGGTGGCGCAAGCAAACCAACCGAAAGCTTTAATGTTTTATCTTAGTACTCAGTGTGACTCCCTTTGGCAATTTTACGATGCCTTCATGCAGAGCAGAGCAAAAGAAAGTATGAAATTATGCTTCTTGACTTTCTTTCCCAGCAGGAACCTTCTTTCACTAGACCTGTCTTTGGTGTGTGTGAGAGTGTGTGTTTATGGCAGTCATGTCATGAAAATATCTCATTCTGTTGCACAACATAGTTACTCATGTAACTTCTGGTGTTAACATGCTGATGTCTAGAAAATGCCAGGAATTAAGAGTTCCATGTTCTATTTTGTACACTGAAGCGGTTTCTGTATTTGCAGCGGTAGCATTAATATACTATTAAGCAATAACCAGATCTCCATGTGACTAATAAATGTACTGTAATGATTTTTCAGCGATAGATTTTTTCCTCTTGAATCTTTCGGTTGTTTATAATTAATCTGTTGTCAAAGGTTAGTTTAGTTTTAACAATAAATGGTATTCTAATAATAAGATTTCTGCTGGTGAACAAAAAATCTGTAGGGGAGAGTTGGCAGCATAGTGGTTAGCGCTGTTGCCCTTGGATCAAAAGCTTGCAGGTTCCATCCCCACCTCCAGCTATAGTACCCTTGAGCAAGGTACTTATCCAAAATTACCTAGCTCTATGAATGGGTGAACAGTTGTAATGTTAACATTATAAGCTGCTTTGGAAAAAAGCATCAACTAACTGAATCAATATAAATATCACAGAATATTTGGATAGAAATCAGATTAAATCCACAAAAGAAGAAAAAGGTGAGTTAGTGTGATGAGTTCTTTTAAATATCAAGATGTTATCGTTATGTTATTACCCTTGTTTATTGTAAACATGGTCAAATAAGATTAAAGGTAAAAAAGCTCACTTTGTAGCTGTGTATAGAAAGAAACAAGGCTGGAAACTGATTTACTGTGCTCACACTCTAGATGTTCGACTGGATCAGCCACAACAAGGAGCTATTCCTGCAGAGCCACACAGAGATCGGGGTCAGCTACCAGCATGCCGTGGACCTCCAAACTCAACACAACCACTTCGCTATGAACTCCATGGTACGTTTGAATTGTGTGCCAGTTGCTGCACATTAAACTGACGATTGACTTGAGAGCATGTTGTCAGGCATTTCCCAGGAGAGCAGGATATCAAGGTTGATGTGACTGTTTTCTCATCCTTAACTTTCTATAGACCTCAGAAGTGCAGTAATACACTTTGTTATGCAGATGTTATTTGTGTGATGGATGATTTTGCCTGTGATGACCACTGCTTCCCCAGAGCACACGAATTCTGCTGATGTTGTTCTTAATATTTATTCAAAATAGTGCATTTTGGATCTGATGTAAGTACTCTGACTGAGTTGAGCGTTCTCCTCAATGTGAAATCACAGCTGAATGCAGTGGGGAAAAAAAAAAAGAAAACTCCTGAAGTTGCAGAACTGAGATTCAGCTTAGATTTTAAATGTGAAGAGCAGCATCATGCATGAGATTTGTTTGAAGAGGAGTCCCTCTGGCCTGTTTGCTCTTTTTGAACTGAAGTATTGTTTAGTAATGGCCTGAGTAGTGTTACATAGTGTTGCTTTGTATGAGCTCAGTAGCGTTATGTTATTTTGATCACTGTTTAGTAGGATTTGTGTTGGGTTGAGTGGTTTTGAGTAGCAGCTGAGTAGTGCTGAGTAGGGGCTGAATGAGTTTTTTCCACTGATGTGTATTTTATGGATCTAAACCTAAGCTGTGTTATTTGCCCGAGTGAGCGGGCTTTGCCCACTGACCCATTACTTAGGTGAAATCAAAAGAAAGAAAGAGAGAGAGAGAGAGAGAGAGAGAGAGAGAGAGAGAGAGAGAGAGAGAGAGAGAGAGAGAGAGAGAGAGAGAGAGAGAGAGAGAGAGAGAGAGAGAGAGAGAGAGAGAGAGAGAGAGAGAGAGAAGCACATTAAAATGTTTTGTTGTGTTTCATTTAAAAAAATCTCTGCTCTGGTGACAAAAGAGCTACTCTGAATTCTCATTAGAATTGTCCGAATTTGTTCAGCGCTGAGGCTATTTAATGATGCTATTGTAATGAATTCAAAAAAGGTTGATGCACACCACAAAATTAACATATAAATATTACCAACCTGTTAGGTTAGATTCTAGGGAATTCGGTAAATAAACGTTATCGGGTAACATTAATGATCATACAGATGATCATATCAGAAGCGGAATTTGAAAATTGTCCCTTATGGTGTATTTGTGTGTTTGGGTGTATCTGCCGTTTTTGGCATGGGGAGGTATGCCAAAGGCTCATGAAATCTATCTAGTTCTCATGTCCCACATATGTTGCAGCATAGAGCATGTCTATGTATTTGTTTGCGTGTGGGTCTGTTTATGTGTGTGTAGCACTATATGAGAAATTCAGTCATGACAGCCATGAATGAAGAGCCATGAGTTCTCCTAAACTGTAGCTCCATCTCATGGGCTACATCCACGGCCACGCAGGGAGATTTGAATGAGCGTGCGCACAGACACGCGTGTCTGAAGCTCGTGAATTCTCATGAGTTCAGGCTGGGCTCTCATGAACTACCCTATTCTGTCACTGCCACGCTGTGTGTACTGTTGCGTGACTGGTGGTCTGTGGAGGAGTAACAAAGATTGTAGAGTGATGATGGGAACCTTGGAGTACTGAACAAGGTTCTAGCTATGTAATATCTGACATCCCCATGTAGCAACATGAACGAATATTCTCATTTCAGCTAATTTATCCTTATTTAAATGGTCTTTTTGACGGTTGATCGTTTGCTTTTTGAACCTCTAATTCTTGGCTGTGTTTCAGGAATTTGATTCCTAGTTTAAATAAAGCTTTTTTCAAATGCCATTTATTAAATGTATTTCTTCATTTTATTAGCTACTTTCTCCTTCCCAATTCCTTTCACGTAGAATGCTTATGTGAACATCAACCGCATTCTGTCAGTGGCATCACGGCTGTCGGAGGCTGGCCACTATGCTTCGCAGCAGATCAAGCAGATCTCAGCCCAGCTGGATCAGGAGTGGAAGAGTTTTGCAGCAGCACTGGATGAGCGCAGCACCATCCTTGCCATGTCTGCTGTTTTCCACCAGAAGTCTGAGCAGGTGGGTCTGGAGATCATGTTTCTGACACCAGTGTTTTGCTAATATGCGTCTCAAATTGGGCCAAACTGAAAAAGAAGTGGTGCAGTGGTCCATCACCTCCTGTTGGTTTGAATCTGACAGTGACTCTGTTTGTGCTGCAAGTTTCACCAGTAAGGTGTCAGGCACCTGTACGGGCATGAAACACATTTTAAAGCTTTTAAAGGTAGATGTATATTGTGGCACCCGGAGCTCTGGGTTTGGATGGGGCGAAGAAGGATGCACAGGGAGCGTTGATTTTGAACGTTTATTTGAACACCGGCACGCAGGGAAATAATGCTCTCGGTCCGAGGACCCCGTTTCCCCCAGAACCTGCGCCTCAAGCCAGCTTTCCCAGCCTGCTCAGCACCCCCAGCCTTTCTCCCCCACACACTGCCAAACACAGCCACTGCATTATATTCCCCGAAATTATCCCCAGTGGTTGAAGACCTTATTTACAATTTACCCTGAATCCAACTATTTACAATAGACCCGTCTCCCGCCCAAACTCCCGGTAACGCATCTTGTTACAACATTTTAAATGAAGTGTACAGGTTGCAGAGTGATGGTGGTTCTGTGATATTATGGTGTAACTCTGTGATGCTCTTGTTGAAGCACACTATTTTTCTGGGTGATTTTACACTGTGTTTATAAATCTGTTTTCTCTAAATGGGTAACAGAGATCTTAAATATATTCCCAGTGTTTTTCTATCCCTTGCCCAGTTGTTGGCTGATAGAAAGCAGATAAAACACATCACCCCATGAAAATGCTCCCTGCTCTCTGCCCCTGAATCCTCACTTTCCTTCACTTGCTTGTAAGAAATAATAAGAGGACTCTCCTGGATTCAAACTGTGCATTGGCTCAGCTTGCCGTGTGCTTTGACCTTACCCCCCCCAGTTTCTCTCCGGGGTGGAGGCCTGGTGCAAGATGTGCAGCGAGGGGGGGCTCCCGTCAGAGATGCAGGACCTTGAAATGGCCATCCACCGCCACCAGTCCCTGTACGAGCAGGTGACACAGGCCTACGCCGAGGTAAGGTTCTGATCACATCCTCAGCGCTGTCTGATTCTTACGTCTTTGGCTGGACTTCCTTCCTCATACCAACAGTGGGAACTTCTCACCAGCTACTTGGCAAATCTGTATCAGTGTTTGAGTTCGCAGGTTAATATGTGAAACCAGCCAGGTAGCCAGAAAGTGTTAACAAATGCCTCGCAAAACCACAGATCCCTGATTTTTCAAAAATTCTCTTTCCGGCATCTCAGCTCCAGTGAACTGGTTGCGTTTTAATCAGTCTTCCTTCCTTTTCGTTTGAAGTATGGTCACATAATAACGGAGGGATAAACAAATAGTTCATGCATGTTTTTAATAATACATCAGAGAGAGATAAACAATCATCTTGAGTCAAGCAAAATTCGATGTCCCATTATTGGCCTTAAGAAGTCTCCAGAAAAGAAAAAAAATGAAGCAAAACAGTAAATGGGTAGAAACAAGAAATGAGAAGAAAATTGTGTAGCCTCGAAATAATCTGACTGGCTGTTAAATTTTCATTATCCACCAGCTACCAGTTAGTAGACAAAAAACTTAATTTCCCATCATGGTAACAATCAACTGTGTAAAATAGGGCTGTAAAGTGTGCTGGGAGCCAGTGACTTTTTATAATCTTGCTTTCTTGGCTTCCTGTAAGACAGGGGATTCGCGTTCGGCGTGAAGTACAGTGTGTTTGCAAGATGCTCATCCAAGTTGCTTGTGATCTAACTGTCTCTCTTAATTAGACAATTAGCACATCATATCATATCATTCGTTCTCAGCTGCTTGCTCAAGGCCGGGTGGTGGTGGTCTCTCCCAGAAACATTGGGTGCAGCATAATAGGAACCAACCAAAAACTACAACTGCTTGACCCAAGCGGGGTCGCAGCCTTACCTGGCAACACAGCACAAAGCCAAGGAGGAGGGGACACACCCAGGAGTGGATGCCAGTCCGTCGCGGGGCACCCCAAGCAGGGCTCGAACCACAGACCCGCCACACAGTGGGCACTGTCTGAACCCACCGCGCCACCACGCCCCTGCAGCGTAATGCATTTTTCTGAATAAATTTTTAATGGAAAAGTCCATTGCTAGTCTTTCAATCCCATGCATACTAACTGTCATTCTTCAGTTCAGTGGTATAAAACATGGTGTGTATGGTTATGCATACATGATTTAGCACTAATTAAATCATTTATGGCAAAGAAAGAGGCTGGAATGACACCAGCGCACACAGCCCAGAATGCATTTCCGGCCCCCTGCTGCTTTGTTTATCTCTAACAAGTATCTGCTCACAATGAATGTATTTAGTGATAACAATGACTGTTTTAAAAGTGACTGGTAAATTAATCGTGATGCTTGTTGCCTTATGATCTGGAAATCCAAGCCCTCACACTTCAGTTGAAAGCAGTGTGTGATAAATTCAGCAGTGAATCATTGTAGGCAAAAACTGTTGTACTCGAGCTGCCACTTGACCCAGTGCCTACAGCAGAAAGCTAATTTTTTATTTTTTTTTGTGAACACCAATGAGTTTTTTGTCCTGTACATAAAAATAAAGAATTGATAAAGAATAAAGCTCTTTTTAATTT
This sequence comes from Scleropages formosus, assembly GCF_900964775.1. Lineage (NCBI taxonomy): Eukaryota > Metazoa > Chordata > Actinopteri > Osteoglossiformes > Osteoglossidae > Scleropages > Scleropages formosus. The sequence goes on from NC_041817.1 coordinate 2,255,886, forward strand.
TAAGTCAGAGTTCTGAAAGCACAGTGGAGGTTATGTATTTTTTCACAGGGCTGTTTTTTGGCCTCCAGCCTCAAGATGCCTCTTCCCTCAATCTAATTAGCCACTGATTAAATAATAATAAACAGTTATTCTGTTGTTTTCGTTTTCATGACACAGATTAAAACTAATTACAGATATTGATTGCAATCACTACTAATGCAGACAAGCAAGGGGATGCTTCATTTTTTTTGTTTTATGTTGGGCTGGACACATGAAATGGTATCTTGTATTGTTGGGAAAAAAAAAATAAAAACTTAGAAAAGGGAGTGAAATTCAACTGGAAAAATACTTATGTATGGAAATGGCAGACATATTTTGGAGGCATTTATGAAACCCATATAAAGTAAGCTCCTTTGCGAGTTTTTCCTCTGTTCTCATCAGCCTCAACATTTTTAGCCTTTTTTTTATAACGTGAAAGCATACTTGTTTAGTTTAGGACAAACAAACTGGCTGGTGGTACAACGTGAAGCCTTATTCTTTAACCAGCCCAGAATCATTTGGCTAACTCTTGAGAACCCAGCAAGAGGTGGTCTGGCAGAAGTCCCCTTCGTCACGGTATGGTCAAACCTAGGTCTACAAAGCAGATCATCAAAACAACACGGGTCAAAATTAACTGATTATATTTTGATGATGTTTTCACTTCTTGTTTTATTTTTGCACCTTTTTGAACTTCCTTCTTCTGCAGAACTATGCCCTCCTTACTTTCATATTTTCTATTTTTATCTTGAAAAAACATGGCTTGTGTCACTCTGTGGCTAAAGCAACAAGCATTAGAAATGTTTATTCTTGTACTGAAGAAAAAAAAAAAAAACATTTGAAGAGTCATAGCATTATGTGATTAAATTTGTAAATATGACTGTGGGCTGAACCGAGTGGTTTGCTAAAGAATGTTGATGAGTAACTGAAGAAGCTCTTGCTCTATGCTTTTGCTCTCAATATCAGCTTCAAGTGCAAGATAATCCTTTGTTGAGCTGTCCTTTGCAATCAGCATATACTAAAAGATGAAGTGTTACACTTCAAACTTTTCAGCTCTGGGTTTTTTTTACGTGATATATGTGGCCAGAATTTATAGTTAAAGGTAGTAGGTGGTGGAAAACAGATACATAATCCAAAGGTGCCGATTTAAGTCACTCTCCTGTTGAGCCCTTCAGTAGGCAACTCACCTGAATCCCAGTAATAAAATATAGTCCTCACTAAAAGTCTCCTTAGATCAAAAAATGTGTTCAGCAAGAAAATAGAAAACGATGGGTCTTAATACTGTCAGTCATTTTGCTTTTGTCTGGTAATGAACCATCTATAATATGCTTTAATGGTTAGTGAAACTGGGAGTTGATGGAAGTTCTCATCTGCCGACCCGCCTCTTCAGGTCAGCCAGGATGGGAAGGCTCTGCTGGACGTCCTGCAGCGGCCGCTGAGCCCTGGCAACTCCGAGTCCATGACAGCCACAGCCAACTACTCCAAGGCGGTACACTGCATCCTGGACGTGGTGCATGAGGTGCTGCACCACCAGCGCCGGCTGGAGAGCATCTGGCAGCACCGCAAGGTCCGACTGCACCAGCGGCTCCAGCTGTGCGTTTTCCAGCAGGATGTCCAGCAGGTGGGCGCCCTGGCAACTGCCACCTTCTGGGCACTTGGATTTGAAAACAATTTGCATGAAATCTGTTCTGCAAGATATACTGACTGCGCGTTTCATTCAGATCGGTCTCAGCTCCTGTCTCAAAGTAGACAATTTCATATCATTTTGTAACAACTCATCTGTTCATTTTTTAAATTAGGAAGCTTTAAGGCTTTGTTTTACGTGAGGATTTAATTAGCAGAGAACATGCATTGTAATTACCTGTTTTTTACGGCGAATCCTCCCAGTATTTGCGCATTTAGGTTTCGCAAGTAGGCTCCATAGAAGGTATGCCAAAATGTTGCTAGGTGTATCACCAGAGGTGCTCTGTTACCTGATTTTTGTAGAAAGATACTTAAATTTCTAATTACATGAGGAGAAAATATCTAGCTGTATAGATGAATAAATTGAAAGCTCTGGAAGAAACTTTCAATAAACAGTCAGTTATAATTAAGAAAAGAAATGACAGACATATTTGCTCAGGATTCTTGCCTGATGTCTGCAAATTATTAATGTGTCAGGCATGGTTTACTGTACATGACAGTTGAACTGATTTATAGTGCAACATAAAATATACACCTACATACTGGAATGTGTGTAGTATTGTGAGAATGCATCACACATATTGTCTGATAATTGTACATTTTAAGTGTGCTGCATGTTTGCCTCTTTATTATGTAAGTGCAGTAGTTCTTGGGCCCATATTCATTTCCAGAGATGCTTCACCAGTATAGAGGGCCAAATCAAGACTCGAGCCCGAACCCTAACAAAGACAAATGCTGGCCAGAGGCCAGGCTGGAAAGTTATTGATTTAGATTGTCCTGAAGAATTGCTCTGTGTAGTAGTCAATATGTTATATTGAGTTTCCCTCAGATAGCCATGGTTTTGTGTATTTCTGTGCCCGTTGTTTGGATTTCTGTTTGATATGTATATGCGTGTTTGGGCGATTTTAGACCTTATTCATGAGCGTAGCTGTGTCGGAGTGTGTATGTTTGTGTTTGTGTGGACGCTGGGTATGTCCGAGATTTCTTGTTTGTCTTATTTTATACTGTATGTAGCAGAGTGTGTGTTTGTGTTTCTGCATTTCTCGGCTCTGTTTGCGTCTGCCAAGTCGTTGCTGTTGCGCGGATAGACGCGATGAGCGCCCCCACCCGCCGCTGTAGCTGCACCGCGGTACTCCACGACACGGTCCTAAGCACCTCTCACCTTAAGCTGACCCCAAGCCTCCCAAATCGGCCCCACTAGGGATTAGATCTGAATCCTCTTGTCCTAAAACTACTGTCCCACTGGCACCGTACTCTCAGACTGCTCTCTGCTTCAGCTGAACACACCCTAATGCTCATGCTCCATCACAAGCTGGGTTTTTGTGCCTTGTATTTGGCGCTGAATTCATGACGGTGGTCCTTTGCCAAATTTTTTTAAGCCAGATTTCTGCATCTCATGTGCTGTAGTCATAAATTTACATGTGAGGTACATAGATCAACTCTGAAAGCTGATATAACATGGCTTTGCAAGCACATCCCAGCCTGTGGATAGGAATGACCCGGTGAAGGGCCCTTAGTCGGGAAGCTGTGCCCTGGAGTTCTGTTCTTTACACCCTCTAGTTCATCAAGCCTTTTGTGTGTGTGTGTGTGTGTGTGTGCGTGTGTGCGCGTCACAGAGGATGGTGGGTTTTCTGTATTCACCATTACCCACTTACACTCTCCGAAATGAAAATATGGAAAGGATATACAGAATGCACAATAAGAGAGGATTTTGGATTTCTTCCCAGAACATTAGCAGAGTAAATCTGACAGGTTTGGACACGCTTCCCTCCTAAAGAGAAAGGGGGAATCGCTGGAATAACTTGAACGCTATGGCACTCATTCTCTTCTAAATACTACATAGTCTGTTTCCTCAGTTTTGAATGGTTGTTCCAGAATCAAGCTTCCTATGCAAGGCCACTCCATGGAGATTAACAAAATCATCTATGCATAACCAAAAAGTTTTCTAATTATCATAATAACACTGATAATACCAGCTGTTTCCTTTATTCATTTTAACAGGTTTTCAAAAGCCATTGTGTGTACCTATACAGTACCCTGTTGAGGACACCCAAAGAGAGCATGTATACACAAACACACACACTTTGCTTTCAGTATTAAACTATCACAAGGTTTTAGCTCAGTTTACGTGTAAAAATGAAATGCTGATTGCGGGGGAAAAAAGAATTAAGAGGATATGAGCTGCATAAATCATTGGCATTGCATCTGCACACATCAGAGGTGATCACAGGAGTAAATGACCACGTGACAGATCCTTATTATACTAGAGAGATCACAAAGTCGTTGGCATTTATTTTATGGGCGGCAGCGTAAAGGGGTTGTTATGATGCCGTCTGCATTTTAGGATCTTCAAGATAGCAATCTGCAGCTGTCACACACTCTGGCCTCCATCTCCTACCCTTTTTTTTTCCTGCAGAGCAGAGCCTGAGGTTTGTGAAGATAAGCAGGTGTCACCCTTTTGTTGTTGACTCATTGATGGGCCTGGCCTGGAGACGGCTGAAGCTGTCACACAGTTTAGAGGCCCCGTTATCAATGCGGGACACAGGCAACCACCTCACAGCCAGAGGAGCTCTGTGCAAATTGTATTTCTTTCAGGCCTTTGAGGCGCGGAGGGAATTCCAGAAACAATGGCATGGGCCTACCCGGGGTGTGAAACCTATGCAAATGAGGCCATATCGAAGGACATCTGTGAGAAGTGCCAAATTATATATAGGAGCAGTGTATGAGGCACTGGGCAGCCTGGAGCTGGAGGGACTTGATGTGAATTTTGAAAATCTCAGCCGGAATATTGGTTTTATTTGTCATGTTTCATTTTAATAAAACACCAGAAAGAATGCTGCACTGCACCTCTGGCCACTTGGTGGTCCCACTCACAAGGGGTCTAAAATCAAAAGCCTTTACGCTCTTGTTTTTACATTTACATTTACATTTATTCATTTAGCAGATGCTTTTCTCCAAAGCGACGTTCGTCTCAGCGAAAATACAGTTTGTGCATCACATTAAGAGAAAGAGACATAGCTGCAGACATGTGATTCTTAAGTAAACCTAGTTTGTTACTTTCCACTTGATGCACTGATGTTTATTGCTCAAGTAGGTGCATAAAACGCAGGATACATGAATCCTGGTAGCCAATAATTTTTGGCTCTGAAATGCTGTAATGAGCTCTCCTGTCCCTCAAAACTGCTGAATCCCTTTCTTTCTGACTGCTTCTCTCCAGATCAGCTCTATAAATTTGCATCCCACAATCTGTTGTGATCATCTGTGTATTTCCTATCGGACTCTTCTACAGGCATGCAATGCGTACAAACTGCACTTCAAAAATCGCGTGTCTGTATCTAAAGCTTGTCGTCTGTTGTGAAAGGCACTTTTCTACTCTGGGGTGTATGTTGCTTTGGAGGAAAGTTTCTGCTAAATGAGTATGTGTTAGTGTGACTGTAAGCCATTTTTAGTCTTTAACCATCCGCACTAGATGGAGAATTTCCACTATTTGCGATCGAAGAGAAATGTGTGATTTGCAAACCGAACTGAATGCTGCAGTAATTATGTGAAATGGAGATTTGATTAGTCTGACTAATGAGGTAAAATGAATTAGCGTTTAGGCTGGCTAATGGCTTGTAGGACCATCAGAGGGATTGCGGGTTGTTTGTGTGCATGTGGAGTGACTCAGAACAGGAAATTTATGTTCAGTGTGAGGACACTGAGCAAAATTTGCTGAACGCAGTGAAAATGATGCCTATTTTTCAGAGAATTGCACATAGTTCTGTATATCTGTGTGCTGAGAATAAAATGTAAAACATGTACGTTTGGAATTTGTTGGATTTGATTTTGAGAAATGTTACCTTAGCAACTGAGCTCTGGTTTGTTGCACTTATAACCTGGTATTGATTCAGAGGCAGGTTTTAATATGAAGCACAGTGTGTATGGAAGCCACTGTCCTTCCTAGAGACCATCAAACCTGAACCTGCTTGTACCATATCCGTACTCTAAACACCATGTTGTGTGCAGCCATTACCATCCAGATGTTTTGATATTGAAGGTCTTGCCGAAGTTGTTTTATACCTATTTTTGTGTGTGGTTGGTAGCACCAGTTTTATTTTTTTCTTTCTTTGTTTTAATTACTTCACTTTCACTGTTGTCTCAGGGAGAGGGGGCGCGGTGGCGCAGTGGGTTGGACCGGGTCCTGCTCTCCGGTGGGTCTGAGGTTCGAGTCCCGCTTGGGGTGCCTTGCGATGGACTGGAGTTCCATCCTGGGTGTGTTCCCTCCCCCTCCAGCCTTATGCCCTCAGTTGCCGGGTTAGGCTCCGGTTCCCTGTGACCCTGTATGGGACAAGCGGTTCAGGAAATGTGTGTGTTGTCTCATGGCTTCAGGATTCAGGTCTCAGCATGATCATGTAGGTTTCCTTGGTTTATTTTGGTTTCCACATTCTATAGCCAGGCTGCCAGCTCAGTTGGTGAATTAAAATGTCCCTTTTCCTGCATGTTTGTGTATGTGTATCGTTCTATGCACTGGAGCTCCATCCAGGGGCCTTTGCTTCCCTCACTAAGCATTTACTGAATATGCTATTGATTTGATATGTTCAATGGCTCCAGGTAATATATTGTCTTTCAGGCTGAGCAATAAACAAAAAACTAGAAGCAGATTGAACTTGAGACCTATTGAAAGGTATGTAGTTGAGCAGCGAAGTGAAGGTGTGTAATGAGACATAGAGACACATGAAAAAACACAAAGATTGAACTCAAACCGCAGGAAGTCCATAGGACCATGTGTGGAGACCTCTTTGCTAGAGTCATGACAGCAGTGGGATTGTAGGACTTTCAAGAGTCTTGATTTCTGTGGATGGACTAATCAGAGAAAGGCAAACAAACCGTACTTCCCCCGTTGGCCTGGGCTCTTTAAACAAGAGTGTTACACACACACACACACACACACACTTGGGACCTCTCCCAATCCCATATCCCTCTTTTGTACCCGCATTCATGCAGATGTGGAAGCTGGACCCAGTGGCAACACAAGAAAATGAAATAAGTGGAGTTGGCTGGGCGCTTTCTCTTTCCCAAAGACCAAAATCTACATTGATTAATTAGTGTTCCATAAGGAGGCCAGTTCTCCGACTGGACGTTCAGCTCACAGGACTGCCACGGGGTGCTGATTTATTTCAGCCAACCGCTGATTGTTTGTCCTCAGGCCTGCAGCAGAACTTACAGCACTGACCTCATATGCATACAGTCCCATTCGCTAATTAGTGCGCTGCAGATACTTTGCTTGATATTTTGCCAGTGTTTGTGCTAACAGTGTTTAAAAGTGGGGTTTGTAAGCAAGGTATTTTCTGAAAACCTCTGATCTTGTGTTAACTTAGATTTATTGACGCCCCCCCCCCCGGCCCCTGCATTTTTTTGAGACTTACTTTCCATACCAGCTGAAAAGTGCACTCAAATTTTTGGCATTGTTTTTCAAGGTCACTGCAGAGATGAACACAAATTTTAAAATTTTCTTTATTTTTAATTAACAACAAAACAGATACCTTCAACACAGAGTCACTATACCAAGAAAATGCAAATGCATACATATACAACTAAATACCACAATGGTGAAATGAAAACAAGTTTAAATAAAGGTCTCCAAGCAGAATTCTTATTTTAGTGTGTTGAGCCCTTCCGAATGCTGAGTTTTTGCCACCGTAGAGGGTGAAGGGCTCAGTTTATGTGACGGGACAGAGTGACAGTGATGACAGGTGTTTTGTCAAGCGCAGGTGAGAGAGCTGTTCTGAGGATGTCAGCAAGCGAGGTGTGACTGGGACCGGAGCTTCAGCTAACACGTTGGTTGCACCTTTCCAGGTGATTGACTGGATCGAGAACCACGGGGAGGCCTTTCTCAGCAAACACACGGGCGTGGGCAAGTCCCTTCACCGGGCGCGGGCCCTGCAGAAGCGCCATGACGACTTCGAAGAAGTGGCCCAGGTGAGACTCCAACAGTACCCACATTGTCGACAGTAGGGGGTTCACATTATACGCAGGATGTCACTAGTGGCTAGCTGCTAATAAGTTTTTGCCATTAAGAATCTTTTCCTATCGAGATCACCCCCGAAATGATGTCAGCAGAGAAACTTGCCCATAACAGAGCGGAGCCAATAGGACACCTGGAACAGAAAAAGAAAGAGTCCCATCATCGAGCTGTAATTAAATCATATTTCTATTTCTATCTACACTTAACCCTGGAGAGGATCCTTCAACCAGATAATGGTCCTTTTTCAGATTCTGCTTCTCGTTACTGGGTTTGGAAATCGATTCGGTGAAGTACTGCCAGAAATACAGTACCTTGTGCTCTGCTGTGAATTAGCCTCTCTGTACCATGGGGCATTTCATTGTGTCTTGCCTAGATGGGTTTTTTTATTTGAAAATTTTCATCAGCTGCATTGATTGAAAACAGCTGAGGCTCTCGTGTTATAGTTGCGATCACAATGGTTCTGTCTCAAAGTGTGTTGCTGTGTTCAGTCGTTCCAGATGTTCCATTTTATGTGCTGTAAGGCAACCAATACTATAAAAACAACCAAACAACGAAAACCATTAGAAGACAAAATTGTCTAAACATTTTTTCAGAATATACATTTTTCTATCACATTCCCTTCAGAAGTGTCTTTTTTTTTTCCCCATTACTTTTTACAGGGCTGGAACATTTGTTTACTGGACTGAATTTTGAACAAAAATGAATCCAGCACTCAAATGTTACCCTTATAGAAACACAACAATAAAATACAAATAAAAAGTTCGTAGATCTCTTCATTAATATTTTACATTCAGTGAAATTTTTCATTTTACCTGCAAGTATGCTATTAAATCGTTAATGATCAGCTTTTGTCCAGCTCCCTTTTTTAAAGGGATGGTCGATATTAAGCTATAATTCTTGAACGACTAACTTCTTAATTCACATTTTTTAAAATGAATCCTTCATCCTCTCATCCAATTTTAATAACCGTTTATCCTAAAGTATGGGTCATGGTTGTCTGGAGCTTGTTTTGGAAACAGTGCATGCGGCCTTGTACACCCTGGACCGGATGCTAGTCCATTACAGTGCAGTCACACACCCTCAAACACACACACACACAAAAGGCAATTCGGAGTCACCATTTCACCTGATATGCATGTCTTTGGACTGCGGGAGGAAACCCACATGAACACAGGGAGACCATGAAAGCGCCACACAGACTGAGCTGGATTCAAACCCACATCCAAACCCACAGCCCAGGAGTTCCGAGGCACCAGAGCTACCTGCTGTGCCATCCCATTAAACGAACAAGTCTAATGAAAACATTTGACTACCCCTCATGACGAACAGCTTGCTACGCTATTTGTGCTGACTGTGAATCTCTAATACGCAGAAATCAAGCAGATGCCGCAAGGCTTCTATCTCGAGATAAATCTCTACGCTCGCCCTAATCCAATAGACACAACTCACGAGAACCGCCAGAGTGATCCACTTGGCTGAAGTACAGCGCTTCATATTAAAAAAAGAGATGCCAAAAAGTTACCGTTAATGCTGACACCTGCTTAAATCAAAAGATGGATCAAATTGATGTATTCATCAAATATGGAAGATGAATCAAAAAGCTTCACAAATTACTTTGCTATAGCTCGTAAACAGAGAAGGCTACATACAACTGTAAAAAATTTCATTTTCCCCCTGTTGCCCATCAATTTACTCTCACTGAGTATTTCTGTGACTCCTGAAATTTACGGTTTTTCACTCGCATATCAAACTGGTGACACAATGAATTCAGTATTCAGTCCTGGCTGTGTCTGCTGAGGAAGGGATGCCAGAGGCTGCGCGTTACAGTTGTGTAATGCGCCTGTGGAAGAGCATCACCCAGGGTGCTAGCTCCTTGCTCAACAGCACTGAGCACTGACCTGGGATAAAAAAATTAAGCCAGCGGCTCAAGAAAATGTGCATTTATGTAAAATAAATAAAATCACTAGGTGAAGCCTGTTGTTCATAAATGTATTATGTAAATATATTATTTATATAATTATGATTATATAAATAATCATATAGATTAGAAAGAAAAGTGCAAAAATATTCTTAGCTAAATGAACTTGCACTCATGTGGACTATATGAGGGGAAAGAGTGAGAGTCCCAGTATGTGCTTACTGAGCTTGTACAAGTCCTGCACGGTGCTGACTGGGGGAAAGACACAAGTACAGCAGAACATTCAATAAACTGGACCAAAAAGTCTGGGAAGGCTTTCCAGAGTCCAGATGTCATTGATTGTTTTTCAGTGGATGGTGGGACTCAGGCCATTCTGGATGGGAGTGAAGACCTTGAGCTGGAATAGGAGTACTGTTGAGTTGAGCATTTAATGGGTGCAGAGTCGCATCTATGACGTCATACTGCCCTGTTTTATTGTTCCCCGAGGGCTTACAGCTTTATTGTTCGTTTATTCACTCATACATAACCATAGTTTACAGATCATACACATTGATTGTTGTGTACCACTTGCAGATATATTACTGCAGAATAAATAACATTTTGTCATACCACTTTGGGAAGCATGAACATTTTCACATTTGCTTCACATCAATGTCCTTGTGTACTTCGTTTACACTGATTTCAGATTTTGTACAGCAATAAAATGAACTCCCGACTTAGTATATACAGTATGAATCGATTCTGTACTGAGACAAGATTCACATTAATACATAGACATATACATGTATCTGTGTAATACATTCAGTCCAATTCCATTCAATTACCACCTGTCCTGAGCAGGGTCACAGTGAACCAGAGCCTATCCCAACAACTTTGGGCACAAGGCTGAGAGTTGGTACACCTTGGATGGGGTGTAGGTCCATCACAGGGTTGCCACACATGCGCAGTCACTCATTCACACACTGTTGGTAATTTAGCATCACCAGTCTGCCTGAACTGTATGTCTTTGGACTGTGAGAGGACACCCGCACAGACATGGAGAGAACATGCAAACATCACAAAGACTGAGCAGGGATCAAACCCACGTTCTCTTGCACCGCCCACGAGCTGTAAGATGACATCGCTACCTGCTGCACCACTGTGCCACCCTCTAATACATTCCATTCAGATTAATGCATAGTCATTATACAGTATTTTAAATGGTAGATATATTTGTGTATTATTATGAGAATAATAGAATAATTTATTCACTATAATATATGTAAAAATTAAATGTATTTCCTTTATGTATGCCGTTGTCCTACTTTTAACAGGTATTATTAGTCCAAAAGAAAAAAATGAATCGGAGAAAGTTTAGACTGTGCTTTAAACTAAACAGACTGACCTTCACATGACTGTAAGGTGTGACTTCTGAAAGGGTCACACTCTGACTCTGAGGTGGGGCAAATGGTCACCTCGTGATTAATATGACATAGTTCAGTTGGTGCCCTTTCAAAATGCTACAGGGTGAGCTTGTGTTTCAGGTGAAGCCTTTTTTATAGTAATTATTGCAATTTCAGATCTTGTCACACTCATAATGAGTGTGCTGCATGTCCCAATGAGGTCAACCTCCATCTTCCCTGGGGTTTCCTGACCAGGCACAGATCTCCAGGACAGTAATCCGGCCTGGTAGTGGATGCCGTGCTCACGCGCAGATGAATTGTTGGCCTGTCCCACTGCCAGCTCTGGGATTATGGTGCCTGGATTTGCACAAACTCCTGCTGACCAGATGGTCCAGTTGCTTACGTGCAAGGAAAATGATTCTGAAGGCACCCAGTAGGAGATGAGGAGATGCGATGCCCACCCGAAGGGGAGAAGAACACGGTAACTGTCCTCTTGTCTCCCTGTGTGTAGAACACGTACACCAACGCAGACAAACTCCTGGAGGCAGCAGAACAGCTCGCACAGACAGGCGAGTGTGACCCAGAGGAAATCTATAAGGCGGCACGGCACCTGGAGGTCCGCATCCAGGATTTTGTGCGAAGGGTGGAGCAGAGGAAGCTTCTCCTGGACATGTCGGTCTCCTTCCACACTCACACCAAAGAGGTAAACCGGTCTCCTCTTCACCTCCTGTGTCCACAGCGTTTGGGTTTAGAGCAGTACTTGTAAAAGCGCCACCGGTGGTGACCAACAAATCCCTTCAGTACCTCCACCGGCAATTTCTTGTTAATTATAGAAATAGGGAACTACAAGAATTTTGACCTGGATATAGTTATATCATCATCCAAACAGCTAAAAATCTAAATGAAACCATGTGCTTTCATTGCTTGGCAATTGATCTTCCATCTGGACTGATTTTTAGAAATGTACTCTTTTGGGCAGGACAGTAGCAGTCCACAAGATCTTGAGCAGGCGTTCCACAGCATGTTTTGGAGTGTAGTTGTTTTACGGTCCAGAAAGTGAGGAGTGATTGATGGCTAATCACATTGCCCATCAGTTCCCCTTATTCTTGGTGCCAGATGGGGACAGATGCACATGAACCTGGTCAATATACCATGTCTATTGCGAATGCAGCGCTGGGGTGAGGGTGAAGAAATACAAGCACTTGTACAAAGAGACTTATTGGAGGAGAATCGCATGAAGAGTGCTGTTATGCTCCGTTGCTGTCTATGGAACTAGGTTTATTGAAGGCATTAACATTTATACTTTGTTGAGTAGCTCACACACGTGAGTGTTCATCTTCTTAACGAAAGTCAAAAACAATGAGTCCAGCTCGTTTTCTAATGAGATGACAATAATCTGTAATCTGTATATCTGCATGTTACAGAGATTTTATCCGGTTTTGTCTGGCTTTGCACCCTTGTCAGAGTGGAAGATCACGTCGGAGGTGTTTAACTTTGGTTTTTGCTTCTCGGTCCAGTCTGTCTCCCTCCCACTGCGAGCACCTTAAGCTCATTGCCTTAATCAGATGGGCCTTTCAGCAGTGCAGTAGGAGGAAGATTTAAAGGCAGCTGTGGAACGCAGCCAAGCCGATGACTGTTTATTGATGCTGTCCCGTGATCGTACCACTACGTCCCACTGATCTACTGCCAGCACTTCTGATGAGTTTATTCATTTTGAAGAAAAAAAGGTTGGAATTTTAAAAGGATGCATTTTATGCAGTTGTGTGTTTTGCTTAGGCACCTAGTCCATTGGTAAATTAGTTGGAGTCGGCCCACTTTCAAGGAGGTTCTGGTGATCTGTGAGAAGTACCAGGAATGTGGTAGGAGTGAGGCCCTTCAAAGTGCATAAAAATGACCCCATGAAAGGAGGAGCATAGCTCTTTAACACCACTGTGTTGTTAACATGGAGAAAAAGCCTCGGATCACAGATCACGTCAAGAGATTACAGTAATCACCAGCGAATAGGTTTGCTAGTCTACAGTTCACAAGCGCTTCATATGGATTATTTATCATTGTTGCACTTTTTTCCTAGCAATTTCTGTGCGTGGTTAGTTTTGAGCATCTTCGCATTTAAATCTTTTTTCATTCCATATTCTGAGTGTGTGACCTCAGCTTGACGAATAATATATGTTTAAATTTCATGTGTTTTGACTGTTTTATGAGGCTTCCATCTGTGTGATTGGATGACTTTTCTGGGCCATGATAAATTGATTTTTCATAGAGTATCTAGTCTTAGGCAACAGACTAAACTTTTGCTCTTATTTTTGGGGGAAAGTGAAGGACTAGAGAGGTGCATCGCAGTCCACTGGAAACATAGGATTCGAACAAAGCCAGGGTCATGCAGATGTCGCCGGAGAGCCAGCAAGAAACCCCCCTGCCAAGTCGGTTGGAAAAGGTGCTGCGTTCCGGTTGGAACAGAAATGAAAAAGCACTGCTAGTGGTGCATGGACAAAAGAATTTTCACAAAGAAAATGAAAACCATAGCAAGGGAGTCACCGGGTTTGGTGCTGAGTGACTCTGAAAGCCAGGGCTCCCGGGAAACCAAAGAGCAGCTCCGGGAATCAGGTCCAATCAGCTTCTTTGTGGCTGTGAGCGCTCTCTCGCCGGGAAGGCAAATCAAGAGCGAGAAGCCGGCAGCCCCCATCCTGGCTCGCTGGTATACCTGTCAGTGTGAGAGATCATCAGCAGCCCTCGCATCACCGCAAAGTCAGTGCTCCACATACCACTCCAAATGAAGTTACTTCTACATACATTACTGTGCTTTTTCAATCAAGACCATTCCCATCCTTTGTGGTCAGGAGGAATGTTTTGTCATCAAATAATACAGAGATTTCTTTTTAATGTTTGATTAATGCTGTGTTTGACCAGTAAGGTTATCACAAGGTTAGATTTAGGATTCAGATTTATTCCTCTCTTTCTGCCGATTACTTCCATGTTTGTTCTTTCTTTTTTCTTTAGGCCAAATGAAGTTAAATACACTTAAAATTTATTGCGCAGTTTATAATGAGCTTGAGAGGGTGAAATATTAATTTCACTACACTGGCTAGTGATGTGCACATTTGCTTTGAAATCAATGCAAGTGGGCCCCCAGGCCCTGAATTTATTTATTTACTCATTTGTGTATTCATTTAGCTGATACTTCTCCAAAGTGACTTGCAGTGTTAAGCTGCTTACACTTATTTTACCAGTTTATATACCTGGGTATTATTAACTGGAGCAATTCAGACTAAGTACCTTGATCAAGGTACTACAGGAGGAGGTGTGATTCGAGCCTGGGTACTTACTGTGGAAGGTGGCAGCTTCCAGCCCCTTGTGGAAGGGGTTGCAGTGGGCATCAGAGGGGAGCGACAGGATTCTCGCTTGTTATACTCAGTATAACTGTTGGCCAGTGCAGGGAGGGTCCATGGGAGCACACCGAGGCCACCTTGTGCTCTTGCTCACAGATTAAACTCTAAAGTACCCTGGAATGAGTAGGAAAGAGAGAACAAGAAAGTCGCTATGAGATGAACATCAAAGTGTATAATAGTGATCTTGGTTTTACCGCAAAAAAGCGGTTGAGTAATGTGGTTTTATTCTGCTTTGTAGCAACTGTCATTGTATTGGTAAATGGTTTAGGAAAGTAAGAGACAGTACACAGACATAATGGAAGTTCTTGCTGAATGTTTGCCACCACTGTTTTTCCTCTTTTTTCTCATAGATCTACTAAGGTGTTCAACACCTCCAGGTATTACCCCTTAGCTGTGATTTAACTCTTTATTACGCATTTTAGCGGTGCGCTACTGAGTGTCTCAGTGTTCCTCTGTGGCACGAAGGTGTAACGGGAAATGCTGTTGCCTCACGGCACCTGGGTTGTGCAGGCAGATGCAAGTTCAAATTCTGCTCAAACTGCGTGTAGTTTGCGTGTTCTCCTCGTGTCCATGTGGGTTTCCTCCCACAGTCTAGAGATGTGTGCACTGATGACTTAAAGCCATCTGTGGTATGTAAATATGCGTGACTGCCCTGTGACTGACTGACATCCTGGGTGTTCCCTTCCTCACTTCCTGTATTTCGGGGGATAGGCTCCGGACACCACCGTGACCCTGCATTGGACAAGTCGTTTTGAAAAGTAGGATGGTCCCCGATCCCGCTACCCCGGGTGATGAGGACAGGAATCTGAGTGTCCCGACATCAGTCTCCTGACCTCAGAGAAATAGTTTAGCTGCCTGCTACATGTCCCCTTGGAACCCCCCACAACTATGGTCTAACTCGGGCACATGAAGACGCCTCCCACAGCTCAGTCCCCAGGGCTGATATGACACCTCACAAGTTGGAGAACTAGAACGGCTTTTGCACTGCCCAGTGTCCCATGTTCGGACAATCATTTACATGTACATTTCTGAGCAAAGCTGTTTTTATTCTGTGCATATACTGTAATGCTCATATTTAATTATAAATACGATGGCGTTCACAAAGAAAAATATCTGTAGTCATCTGTTGGAACGGTGCGTGGAAAGAAAAAGTAAACATGAACCTGCACCGAGTGAATCACACAGAGCAGATCATAGAAAAAAACAGAACATATTTCAGCAGTCGTATTAATCTCCTTTATGCAGCATATTTGCATTACTTATAGTGGTACTGCATTAATTTATATGATAATCTTCAGATTAGCTCATGCTTTTTCATCCACTGCTAATCTTGTGTTTCATTCAGGTCTGAAGTTAAATCTTTTTGTTATTCAGAATATCCTATTCTGACTTGCGGTACAGTACAGTAGGAATCTGTGAGCATAAGGGACTGCACTGTTTGTAATCCTGAATCCTGAGCATGCTCATATCAAGATATGAAGAACGGTTGCCATGGGAACCACAGAAACTGCAAAAACTCACTGTTTCACAAATGTTAACCCTTTGCTATGGAGACACATTTCACTAGATAAATCAGTTCTCCGAACTCCTCAGACTATGGATTTGCTGTATAATGTTGTTTCGGTGTAGTTGCATAAAATTTCTTTTCTAAATGTTGCACCTGGCAGCAGTGTGTAGTATAGTGGTTAGAGCTGCTGTCTTTGGATTTGGTCAAAGATTGCTGCTTTTAATCTCACCTACTGCTGTTGTGCCCTTGAGCAAGCTACTTACCCCAAAATTCCAGTGAAGTTACCCATCTGGGTAAATAATTGACATTGTAAGTTGCTTTGAAGAAAAGGGGTCAGCTAAATGAAATTACTCTTTTAATGTTGCATCCTACTATTGTGATTTTAAACTCATTTTCTGTTCTATTTCTTACTTTTGTCGTGAATATAGCTGATGCCTTTGTGCAAGGAAGTTGAATGTTAGTTGTGCTGCACAAAGATAGTTACAGGTACCTATCCATCCATCCACACAGTAGATCAGTGTAACACACACACTGACACACACTCACACTAAGAGCAATTTCGAGTCACCGGTTCATCTGAAACTTTTACTGTGTACTATGAGAGGAAACCAGAGCACCTGGAGGAATCCTGTGTGCACACGGAAACGCCACACAGACTGAATGGGGATCGTATCGACACTCGAACCCACAGCCCATGTGTTGTAAGGCACCAGATCTCCCTTCTGTCACTGAACATCATGCTGCCCCTATTTTTGCTTATTTTTCTTAGTCATATACAGTAGTATGATCTGCTTCGTATGTACTACCTAAAGTGAGATTGACAAATAGCCCACATAGTCCCAGAGAAATGTGCTGTTAATAAAAGTGGAGCTGGCCCATCCCGTGCTGGCATGTGTAAGATGCCTTTCTTCAGTACCCCTGCAAAAAATGCACTAGTAGTTTAATTTTATTACAGGTGTCATGGGCAGGAAGAAATGGGCAGCACCTTATGTAAGGCTCTTTTTTTCATTAAGGCCTCCAAATCATGCTGTTCTAGAAACACTAAAGGTAATGTTTAAAATCAGTGCGTCTGAGTTACACTTTAGACCAAGGCATCTAAAGGCTTTTGTGGATCGCTCTGTCGATAAGCTTTTCTCAGCGCAATAGGGGAACAGCATAGAAAGGACAGGTATTTATACTTGCCATAAATGTCAAGGAGGAGGGTCCTGTCCTCTGAAAGCTGTTGTGTGTCACCCTGGTCTGCTCTGACACGCTTAGATAATGTAGGTTTTCTGTGAATGTTTTGAACGGCTTAATTACAATTCGGTTGATTAGATTAAGCAGCTTTTGTTAAGGCTTTAGGCAATCTATCAGTGGGTGCCTCCCATCTCGCCAAGTTGGAAATCAATAACCCAGAAAATACACCACTCAGATAACGGATGCAGTCTTGATGCCAGCCTCACAAATCCCGCTTTGTCAGATTTATCCGCACCGGGAGTGGAAATCAGGAGTCGCACTCCAAGTTATTGTATATCTGGGAGTAGAATGATTAATCAATAATTCCTCCTTTTATGCTAGTTGCTATATCATTTTTTATATTCATTGTCTTAGGACAAAGTACAGAGGAAAACCCGTGGATACTATCAGTTTGTATGTGTGTTTTTTCAACTCATATTTGAGACTCTGGCACACTTAAAAAGCTTTCATTTTGGGCACCATATTGTTTGGCTGTTGTGCCCACAGACAAAATTGTGTCACTCATTTTGAACTATAAATGGCAAAATGACATAATCACTCTGTGACATCTAAAGTACCATAATTATGTGTTAAAGCTAGGAACATTGCACTCTTATGGAAAATTATTACATTTCATTTATAATGATGAAAAGTGAAGATTTTTTTATTGCTGAATAAAAAGAAAACCAATGAATTGTTTCAATCAGTAGCGTTCGAATAGCTGAAAGATAAAAAGATTTCAGTGAAATTTCTACTTTTATTTAGTACTGGAATGGTAAATGGGTAAGAAATTTGACAATGCGTATTTGCCCCATTTTCCCAGAAAGCACAGATTTTAATATGTTGCTTGCTTGATCCTTGTCCACTCTGTACTTTAGCAGATGCGTCACTCGTCTTCCAGCGTCTCTAAGGCCACTGTAATCTCAGGCAACATCAAGGCAAACCACAGGATCTCATAGCACTTTCAGATCTGTGACCCTGGTAACGTTTCTCATCCTCGATCTGCGTAACCCTAACCCTAACAGAGCCCAAAAAAAGTCGGGCTGTGATTACAGGGCACATCCCCGAGTCAGCGGAACAAAACGGCCCTTGTTTAAACGTGTGGCACACAAATTACAATAAACTGGTTGCTGTCACTGCTACTAAAACAAACAAAATGTGTCATCCAGCTCGCTTATTAATCATGGTTCACGGGCACTTTATAATTTTACGCTCAGATCCCTGTACTTTCCAGTGTTTCAGACGAGAGTAAGGGTTGAGTCTGCGGTACCAGTCAAAAGTTTGAGTGCGCTTGCTGGAAACTGGTGTTTTTTTTGTTTAGGAGATATTCAGTTAACTAATTTGATCAGGGAATGATCGGGGAGTGTCTTCTCAGTTCTTCACCAGCAGTTCCCAGAGATGTAGGGCACTTGTGTGAAGCTTTTCTTTCACCCTCCTGTTCATTTTCTCCCCATACAACTATTGTCCAGGTTGCCCTGGTGTCGTCGAACATCTGACTGGCAATGTACATTTAGTTCTGTTTTGCAGCAGAGCTTCAGGGTGTACATGGGTTTAGCCATGTGTTCTCCAACTACTTGGGCAGTGCAATCCTCATTGCGTTCATACATCTTATCTCAGAAAATTCTGAGCAATCTGTGACACTCGCTCTGAATTGGACACTTATATTTGCTGTTGCGAAAACAGTGTAAATGTGCATGTTGGAAATAACTGCAGCACTTGTTACCCGTGTAAACTGCGTGTGTCCTATTCAGCTCTGGACATGGATGGAGGATCTGCAAAAGGAGCTGCTGGAGGAGGTGTGCTCCGACTCGGTGGACTCGGTGCAGGAGCTCATCAAGCAGTTCCAGCAGCAGCAGACAGCCACGCTTGAGGCCACGCTCAACGTCATCAAAGAGGGGGAAGACCTCATCCAGCAGCTGAGGTAACCTGACCGTGGCAGCCTGGGTAGATTGTGCAGCACCAGTACCTCACCAGCAGGATTACTTTGGCACCTTTCAACAAGCACTGTGCAAAATAGTGCCAGATGTACATGTGCTTCAGTAAAAGGCTAACTTATGCTCAGGGTTGTCGGGTTGGGCTGAAACCTTCGCTTCCCATTACATTTACATTGATTCATTTAGCAGATGCTTTTCTCCAAAGGCACATACAAGTATTATTAACATGTATTTAACTGACAGCTTTGTCAGAGTTGATTTACAGCGCTAGATGTACTGCACTATACTGTGATTTTGTCCAAACAGATGGAAGAATTTATACTTCTTGAGGGATTCATGTAGAATTAACCTGGCCTGCTAACCCTAATAGGGCTCTGAATCAATTGCAACTTGAACCTGTTAAGTCACTCTTGCTTCTAGTGGATGTAGTGTAATGATAATATTAACTAATTCAGCAAACTGCGTGTGCATTGCTTACAAGGGTGTCTTTGATCACAGAATGATTTCTCCTATTTCCCCCAATGAAATCTCATCTGCTTGTTATATAATAGCTGTGGCATGGCTTACAGGTTTACATAGCACGTATTTCAAAAAGAACAACATGTTACACTACCCAGCTCTGTATAAGCCCAGCAGAACACATCAGCACTTTAATCTGATGAATGCCTGTTATTTCAGCGTCCTTACTGAAGCTAAATTGGGCTATCTGTCTTCTGTATGTTAGCGTTGGAATAGCAATATCTACTGCCTTTTTCACAGAGAAGACATGCTCTGATGCAATGAAAGCTATCGTGAGACCTCAGTGCAGGCGTCAGAACAATCAGATGTTGAATTTACCCTGGATTTAGTTTGTAAGAAAGCACCCGGTGTCAGCAATGAACAGTGTCTTCAAACTCTTCATATGGCGTCTGATATTCATTGCAAATTCATTTATTATTCAATATTTCATATTTATTTTACATAACTTTTAAGTTCTATACAAGTTTTCACTCTTCAGTTTCTGGATTTTCTGAAGAGATACTACCCCGTGGATGTTACCGAGGACTCGTCTCATGGAAGTAGCTGTGTGGCTTTTGGGCTTTTGGTCTGATTGTAGCCTAGCTGTCTTTATTGCCTTCGGCTTCACACTTACTTCTCCAGGTCACCGTGCTGTTTTTGACTGCATACAATTGCTCTTGTTGAGTATTCCAGTTAGGGGGGCGTGGTGGCGCAGTGGCGCAGTGGGTTGGACCACTGTCCTGCTCTCCGGGGGGTCTGGGGTTCGAGTCCTGCTTGGGGTGCCTTGCGACAGACTGGTGCCCTGTCCTGGGTGTGTCCCCTCCCCCTCTGGCCTTATGCCCTGTGTTGCCAGGTTAGGCTCTGGTTCCCTGTGACCCCATATGGGACAAGTGGTTCTGAAAGTGTGTGTGTGTGAGAGTATTCCAGTTCTGGTATCAAGCCTTCCCTCTTGAACTGAGTTTTCCACATGTAGTTTTCAAGATGCAGAAATGAGTCCAAACCACCGTTCTTGCCCAAATCACTGCTTCTTTCTTTGCTTGTTGTGTCCTTGCTTCTCTGGGAATTGTCTGTGATCCCTGGCTTGTCATGGCATTTACCACACCACAGGGACTCTGCCATGACCAGCAACAAGTTGCCGCACAGCAGCTCCATCGCCCACATCGAGAGCGTCCTCCAGCAGCTGGACGAGGCTCAGGCCCAGATGGAGGAGCTCTTCCACGAACGGAAGATCAAGCTGGACATCTTCCTGCAGCTGCGCATCTTTGAGCAGTACACCATTGAGGTGGGTGTTGGGATGGGAATTTGGAACAGCTGGTGGACAGACAAGTGTGGAACCTGTGCCCCATCGACATAGAAGGAATGAGCCAGGGGTCCTGGGGATGTGTTCCAGGAGAAAAGGATCTGGGGAGGCTCTGTGTGTCGGTTGCACCTGCTTATGTCTCAGCTGACAATAAAAGATTTGGCGTTTGGATCTGGAGCGGTAGGGTCACTTCACACCTCCTCATGAGGATTGCTGTTGGGTTCCAGTGCAGAGCAAGAAACTGGAGAGGATACAGTTAACGCAAATAAAAGCAATTTGGTTTACATACTGGAAAATGTGACCCTTTTATACTAATAAAAAGTGAATTTTGTGTTGAAGCAGCACTCAAAATGTTTTTACTTCATTTTTTTAAATTATAGACTGTGCATGTACTTTGTTCCTTGGTATCAGGGACAAAGACCTTTGTACTGTGATGCAGAAAAAGTATAGGAGCATTTCTGTGAAGATGATGCGCTCATCTAGTCCGAAGCGTGCGGCAGGTCTGTGGTGTGAGAGAGGACGAGATGAGATAGATTGCACAGAGATCTTTGATACACATAATTAATCACCTTGGAAGCGTTAATGCGGTGAGCTGCCCAGATAATGCATGACTAACCCATTTACACCTCACAAGGAGACTTGGCTCTGACGAGCAGTATTCACTTTCAATTACAAAAATGCTTTAATAGTCACATGTGGGCAATACGACCGTAAATAATAATCACGTGTGGAATAATGGGTGCTGCAGGATTATATGAGTAAGGCTACGGAGTATGGTGCCGGTTGTCACTTTCACAGTTAGAGTGAAAGGAATGAGTGGGTGTTCAGAGGCAGATTCTTCTTAAGCAGAGTTACTTGGATATTTAAAGTAGTGCACCAGGTAAATATTTTAATAGTTATAAATCGGTGTGAATTATGTTGCACAAAAAAATGAGGATGTGTTGTGCTGTCCTGTGGCAGGTTGTGTCCCTGCAGGTGTCTGCGTTTTCATCCCCTCCTTATGGCAGCACGCAGCACTGATGTGCTTATTGGAGCCTGATGGTACAGATGTGCGACTGTACAGCTGCAGCGATAATGTGAGGCTGAGGAGCCGTACGGCCGTCGTGATAACGGCACAGGAACAAACCAGTGCCTTGTTAGGTCATGTGGTAATTAATTACGTAGTTTTGAGTCATTTGTGCAGTTAGACTACTGAATAGTGTCAACAGCAGAGCCCCTCCTGGGAACTGAACCTGCAGCCTACATTTACATTTATTCATTGAGCTGGCACTTTCCTCCTGAGCAACTTACAAAGTTGAGCTACTCACAACTGTTGACCCATTTATACAGCTGGATAATTCTCCTGGAGCAATTTAGGGTAAGTACCTTGCTCAGATGAATTACGTTTGGAGGCGGGATTTAAACCTGCAAACTTCGGATCCAAAGGCAGCAGCTCTAACCACTACGCTGTCTTATTACTGATGCGCTGTGGAAGCGGTGTCGATGGCTGCAGCAGTTTGGCCTGTGCGTGCCCAGCGTGAAAGGGGGACTGAGCTCTGTGCCGGCCTCCCATTTCCCACAGGTTACGGCAGAGCTGGACGCTTGGAATGAGGACCTGGCACGGCAGGCGGGCGATTTCGACGCAGACGAGCCAGCGGCGGCCGAGCAGCGGCTCCAGCGACACACGGAGCGCAAGATGGCCATGAATAACATGACCTTTGAGGTCATCCAGCAGGGCCAGGACCTGCACCAGTACATCATGGAGGTCCAGGCTTCAGGTGAGGGACCTGGAGCTGGCGGGGCGTGCCCTTCCAGCAGGGTCAGGCCAGGAGGCTGACAGAGAGGCAGGTGGAGAGGTTGATTGACACGGGGATACATTTTTACTGTTCGCATCCAGAGTGACACATAACAATGTAATAGTTTAATACACTTCTACAGATATACTGTATATTTTATTAAAGCACCTTCCTCAAGGATAAAGCCGGAAGGTTATTTTTTTCTTAACCATCAAATTTCTTCGACGTCCTTCTGTATATTTGACTAACTCTTCAGAGGCCATGAAATATATTTTTTAAACTTTGTTGTACTTTCTTCTGTTTGTCTGCTGAGTCAACTTCTGTGTGAGCTTTCTGCATTCACACTCAGTTTCGCTTGTTCTTTACTGGCAGAGAGGGCCTTAAAGTCTGTGAATCCCATTGGCAAATGTGACAGTGGCGTCCCCATGGAGACAGCCCAGACTGCCTCTCGGCCGGGGGGTCATGACTATTCAGCCGCACGCAGCCAAAGTGACATCTCTGAGAGTGTGGAGTGGAAGCCTTCCCGCAAAGAGATTCGTAATGGCTGGGGTCACTTCAGCAGTAGCAAGCAAGCCAAGTGGTTGTTTGATAAAGCAACAAGCCACTGTTCTTAAACTTAAGAAGGTGTTTTACTCTCGAGATGAAGGGGTAAAACACTTCTAATCCTCCAAAGAAAGAGATCAGAGTGCTAGGCCACGTCAATACTGCCAAACAGAGTAATCGGCCGATTAAGAGTCGCAGGCTCTTTCAGATAATAAGTACACCGCTACACAGATTATTTCCATTGGCTGGACCGATTTTGCAAAGGATCTGTTACAGTAATGTGTTTTGAGTACTAATTTTTGTTACATTTTAGTCTGAAATCGCCTTATTTGTTCATATAAAGGAGAAGAATAGAGAATCTGAAATCTGCTAACTTTATATGGTTTACTTCCATCTAGTGGAGAAACTGCATAAAATGCTTTGCTGGGAAAGTTAGCCTCATATTCTATGAATACATATATATTAGAGAGTTTATTTTTTCAGGAGGTGTCTGAAAAATGTGTGCAAGCTCATTATTCCGTTTCGCTGTGTACTGTACTAATGACAATAATGCCACTCTTGAAGCTTGGAAACAATCGGGTGAATCCAAAATCACTAACTTTTTGAATTGCATTGATTTATGTGGTCTTTGACGAAAAAGACACATTTGTAGTGAAAGTATCTACTTCTGCACCGTCTTCCCTAACCAAATAATTAATTTTCCTTTTTTATGCAAGTCCACGTTGCATAAATATCTATGTGGTGTATTTGTCTCACTGTCACATGATCCCAGCGAGATGCTGTTTTTCGTCCCTCAGGTATTGAGCTGACGGGTGAGAAAGAGGTGGACCTGGCCACGCAGGTCCAGGAGCTGCTGGAGTTCCTCCATGAGAAGCAACGTGAGCTGGACCTGAGCGCTGAGCAGATGCAGCGGAGACTGGAGCAGTGCGTCCAACTGCGTCACCTGCAGACTGAGGTCAAGCAGGTCAGTCCTTCCTTGCACCTGCATGAACACGTTGTCATGCACCTGTGTGCACACCTGTCTTCACAGCTGGCCTCACACCTGGCATGAAAAATCCATGGTGATCCGGTGCTGAACAACATGACAGTATCTGCAGTGTCTGAGTCTGGAGGAGCAAATGTTAGTTAATGCTGGCAGCAGTGCAATACCTCTTTTGTGACTCTTTGCACATTTTACAAGACATTTAAAGTATTTTTTGTCTTGTTTATGACAGACCTGAGAGCACCAGTTTAGAGCACATGTGTTTAGTGTTGTCATTTTTAATGTGCTATAAGCAATATTATTGCAGTGGTTCCAAATTCTTTTTTTGCAATAAATTTCACACTGATTAAATGGTTGATATTATCTGTGAATTAACAGAACAGGTAGACTTGTTATCTGTAAAAACAAAGTGAAACAGATTAACAGATCCCTTTCTTTTTTTTCCTAGAGAACATTAATTGGCCCGTTTCCTCATGAAAGAATAATCTCACGAAACATTAATCTGCCCTCCTCGCCATAAAAGTTTTTGGCTCTCGCTCTCAAATTGGAATCTGTCAGAACACCTCCTATTGCAGAAATCTGTATTAAAATTTGTATGAATAATTCAGATCCATGATATCATCATTCATTTATTGAATATGCTTCAGAATGGCTCAGATGCAGAATATGCATTTATAATTGAAGATGCCTCCATCTGCTTGATGGATCTGTATATAGATCCGTATACTTCCCCTCATTAGCACGATGGCTCCGTCTGAATTTGGATCAGTGCAAATGGATGTTACGAAAATGTCTGGTTCTGTCTTTTTCATTTCTCAAAAAATATAGCAGGGCGTGTGTGAGTGAATGCACATACAATACCAGTCAAAGTGTGAGTACACCTGGACAACATGAGCAGTATCATATGGGAGGAGAGGAGTGAAAGTAAAGCAACACGCACACACGTGTCATAATTGTCCGGGAACTGCTGCAGAAGAGCTGGGAAGACACGGTGCCTCGTTTCCTTATCAGACGTGTTAACTAAAAGCTGAATGTGGAAAAACTGGTAACCAGAAAGTGTACTCAAACTTCTGACTGGTATTGTACGCGTACGTTCCCTGTCATGGGCTCGCTTCTTGTTCCGGGTGTACCTGCACTACACCCTGCGCATTCTGGGCATGGACTCTGGGTCATTGCGACCCTAACTGGATGAGTGGTTTCCGAAAGCGGAGAGACAGAAAATTAGCACGGCGTGTGCGCCTCAAAGAGGAGCGAAGCACACAGCTGATTGCGATGCTTCTGTTTATGCGTCTGCACTTGACCTTCCCCGTTACCTAAATGGTTGCCGACATTTGACTGCGGGAGAAGAAAATATTGCAGTCTGTTCTCAATTTTGAATTGGTTTAATCATGATTCAACAGCTTTTTTTGTTGGGCGATTACCAAGACGCAGTGCAATTCTTACGTCATCAGTGCCGTATTTATGGAAACCATCTGCAATATCATGAAGGAGTCCTCAAGTGCTTAAGGATGAAGTATTGAAAGGCGAAGGGTACAGCTGCATCGTGTGGTGTAATTTCATTTGGTCCTGAGCTGAACGCCAGGCTGATGTCTCTGGGGACCCTCAGCAAAGTGTCTCCACTTCAAATGCAGAGTAATGGGAAGGAACTGTTTTGTTTGTGAGGGAGACCCCGTCAACCTGGATCTAAAGCAGGTTTATGGAAATGATTTCACGTACGTGGTGGGGTGGGACAACATCTGATCATGATGCTCCAGGCTACATCTCCTGCCCCCAACAGACTGCACTTTCTTGGAGTCGAATGGGGGGCACATGCTGTTAAACTGGTGAGCTGTTCAAGGACAAACCAGGAGAATCTAGATGACTTTGAATATTGAGGGTTAAAGCGAAAACATTGCATTTATTCATTAAACTGATACTTTTTCTCCAAAGTGACTTACAATTGTTTACCCCTTTATACAGCTGGGTAATTTTACTGGAGCAATTTAGGGTAAGTACATTGCTCAGGGGTACTACAGTCAGAGGTGGGAATTAAACCTGCAACCTTTGGGTCCAAAGACAATAGTCCAAACCACTACACTACCAGTTGCCCTATAATAATAGACAAAATAAATGTATGCATTTTCCAAGCAGATTATTGCCCTAATGCACTTGTACTGAGAATTTTCCACAATTTTTTCCAAATAGTTTACAGGCGGAGCTTCTCCTGACCCAGATGTTTCATGATCAGCCACGGTCCTTTCAGCACTTGTTGACAGTGAAGATTATTAATGATGTGACAGCAGCGCCACTGTGTCCACATGATATTACGAGATGTACCTATATGCTTCTCTCTTATTCAGATTTAAAACCAGCAGAATCTTCATGCCTGAATTATCTAGAGAACCTTAATAAAGGTGTTGCACCAATGAGTGCTTTTGTCTGGAGAGTGCAAGAGGAGTTGGGTTTGATCCCAGTTCTGTCCATGGAATGTGCATGTTCTTCCCAGATTTATGCAGATTTCCTCTGGGTGCTCTTGTTTCCTCCCACAATCCGAAGGCATGTCCTTGAAGGGAACTGGTGACTCTCAATTTCCGATAGTGTGCGGGAGAGAGTGTGTTTCTTTGCTGTATAGATGAGCGATAGACCGTAGAAGGTGTATCTAGCACTGTAAGTTACCTTGGATAAAAAGGTGTCAACTAAACACTGCAGAGTATTCAGTGTATGTCGATTTGGAAAAAATCATCTGCTAATGAATAAGTGTAAATAAGTGAGAGTCAGGGGGTCATGTGACTATGAGGATTAAAGGGAATGGTCTGCCTGCCATGGGTCCATGTGCCATTTGTTAGCAGTGAACATATTATTTTGATCTGAGGCCAATTGTGTTAAAACAGCCATTTAAGTGTGTAAGTGAGGTAGTGTCTGTCTGGAGAATTTTTAAATGTTTTTTTACAGCATGTTCGGAAATGTTTACACAGGCTAATTTTTCAGTTCAACACATGATAGGTTATTTTAATATATTTGCTGTGACAAAGTAACTATAGTACCATCTAGTGACAGATTCCAAGAATTAATTGTAATGATGTGTTTTGTTTTTGCTTTCTGAGTAAACACACATTAATATGATTTGCGTTTGTCATTGGTAATCTTGCACACGGCAGCATTGCACCTCATGACCGTTGTTACGGCAATAACAAAGTTGCCGCATTTGTTACCACGGATTTGTATTCCAGTTTTTGGTCTTTGAGCTCGTCTCGTCTCATTTTACATACCCAGATATGGCATAATGGTCTAATTATGGATCAGTGTATTGTAGCAGATCATACTACTTCTGCTCGTCATGGCACTTGTTGACAGTTCTTGGCTCCCTCTCTCCCGTCCCAGGTCCTGGGGTGGATACGGAACGGGGAGTCCATGCTCAATGCCAGCCTGGTGAACGCCAGCTCGCTGTCAGAGGCGGAGCAGTTGCAGCGCGAGCACGAGCAGTTCCAGCTGGCCATTGAGGTAATCGCGCGAGCCCCCAGCTCAGACCCCCGAAGCCCGGTCTGACAAGGCTAATGGGCTCAGCATGTGAGCCGGGCCCTGACCGGCCCCGACGGGAAACGGTGCCGGGACTTGTTTTTCATCGCTGCTTCTCATTAGCCCAGCCAGCAGGCAGAGAGGGAAAGCGGTCGCTCTCGGGATGGTTTCGTTGCCTGCTGGTGACCCTGTGCGCACTTGCATCACAGACCACTATTGCATTTAACCTCGGGGAAAACCGCATGAGCCATGTGCTCTCTGTGGGACTCGTTGCTTACCTGGAATCTGTTTGAATAAATTTAAAAAAGCCCTTCGTGCTCCGATTAGTTAAGTTTTATTAAACCCGCATGGAGGCCGCGGGAGGAATGGTCTAAGTGTAATTTCTGTCCTTTCTCCTCAACAGCAGTGTGCACATTTCCATGTAACTGCAACCCCCCCAAGCTAAACGGAGGAGTGTCAGTAGTATTCTTGTTTGCACTGGAGAAGACGTTGTATCCAGAAACCTTCAGACAATTACAGTTTAAATGAGACTTACTGGATGCAGGGGTTTAACTGATTTCATTAAATCAACAAGCAGGTTCCCTTGACACAATACGGGAAGCTATCAGAGTTGACATAGTCAGCATCGTAGCTAGTTCCTCACAGATGATAGACGATAAATATGTTTTTCTTTTTTGCCATATTCATGTCGTCAGCTTTCCGTTACGAGTACTTAACTTGAAACCAGATGTTTGTTCTATATTTTTGTTTAGGAGCACAGACGCTCTGAAATCCCTCATGTTCTTACATAATAAAAGTTTGGCATTCACTTTTTTATTTCTTCTGAAGTGATTTTTTTTTAATACATCTGTCCTGATATTACCAAGCAAAATAATTTACCACGTAAAATTAAAAAGTAATGCATTAATTGAAGTATAGATCATTTTTTTGGTATAGTGAATGATTTTGCAAGTCTTTAAGGCAGTACTTTGCGAGTCCATCTTTTTTCCTATATTCTCTCCAGTGAATTTGGATGATCTTGGATGCTGTAATAAATCTGAGCTCGATTTGGCTGGGAGTGAGCTAAGTTTCCCTTGTGTAGGTTAAGCTCTAAAAGATTGAATCAGTGTGTAAAGATGCATTTGGGGCTTCATAAATCACAGTTTATTTCTTCCTCTATATGACTGCACCATGCAGAGCAAACAAACTAAGGAATTTTTGGCTTTTTTGGCAACTTTTTAAGATGTTCATCTTTAATAACTATATATTTTACAATGTGGAGAGGTTGGAGGCATATTCTTCAGTTTAGAATAATAAAAACTGTGTTTGGTGAGAATGTATAAAAAATTTCAGTTGCGCTTACATAAAAGAAGAGGTTTTCTTAACTTTACGTGGAATAAGGTGTCTGTCTGCCTAAGTGACATCATGAAAAGGAGACTAAAAAAGAGACTGAAATTAATTTTGTCTGACCTTGCATTGTGTTCAGATTTGTTATTGTGTCTGATTCAGTTCATAATTCACCAACAGCAGTTTTAATGAGAATTGAGTTCTAGTTACGGTTGGTTAATTATTTCTTTTCTGCTTCAGTTGTTCATAACTTTATGATTCCATCATTTAAGCTCTGGTTTTTACTGAATATTTCATTGTGCTTTAAGCAATGTTTTATTTAAGGGTGTTTTATATATAATGACTGCGTTCTTATGACATGATGGGTCAAACTGCTGCTCGGTGAAAAGGGTTTGAGTTGAGTTGAATTTGAGGGGAACACATAGCATGTAGAGCCCTAGTCTTTGGAGAAATGATGCTTGTGAGAACGTGGGGAGCCCATAATAGCTTCTCATTTTTGCTGACACGTAAATCTTTTCTGTCTTTCTGTCCCATGCAACTGTCAACTGTGGCACCGTGGGGAACTCAGTCCCTGTTCCATGCCAATTCGCTGCAGAAGACCCACCAGAGCGCCCTGCAGGTGCAGCAGAAGGCCGAGGCTTTGCTGCAGGCGGGCCACTACGACCCAGACGCCATCCGCGGGTGTGCTGAGAAGGTGGCGCTGCACTGGCAGCAGCTTATGCTCAAGATGGAAGATCGCCTCAAGCTGGTCAATGCCTCCGTGGCTTTCTACAAGACTTCAGAGCAGGCGAGTCTCTGGTATAAAGCTGTACCTGGTTCAGGAGGAGTCGCCGGAAATGGTCAATTGTTTTAGAGTTCTGTTTTGGAAGCACAGATAAGAGGTCCTCTGCTCTAATTTATCAGCTATTTGTGGGATTTCCTGGGGGTGGAACAAGTTGGTTGAGGGAATGAGGACACGCTGACTGGGTCTTACACCTCAACTGCCCACAATACACAGCCACTAGTCACCAGATCACTATTTCTGCTTTATTGTCCCTGTGTGACTCCAGGTTGTTGTATGCAGCACAGATAAGATTTGAATGTGAGATTTCTGAAATTGTGATTAATTTCAGGAATACAATTCCAAAATAGAAATAAAGAGAATGAATGCGCAAAAGATACCGGGAAGCTCTTCTTGGATTTCTGAATGATTTTCTGCACTTTACCGCGGTCACCCAGCTGCGGCCTGCTCTGGTTCTGCCTATTTAGTATGTGACAGGCAGTCGACCTGAGTCGTGGCGCTGTTCACAGGTGTGCAGCGTGCTGGAGAGCCTCGAACAGGAGTACAGGAGGGACGAGGACTGGTGCGGGGGCCACGACAAGCTGGGGCCCAATGCAGAGACGGACCACGTCATCCCGCTCATCAGCAAGCACTTGGAGCAGAAGGAGGCCTTCCTCAAGGTACGGTGTCATGGTGCCTCTTTGTTGGGTGCACCACTCTGTCATATAACCTTCCTTTCGCAGTAACTTTAGCCTGCTAGAGTACGGCTGCTTTGCGCTCCCAAGACAGCAGCGCTGTGGTTTAATGAAGTTCTCCAAGAGACCAGCATGACAGCCTATGATAGACTGCAGCCTATTAGCATACTGGCACAGTGCTTGGGCTTCACTGCTGTGAAATGTAACAGATGTGTTACGATACCATAACAATCCTTGTACTGCTCTCTTACGTTCCCACGAACTTTCTGTGGATGAGTCTGGGCGCCGCACGCTGTGTTTGCTATGGGACTTAATTAAAGTAGCGCTAAACCAGCCTCGGACTGCACTGTTCCCGTAATGTTTGAACTGAATATCCTTTGGGAGCTCCAGCAGTTTAATGGCTTAAATGTTACAGCGGGACAGCAGTTTGTTTTCTCCTTCGGTACCCGCATGCCTGTGCCCGAGGCGTGTGTCTTAGGTTATTTATTATTACAGTTACTTACGTTCAGGACGACTGGTGCTGAGAATTACACGGGTGCTCCGACTTGTGTTTACGAATGGTGCCCAGGAGCAGTCCAGATGATTCTCATGTACCACAAGGACGCCGCGCAGCTCTGCGAAGAAGTGGAGGCCTGTCGGTGTTTAACTTAAGCCATTGGAGGGGGTGGGGGTACCGGTCACTCTGCGCTCTGCTGGAGTCTTTTTCTGAGCTTCCCATGCCCCCTTGGCTCATGGGCAGAATATGAAACCTCTCTGTCTTCAGGCGTGCACACTGGCCAGGAGAAATGCGGAGGTCTTCCTCAAGTACATCCACAGGAACAACGTTAGTATGCCGGGGGCAGCCGGCCACACCAGGGGCCCTGAGCAGCAGGTCAAAGGTTAGTGGCTTCCCTCACCCTACGGGACCTGGTCCTTGTCTCAACATGAACCTCTGTAGATCGCGCAAGTATCACTTCCTATGTGTGTCCATTGCCCTGTCCAACAGTCTGTCCAGTGTTGCAACCATTTCGATAGACCCTTGATCCTCCACAGGAAGATGTTGCAGTTCTTCGCCGAAATCCTCCGCAGCACCACCCGGTTTCAGTAATTATCAGTCTAGCTTGCTTTTAGAGGCAACCTTCTTATTTAAAACAGGTGGTGCTGTTCTTTACTGGAATAAGGAAATACCACAACATACCCATGAGGGCTGTGAACAGGAACCTGAACAAGAGGCTACCTTATATTCCTTAGGAGGGAAACCATCTCTCTAAGGTGTTTCTGTGATCACTGAGCAAATGTGATTCTCTGGTCCCTGCAGCCATCTTAAACGAGCTTCTGCAGAGGGAGAATCGCGTGCTGCACTTCTGGACCATGAAGAAACGCCGACTGGACCAGTGCCAGCAATACGTGGTGTTCGAGCGGAGTGCCAAACAAGTACGTGTTCTGGCAGCTGGATTCTGAGCACGACTGAATTTGCAATTAATGCAGTTGATTGAGATTTTTGGCACGATGCACAACATGGCCCATGCTATCAGTGTTGCAACATGGCCTGTATTATCAGTTCCTGCCTGATGTGATTGCAGCCACGAGCGATGTGTTACAGCGTGTTTGGGTGGTCGGGCCTCGTCAGCTTCCCCTCCTGATTAGATTTGTGCTCCAGGCTTTAGACTGGATCCAGGAAACGGGAGAATATTACCTTTCCACTCACACCTCCCCTGGGGAGACTATTGAGAGAACTCAGGAACTGCTGAAGGAGTATGAAGACTTCAGAGTTTTGGCCAAGGTGAGGTGCAGACTTCTTGTTTGGGCATTCTGTCCGGGTCATGTGCCTACGTAGATCAGCATAAGTTGACGTGAGGCTTTCCACACTGGTTACTCTTGATAAAACCTGTGTCCTCATCCTTTGAACCACATTCGCCAAAAAACTAGTCACTATTGATCTTGGATCAGATAGTTATTCCTTGTGCAAAACACGACTTTGATGTCGAAGGTAGCACAGCTACTGTTGAGCCAACCTGTGTCGTCTTTTCCTCCAGCAAACTAAGGAGAAGGTAAAGCTTCTCATCCAGTTGGCGGACAGCTTTGTGGAGAAAGGCCACGTGCATGTGACGGAGCTGAAGAAGTGGGTCACTGTGGTGGACAAGCGCTACCGGGACTTTTCCCTGAGGATGGGGCGGTATCGCTCAACCTTGGAGAAAGCACTTGGCATCTGCTCTGAGGTGAACCTTCCCATGATCATTAGTATAGTTACGGCAGCATCGTGGCACAGAGGGGAGTGCTACTCCCGCACAACTCGTGGGTTCAAATCCAGCTCTGTCTCTGTGTAAGTTTACATGTTCCTGTTCCCCTGTTTGAGTGGGTTTCTTCCA
Organism: Scleropages formosus; assembly: GCF_900964775.1. NCBI lineage: Eukaryota > Metazoa > Chordata > Actinopteri > Osteoglossiformes > Osteoglossidae > Scleropages > Scleropages formosus. The sequence goes on from NC_041817.1 coordinate 2,288,652, forward strand.
ATAGTCCATAGACAGGTGTTTGAGTTGAACTGATGACTTTAAATTGCCCTTTGTTTGTGTATGGGTGATTGCCCTGTGAAGAACTGATATCCCGTCCAGGATGTACTCTACCCCACCCCTGTGCTTCTGGAATAGGCTCAGACCACCGCGACCTATCATTGGGCAAGTGGTTATTGACAATGGATGGATGAATGTGCACTTACGTAGGTGTAGAAATTAGTTATACGGATGAGGACTGTCAGTGTCATCCATCAGAATTAGTCTGTCTTGGGCTGAATTCAGTTCATTTCAGATCTGTTATGTTCAACTCAGTTTATTCTGCACCAATATATGGATATATGAGGGTTAGTCAGAAAGTACCAGTAGTAATTTGCATATGTCCAGATTGATAGTATTACAGATACTTTTTGACTTACCCTGGTACCCTTAAGCTTCTAAAAGGATGCGGCAATAAGACCTAGGACAGGCTATTGAATGTTTGAAATCTTGATTTGATTCAGTAAAAATTCAGGCGCAAATGCATATTTGTAAGATCATTACATATCAAAGATACCTATATAAAAGAAATACAGCAGCCTTCAGGACCCATGCCTTAAGCTGCTAGTAATGAAAACTATATTTTAAAAGTAGGTTCCTCACTCTGTCTTGATACTGGGAATGAGACAAGAAATGTTTTTGGGAGTTGAAGTGATGTACAATTCAAGGGCAATGCATCTACTATCATCATGCAGTCTTTTCATTTTCCATTCTGCGTTTGTTTCACATTCCCTAAAGAATCGTTGCTATTCATAGCTTTAAGAGAATGACAACAGAAAGATAATTTTCTAAATTGAACATGGCTTTTGTGTAATAAGTTTGAGTAAGATTTTTCCCATGTTTCCCTCATAGATTTTCTAAATTACACTGAATTGATTTCAATAGGTAAAATTGTTCATAAAAGCAAAGTTAATAAAACCACAGCTTTACTATATGTCCACAGATCTGTCCGGTCCATTACTAATTGGATCATGTACACTGTATTATGACAAAGCAAATGTGGTGTGTGTCTCACCTAAAGGAAGGTGCCTTTGTTACAAGCTGAAATGGGTCTCGGCATCATTCCCCTTGAAAAGGCCGCCATGCAGCATGGCCTACATTACCTGCTGGTGGGACAAGGCTGGACAGGAATAGCAGTCACCTTCCCTGTAGCGTGCTTCTGCCAATACACACAGACAGCTGGGGGGTCCGAGGGGGGCCCTAAACCAGCACCAGTAGATATTCTGTCGTCCCGCCAAAGGCAAATGGCAGCGGTGTTACATGACGTTTTACACTGGGTTATTTTTATTTTTAGCGGATGCACTTACTGATGTACTAATGCAAACATACAGTGTATTCAGTGTGTCAGAGACTTTTGGGAAAATTCAGTTTGCATTTATGTTTATATTTGTTAATTTAGCAGATGCTTCTCTCCACAGTGATTCACTTTGAAAAAGTAAGATGACCTTCAGTGGGTCGGGGGTGCGATGGCGCAGTGGGTTGGACCACAGTCCTGCTCTCCGGTGGGTCTGGGGTTTGAGTCCCGCTTGGGGTGCCTTGCGGTGGACTGGCGTCCCGTCCTGGGTTTGTCCCCTTCCCCCTCTGGCCTAACGCCCTGTGTTGCCGGGTAGGCTCCGGTTCCCCGTGACCCCGTATAGGACAAGCGGTTCTGAAAATGTGTGTGTGTGTGTGTGTGTGACCTTCAGTGGTACATACACTACAGTGCATGTATCTCATCTATACACCAGAGCAACACACTCTCACATACACACACACATTATGGTTAATTTAGGGTCACCAATTCACTTGAGAAATGTCTTTGGACTGTGGGAGGAAACTGGAGCACCCAAATTAAACCCACACGAACACAAGGAGAACATACAAAGTGCAATACAATAACACAGTAAATTATGAATAAACATTTAATGTACTATTTAAAAAATATTTAATATGCTTAAATAAGTGAAGTACTTGTTATTAATGTTATTTAGCAGTGGTGCTGGAGTCAGAAAACACAAAAGTGAAACGTTTGAAGTCATATTGCAACAAACCACTATCAATGTAGTTTGTGTATCTTGTTATTAAAATACATCCCATTTGTAGCTGCTCCTTTTCTAATCCCCTAACAGATATATAAATCTGCTTCATATGTACGACAATGACCTTTTTATTTCACATCAGTTCTAAAGACAGTGACTTATTTAATGAGCAGTGGTCAAAACCAGTGGTAAGCAAACTAACTGCTTCGACAATCATGTATCTGTATCTAAAGCTTATTGTGTGTCGTGAAACGCCCTTGTTTACTCTGTGTTATAAGTCATATTGGGGAAAGCATCTGCTAAATGAATAAATATAAATGTGCATGTATAGTTTGTGCTTTAACATGGCAAAGATCTTTCCTATTTGAGCAAAGCTGACACAACATCTCAAACAGAAAAGGCCTGGGAAACGAGTACTAGGTGTAACAGCGGAGAGCTTGCTTTCGTTTTCAGTTTTTCAAGTTAGGTAGCACATACGCCATTTGCTACATACAAATTAGATTTGTGAGCTCATTACTCACGCTATTCATCCATCTGTACATCAGTAATTTTCAGGAACTGCTTATCCACTTAGGACAGCAATGATCCAGATGGATCAGTGCAGCAATAGAGGGCATGGGGCTCTGAGCAGATTGGAAGGAATTTATTTTTTACCTAAACTGGTGCCTTTATGCAAGATGATTTAAAGATGTTTGCGTTACAGCAGGAATGTTTTGGAAGAAGCCTGCAAACTTGGAAACTCTTGATGCAAATGCAAAATAGGAGCCTAGAAGAATTTACGTTAATTTCACAAAGAGGCTGTAGAGAGCAGGTCTGTGAGGGGAAAGCTGGCCATGAGCGTGAGGCCTGCAGTGTTTCACTGTTAGGATAACAAAGACTTGGAGCTGGACATCATCCCGGCCAGCCTGACTGACCCGGAGGTGAAGCTCCGGGACCCGAACCATGAGGTCAATGAGGAGAAGAGGAAGTCTGCCAGAAAGAAAGAGTGAGTCCTGAAAGATCTGTTAAACGGTCAACAACGCCTTAAAATAAGCATCTTGCCTCCAAAATACCAGACGATACACTTGGCGTTTTTTCTTTAATCTATTTAGGCCAAGTGTAGCAAAATTTATTGCTTGGGCTTAAGAAACTTTCAGATGATTTGGTATGGAGGCATAATGTTCATCCTACACTTTTTACGGTATTCATATTGTGATTAGCTTTGTGATATATTTTTTAGGTTTATAATGGCTGAACTTCTTCAAACGGAAAAGGCTTACGTCAGGGACTTGCACGAGTGTTTAGAGGTAAGCAGTATCTCCAGGGACCCTTGAATGGATTCATTTTCAAGAGACATTACTTTCACATAATCAAGTAAATCAAAGATGTTGTGGATGTTTATTATAATTCATCTCGACAGGTTTCTGGAAAGAGGCGCGCACATATACACTTGCAATCAATAAGCAATAATGACCAAATTGCACCCGGGAGATGGAAGGTCATTGTCTGCAGTGGTGCATGATGGGAAGGTTAATTTATTTTGTCTTTCTGCCCTAGACCTACTTATGGGAGATGACAAGCGGGGTGGAGGAAATTCCGCCGGGAATCGTCAACAAGGAACATGTCATATTCGGGAATATTCAGGAGATTTATGATTTCCACAATAAGTATGTGACTATAGGATTTTTTCCCAGAAGGATTTTAGCTAAACATCTCACACTGACTGTTTTGAAATATTCCCGTGAAATTTCTAAGATGCATAAATTACAGTTTGAAACTGTTTAACACTGAACAAGAACCAAGTGAAATGGCTGTATGCCTCATATCCATTATAAAACTTTAGATAAGTTGGAAAAAAACTGATAAGATATGATATGTAAGGCATGATGTCCAACCAGTACTCTTAATTCATATCACATTACGTACAGTATGTTGTATATGCAAAGTAAATGCTGGTATAATTTTTTAAAATTATAGCTATTTGCAGTTGTTGTTTTAGCAATACTTATAATTTGTAATTTGTTTTTATTTCAGCATTTTTCTGAAAGAACTTGTGAATTATGAACAACTTCCGGAAGATGTGGGACATTGTTTTGTTACTTGGGTAAGGTGTTGAGTTTTTTTGAAGTTTTTTGTTTTCAGGCATCATTTAGCGCAAACATGGTTCTGCGCCCCATAGTTAGGTACAGATGTGTAAAAAAATCTCTTTTTATAGATGCATGCAGATAGTCACGTGATTGTTTCTGATGATATTGAAGCTTGAGTGACTCTCGAAAAATGACAAAGTTAAATTTACTTCTCTGTGACACTTTGGTCCTGGATATATACAGAGTTATCAGTGTAGAATTTTCTCTGTTTTCTTTGCAGGCTGATAAATTCAACATGTATGTAACATACTGTAAAAATAAACCAGATTCCAGTCAACTCATCCTGGAGCATGCTGGGACCTTCTTTGATGTATGTTTCACTTTTGCTGTTCTGTGCATGTTTCTTAAGTTATACTCTTTTCACTTTGTTTCTGGTGCAATTCTGTATGATTATTATTATTATTTATTATTATGTTTAAATAAACACTGTAGTAATTTAGGAGACCATAATGGGACAATACACCCAACTAACAGACAGATGGAGCCATGGAGCTGTTTATTATCTGAACTGCAAAGTTTGTACTTGTATTCCCTTGTTCCACATTCCCTCTTGTCTACTGTTAGGCAGCGAGTCTAATTAATTACAGACATTACAGACTTTAGTGCTACTTCGTTGTAAGTCCATTACAAAATTTATGAACTCCTGTTTCTTAACAATGTAATTAATTCTGCAGGAAATTCAGCAGCGGCACGGCCTGGCCAACTCCATCTCCTCATACTTGATCAAACCAGTGCAGAGGATCACAAAGTATCAGCTCCTGCTGAAGGTACGCAGTGTGAGGGAGCACTTTTCAAGAGGCTCTGTTCCATTTTGCCTGGTTTGAGGTGGGAAACCGTGTTGCTTTCGCTTCTCGCAGCGAGCGCAATGAGCTTCGTTCGGCTACAATCTGGAGAATTGCTGAAAACCTACTGTATATGTAATTATGCAAATTTAAATAAATTTTTTGCTTGTATTGTTTCAAAATGTTTTCCTGGAAATGTATTACAGAATAAAAATATAGAGACAATGTCTTTGTCCAAATTCTCAGGCAAAATCCTCCCAATGAACTGTAGACCATGTACCTGAAGTCTTTTGTGGAGCTGCCCCTTTTGTCTGTATTGGCTGACGATTCTTATTCTCCGTACCTTTGAAATGCCTGTAATGCTCTTTTAACTTTCTTTTGAAACATTTTTTACATGCATTATTTACAGCAAACAGTGCCGCTTAAGTTCATTGCATTTCTCGCAGGCACATTTACACATGGTCAAATTTACACATGAGAACAATGTCAGCTATGCAAACTGCTCTAAAGAAAATGCTCCCCAGTAAGTTAATGGACCTGGAAACAAAGCAGCGGAGAGCGACGGACCTCTTATCGGAGCTTGCTACTCTGTGGGCAGGAGCTGCTGACGTGCTGCGAGGAGGGGAAGGGAGAAATCAAGGACGGCCTGGAGGTCATGCTGAGCGTCCCGAAGAGAGCCAATGATGCTATGCACGTCAGCATGCTGGAAGGTATGAGAAGAGGCTGTTTGTTGGAGCAGACAGAAGATCTGGGAAGCAAGTGGCCAATGTTTCACGGCAGCACTCTGCAGTTAGAACATCATTCCATTAGGGTTCGCACAGTGGCTCACAGGGCTAAGGCCCCTTTAGCCAGCACAGCCGTGGCCTAGCAGATTGCACACTGAGTCTGAGATGTTTCCTTCTGAAGAGCCCTAGCGAGAGAGCAAACCTGGAGACTGGAGGACTGACCAGTCAGGGTATCTCTTCTGATGGCTATGAAGCACCTTTCCCGAGCAATCTCTCGCCCGCCTGCTGTGTAACTCCTCCGATCAGCACGGCACTGATGATTTGCACCTCAAAGAGAGATTTTACTCATGCACGTGGAAACGGCACGAAAAAATATTCAGACTCATATATCCTGTGAAAATATTAAGGTTCAGTTCACAGTTAATCCAAGACTGTCCGTTCTAGAATTGGTCTGGCAGCTTTGGTGACTGGTGTTGAATAATCTTACAGAACTCGCTGAGTACTCTATGATGTTACTTCCTGTAGGATTTGATGAGAACCTTGACGTCCAGGGGGAGCTCATCCTTCAGGACACCTTCCAAGTGTGGGATCCCAAATCCCTGATCCGGAAGGGCCGGGACCGCCATCTCTTCCTTTTTGAGATCTCGCTGGTGTTCAGTAAGGAGATCAAGGATTCGGCAGGACGCACCAAATATGTTTACAAGAATAAGCTGCTGGTAGGATGAGGCCTTCCTGCTGCTCATGTTGTCCCGCTTCCGCTCATACACATACACACAGACAAATATACAGGCACAGCATGCAATAAAAGTCCTTTATACTGGAAGCTACAGGGAAACCACCTACTGCATGAGTGTGTTCCAGTGAGAGCTATAGAGTTTGAATTTCCAATATCTTAAACGTTTTCAGTTTTTGCTATCGTGACTTCAAATAATAATAAAGCGGTTATTATAAGTCATGGTTAGAATAAGCTGTTTGAGGTGTACGTGCTTTTGGACACAGGTTGAGGTGGGCAGCAGCGTACAGGTTCCATTTTGGGTGAAAACATGGTGATTTTTTTATGATGAGATATCAGAGTAGCAGCGTGAGGTTCTGCATGCACCGTTTCAAAGATGAACGTGGAATCACTTCCAAAAGGGGGGTGAGGAAGGACGCCAGTGACCCAGATACGTAACAGGCACGGTGCGCTTTCCCCCAGGCCCCACAGTCCGGAGAAGATAAATGCTACAGGATGAGACTGCCGGGAGTTAATGTTGCAGTGAAAAGGAAATGCACGGCTGTATTTTTGCTGGCTGAGATGCCATCCCTCCTTATGTAAAGCAGGGTTTCAGAGGCAGCTTTTCTGGCTCTGGGTCTGTTTGCCCCCCCCACCCATTGGCCTCATCAGAGATTCAGCAGGTGCGCTCCTGAGTCGTCCACACCTGTCAGTTCAGCCTTCCCAGTGGAGCGTGAAACAGCCTGAGACCTGGGGATGGGGGGGGACCAAAAAAGGGATTAACGGGAACGAGGGTGGGGGCCAGTAGGTTATTCGAGGGTGATGTGAAAACGTGGGGTCTCGGTGTAATGAAAGACCCTCGGCGCCGATCTGTGTCAGGGATTAGAGTGCTTCTGAATCGAGGCTGCGAGATCCAAACACACAGCGGGTGCTGAATGTCTGTAATGTGAAGCAGATGGGAGAACTTTGAAGCCTTAATCAAAACTCCCATTCATAATGTATTAATGATGAAAGAATATGTGCGTGTCCGGGGCCAACTGTTCCGCTCATCTGAATACGGTCCTGGGGGGAAACAGGGAAATGAGATTTTACATTTATAGTCAGTGTTGTACAGCACACGTTTCTTTGTCTTAGCTGCGGGCTTAGTATTTTGAATATTCAAATGGATACACCTTCCAGGAGGCAGATGTCGCATGACATCTAATCAAGTACAGGATCTTTTATTCACCCAAACTCGTACATGCAGGTTTAGCTGGATTTTGAGTGTTCTTGAAGATTTTAAACGGTTTACTGTTATAAATTGTCTTCTTCAAGAAGTACAAGGCAGTTTTCCTTTCAATACTCCCACTTCACTGGATATATGTATAAATGAGAAATAAATACATAAATTAGAGCTAATATCAGATCAGTTAAAAGGGAAATTTCAGTGATCTTTGTATATGTTTGTGATGTTAGTTTCTCTATTTACCTGTTTTCAGACATCAGAACTGGGAGTAACAGAGCACATTGAGGGGGATCCTTGTAAATTTGCTCTGTGGGCTGGAAGGACCCCTTCGTCTGACAATAAAACTGTTCTCAAGGTATGGCCACAGTCATCCTGGTGTCTTTGTCATGCATCTCAGAATACTTTTCCATGCTGCCAGGAGGCTTTTTTCCCAGGGTGTAATCTCAAGTCATCTTAATTTCATCATCTTGGGCTCCAACAGTGTGCATGCACTGCAGTAAAGTAAAGCTAACGATGGCCCGAGTTCCACTTACGTACAAATATTATACTTTTGCGTCTAGTACAAGGAATCTCTGCTTGACACTGAACACTGAAATGGAGTCGAAGCCATTATGGCTCAGTGCTGTTCACTCTGACGCTTGAAGCGACCTTGCTGCAATGGGTGTTTCGCCATAACCCTGTCGGAGTGCCAGTAGCCAAGTAACCATGTTGTCTATATGTCAACTGCACTGATTCAGGACCACAGGTCATTCAGTGAAAAGTTTAAAAAACTTGACTGTCTGTCTGTAGGCATCAAATATCGAAGTAAAGCAGGAGTGGATAAAGAACATCCGGGAGGTAATTCAAGAGCGAATCATTCACCTGAAGGGGGCGCTAAAGGAGCCTATCCACTTACCAAAGACTCCCGCTAAGCAACGCAACAGCAGCAAGAGGTGAGCATCTGCCACCCCAGGGCTGCCTGCGGGTCGTGTTACGCGAAACATCGGTGAAGTTGTTAATATGTACTATACCATGAGTTCTAGTGACTCACACAATTTTACTGTTAAAATTAGACACGTACGGCAGCTAAATAAAATACAATGAAATAAATAATCACTTTTTAGTTTAGATGTTTGATATTTAGTATGTCACTTACTAGAAATTGGTTGGACACAGAACACCTGTTTGAGCACCTTTACTGTGACACTGAAGTGACTTAATTGTCTCACACACACTGAAACTGCTCATCCCCAAGTGGGGTCGCGGTGAGCCGGAGCGTAAACCGGCAGCACAGGGCGTAGGGCTGGAAGGGGAGGGGCCACACCCAGGACAGGATGCCAGTCCATCACAAGGCACCCCAAGTGGGGTTCGAACCCCCGACCCGCCAGAGAGCAGGCACGGGCCAAACCTGCTGCACCACCACACCTCCCATGACTTAATTGTGCTGTTTTTTCAGTGAATTTGGAAAGATGAATCTCCCTTCCATTTCACAAAAAAAAGAGTGCTATTTTGTATATACCGAGTCCATAGTCCTGGATATGTTTCTAATGTGCATTGTTGCTCCTCAGGGAAGCTGGAGACGATGCGGACAGTCAGGGTGATGGCAGCAGTCAGCCGGACACCATCTCCATTGCCTCCAGGACATCGCAGAACACAGTGGACAGTGACAAGGTAACACGAGCCACTTCCCTTTCACTGCGCATTATCTCCAAACTCAAATCCAGCCACATATGATTCATTTTAACCGCTTGCCTTAATTTCTTAAGAGTTACCTTAACTGCTGCCTTACAACATTGGTTGTTTACTAAGTTTGACAGCGCTGTCCTTTTTTTTTACCTTGAGTTATGACTACATACAGTTGGGATACCAGCAAACAAGCGCAGTCTTTAACATTTTCATTTGAGCTGAGCACGTTCACCTGACATGATCTTAAAAATGGTGATAAAAAAATTAATAAAAGTAAATGATACTGTGTCAAAAAATGACATCAGTCATTTTTTGTGACAAGAATAATGATGGCACAAAGTGGAATTTTATTATAGACATCACACCCCATAAACATCCTTCAGCATTAAGAGATGAAGCATGCAGCATAGGTTTTAAATACACATATTTTGTTACCTGAAGGCTGCCAGTTCGATTTCAAAAAGGGGCCCTGCTGTTGTACCCATGAGAACTTTATTTCAACTTAATTTTCGTTAATGACTAAAATTGTAAAATATTTCAGAAAATGGCCTCAGTTTAGCGGTAAAAGACAAAATAAAAAATAAAAATAAAGACGAAACACTGCACACACGCACAGAGTGACCGGCGCACGTATTATTTTACACATGAAAGCACCGTCCCAGTCACGCATGGTCTTGTTTATGAGCAGCAGCCGCGCTCGCTTTTCTGGGAGTGTGCAGTTAGCCAGTGTTTTTCCTGGGAGCATTCCGTCGTGTTGGTGATTTCGTGACCAGAGAGCAACCCTGGTCCTGTTACAGATGGACCCTGCCATTTTCTCATCACCCAGCCTGTGAAGCCTCTCAGGTCTAAGTGCACTCTGCTCTGAAAACTGATCCAGTTGCACATTTCACTCAGTGTTTTTGGAAAGCCATGAGGTTTTCCAGCCTCTATTTTTTGTAAAATCTATGCAATTTTTTTTTTTTTTGATGACATAAAGATGTATACAACATAGAGATAAAAAGGGACTGGACACACGGTGAATATGGCCTCGAAAAAAATGAAACGGTGTTTTTGGAAATAGTACCTGCTTGGTAGAAACCAGGCTGCAAATCCATTTTGGCAAGAACTTTGGCCTTGTATTTATCCCTGGGCAGCATGCTCCCTTTAATCTCCTCCAGTGTTTACAGCACACTGCGACTGAACCCTTTTTTCTCGCGTCACTGGGGTTCCTCATCAGAGCTCCGACTGTCCCTTGCTCTCGTTTCCGGGCAGTCGCACCGGTGCAAGAAGAGGGAAAGGAAAAGACATGCTTAACATGCATATGGCTTAACATAGTGACCTTTTTCGTGCATGAATTAGGGGCAGCAGGTAGTGTGCTGATTAGAGCCACCATCTTTGGAGTTAGAGGTTACTGGTTTCAGTCCCTTCTCAGGCAAGTTATATGCCCTGAGCTGCTCAAGTTAAAGAAAAAATACCCAGCTATAAAAACGGGTAAATAATTGTAAGTAGCTTTTCCTTGGAAGTTGCTTTGGAACAAAGGATCAGCTAACTCAAATTGAAATGAATATACTTAATTAAGGGGGTGCGGTGGCGCAGTGGGTTGGACCGCAGTCCTGCTCTCCGGTGGGTCTGGGGTTCGAGTCCCGCTTGGGGTGCCTTGCGACGGACTGGCGTCCCGTCCTGGGTGTGTCCCCTCCCCCTCCGGCCTTGCGCCCTGAGTTGCCGGGTTAGGCTCCGGTTCCCCGTGACCCCGTATGGGACAAGCGGTTCTGAAAATGTGTGTGTGTGTGTGTGTGATTACCTGACTTCCATGTGATTGGCTGTTAATATCATTATGACCACACACACAAACATTGACTGAAACCGCTTATCCCAGGCAGGGTCGCGGTGAGCCGGAGCCTAACCCGGCGGCACAGGGCCGAAGGGGGAGGGGACACACCCAGGACGGGACGCCAGTTCGTCACAAGGCACCACAAGCGGGACTCGAACCCCAGACCCGCCAGAGAGCAGGCATAGGCCAAACCCACTGCACCATCAAGCCCCATTGTTATGAGCAGAAAACTACAAAAAATTAAAACCACAAAAACTGTCAAACGTACATATTTGACACATTTTACTTACAGTGTATGAATGGCAAGAGTTTTTCCTGTTTTCTCTTATGCTTGTCTCAGTCAGTTGTTCCTTTTTGTAGAAATGTTTCAAAGCCATTTGCTTTTTTTTGCTGATGGTAGACAGCATGCTGTTGCATACAAACACAAGCTGTACAATTTGACCGATGGCTCATCCACCTCCTCTTTGTCCTCCTACTCCTCTTCCTCACAAACAGGGAATTTTTACCCTGACACTTGGAAGTCTTCAGAGCCTTCACTTTCTGCAAGCTTGATATTCTGTAGGGGGGGCGCAGTGGGTTGGATCGGGTCCTGCTCTCCGGTGGGTCTGGGGTTCGAGTCCCGCTTGGGGTGCCTTGCGACGGACTGGCGTCCCGTCCTGGGTGTGTCCCCTCCCCCTCCGGCCTTACGCCCTGTGTTACCGGGTAGGCTCCGGTTCCCCGTGTCCCTGTCTGGGACAAGTGGTTCTGAAACTGTGTGTGTGTGTGATATTCTGTAGCGTAGGCCAATGATAACAAATGGAATGTTCTAGAAAGCCCTTTCCAGTGGTCCATCTCCGATTCCGCCAGTAGGAAACCTTTCGTTCACACACATTCACTTTCTGAATGTAATTAAGACCATGAAAGGCAAGGATTTGATTACCAAGGAGGATTTTAACTGAGCACCTCAAATATGCATAGAAGTCTAAGAAGAAGATAAGTTCTGATACACTGCTTACATTTATTATGTGTGTTATGACTACTGACATGATAAGGATTTCTCACTGTGTTTCAGTGTTTGATCTGGGCTTTTGTGATCGTAGGTTCTTTTAAATCTTCACTGAACGGGCATCGCTCTTAAACGGTTTTTGCTGGTGGATGTGCCCTTTTTGGAGTAGTGTGCTATACAAAGCCAGCATTTTTCTCTGCCTCACTTTCTTGGCCATCACCACATTGAACTGAACAGGCTGAATGGCTTTTTTTCATTAGCGTTTGCAAAGCAAATCATATGAATCAAATGAATTAGCTCTTCCTCTCAGGCTGCTATAACAGGCCCATTCGGTGAGTATCACCGTTGCATCCGGGGGTCACAAGATTGTCCTCGTGCTCCCTCTCCCGTGCAAGGCAGCGTGCTCAGGATTCTCCCTTCCCTGGCTCGCTGTCCCACCGCCCCGGTTCACCAGGATCCCTCTGGCGGGGCACGGGCTGCTGGGCTGGGCGTGAGACCGTGTTGGTGTACCCGACGCCCAAAAGGAAACTGGGTATTTTTACTGCTTCCTTGGCTTTACGTGCCTGAAGAGGAGTCGATCCAGAGCCACCATGCCAAAGTGGATGAGCTTTAAACTGTGCAGGGATAGCATACGTGTAAGTTACAGCAGAACATCTTTGGGATTATAAATAATTAAAATGTACAAACACTGTGGTATCTACATTACTAATTGTGCTTGTGATAGTTTAGCTGGATTTGCTTCATAATGGATTGTATTTCCTTAAATGATTTTGCAATGCTGAAATATCCATGCAGATGTACGAAGGATCATTTTGGCAGAGTTTTTGAAAGATTATATTTAATAGATGTGTGTTATTTTTCACTTACTGAGGCTAGAACTTTGAACAGTCCCAGCTGACTAATGGCATCCTCTGTGCCTTGGCTTACGTTGCATTTTAAGAAAGTCTTTTGGATCCCAGTCCAGTTCGTCTGGAAATTTTGGCCAGGGGATGTACCGCATAGTGTGAAAATTATTTTTTAAAGCATGACTGGCCTTCAGAGAGCAGCTGAAGATATGTATCTGAATCCATTTCAGAAACAATACATTAACACAATGCTTTAGGGTTTTTGCCAGCTCAGCAAATTCTTTTAGTAAACCTTTAGACACACAGTTGTTCATTCTAAAGAAAGGTAAAATTTGTGCGTTGTTATACATAGATTTTCCATATTTGTAAAACATTTAGTCTGTTACATAGACTGTGTGCGCTATATTGTACATGGGGTGTTACTAATCATTACTGTCATATTTGACAAGAATATTATCTATACCGGGGGTGCGGTGGCGCAGTGGGTTGGACCGCAGTCCTACTCTCCGGTGGGTCTGGGGTTCGAGTCCCGCTTGGGGTGCCTTGTGACGGACTGGCGTCCCGTCCTGGGTGTGTCCCCTTCCCCCTCTGGCCTTACGCCCTGTGTTGCCGGGTAGGCTCCGGTTCCCCGTGACCCCGTAAGGGACAAGCGGTTCTGAAAATGTGTGTGTGTGTGTGTGTGTATTATCTATACCATGCTATAACATCTTATCAGTTTGGTCAACAGATATAGCTGTTTATCAGTGTTTATATTTTTCTTTTTGTACAAGCAGATGCTCCACAAAGTCCCGAAGCATTATTTTATTGGGATTTTAAACTTTAAATTAAATATATGTCATTCGGGACTCTGCATGAAAGGATCTCAGTTGAGCAGACATGCAAACCTGGGCACTGTTTACCCTTTTGTGATGCAGGCCTATTGTTACCAGGCAACCAGTCCTCGCCATGGCTGAAAAAAGAGTCCCAATTTTTGTCTGGTCCGTTGGCATGGCAGCTAAATACATTTTCTCTGTTTCTTTCTCTGGCTCAATAGTGAGATATGCATCAGCTAAACAGATCCATAATCTCAGCTGAGCTCTGAATTGCTCATTCAGTAGCTCTGTCTAGCACTGGGAAATGTGGTAAACAAAAGTACAGAGTACAGTTAATATAGAAAGCCTGTTCTGTCTTTGGCTATATTTCATACCTGTGTATTGCTATATATAAATCCAGTCAAACTCTGACCATTTCATTCTGCATCTTCTGGAATAGTATATGATTTATGTTCACAGAAACAGATTTGCATTTGGTTTTGAACTAACCGCATTGGTTTCAAAAACCAAAAGGGGGTGTGGCACTTTGGGAGGTTTACTCCTCTCAGTACCTTTGCCCAGCTCTGTTCCCAGAAATAGCAGTCCTTTTTGACCAGACTGTCTGAACGCAGTCCACTGTGGTGCTGGAAATCCAGACAGTTCACCATTTCCTGAGTTCACATATTCTCGAGCCTTCCATTCAAATACAGTCTGGCTCCACAAAAATGTATATTTTAAACTAGAATAAATAAAACACTCGCTTATTGACACAATAAGTTTAGATAAAAGTGGTTTTTCTTTAAAAACAGCTCTAGATAATGCATTAAATAGTTTTTTTTTTTTTATTTGTTTTGTGTTTTTTTCAGATTTGTTTTTATTTTCTTAGTCTGTGGAATATGCAGAAGAGTGCCCAAGATATATTTTGGAATAATTTTTTCCTTTGACTGATTAACTGCAGAAGACAACTGGGTGTCTGCAACATGGAACCATAAACTGTATACCATGAAACTGCTGAAGCAAACAGATACATGATACAATACAAGGGCAAACATTTACTGTGGTCATCTGGGGTGGTCATGTAGACATTGTCTAAGAAGTTCCAAAAGGGTGACCAGATATTCCAGAATTTATTTGGACTATTATACGTTTCCAGGGTTAACTGCTCAGGGACTGCTCAGCTTGAATATTTTACGAGTTCTTTCCTGTATCCTTTCCATAGTCCAATCAATTCTGTTGCCAGTGCAGTTTCCATTAGTATTTGGATGTCAAGAGACTTTTTAAAATAATTGTAATGGTTTAAAAATTACGGTTTCCAGCTTGTTTTGTCTTGTGAAATCCACAGCTTGTTTTGTCTTGTGTCTTGTGTGTGGAGAGGAGGTTTTACAAAGAATTTTCATTTGGAAAAACGCACATATTCCTGCCAAATGACATCTTCCAGATGACATATATTTATTCTCTAACACCTCATATATACATACTATCATTTCCTTGTCAATAAACACAGACAGTTCAAGCACCATCTGGTTGGTAGGACTTCCAGTCATTTGTGCATTACTAGCTTTTGCCTGATTTCTGTTTTAAGCAAAACCCATAGAGCCCATCTAAAGTCACAGAATGCGGCTTAGCGTATTTCTGCAAATCTGTGTCAAATTCAGTAAGAATTATTACCTTGTAAAGAGATTTCATTTGATTTGCCAGGTTCTTTTTAGATTTTAATTCGATCCAGTCTCGGGGCACATGAGTCAGTGCTTTTGTGTCTTTCTCTGTAATTGTCATATATGCCTATAGCTAGTTTTAGCATGAAGCTACAAACTGTAAACTCCTAAATAACAGTGGAAACGTTGTCTTAGTACTGCCCTTGGTTTATGGGTCTCGTGTGCTCATTTTCGTTACACGTTAATTTAGAAGTAATTTCTTTTCTATAGCGTTGCGGTGACAATAAAACGCAGCATTTAAAGTGATAACTAATTTGTCTGTCCGCTGTAGTGAAACGCCCTTGAATTAACATGCATGTGTGACACAAGTGATAGTTTGTGTAGCTGAAGCCAAACCAAAACCAGATGCTACTCGGTAGCACCCTTGCCGAATCGCCAAGCGTAGGCTGTTTGTATTGCATCGAAAAGGTTCGTATTTAAAAGGTGCAACTCGACTTGCACCGCCTGCTTCCTGCAGGTGCATCCACACCTGAGGTTGAACGGTAGTTATCGCTAATGTATGGAAACTTCTTTAAAGTGTTGAAATTCTCTGGTAATCTAATATTAAACATACAGAAGTGTAGTCTTGGTCTCTTTAGCATGAAGTAGGGGAATGAATTTCTGCATGCTGTCTCACTGCACTCGCTGTTTAAGAGCAATGGATCTGACTTGTTTGTTGTCACGTGAAAAATGAATATAACCTCTTGAGTGGTTTGATGTGCCACTGAGCCCCACAGTAATAAAAAGAGACCGTGTCACTCAGTGTAATAAGCTGAAACGGGTTGCCGTGTGTGTTAGGATGGGAGGTGGATTCTACAGCTGACACCCACTGACCAGCAAAGCTCTGCACTGTCTTGGGCCCAAGCCGTGTGCAGTTTACACTGGTGGTCGAACCCTAGTCCAAGCTTATGAGCTCACCACAGATAAACTTTTAAACTCTTAAGCACTGTATTGTACAAGCCTTGACACTGTAAGCTGCTTTGCACATAGATCTCAGATAAATATAGAAGGCTAACAATGACAAGAATAATGTTTCTGCACCTGTATGATTAACAATATTAAAGCAAATCGGTTACTAATAATTCCAGTGTTAAGACCTGGTCAGGATATTTCTGTAGGGATATTCTCTATACAAGTGTGTAATGTCTTACGTGAAATATTTATTTTTTATGCTCTAGCTTTCGATCTGATAAGGTTTTTTTGTTGGTCGTTTCCAGTACACATCTGATGGCTATGTCTTTTTCTTGGAGATAATGAAGAACAGCAGGAGATAAATGGGTGAGGTCTAGTGCCATGGATGCACTGACTTAGTTATGCAAAATTAGTAAATGAAATACAAAGGAACTTTTGAATCAAGTAACAGATGCCAAATGAACATTTTCAGTTTTTATGCTGCTGTGCTGTGTTTAGTGTTCTAAAAACATTATGCAACAAGAAGAAAATAATAGTAAATTCCTCAGGGGAATAAGACAGTATAAAGAAAGTACACCCACACCGTTCAATAGACACAAACTGACACACTTCCGTACACTTTAGGGCATACTTGTGTAATCAGCTTTTTTGTAAAGGAACACTCATGGAAGAGGGTACCAGTGCCATTATGGCACCCATGGAGGGTGAAAGTATGGCACGTAAATGTTGGAGTAGCAGACTGGTGTAAGAGAGACACTCTCAGTCCTCAGCTCTCTGAGCTAGTAATGCACAGGGAGTGACTAATTGATTATACCCCAGGGAAAACCATAAACTAAATTAAACTTTTTTATTGCATGGGATTTTTCCTCTGCAGAATTCATTTTGAAGTCATTATGTTGTTTTTTGTTGTGCTTGTTTTTCATGGGTTGTGCAAACATGGTCAGGTGCCCCAGTGTTTTCTTAGTGAGTATCCAGTTAGATCGAACATTTTAATGCAATGTCTGATGACAAACATCCATAATTATGTATGTGAATCAGTGCAGATTACATTTGCAGATATGCAGATAGCCACGGACGACTCAAGTCAAACTGGAGGGAACATTTAACTGTGCCATACATTAATCTGGATTCATTTTTTTGAATATTGACCTGTTTGACATGGTTTTGCCTCCATTGCCTACAGGGAGAGTGTTTGCAGGAACCAAATGTAAGTGATAAACCCCAGTGGACCAGCAGTCTATTTCCACAGCTACAGTTTTTATAACATTTGTTTCACTTTCGCCTGCACCAGAATTCCATCCCTCCGAGCTTTTGGGACTCTAGCAATCGTGCTCCTGCGCTCGGTGTTGCATCACACATTGAGAGATGGATGAGCGGAGGAGTCGTCTGCTCCCCCGTGCGAAACTCACACGCTCGTGATTAGCAGGGGCCATCTATCATTGAGTCAAGCATCTCTCCATTAATGTGCTGCTTCTTTGCTGCATTCTTACAGCCCCGATTCTGTTCAAAATGTAGCAGGAAACATTTTTTGGTAGAAGTTCTGCTTCATCACGCACCTGGCTGAATTAATGTATAAATCCACAGTTCTTCTCTCTACCTGTTTTTCACTGTCAGTGGTGAGAACTCAAGGACATTGAGCTGTGGTGAAGTTCACACTGCATTGCATGGGTGCGAGAGTGAGGTCTGGGTGGGAACAATAATATGTGGGGAAGGTCAGTAAGAAGTTAAATCACTATTATGCACTAGATATCCAGCCTACGTGATCTATAACCACTGTTTTTTTTTTTTTTTTTTTATTATATCAGTTTCATGTAATTTTAATCCGAAGAAATCTAATTGGTCACTTAAGATCCAAGATTACAGTTTAGGTTACAGGTTTACAGTTACAGGTTAGCTGTGTGTTATGAGTTATAAGTATGAGTACTGAAAGCTAGATGCCTTTTTGCAACTGCTGCCTTACACTTGGTGCTTACCGTGCTCCAGTCAAAATTACCCTGCTGTATACAGGAGTAAATCATTTTAAGTAATTTGACATTACAAGTCTTTTTCGAGAAAAGCTTCAGCTAGACAAATAAATGTATATTAATAAAGAACAGTTCTACTAACTAAGTCTTTGAGACTATAGAACCATTTTAATGTGGTTGCAAATTTGTGACTTAAGAGAAGTAGCAGCTTTGATCATGGAGTAAAATTGTATTAAAATTGTGTTTTCTACAAAGCAGTTATTTTTATAGATCGCTGTGGCCTTTTTTTGTTTTGTGCATGTAAAAGAAGGTTGAGGAAAGCAGAACCTGAAACACTTCAGCTGTACACGCCTTAAACGTTTCCACTGGTATTTTTATAATTGAACAAGGGCAGGAATCACTGTTCTGCTGTCAGTGTCCCTTGCTGAAGTTTACACACTGCATCCCGGTTTGAGGGACCAGCTTTGTTTCTCTGCTCCAGCGTCTGAATGGAAAACACTGGGATGTGGCCCAGAGTGAAACTGAGACCTTTTCTCATTCCATGGGTGTAACTTTGGTTTTGGGAGTGTAGCGGTTTGCTCTTCAGTAAGTCAGTGAATCCCTGTCCCTCTCACTTCGGCAGCTCTCCGGAGGCTGTGAGCTCACCGTGGTCCTTCAGGACTTCAACGCCGGCTGCGCCAGCGAGCTCAGCGTCCAGACGGGCCAGACCGTGGAGCTGCTGGAGCGACCGAGCGAGCGGCCCGGCTGGTGCCTCGTGCGGACCACCGACCGCAGTCCCCCGCAGGAGGGCCTGGTTCCCAGCAGCACCCTCTGCGTGTCGCACTCACGCAGCAGCGTGGAGATGGAGTGCTTCTTCCCCACAGGCAAAGGTAAGGTCGTGTCCCGCCTCACCACAACTCCCGTTTGCGGCTGCAGCGGTTTCAAAGGAAAGACGAGGGTGTGTGCTTCGCTGGCACTCGCCACACCAGCTATCAAGTGTCTTTCCTTATTTTTTCAGTCTTTGTCTTTTTCCTCAATCTCAGCGTCCTGTCGCTGTTTTGCATAGTTATGCAGAACAGAAGCAAGTAACATGCACTTTTTGAAAACAGTCTTTGCATTGTGATCATTTAATATTGGAAATAATTATTTTATTAAAGGGCCTGTAAAGAAGGTAATTAATAAGCATTTTACAGAACACGAAAGTCATAATGTAATGCAATGCTTTTATGACTTTTGTGAATTTTTCTAAATGTTCCAGAGTATTATATTTTTTTTTTTTTTTAAGTTTCACTGATCCCTTTATCATCATGTTGGGTTGATTTTTCTTGATTAGTCTGGAAACTGTTCTTTGAATCCCTCAGAGGGAACAGTTAAAATTTGTACAGGAGGGAATAACAAATCTCTGCTTAGAAACTAAATCCTTTTTTTAATTGTTCTTGACATTTACCCAGAATTTTGCGATTTTCTGTCAGAAGCACTCCAAACACACTTAAGTGAGTAAGAGTAGCGGGCTTTTTTGAAAGTAGAGATCTGTCAGAGCTTTGGCTCTCTGTGAACGGCTTCCTTTTTGGAACTAGAGCTTTGACACTTCACAGCACTTGACAGATACAAGGGCTGGCGTTCAGAAATACAGCAGAAAGGCTATTGGCAAATCTCAAATAAAGGCCAAGGGGACATTGTTGATTAAAGTTCTGAGACTGATATTATTTAGTAGACTTGGAATTATTTAGTTTTTTTTTTTTTGTAGTTCTTTTTTTGAAATATACCCATTTTAAAAGAAGTAGAAAAGTCAATGCAAACTATTTCATTTTTGATGTAACCTGTTCATGATTAATCTGTATTTTTTTCATTCGTACCTCAAGCTGCATTTCTTTAGTTGCAGCTTTTTTCAATTTATGTTTCTGTCGGGGGTGCGGTGGCGCGGTGGCGCAGTGGGTTGGACCAGGTCCTGCTCTCCAGTGGGTTTGGGGTTCGAGTCCCGCTTGGGGTGCCTTGCGACGGACTGGCGTCCCGTCCTGGGTGTGTCCCCTCCGGCCTTACGCCCTGTGTTACCGGGTAGGCTCTGGTTCCCCGTGACCCTGTATGGGACAAGCTGTTCAGAAAATGTGTGTGTGTGTTTCTGTCAGTTCCCTTTATAATCTAACCAGATGATTTCAACTGTAGGGTCTTATATTTCACGCTCGTCTGTCAAAGCAGTATAGTCCCTTCAGTCTGAAATGCAGATCAGAATGATTGTGGATCAGATTCCTGTGAAACACAGGCTGGATTCTCATTTTCTGATTTTCAGCTTCTCGTCAGTGTAGTAAATTGCTCTAGAGGGTATATGGCCACAGCTTGATTTAAAGCTTATTCAGTGTCATTTCACCTGTAGCAAATTGCTGTATTTTAATGGAATGTGCCTGTTCAGTAACCTACCGAAATTTAGTAGAAATGGTGTAAAAGTAGAAATTGGTAAAGCAACTTGTTAGAATCAGAGGCCATTATTAGGGGTAGTCAACCCCTTGTTGAATGAGCTACTTGTCACTTTTTCCTTTTTCCACTAGCCAGTAACTTGCAGCCTCCTGACAGGTAAGTAGGACATGCAAACCTTTCTTCAGTAGGATAAATGAAGGTCTACTGGTCACAAAGTTTGAGCCTCCACTAGAAATGTGCCTCTGACAGAAGTCTGTTACTGTTTGTGGGACTTCCTGCGTCTTCAGCACCTCATTTCCTTTGTTTTGTGATTGAAAATTTCAAACATCCTTTAAAGAGCTTTTCAAGCCATACATGCAAAAAGCCTTTCTATTCCTGTGTATCCTGACTGAAAAAAAAATGTTAAAAATACCTCTAAGAAGGACGTGAAGGGAAGGGAATTTAGTAATATTTACTGGACTTCCTTGTAGAGGCTGCTGGAGACAGAGGACTACAGATGCAGTGCAGTTTAAGGAAGAAAACCACAAAGACTAGAACTCCATGAGTCATAAAATGATAGAATTGTCTAGATGAGATGACAGAACATGATAAACAAATGGTCTTAATGTCTTACTCCCAAGTCCCCATTTTCTTCTGCTTGATTTTAAGTGTTTTCGTTTTGAACTGGGCATTTACATTTACATTTAAATTTATTAATTTAGCAGACCCTTTTCTCCAAAGCGATGTACATCTCATAGAAAATACAATTTGTGCATTACCTAAGGAGAAAGACGAAGTTGCAGACGTGTGATTCTTAAGAACAGTTAGTTTCTTTCACCATATGCACCGATGTTCATCACACAAGTAGCTGCATAAAACTTTATCAGAATATAGATGATATTTAGTTAGTTTATTATTTATTTATTATTATTTAGTTCTTAATATAGGTGTGCAATACTTTTCCACTCAGTCTTTTATTGCCTAATTGTTTCTGCATGCGTGGTTATTGAAGCCAGTTTGTTGTAATGTTGGCATGATTTCTTCCCAGCCTTCACTGGTAGACAAGTAGTGAGTGTTTCACATTGAGGATAACAAAGAAAAAATTTATATTTGTGAGGACTGGTTTATATTGAAGTGCGATTAAAGATCTGGAGGCCCATGAAAACTGTATGCAGAACTTTTATGTAGTAAATGGGATCTTCAGAGATGGCATATACACTGCCTGGCCAAAAAAAAGTCTCACACACTAATATTTTGTTGGACCGCCTTTTGCTTTGATTACGGCACGCATTCGCCATGGCATCATTTCGATAAGCTTATGCCATGTCAAAACATTTATTTCCGTCCAAAGTTGCATTAATTTTTTGCCAAGATCTTGTATTGATGATGAGAGAGTCGGACTGCTGCAAAGTCTTCTCCAGCACATCCCAAAGATTCTCAATGGGGTTAAGGTCTGGACTCTGTGGTGGCCAATTCATGTGTGAAAATGATATCTCATGCTCCCTGAACCACTCTTTCACAATTTGAGCCCGATGAATCCTGGCATTGTCATCTTGGAATATGCCCGTGCCATCAGGGAAGAAAAAATCCATTGATAGAAAAACCTGGTCATTCAGTATATTCAGGTAGTCAGCTGACCTCATTTTTTGGGCACATAACATTGCTGAACCTAGACCTGACCAACTGAAGCAACCCCATTTCATAACACTGCCCCCCAGGCTTGTATGGTAGGCACTAGGCATGATGGGTGCATCACTTCATCCACCTCTCTTCTTACCCTGATGCGCCCATCACTCTGGAAGAGGGTAAACATGGACTCATCAGACCACATGACCTTTTTACATTGCTCCAGAGTCCAATCTTTATGCTCCCTAGCACACTGAAGCCTTTTTTTCCGATTTGCCTCACTGATAAGTGGTTTTATTAAGGCTACACAGCTGTTTAGTCCCAATCCCTTCAGTTCTCTTCACATTGTGCATGTGGAAATGCTCTTACTTTCACTATTAAACAGAGCTGTGAGTTATACTGTTGTTTTTTTACGATTTGATTTCACCAAGCGTTTAAGCGATCTCCGATCACAATCATTCAAAATTTTTTCCAACCACATTTCTTCCTTGAAAATGATGGTTCACAACTATCTTTCCAGGTTTTAATAATGCGTTGGACAGTTCTTAACCCAATTTTATTAGTTTCAGCAATCTCCTTAGTTGTTTTCTTTGCTTGATGCAGACCAATAATTTGACCCTTCTGAAACAGAGTAACATCTTTTCCACGACCACAGGTTATGTCTTCCAACATGGTTGTTTAAAAAATGAGAAGCTACTCACTGTATCGCTTAGGGTTAAATAACTTATTGCCAGCTGAAACGTATTAATCACTACAGTAATTATCTAATGGAAGGCTCTTACCTATTTGTTTAGTTAAATCCAGTTGGTGACTTTTTTTTTGACAGGCAGTGTATCTCACTGAACTAATCTATCCTACTAGTTTCACACACACTCACACACCGTCAGAAATCATGTATCCCAGGCGGGGTTGCAGTGAGCCGGAGCCTAACCCGGCAACACAGGGTGTAGGGCTGGAGGGGAAGGGAGCACACCCAGGACGGGACACCAGTCTGTTGCAGGGCACCCCAAGCAAGACTTGAACCCCAGACTCACCAGAGAACGGGACCCGGTCAAACCCGCTGCGCCACCGCACACCCCCTGCTAGTTTCAGCTGACTAAATTTCTTCAATTATGGAGGCTACTAGTGAGCTCGTGCCTTCATCCTCTACATGTATTAGCTCTGTATTTTCCACATCCACTGGGGAGTTTATTACACATCTTGACATGGAGAGAATGGCCTACTTTTGCAATGTGGTGGCAGAAGGCTGTGTAAATTTTAGCAGAGCACAGCCTGTGGTCATTTCTCCACAATGAAAGTAGCCCAAGGTATGACTCTTGGGCCGACTGAGAAAATGTGAGAAATACGAGTCATGCTAAGGTCAAAATGCAAATGTATTACTGTGTGTCATCAAAGATGGTTCACTCAGACTTCTCTGCTTGTGGTTTTCCTTTTGCCACCTGAATTCTGTAACATCAGCTTCAAAAATAGCTAGTTTTCATTGCCTTTAGTGTACTAGTATTCCTGTGACTATGCTGTTATTCTTCAAGAAAAAATAAATCCCTGTATTTGTCTTTATAATCAAGACTTTTCTACATTTTTGAGTTAGGAATAAATTACAAATTATTTTGATTGCAGTGTCGAAGTGCATCAGATTAAGTTATGTAAAGAGTCCAATGCCACCGGAACGTGCAGTTATGCTCAATCAATTGTGACTTAACTTTTGCACTTCCTTGGCAACTGTGCAAAGCTTGTCCAAAATGTTAGACATCCTCCAAGCAATACTATTACTGGAGGATCTCTCTCTAGGTTTACAGAGGTTGACCTATTCCGGTCCATCTTAGTGAGAACAATGGCAATGTGAATGCTGTGGCTGTAGATAATTATCCTCTGTGGAGTTTCCTTGCTTGTATTCCCCTTAATTCCCAGCCCTGTCTGTGTTAACAAACCATCAATACACCGGTGTGTCCCACTATATGGGCAGTGAACTGCTGATCACTTTTATGGTTATGATGCTGCTGAGAATAGGAATTGAGGCACACTGGCAGGGATAAATCTGCAGTACAAATGGGCCGAAAAGTAGGACAACCATGGTGCAGAGGACCTTGTCAGACAATGGGAGTCACTTTACTCCTTCTGAAAAATGGTCCAAAGAACAAGCCTCTCTTCCTTATGGTCTTTATCGGTTAACTTTACATTTGACTTGAGACTGATTCTCAGAAATGTTTCAGAATGAGCAAACTCATAGTAGTATGTCACGTACCCAGCTGTCATTGACCTTTGTGTGCATGCAGGTGTGTGTGTGAAAACTATTAAGTACCTTGAAAGACTTGTTTGTGATCAGCCGCTAAGTTATGTAAGGACTTTTTGTTTGATTTCATTTCCTTACGCACCACCTTCTGTTGTTTTTGAGGACATGGTTTAAAAGAGTATTTTACGTGTAACTATTGTGAAATTCATTTAGTTACTGTTTAGTTACCTTGGCTTTCGTACTCCTAAGCATAATTTTAAAACATGAGGAGAGTACTTATTCTTAAAAATATGCTTAGCTGTTTTTTTTTTCCCTTTGTTTTTCATATACTACAGCAGCCCCTGTCTATTTTTGTATTTGTGTACAGTATACTGTAAGTTCACTGAGTCTTATGAGGTATGTTTCAGTTCCTCTTAAAATTTAATATTCAAGTGTGTAAGTACTTATTAGGCATAGAAATTAAAATGTTACATTTAAGAAATTGAAACTGAGATTTAGAACAATAGGCATCCTATATGTAAAAGCCTGTCAGTGCTATGCCAGTTTCTCACAGCAGGATGACCAGCGTGGCTCAGAAGTGCATTTACAGTCTATTTGAAGCACAGTGTAACATAAATCTCTTCATCAAATCTCTTTAATCCTGTAATTTTACAAGAAGTGGTCGATGGTCCCGTAAGTGTTTAAACACCTCTCCCCTTGTCCCTCCCACAACCCTGGCTCCTCCCCAGGCAGTTGGTCCCTCCCCTCACGGTGGAGCTTAGCGCAATGAACTTAGAACAGTGGCTTGATGCCTGGGCTGCAGTGCACACTGCATGTGTGTCGCCCTGTCTCTCTTTTTTCCGTGGGTTTCTCGCTCTGCAATGAGCTAGTCTTTGAGCATGATGAAAAGCGGGAGGGAGTGCTGTTCCTGCCGCTTGTGCTGCGCCTGGTTTGTGGAAAAATGCTGCTGCTGCTGCTCCAGTGTGACAGGTGTGTAGCGTCTTGCATGGTAGGTTCTCAGAAGATTCAATGTACTCAACTTTTGGAATGGTGCTGAAATACGGGTAGGGGTGCCAAGGTTAAGTAATCGGAAGAGCATGTTGTTCTCATGGAAAAGAATCAATTAATCTCTATCAACCCAGGAAACATCTCTGCAAAGGACTTTTATGGGGTGCTTAATTTTTAATGATGGAAATGAGGTTTGCAGTAGTGATTTTCATCCTGCCATGCTGTGTAAATTAGTACATGTGTTTTCAGAGTTGTACTTTCATCAGTAGTCAGCGCAGCAAGAACTGTCAGTCTGCTTGTAACCTTATCATGTGCAGTGATTTATTGTGTAAACTGCACCGCTTATCAGCTCAGTGGATTTTATGAACAGTCCAGCACAGTACAGACATAACTGCGTTGTCTGTGAGAAAATGTTGGTCAAAGTGTAGCTGTATATCCAAACCACTTCAGTGATTTATATATTAGAATAATATTGAAATTTTCTGCATTGTAAAAATAGAAGGACTTCTGTGTAAAAAGGTGCCTCCATGTGTCGTAAATTGTTTTCTTGTGGTTTCACCTTTCAAATACGAGTCAAACATGTGAAGATACATTGCATGTTTTCTGTTGCTGAAATGAGAAAACTCCGATTTTGCTTTGCTATTGACTCTCCTTCGGAGTCACTTTGTTTGCACAGCTTGCTGCTTCCCTTTGGCCGGGGAGAGGACGCAGGCAAAGTAACCCTTGGCTCCACGCTGATGTGACCTAAAGTGCTCACTTATTATCCATTAACCTAGGAAGCCTCTTGCTGGTGCGAGAGGCAAGAAAAATTACCAAGATCATGAGCGCAGGCCCCTGGGGGAAATCAGCCGCCCTGGCACCACCGCAGTCTCTCCGAAGGCGGTCGCTTCGAAATGAATGATAAAACCATGCGAATGTTTACACTTTCCAAATAAGACCGTTTAAAACTGAAAGCTACAAAGGTTTATTTAACGATGGGCTTGAGCATGCTAATTTTACTTCATTAACATTACAAATTACAGTGTAAAGTTAATGAAGAAAATGAGCCTTCCGGCTGCCTATTGTTTTTGCTTCTAAACTTGGTGCTTTGGTTAATATTGTATAGCACTGCAGCACTGCGATAACTAAATCCAGCACAGCGCCCCTTTCATCTGACAAGGGCAGCTCTTTGAAGGTTCCCCCTAAGGGAAAATATTGTGATACGCAGGCACCCACAAACAGTGTCTGTTTCAAAATATCTAAGCTATGTAAGTAGACTATCAACTACCTTGCCCTCTTTGTAAGCACTTTTCCTGCTGTGGCTCTTTTCAACTTGGAGGAAAAATACCTAGAAAACAACTCTATTTGCTAAATCAGCAGAGCATTAATGTCAACATTAAAGACATTTTTGACTGCGGGTACATTTTCCAGGCTTATTACTAAAGGGACAACACACAGAGTATTCACGTTTTTAGATATTCCTGGTATGTGAACACATTATTGTTGTGTCATCAGTGGAAGAATGTGGAAGTGATTTGTAATGGAAAAACCGGTTTCATTCAATAATTTCCCATAAATGTGCAGAACAAAAGTCACTTCTGTTATGAATGATTTTGTATATACACACAACTGTAGTCTTTGTGAAGGAGTACATGAAATTGTACCATGCTGGCAGTGGTTGTGAAGAGGTTATAACAAGGCTTGTTATTAAATGGGGTGTGTTTTGTAGGATGTATGACTTTGTTGAGCGAGTCTGAAGTGGTGCAAGAGAGATGCTGGTACCATAGGAAGGTCAGGTCAGTGGAGTTAGTTTACCAGTCAGGGAGTAGAGCGTGTCAGTTCCTCACACTGTAAAGGAAGCGCTTTCCCCCTGGTGCATCAGTCCACGTAGGAGCCGCCAGCGTCCGATGGCAAAGCAGGTTGATCTGGCCTGGATGCTGCACCTTTCTGTTTGTGTTTTGGGTTCCACCTTTCAAGATTACAGAATCAGTGACACTTGGGATCCTGTTGGGAACTCTGTTGTTAAAAGGTTTCCTCCCTGCACTAGTGCTCCAGGAATTAACCGGTTTTAAAAACTGGCACGACTGCATGTTTTTCAGTTTACGAGGCCCGAAAGCATGCATACAAAAATGAAAGCATCACCTGTAAAATGAGGAACATTTCTTAAGGCACTATGTTTTGAGTACTGTGTTCCACACTGCTTCAGTTATACATTGGATGCAGACTCAAATAATTGCCTTTAAATGGCGAAATTATTTTCTTTAAATTTTTTCACGCGTATTTTTCTGCTTGCCTGTGTACATACAGTAGCTGCACATTCAGGGAAAAATTCCTGAATCGACTGTTGTCCCAAGAAGGCACATCAGGAAAGGTCACTATTCTCTCCCGTCTCCTTGGTTGACTATTAATCAACTGCATAGTCTTTTCTCAGTTCCAAGAAACATCTTGAGTAATTTTACTCTAGTGCTGGGTATTCAAATAAATGTGTAATTTCTTCAATAATAATGATGACCATGCCAAGGCAGTGGAAAATCGTCACATTAAAATCTTAGATTCAGGTCCTCAGATAGATGTGCAACAGTGGCTGTGTTTTTCATAAAACTTTGTTTTTCAAATTAATCATTGCATTTGGATTTATTTAGTTTTGCATCCCTTCATTGGTTTGTTTGCTAGCACTTTGGCTGTTTTAGTAACAATTATTCTCTTAAGACATTACCTTTTAAAAAAATGAATACAGAACATGTATTAACTGCTCTGATACTTTTGTTTTCACTGAAAACAAAACCAAACTGTACAACAGTTATGTTATGCAGCTTCTGTGCCAAAGTGTTTCCTTTAGCGCTTGCTTTTTATGGCCAGAAAATGGTTTCTTCTTTAGATTCCAGCAGGAACTTGAAATTCTTGAGTAAAGCACCCTCCTGTATAAACGAGTAAAACTGTGAATTGCTTTAGATAAAACCGTTAGCTGTGCGACATAAAAATAACAATAGAACTCAAAACTCCATAATATCCACTCGAGTGTGGAAAAAAAATGAACCTTCAGCAGATAACGGTGCTCTTTAATCGTCGTTCATAGTCCGTAAGCGCGCACGTGTTCTTCGTGCCCATCTCGAGGGCTCCTCACACAAAGGCCTACGGAAAAGCTAGCTCAGGTTCGTGCCGTCAAGGTGCCTTTGGGACAAATACAGGCCCACGTGCCAGATAAGGAGCAGACCCCGTTCCTTTGCAGAACAGGTGTTTAAGTGACCCGCAGGGAAGATGCCACCATACTGATAATATAGTAGCTGTAGTGCCTTCTCTTTCTCGAGACAAGGTCACTTCATTTAATGCTTCAGCCATTGCAGAATAACATTGTCAGCACGCTCATCTGTGTTTTCACCGCTCTTTAATAGCATAGATTGAGAGACAAAAGTCCCTGCTCTTTGCAAAGGGGCTACTTTTTTCCTTTTATGATCTTAAAGGGCAATATTTGACGCTTTCTGGGTTTGAAATAAATTAATTTGTAGCTCATGTGCTAATCACGTAGCTATTCCCCCAAGGTAACCCTTTCGATAATGTCACTTGCGTATTTTAAAACGGTAATTGCAGTTATAATGTGGCAATGCTGTAGCTATTCAACTGGTGGAATAAATAGTGGTTTACAATCCAAGTTTAGTGTTTGCAAACAAGAAATGGTAAAGGTGTAAGAAGTTTGCTGGCAGAAGACTACAATAAACCGTCTGTTCAATTTACAAATATTCATTAGCTATAAATGGAATTAAAAAAGCTGCGCCTGGTGAGGATAAATGTTACTAGGACCAGCTGAGAGGAGACCTTAGTGCCCAGATGCCCCACACAGAGGACATTTATCTCACTTTCTCTCCATCTTCTTGCCATGCACATATTATGCCCATCACCTTTTTATAGAACCGCATTTTATCAGCTGCTGTCAGGGTAGAGGCCCATGGTGTGGAATTATCCCATCGCTCAGACTTTGACATTTCAGCGTATTGTTTTATTTCTTAAAATGAGAACTGAATGTTCTGTTCTGTCGTGGCACAGTTGGCTGGCTCACAGTCTGTAGAAATGTTACCATAAAAGAAGTCAGCTTTGCCACCCCAGTACAGTGCATCTGTTTGCACTTGTAATAATTTTTTTCTCATTTGCGTCCTGATGAGTCCATGTTCTTCTAAATACGTGAGACAGGAAAAGGATGTGATATGATTGAGAGAACAGCGGATTGGAATCCACCTCTTTGTCATTGTTTTCCATGATGGGCTTGCCTTTGGCTCTGGCCTTTTGTACAATGTGCTGATGCTGACATCCTGCACCTTAGTAGGAATTTCAGCTGCACGGATTGTTCTTGCTCAGAGCTCTGTGTTTTTGGCCTGCTGTTTTTGGCTGACCTCCCAGATACTACTGTCTCATTTGCTCATTGTGGTCTGCCTTATGCACATCTCTCACCTGCTGGGGGGATCTACAGGGTATTGGTGCCTACAAAACTGATATGAGTTGCAGCTGAATCATACTATGCTAAACTGCAGTTTTTAAGTGCCTAAATGAAGTTCTGCGGGTATTGCAATGGGGGCTTGTTTTTTCAGAGTGTTTTGGTGCTCCTGTGAGAAAGTCATAGAGTTGAATCTTCAGTGATAGAGAATGAAGCTGAGCAGTTTTTCCACCAAGTGATATTGACTGGTGTTCACAATGTAAAACCCACTGGCGAAGACAAGAAATAATTTCCAACCGTGACTAATTAATCTGTAGGCTTCAAGTCATTTTCCTCAATTTTTAAAGACTTCTTTGTGATATATGTACTTTCTAACACTTTCTCTCTTTACCATATCGTTTGAGGTGACAAGTGAGTGACCACTTACCTGAATTTTCAATCAATGGTTGATCAAACAAGGAGGCCCTGTCACATTCACTATGATAGATTTCTGCAAGTGTGCTCTGCCACATATACAAGGCTTATGTTTCAGATGTATACATTTAAAAAAAAAAACACACACACACACACACACAATGCCTACAATTGCTCGTCCTGAGCAGGGTCTCAGTGAGCCGGAGCCTAACATAGCAACACAGGGCTCAAGGCTGAAGGGGGAGGGCACACACCCCAGATGGGGCGCCAGTCCCCCGCAAGGCACCCCAAGCAGGCCTCAAACCCCAGACCCACCACAGAGCAGGCTCTGGCTACCCCACCCCACCGTATACATGTAAATTAACATTTCAAACACATTTAAATAAGAATGGCCAGCACTGATTTTGAAGAACTACAGCATTTTTTACATTTTAAAGATTTACACTTACAAAACTTACGAACTACAGTTCACCATCCCTGCTTCATACAATCTCTGGAGGCCTCTGTGCAATTACATATTTGGCAATATGATTTGGATGAAGTTCTACATATGGGAGACGACTCTACAGTGTGAAACATGCCCATGCTGTTATTCTGTGTGTGAAAACACTCCATATGATGACTTAGCTGGAAAAAGAGAAGTCCTGGATGAACTTGCCATGACACTAAATATATAGTGCCTTAAGATACACTGTGCTGTTGGTGTGACCTGAAAAGTCTGTTTTATGTTGGTTTGGTCATGTTGTTTTCTGGAAGTAAAACAACTGAGATGGTGACCAAAAATCTCTATATCCACAAAGGAATCTCTATATCTTCATTGGACACTGGAGCTTGCAAAAAAGGAAATTCTCTTTCCTTTCTCTTTTTCACGATCCGTGGTGTCATGCTCATTTTTAAAAAAAACCTGATGGTCACTGCTTTTGATACCTACGTTTGCTGGTTCATTTTTTTTCCTCCAACTACACCTTACTTACCTACTTACCAACTTAAATCTTAAGGACTAGAAAATTGCTCATTGCTTTTCGTAGAACTTTATCATTACAGGAAGCAACTGTACATTTTGAGGGCTGTCACTGGAATTCTGCAAGGGATTTATCAGCTTGTTGTTTTGGTTAAGGAATGTCTGAATGAAATCAGAAGTCAGCTCGTAATGCAACATTGCAGCTACAGAATGTAACGTTCATGTTTTCCGCATTTTATCAGCAAATTACAAGAACCTGTTGTGCTGTGTTCTTGCAGTTGATTTTTTTTTCTGTCCTCTCTCATCTATCGACGACTACGTGTACATGTATCTGTGTTCTTGGACTTATTATGAAAGATGTGAATTGCTGTTAATTATTAACTAATTGCCAAGTATGTGTGAGTGTGACTGGGATTTGTCCTGGTCAGCTGTCCAGGGGACCCAAAAGGAAAACCTAGCTCGGGTCATTCATTCATCTGCATTTTCTGACTAGTGTAACTCGTGTGTGTTGTGTGCCATATCATGCATTGTAGACAAATAGCCATCATTGTGTGATTCATTTAGTTATTGATCTCACTGGAATTTCACACACAGACCAGCAGTGAGTCAAAGAAGTAATTTCATTTTAATAGAGGTTGCTATATGAACTCCTATGAAGTTTTGAGGGGTTTATTTTCAAAAGCTGAGTGCTGCAAGTTTCTCTCTGTGTCCATACTCAAAGATAGAGTATGAAAGTACTTTTATGGCTGGGATTGTTTATATACATATGTGGAAGTCAGGCTTCTTAATGCCAAAGAAATAAAACTCTCTCTCTCACACACACACACACACATACACACACACACACACACACACACACACACACACATTGTCTGAAACCGCTCGTCCCAAGCGGGATCGCGGCGAACTGGAGCCTAACCTGGCAACACAGGGCGTAAGGGTGAAGGCTGAGGGGACACACCCAGGATGGGATGCCAGTCCATTGCAAGGCACCCCAAGGAGGACTCGAACCCCAGACTCACCAGAGAGCAAGACCTGACCAAGCCGCCGCATCATCACGCCCTCCGGAATAAAATTTTTTTTTTTTAATTATTTTTAAAAGTGAGATTAAGATTTAACAATCAAATAATGCAATTTGAAAAACATCAATAAAAAGGTTTTTTTCTGTCTTTGAAAATAGAAATAGGTTAAGCTTGGAAAATGTTGCAAAAGCCAGAGAAGCCTGTATGAGTTTTGCATGTGCTCAATTTTCTCTTTTTTCTCATTTCCTACCCATCTAGAGAGCTATGGGCAGGAGAGCAAGACAGAGTCCGTGGCCACGCTGCAGCCACAGGCCTCCATGAGCTCCATCCAGACCAGCTCTCCAGGCCCCAAGCGCTCAGGCAACACGCTAAAGAAGTGGCTGACCAGCCCCGTACGCCGTCTCAGCCATGGCAAGGCTGACAGTGCCCTCAAGAAGGTCCCCAGCAAAAGCAAGAAGCGGGATGGCCGCAAAAGCATCGACCTTGGTCCCTCCAAGTTTGGGGAGAACGAGGCTGCACAGCAGGACGAGAGCGCCGATGAGGTACTCCCATGTTCCCAGATACTGCATCTGCAGCTGCTTTTCAATGTCCCTCCTGGATGGCTTGTCCCTCTAGGGCCTCTCAGTAACAGTGTGCTGCTGCGATATTAGCGTTTCACCAACAGCAGTATCTTTGTGTCTGCATGATGACAGTCACCAAAACATGTGAGTTTGAAAAATAGTGGAACATTTAGAAAACTAATTTGTCAGCAGTGGTGAAGAGGGACTCCAAAGGTCAAATCCAGTGGTGACTGGATTTCTATCTCTCGAAAATCCAGCTAGTGTTTATATTGTTTCTGTGATCCCATGTAGTCAGACAGTAAATGGCATTACATGAAATACGGATTTGTTCCTTTAAATAAAATTTTATACCTCTTTGCCATCTCTCCAAGAGATGTTGTCTGGGATGGTTTCATCTGTATCTGCATTGTTTGTAGCCCTTAACCCTGGAATCAAATGGCAAATGAAAAACATAAAAAGAAGCCTTCTCTCATTTTTGATATGCTTTATTTGCAGCATTTGACATGATCTTGTTAGAAAGCCTCATCCTGAAAGATTTTGCTTTCGTCACCATAATTACCATTTTTTAATATAATTATCTGGGTCATGGGCCTGCTGTGTGGTGGGTCTGGGGTTGGAGTCCGGCTTGGGGTGCCTTGCAGCAGACTGGTGTCCCGTTCTTATAAAAGTACGAAGGTCTCTGAAGGTTTCTAAAGTGTTCTGGCACTCTGTGTGTGCAGTGACAAACATTCCTAAAACCTTTCTATTGGGATTGTATGCATAGTGTGTGGCACTTTGAGGCTGCATGAACCTCCCAGCCTGACTGATCTGGTCTTGACAGCAGGCCACATTAACTCTCCTGTTTGTGTCTACCACAGAGGAGCAGGAAGGAGGGAACCCTCTCCAAGTCCTCCTCTGGAATGCAGAGCGGTGGGGAAGAGGAACCAGAGGACGACTCGCACACTCCACTCCCTCCTCCAATGGAGATCATCAAGGACCCCTCTGTCCAGGAGGAGAAGGTAGGACAGGGCACGTGGTGTTGTAGGGTGAAGGAGCATGAGGAACGTGCCTTTTCCCCAGCTAGGGACATTAATGGCAAATAATCTTAAAGCTGGGATGCACAGCTCTGGATCTTTCTGTGCTGCCGTTTGTCCTGTTTAAGTTGACTTACCTGATATATTTCACATAGGAAATGTGGTATTACACCTGACGGAGAATGAGCTTCAAAGACCAAAGCTGGGCACCCGTGCTTTAAAATCTGAGCAAAATCCCCACGCCTTAGTGTCTCTCCATGCACAGCATCACCCAGTCCTATTTCAGTTCATATGAAGTCGCCAGCAGATTCCCTCTGTCCCACTGATACGGGCTGCACTATTTCGAGAGTCACCTCTTCGCTGTTGGTCTGAACTGGTCTTCTCCATGCATGTCCAGAGTCCTGTCTGTGTCCACATATCCTGTCTGTGTTCTATTCTATCCCTCCTGGCCTTATTGCAGCAGGAAGACCCATCTGCAGAAGCCTGACTAACACACTGTTTCCCCCTGAACTCTTGTGCCTTTCTCAAACTTTACCACTCCATACCACAACATCTTAAAAAAAACTTTAAAAAAATGTGTCAAAAGGTGTCAGATAATAAACCACCTAGCAAAGACAAGTTCCAGAAGAGAAACGCAGCGACAGCCCAACAGTGTGTAGTTTAGGTATTTAAGCAAACATGCACGTACTCGCTCTTGACATCATACTCCATTTAAAATGTGGTTAGACTTGATTACTGATATCTCTCTATTCCGCAAAATCAGGTTCTGGTTGTTTTGTGAATTTCAGTTCACCTGTGCTCACATGGTTATAAACATTTAAGTTCTTTTAACACCCGTTAAGTCACCGACACCCAAAGTGGCGAAAAACATAACCGCTTTGTCGATATTAACTGTAAAGATCCACTTCTGTGAACTGGTTTGTGTAAAACTGATGAATCTGAATCTGGAATTCTTGACACCTGACAAAAAGACAGCAGTTTGCACAGTAGTTCAGGACTGGAGATTTAACCCAGCTGCCACTGGTTAAACACCTGGGAGGACCCCTGCTGTAATACTCTTGAGCAAGATGGTTAACTTGAATTGCTCCCATAAAATATCCAATTTGATTAGGAAACTAATAATAATAAAAAAAAAAAAAAAAAAACCTTGAAGCTTGCTCACTGAATTTTCCAGCCTTACTTTTCCTGAGTGCCTCTAATAACCACTTGTGTCTCTTGTTCCCCATTCCCCTCTTTCCATCCCTGGCTAACATGCTTTTCCTCCTATTGCGCTGTGCCTTGCAGTCCTCCTCTTTGCTTGCTACGCGCCAGGGCGCTGCCGAAGTCCCCAGCGCTGCAGAGCTTGTCAGTGCAATAGAAAAATTGGTCAAAACCAAAATGGTAAGTCTGGTGACACAGCGAGGCTCCAGTAGGCCAGGTTTACACAGCACATTGAGAGACAAACCCCAAACAAACCAGTCTTGTGTTCGTTTCTCCACATTTTTTTTAATTATCATTTTGTGGTTCATACCATAACTGTATATAATGATGTGAAAAATAATAAGCCTTATAAATGAATGAATAACTGCAATATAACAGTGCATTCACACAGCAGGCAAGGAGTGTTTTTCTGACATTAGCATTTATGTACATGCAGCTCATTAGACAAATGAAAAACAAGAAAGCCTCTTCACTGCTTTGTTTTATTAAATTTTTATTCAGTCTCATTGTGCTGGAATGTTTTTTTTTTTTTAATTGACACGAGGTGACACTTTAAATGTGATTCTTTCTTACATTCCAACTCGACTACATCACCTCATACCAGTATGTGGCGAAACCATCCTGTGACATTGTATGACTGCCTTTTCAATGACTCAAAACTATGCTCTTAAAAGGAAGGAAGTGAGCAAGATAACTGGGTGGGATTATCTCTGACTAGCAAAGAGTGATGCGGTTTAACCACAGTAGGAGGTCTTCCCATGGTGACATGAAGACCTATTGAGTTGAAGGTAGAGGAAAAAAGAAATTTGTTAGGTTTTCGCAGCTTCTTGTATCAACATTTCAAGTCAGGAGGAAAGTGTCTTATCCATAAAGGATGGCGATCACTGAGGGATAGTGTGTGTTGCTCTTGTGTTATCCTTTCCATGAGTTCCTGTCTAGTTTATACCACTAAACACCTCTCTTTCAGCTTTGGAGCAGAAGGACCCTTTTCGCAAAAAGGCAAAGAAATCTAACTCATCTGTTAAGGATTTTGATGTACTGCACAGCTGCTGCGATAGAGCCTCCTTGTAGTGCAGCTCCATGTCGTGGGCACAGAGCAGCGTTTTTGAGTATGAGGTGGTGCTCTCAATGGTGGCCCTAACCTTCAGGCCTCTGGCCTCTCTCTCTCCGACATGACAGACTCTAGAGCCAGGGTCCTACCCAGGCTTCAGTGCCATGAATCCTGCGGAGCAGCCCACTGCCCAGCCAAGGAATCCTGAGATGGAGCAGAAGGCCAAAGCCTTGCGCGGACGCATGTAAGGGCTCTGCGCCGATCCGGGTGGCCTTAGCCATGGGGAGCTATGATGCTGTAATAATATCTGCTGAACATTCACATCCTGTCAGGTCCGCAGTGTGTGCAGTAGGGGAAAAGGAGAATTTGCTCTGTCAGTATGAAGCATAATGTGTAAGCAATGAACGTCACTCTGATCAAAGTACAATGAACAACAGCTGTTTGTTTTTAATCAGTTTTTACGTATCACATAATTCTAATAACTAACAATTAGAAATTATGCAACATTTTAGCAAAAGTGAATTTACCTTCCTTTATATTTGACAGTGATTTTTTTCCCCTTTCCGTTTAATTTTACATTGCATCATCTTTTTATTTCGTGTTTGATAATATGATGAGTACACATGTCTAGTGCAGCTCAAAAGCTACAAATAGATAATGTTAACATTGCAATATCTGGGATTGCAGGTTTGTTCTTAACGAACTCGTCCAGACTGAGAAAGACTATGTGAAGGACTTGGGCATTGTGGTGGAGGTATGTGAGGCACAGGCAGAACAAAAATGAGGAATGAGATCCAACCACCAAGAGCAAAAATAAGAGCAAACCATTGAGCCATTCATACATTGAGTACGCTGTCACCAAGATTCCTGTTTGGATTTGTGCCAGATACAGTTTTACATCCTCATTGCTTGGTATTTTTCTCCTTAGGGTTTTATGAGACGAATCGATGAGAAGGGTGTTCCAGAAGATATGAAAGGAAAAGACAAAATTGTTTTTGGGAACATTCACCAGATTTACGATTGGCACAGGGAGTACGTCTTGAACTGCAGTGTCTTCTGACTTTGAATGACACATTTCAGGCTGTTGTGTTTCACTTTAACTTGTGTTACAGATCTATGCTAATGATTCATACTCTCTACTGCAGCTTTTTCCTTGGTGAGCTTGAAAAATGTCTTGAGAACCCCGATCTACTTGCCGAACTGTTCATAAAACATGTACGTGTTTTCACTTTGTTTCATTCACTGCCTATATCCAGATTTAGCATGATTCTGTGTTTAAATACATGAGCTTTGAATAAAAAAAAAAAATTTTTACTTGTCGACCCTTGCTGTAGATGGATTGACACATTCCATAGGCCTTTTCAGATCTACATGTGTGTGTCCTTACAGTGTATCTATTGTTCCAGGAGAGGCGGTTGCACATGTATGTTGTTTACTGCCAGAACAAGCCAAGGTCCGAATATGTAGTTGCAGAATATGACGCATTCTTTGAGGTAAATAAATACATATCTTCACCGCTCTCCAATCCGATTCTCAAAGCAAAGTAAATTTTGGTCAATGTTGCTGTTGTTTGCTTGTCTTTTAATATAGCAGTTTTTTTAATTATTATCTTTTTACAGGAGGTGGAGCAGGAAATAAACACAAGACTGTCCATTAGTGATTTTCTTATTAAACCGATCCAGAGAATAACCAAGTATCAGCTGCTTCTCAAGGTAATTTCTGTGCTGAATGTTTTTACTTCACACTTCACATGAATATAGTAATTTACATGTTTTCTAACAGTCTCTGCCTGAAGGTGTCGGTAAGATTGCTTTGTGAAATGAACCTTAAAAATTCTGTCTTGTGTTTTAAGGACTTCTTGAAGTACAGTATGAAGGCAGGTGTAGACTGTCAGGAAATTGAGGTAAGAAGCCGATTGCCTTGTTTGTTTAAATTTTGCTCTGTTTTATGACTCTATTTAGCTCAGATTGTTTTTACTGCAGTCTTTCCAACTATTTGCTCCAGAACATAAAACACATCAGTTCACAAAAGTGTAAAGACATGCAAAAAAGTATTGTCAGTAATAGTACCAGTACTCATAATACTAATAACTAAAAAAAAGGAAAGTTGCATAGCTTAAAACAAGTGTGGAAAAAGCCAGAAGGCAACAATGTAGGAAACAAAACTGAGGATATTACAGGAGAAGAAAAGTCTCTGGGGTTCCAAGACCAGCTGGCTGCCAAACCATTCTGGGTATCATTACATATGGAGTGTTACTGTTGTGTAAGCAGTCTCTAGGGTGGTCAGATGGTTGTCCAGACATGTTTTTTCATCCCACTTGAGATGTTCAGCAGATTAGGCAAAGAATAGAGCCTGGCGGATCTCATCTTGGCCAAGTACACTTTGGACATGCCGGTGACCTGGACTCAGAAAGAGGAAGAATTAGACATACAATACTCAGTCACTACATATAATGACAGTTGTAGAGGCAGCAGGTAGCACAGGAGTTTTGAACGAATCCCGACTCCTGTTGTGATACCCTTGATCAAGGTACTTACCATGAATTGGTCTAGTAAAAAATACCCAGCTGTATCACTTTGGAGGGGTGCGGTGGCGCAGTGGGTTGGACCGCAGTCCTGCTCTCCCGTGGGTCTGGGGTTCAAGTCCCGCTTGGGGTACCTTGCGACGGACTGGCGTCCCGTCCTGGGTGTGTCCCCTCCCCCTCTGGCCTTACGCCCTGTGTTGCCGGGTAGGCTCCGGTTCCCCGTGACCCTGTATGGGACAAGTGGTTCTGATAATGTGTGTGTGTGTGTGTGTGTGTGTGTGTGTATCACTTTGGAGAAAAGCATCAACTGAATGAATTATAGTTAAACATTAGTTTTATACCGAATTTTAATGTGACATATTACTTGAATAAATAATATGGAATCAAATATAGTTTGTGTTTAGTTAATGTCAGTATTTTGTTCCTTGCTTACAGAGAGCAGTTGATTTGATGTTCCTGGTCCCTAAGCGTTGCAATGACATGATGAATCTCGGCCGGCTCCAAGGTTATGAGGTACTGAACAGATCCTGTGCTTCTATTTGTTGTTAAATGTTTTAACTTTGCGTCATCAGCAGTCTGTTTCAACTGAACACTGATGATGTCTGACATCCATAGCATTTGTGGAACAGTCTCTGGAAAATTGCAAAGATCCCCTAAATTTGAGCTCATGACCAGAAATTAAAGTCACTGAAGGCATATTTCTTAATTTTTTTATTCAATAAAATTTGTTACTTTATCATATTATAGCTTAAAATATAACTAAGTTGTATTGTTGTCCTTAAAAAGCTATTCTGAAATGCTTATATTTGTTGTACTTTGGTTTTTCCTCATATTGTTAAAAATATGACTTAAAACATTCATGATTAGATGTGCGACTCTTGAAAGTCATCAGTCATCATCTAGTTATGAATATACAGTAATTTTTCATAAATGTACAAGGAGGAAAAGTCTCTGGTCTTTGTAAAGTCTATATAAAACTTATAAAACTCCATGCCATACTTGATGAGCAGTGAGGATGAAACTTTGATTGCATCTCTGTTAATGTTGCAAGATGAAACTGACACTGTTCTTGGTTTCTCGGTGAGAGACTAATAAGACTGATGGAGGTTTTTCATGCACTTCATCATGCTGCCAAGCCTGGTGTAAGATTTATTCAGCAGTGTTGAGTGAGCTAAGGATTGATGAGTGGCTTATTATATAGTGATGAGTGAGCTGACACACTGTTTGCTTCTTCCACGCAGAGAGTAGTATAATAGTACAGAAGACTGACGCACCATTTCACGGCACTTGAAAGTGTTGAGAGGGGGATTTACAGTACTTTCATTCAATAGTGAAGGAACAGTGATTTTTCTAAAAAGGTTAACATGCAGAATAGTAGCTTAGGAACTGTCCAAGACTCAAAGGGCACCTTGGGGCATGACTGATTTATTGGGATGTTGGTAGGTTTTCATTTAAGACTTTAGTAAGGACAGGAGGTACAGACCCCCATTTTTTGCTTTGCCCCCCACCCCACCACCCATCCACCAGGGGAAGTTGACCAGCCAGGGCAAGCTGCTCCAGCAGGACACGTTCTTCGTAACTGAGCAGGACTCGGGCGTCCTGTCCCGCAGCAAGGAGCGTAGGGTCTTCCTCTTTGAGCAGATTGTCATCTTCAGTGAACTCCTCCGCAAGGGCTCATCCACCCCAGGATACCAATTCAAGAAGAGCATCAAGGTATGACTGTGGTTGTCAAGATGTCCTCAGACAAGGCACGTTGTTCCGCCAGTACCAAAAGAAGTGCAATGATACAGTACAAAAAAGTGCGACCACCTGATAGTTTGTGGTTTTTCACAACATACTGATGAAACATTGGAAACAGCAGTTAGCATAGTAGTTAAGAACGTGAATGTGGAAGTTGCTAGTTCAACTTCTGGCATAGCATATTTGTTCAATGCACAAGCAGATTAATCCCTTTAAATCAGTGGAAAAATGTGAAACTTTGGTAAAGATTAAGATGACTTTGGTCATTACATACAGTCCCCTGTCTTAGAGGTTCTACTTGGAGGATTCTGTTTCACCACTTTCCAGAAATAGGCATGGCCTTCACATATGTAGCGAGAGTTAAAAACATTTGCATTTATTCCTTGCAGGTGAGCTTTCTGAGCATGGAAGAGAACGTGGACAACGACCCTTGCAAGTTTGTCCTGTACTGCCGTGGCTCCTCAGAGCGCTTTACTCTACAAGCTGCCAACGCAGAAATAAAGCAAGTCTGGGTCCAAACCATAAAGGAGGTTCTGGATGCCCAGAGCAACTTCCTGTCAGGTAGATCACTTTTAATTTCCTCCCAGTGAAGACAGTCTAGACTTTTTTTCTTGTTTGGTCTTTTTTTTTACTTTACATTGTTTATACCATTTACACTTTTCAACTAGTCCTATCTAAATTTCAGTCTGCCTTGGCCTGCTACAGTGGAATGACATATTTGTTAGGGAACAGTGACGTTCAAGTTATCCTTATTATGATAATCCCATTCATTCATTATTATTATCACATTCATTGCAAATGAGACCCGGTTGATCTGTCAACCTCTCTGCAGCCCTACAGTCTCCGATTGAATACCAGAAGAGAGAGAGTGGGTCCCTCACACGAACCCAGCCCAACAGCCGGCCCCTCTCCTCCACTTCTGTGGGAGCAGAGAAGCCCCCCCATTCGGGCCGTGCCTCTACGCCACTGAAGCTATCTACCTCTAATGGCAGCTATGACTCCCAAAAGCATGCTGAGCGCTACGAGTCTCCCAGGGTAAGTCTGGCTGAGTCCTGACGTGGGACATTCCCCAAGCTGAACCCGGCGTACTCTATGTAGAACAGCAATGTCCAGCACTGTGAAAGGGTGGCAGCAACTGGCTTACATTTTCTACTGTGCCTCCATCTTTGTGCATGCTGTTTCACAAGCATGAGGTATAATTGGTGCAGATACAGTCCAGTTCCCACTCACTGTGTGGCTGCTGTTCTCGCACTGGTGACTTGCAGTAAATCATCATGTCAAAATACCTATAACCCCCAAGGGCTCTTTGGGACCTACTTTGTTTTATTTTTAAACAGCCCAGTTTTTGGCTTGCCGTTGTCAGTCGCATAAGTAGGCCACTAAATCCATACACTTAGTTCTAATGCGGTCCTCAAAGTCGCTCTGCAGAGTGGCTTTGCTTAAGATTAGGAAGGCATTCTCATGTCCCGGAGGACAAGTGTGCAGAAGTGCAGGCTGTCGCCAGAGGCACCCTGCTCACGCCATTGGCTAACTGTAGCGTCACTTTGTGTCCGCTGTTCCTGTACGTTCTCCTTACTCCCACTCCCTCATCCGCCCAACAGCATGAAGCATCTGGCTGCAACGGGATGTCCTCCGCAATGGTGGTGACTCAGGACTACAATGCACTGAAGGAGAATGAGATCTGCGTAGCCCAGGGAGAGGTGGTGCAGGTCCTGGCCACCAACCAGCAGAACATGTACCTTGTGTACCGAGCTGCCAACAGCCACTCTCCTGCGGCCGAGGGCTGGGTCCCAGGTCACGTCCTGGGCCCACTCAGTAAAGCCCACATAGACAGTGCCGAAGGCAGCCTCAAGTAAGTGCCCCTCGGCCTAACTCCTGCTGGAGCTCATATTTGGATTGTAGGGCCAAGCGAGCTCGAGAATCGCGGGACCCCATACTGTTGACTCCCATACCCCAAATTGCTACCCCAAAATGGAACAAACTCATACATGCTGGATCTGTACACAAGAGATGTCTCTTTTGACATCTC
Organism: Scleropages formosus; assembly: GCF_900964775.1. Lineage (NCBI taxonomy): Eukaryota > Metazoa > Chordata > Actinopteri > Osteoglossiformes > Osteoglossidae > Scleropages > Scleropages formosus. The sequence goes on from NC_041817.1 coordinate 2,331,074, forward strand.
ACCTTGTAATATATGTAAAAAAGTTAATTAATATAAGAATGCAAGAACTTTATAGCAGCCACAGCCTGATTCAAGCATACAAACAAGTAAATTAATCGCGCATCGCCATGGAACTGACTGATGTGGATGTTAATTTTCTTTTGTTTCTAACAACGTTATGTTTCTTTAACACATTTGGCAAAAAAATGTCTTTTAGATGACCTGAGGTCTACTTCTCCAAATGGAGAGAATTTATGTTATTGTCTATGGCAATTGTGTGTACAGCTTGTATTTTATTTTATTTTATTTTATTTTAATTTTTTAGCAGTTAATGGTTATGTTTTTCACTTGTTCATTTGCCATTTTCTGATGAGTTGGCAGTTTACTGTAAAATCATTTTTGTTTAATTTTTTGTTTGTTTACCAGTACTCTTTCTAGTACATTCCTGTATAAAGTCTTTTGCACTATTAAGAACAGTAATAAAGTCAGGTTGTGCAATAAAACGATAGAGAAAATGTTCACCATTGTACTTTTAATGTAAGTAATTTTAAATGTATTATTTTAGATATGTGAATTAAAATTGGCATAAGCATGACTCTAAAAAGGCAAAGGAAATTACAACTTGTTTTGCTGGAGAGAACCAGCTGTTTAAGTTACCAGTGATGGGTATTAATAAGCAGTTAGACTGCATTTTCCAGATGTTTTCATTTCTTCAACCTTAGACGGTAACCCCAGGTGGTGAATTATCAGCAATTAACTCAGACTGAGTAAACTTAATGTAAAAGACACCACAAAAAATTCCTGGAATAGTTTTTTCTATTAGCTGAACAGTAGGTGTTAAAATTTAAGAAGTTTCTCATTATTTGTATCTGCAGTATTTGTGCTGTTCAGAAATGATGCAGATGAGTGTTTTTTTCCCTCCACAATAAGTTATAAAAAGATGATATACAGTATAAAGTTTCATTGTTGCTGACCATTTGTTTTCTTAATGATGAACCATTTCTAAGTTGTGGACTACATTAAAGGTGATTATTTCTTTTCTTGGAAAAATGTAAAGGTGTATGTATTTTTTTACACGGACCCCTCCTTATGAGTTTTGCTTTTCACTTTTATTTTGTGGCTTTTTTGGTAGCATGCTCTTTATATACACCTTTCTTTCTACTAACCACTGTAGTGCAAAGGTAAATGAGTTTCTGTACCTTAGAAGACCCTGAAGAAATTTACTGTTTATACAAATTGAATATCCACAGTTGCTCAGAGGATTTGACAGTTCCGTAAAAAAAACTGAGGACAAAAGGAGAATACAGTTGTACTGGAATCTCATAATGTTTATCCAAATATTCTAAAGATCTTTTGAGTGTTTTCTTTTTTTATTTCTTGTGGAACTAAAACTTTTTATGTTTGATTTTGAGCAAACCATGTCCAGTGATCAATACAAATTCTTTTTTCCAGAGTTTTTTTTTTTTTTTTTAAACACAGTTTAACAGCCTCCCCCCACCACTTATTCCCCATGTGGCTCTGACCTCCCCAATTTGACTGATGCATTCTTTGGTACGGCAGGAAATCTCTGTCTTGGCACACCCTGCGCATGAGAAAGCGGGCAGAGAAGGAGGGCAGTTGCAAAGGTGATGCAAAGGTTGAGAACGGACTCCGTAAGCCCAAGGAAATTCTGAGCAGCAAGGTCAATGTTAAAGTGAGTAAGCGGACGATGAAGACCTGTGTGACACCTGCCCCCACCCCAACCCAACCCAACCCAACCCCCCACCTGTGTGTACCACCTGGAGGATGCAGCCACAGAACACCTTGAATAAAGCATTGTTTTCTTTCGTCTTTCGCATGCATGCAACTAACAAAAATCATTGTTTGGTGGACATAACTAGTTTTTCTTTCTGTTTTTTTTCCTGTGGTAGTTGTTTTTTTAATAATAGCAAAAATGTTAACATGGCAAAAGACCACTAACATCCAGTTTATTTCAGTAGAAATATAAACGAAGGCGTGCATTTAAGTTCTTGTACCGCTAGCGTGTGTCGATATTAGTATTGTCTGATTTGTTTGTTCTCAACAGCATGTTACAAATCCTGCTAGTTTATGATTTACAGGTGGAGAGACTGAAACTGCCAGTCATAACAAGGGCGAGCTGTGCACATCGAGCGTGAAGTTATACTTTACAACAATTCAACTATGTGATCAAGTAGTTTGACACACAAACTGGGCAGCCTGTGTGGTGCTGAAAAGCACAATTTCCATCAATTTCTGCAAATGTCGCTTTGGAGAAAAGCGTTTGCTAAGTCAGTAATTGTAAATGCAAACACTTTTGTCTACTGAATGGCAGTTACGGTTAATTATCCAGTAATGGTTCAAGTGGTGTCAGTGTTTCACTATGTCAATGCAATTTTCTAATATCTTGTTCAATTTCTGTATGCGATCAGCCTGCTTCATAATTGTCAGTGTTTTTAGTTTTTCTTTTTATTTTTTTATCCACACTATTACTACTAAATACTGTAAAATCTAGTAAACACTTAGACATTCAGAAACTTAATTTTGGTGGAATTTCTGTATTACAGATATATGTCCACACGATGTTGTTCTACATATTTTATTATTGTAACTGCCTAACACTAAACTGAATCTGTGGAGTATAATACTTCAACCATAACTCAAAGTAACTACATCACAGAAAGCTCTTGCTGATGGCATACAAAATGTCTATAGAGATTTTCTCTTCCTTGTATCTCTGCTGTAATTATTTTTGGCTCATCAGGCTTACAGTATTCCACAGAATGGCTTAGAGGAGTCCCTCGCAATGCTTTCCCTCCAGCACAACCATCTAATATGGATAAAGGGCACATTGCGCCCTCGTCCGCAGTGACCTCTGACCTCTGCCTTCCAGTAACAGCTCTAACTTTGCCTTTTCTCATTCCACACTACAGGAGTCTAACAGCTCAGAAGAGTCAGATTGCGATGAGCTAGACCCCAAAACTAGCATGGAGGTAGTACTGGGTGCCATCCCATCATGCATGCTGCCTGTGCGAGTGTTTGCAGGTGTCTTTATTTCCTCTGTGTGGACAAGAGTGTTCTCCAGCTCAGGTTCTGAATTGAGCCCCAGCCACCCCCCAGGGCCTTATGTAACACCAAATTATAACTGGTATCAGCACAGCAGTATTGGATGTGGCCATTGTGCTTCATTCTTACTCAGCTTAGCAGGTTGTGGAAGCAACTGCTTTCAGGTTTAGTGGACAGGCATTGCAAGAGCCTGGCTCAGTTAACTGGGCGACACCGCCTGCAGTGAGGGTGTCCAAAACTGGCCTGCTTGGTTTTGGGGTGCAGAGGAGCCAGGCTGGAGGGCACTCTTTGGAGATTCTGCCAAAGTGCCCTAGGGGTTTCCACACCTCTGTCGAAGCTCTGTGAAAACCTTAGGCACGGTTGCCCAGCCTGGTCCTGGCAACCCGGTCTTATGGACCACTCCCCACAGTGCAGTAAAGGAAGGAGTGGAAGCACCTTTTCATCACACAGCAAAGCAGTTGGGCAGGAGCTAGTAAACATGCTGAGAAAACTGAGCTGGCCAGGATCTTCTTATTACACATTCCCCATGAGACTCTGACCCCCGAGTCTGACCGATGCATTCTACCTGTAATGTTTCGTTACGTATCTAACTGTTCAAGCGGGTAAGTAAAGCTAAAGTAAAAAGTATACTATGTAATATGAACAATACATGAATAATTAGTAAGACAGCCACCTGTTTAAGACAGTAGGTAAGACCCAACTACATGAAGGGTGGTATGTAAGACTTGGGCTCACCTTTACCAGGTTTGGGAACTCAAAGCCTTCGTGTGTGTGTGGCCGACACGTCATCTGTTTTCGTGCAAATTTAGGAAGTAAGTTGCGCCCGATAATGAAAACCCTAACATACAAAGCAACGCTGTGGCATATAGCTTCTTAATTAGAAGTCCCACGGTGCTTCTTTTCCTTCTCAGTGCTTCATTCAAAGACTTGACTAATTATAATACCATTCCCAATGGACTGAGTACCCTGTAGCTGTTAGCAGCACTGGGATATGATTGTTATAATTAAATTTGAAAAACCGGTATTCCATTTAATTCCATTTTTTTATATATTATGGATAACTTACTGCAGGGTTTTTCATTTTTTATTTCAGTGATTCTCTAGTAAAAGACATTGATGTTGGTATGGATATTTGGTTGGAGCACAGTAATGCTGCACAGTGTATGTGAAGTACAAAGCCATGGTCCTTCAGGGATTTCTTGATCTACTTAGAAAATTCTGCAAGCCTAAACTAAATAATTTATGCATTGCAGACTATATTTTTCACCTGCTGCAGAGAAGTGTACTCTTTTTTTTTTTTTAAACTCACAATGCTGTAATCGAACCTCAGTAGTTGAAACATGGCACAATGACTGCATCTCCCCACACTTAGTCTTTATACTTCATTGCTGTAAACATGAAAGTGGTATATATGCAATTTTAAAAACAAAAATTATCTGAGGGATGGATCAAAGATAAATATAAATCTGCAGTGCTGGTCTTTGTTTTAACTAAAGGTATTTCAATGAGTTTAAGCCACATTTTTGGAATGTCAATAGTTTATATTTGAAACAACATATTATGAGTGAGGGGGGCGCGGTGGCGCAGGGGCCTTGGCCGGTTCCCGCTCTCTGGCGGGTCTGGGGTTCAAGTCCCCCTTGGGGTGCTTTGCAATGGACTGGCGTCCCATCCTGGGTGTGTTCCCTCCAGCTCTGGCTCATCGTGACCTTTCTCGGGATGAGCAGTTTCAGCCATTGTGTGTGTGTGTGTGTGTGTGTGTGTGTGTGTGTGTGTGTGTGTGTGTGTGTGTGTGTGTGGGTGGTAGGTATGAGTGAATACCTGGTTGTCCTTAAGGACTTAATAAATTTCATCACCGGATGCTTTTTTGCAGAACTAATAGACTGCATTTACAATGCATGGAAAACATATTCTGTGAAATGTTGTCTATAATACAGATTTTCTGACTGGAATTCTGCTACTGTCAATATAAGCTATGTTTAACAAGTGAATATTTACAGAACAAATATTTACAGAACAAAACAAACCACATTTCATATTATTTATATTTTTCCACTGTTAAACAGATTTGTACTTATGGGATAAAGAGTTCTTTTTCAACATTTTTTTTCTTTCTTTTCTTAGTCTTTGAATTCATAAGGAAAACAGTGCTGTGTTTTCTCTTAAACTTGCTGTTGTCTTCCACTCCCCTTGAAGAGGAGTAGGCTGAAGGGTGCAGATCAAGGTCATGTTATATAACAAAAACATGTTACTTTCTCATCTAGAGACTTCCCTTTTTGGTGCAAAGTATAAAACACCATACTGTTCCAGCAGATAAGATCAAATATTAATAAAAAAATTGCACACATTGCCTATGTCAGATTTACGATATGCTTAAGTCATAAGATTTATGTGGTGCTTTGCTGCTGCCTAGTGTTCATGCTGTACATACACCAAATGGTCTCGCTGATGTATTCAGCATTTTTGTGATGACTCAATATCTAGAAGCTGTATGCACATGAGACAACATAATACACAGAGCTGGATGTGTTATTTCCTTATTTATTTATAATCAAAGAACTATGCCATAGGGCACAGTGGCACAGCGGGTTTGGCTGGTCCTGCTCTCTGGTGGGTCTGGGGTTCCAGTCCTGCTCGGGGTGCCTTGTGACGGACTGGCGTCCCGTCCTGGGTGTGTCCCCTCCCCCTCAAGCCTGGTTAGGTGTTGCCGGGTTAGGCTCCAGTTCGCCATGGCCTCACTCGGGACAAGCGGTTTTGGACAGTGTGTGTGAAATATGCCATGATTACAGGCCATGTCCTCTTTACCACAAAGACATTACCAAGTTTATGTACATGAAATGAAGAGTCAGTTATTTTGTACAAATCTGTGATCTTTGTATTCTCACTTGTGTCTATATAACGCGACAAATTTATCCCTAAAAAGGTGATGATGAATAATAAGTTTCTGTTATATGTATTCTTCTCTTGGCCTAATTGCATAAAGTAATAATTCTGTTTATTTATTTTTCCAGTTACTGAATCCCAATTTCATCCAGGAAGGTAAGCATTTAGTACTGTGTGTATTTAAAATATTATTTATGAAGAAAATGTCATGTTAAGAGGATTTATTGCGCAAGTAATCTGAAAAATGTCTCCATAATCATAGACATGTATTATGAAGAAATGTTTGTAAATGACTGTGAATGATTTTGTCACAAAGTGGCTCCAGAGTTCCTGATTCCTCTCTCGGATGTGACGTGCGCATTCGGAGAGACTGTGGTCTTATGCTGCAAGGTCTGTGGGCGTCCAAGGCCAACCATCACCCTGAAAGGACCAGATCAAAACCTGGTTGTCAACAACAGCCGTTTCACTATAAATATCAGGTACAAAGCTGGAATTCCTGCGTGAAACACAACAGCCCACAACAGCATAATAAATGCGCACTTATGTCTTACAAGCGATAAATACAAATATACCGTATGAAGTCATATTAAAATAAGTTTTCTTTGTTTCTTTTTAAGTACATAAATTCATTCATTTAACATCCACTCTCAGTTTAAAGCGATACGTTACTTTATACATGATTTCAATTATTTGTCAAGCAACAGCAGCACGAGCAAAAGAGCCTGAAAATGCAAGAAATGTATATAACAGGCTAGGATGGAACTAGCAAAAGGATAGGAGAATATAGTTAAAGAAATATTGTGGGTAAATACCTGAGGACCAGCCTGGAGACAGCAGCCTTTGGCAACAGAGGAGTTGAGCAATTAGAACAGATGGGTCAATAGCACAGCCTGCTCATCTTATCCCTCTGGCAAAATACGAGAACTATACCATATTTCAGCCCCTTGTGAGTTTGCATTAGGAGGATCTCATTGCAGCTGATTTCAGACTCATCAGCTGAGTAGCAGAGAAATTCTAATACTTGGTTACACATAGACAGATGACGACTATCCATAGTGCTAATGATGAATGAGGATGGGGATTTCATCCTGTAACCCTGAGATGTCCAGTCCGCTTTAGACGTGGATAGAATCAAAGATTAATTAAAGCCAACATTTATTTTCTATTGATACTCTCTTTACTGGTTTTAAGAAATCTGTTTTAACATAAAATGAGTAATACAGAAATTTAATGACCATAGTTAACTGTAATTAAAACGAGATTTTCATATTCATACTGACATGCACAGTCAATCACTGATTTGTCCGTATTCAGTTACAGAACTTTTGTCTTTTTAATGTAATGAGTTCATTTCAGATGGCTATGGCAGTTAGCTTTCACTTGGAACCCCTTCTCACATTATGTTATAAATATTTCTAAATCCGTGAGCATGCAGACCTTGAGCTGTTTTCAACTGTTACCGTTCTCAGGGAAACAGGAGACATCCTACTAAAGATCTGTAACTTGATGCCTCAGGACACGGGTATCTACACCTGTGTGGCTGTCAATGATCATGGTACAGCCTCCTCCTCAGCCTCCATCAAGGTCCAAGGTGGGTGTGAGAATGTAAAAGTGGAGAAACAGTGTGCGGTAAAAAGAGTTTAAAAGCCAGAATCTAACGTTGGACTCTGCCCGCTGGGGTAGGCATCCCAGCAGCCCCTGGGCGGCCTGTGGCCCAGGAGGCCAGCAGCACTGCAGTAATCGTCCACTGGCTCCCCCCAGCAAGCTCAGGAAACTGCACCGTGTCCAGCTACACTGTAGAGTACCGTCAAGAAGGTAAAACTGAACCATCTTGCTGAACACTATTTCAGCAATGGTGGGAGTGAGACATATCTGTGGTCACATGTCTTTACCATGTGTTTACCTGCTGAGCTACCTGCTAAATTTCCTGGAAGCAGGCAATGGTTTCTTCATTACTTCCTTATGTAATTGATTCCTTTGTCCAAGACCACTTACAATATTACGGTTATTATTATATTATTTGTATCCTAAGGGACATATAGCAAAGTGCTCTAACTAGACTAATTCAGGGTAAATACCTTTCTCAGTGGTACCGCAACATTTGAACTGGACACCTTGAGATGGTGAGGCCACAGTCCTGTATGTACATTTACCTGCCTACTGTTTTGATAAGGGTACAATCACGGTCCCATTCTTAGCCTTTTGCACTTCTCTATGGCTCTTCCCTCAGACTCCCTGGTGTGGCAGCAGTCAGTGGTGTCCACAAGGGATGTGTGTGTGAAGATCGAGGACCTCATCCCAGGTGGGCACTACCAGTTCCGGGTCAGCGCCAGTAACCCCTGGGGAGTCAGTCCACCCAGCGAGCCCTCCAACATGGTGACCCTGCCAAGTGGAAGTGAGTAGAAATGTACAGTCGAAACTAATAGCTATTTCAGCTGATACAACCTGATAAAGTAGCCGTTTGTTTTCACTTAAGTAGAGCAAGTAAGAGGACATGCATGTTTTATTTTATATAAATTATGTTGTGCACAAATACTAATTCTCTATGTACGATTGAAGATTCTACATATGACGGGACTGGAATTCAGTGGAAAGACAACTTTGAATTAGCTTTCTCGGAAATCAGTGAGATTGGACGGTAAGTTTTTGGCTGTTTTTTTGAAAACATTGCTATATACCATACCATTTAACAATGCTTGATATTGCCTGCTGACATCAAAACATTTTTGCACGAGTCTTGATTTGACATGAAATAATAAGTATATTACAAATGCAGCCATAAATTGTGTCCTGTGGATTATGTGATACTGTATTGTAAAGTCTGCGCTAACTCATAATTTTGCTGCATGATCACCCTGCCTGCTTTCCCTCTGGTACTTCAGGGGTCGGTTCTCAGTGGTGAAGAAATGCCTTAACAGGAGCACCAAGAAGGAGGTGGCAGTGAAGTTCATCAGCAAAAAGATGCAGAAGAAGGAGCAGGTGGCCCACGAGGCCGACATTCTCCGACACGTGCAACACCCGCAGATCTCGGTGCTATGTGACACCTATGAGTCACCCACCTCGTTCATACTGGTCTTGGAGCTGTAAGCATTAGTTGAACCAAACTGGCTGTCTGTGATTACTAAGTTCACATCCTTTCTAGAAACTAACAGGATGACTGTGTCTGTGTTCCAGTCTAGACGATGGGAGGCTGCTAGACTATCTGGTCGCCCATGATGTGCTGATGGAGGAAAAGGTGGCCTTGTATGTGAAAGATACCTTGGAAGCACTGCAGCACCTCCACACCTGCAGGGTGGCACATTTGGACTTAAAGGTATACATCAAAGGCAACAAGTAAATATTAATGCAACACTGTGATTTAATGTAGTACCTTAAACTTATTCCAAATGCTGGGACTGCTAAGTATTGGGATACATTCACCTTTAGATTAGAAGGGGTTATAATATCAGATTTTCTCTCTGCAGAATTATTTGGCAATATATTATTAATCAAGAAACAGTTTTGCATTAACTAAGTAACCAAAGTTTGGTAACGGCACAAAAAATACAATGCTCTATGTTAAAACTGCCTACTCTACTGTTATCAGCCAGAGAACCTTTTGGTGGATCTTCATGTGCCCGTCCCATGTGTCAAGCTCATTGATTTTGGGGACGCAGTCCAAGTGTTGGGCCATCGCTACGTTCACCTTCTCCTGGGGAACCCAGAGTTTGCAGCCCCGGAGTTAATCCAGGGGACCCCAGTGTCTCTGAGCACGGACGTGTGGAGCGTAGGTGTTCTGGCTTATGTCATGCTCAGCGGCGTGTCCCCCTTTCTGGACGAGAGCCTAGAAGAAACATGCATCAACATCTGCCGGCTGGACTTCTGCTTTCCGGATGAGTACTTCCGGGGAGTGAGCCATGCTGCCCGTGACTTCATCACCTCTGTTCTGCAGGAGGACCCCCGGAAGCGGCCGAACGCGACAGCCTGCCTCCAGCACCCGTGGGTGAATGCCCGCGCTGGGGAGCACTCCCGGACCCCTCTGGACACCAGCCGACTGGCCTCCTTTGCCGAAAGGCGGCGACAGCTTAATGATGTCCGGCCTGTCACCAATATCAAGGGCCTGGTTACCAGCAGCATGGGACACACCTTATAAGCGTTGACTGTTCACAGGAGACAAAGTGGACAAACAAGCCAAGTTAATCATTATGAGACAAAGCCTTTGCTCTCTATAAGGACATACTTTAATCAAGTGTATGATATACGTGACCTTTTCTTCTGTCGATCGTCATATTTCAATGAGCTTTAATGACAGTATCTGTTAGAAGAACACTGGCACTACACCAGTGAGTCCCAGGGAACATCATGAAAGTTACCAGTTGCTCATAACGTACTGCAACTGCAACTTTCAATAAAGCCTTTTACTGGATCTTCATAACTATATTTATTTCTATTTATGTATTTGTTGTCAAAGGTTTGTTTGCCTTGAATCCCAGGTTGAGATGAAAAAATGTCAAATGTAAAAAAAACATGAATGAAATTAATTACTGAATGTAAAATGAGGCTGAGAGACTTTCATTTTGTACTGAACAGCATTGTGATAAGCACCTGCTGCTTTTTCTGGCATTGTTCTGAGATAGGTGTGAAAGGGTAATGTAACATTATAATTATACTTATCGGTCAGAGGGTAAAAACAAGAACGTTTGAACAGCATGGTTTCACGCATTGACTAGTATCAACTATCTTGTCAAATAGTCTGAGTTTCCTTCAGCAATATTGATTTGCTGCTGTCAATTATCTGTCATGTAAGTACGTAAGGGGGGTGCGGTGGCGCTGCGGGTTTGGCCGGGTCCTGCTCTCTGGCGGGTCTGGGGTTCGAATCCTGCTTGGGGTGCCTTGTGACGGACTGGCGTCCCATCCTTGGTGTGTCCTCACGCCCTGTGTTGCTGGGTTTGGCTCCGGCTTGCCCCGACCCCCCTTAGGACAAGCGGTTTTGGACTGTGTGTGTGTGTGTGTGTGTGTGTGTGTGTGTGTGTATAAGTAGGTAAAAGTGGTGGTTTACAAAGCACTTTTTTCCTCTGTATGAGTTTGCTTGGTTTACCATTAACTTGCAATAGTCATTTAATTTGCAGATAAAAGTTTTATGCCTAAACTTCTTTAATGTGATGTCCTCAGCATTATACTGTCATAGAAGCTGCATCATTTTACCCTTTAAAATAGTGTCTGAATAGAGTAAACAAAATTTCTGAGCCTTAAAGTGTATTGTATTTACAAGAAACCTAACTGCACGAAGGTCCAAATTTCCGTATGTACAGTCATAATGTTATTTGAGTTGTAAACTTTTATGTTGCTATCTTGTGTAATGACAATGTTTGCATTAATTACTACTTATAATTTTGGTTAAGATTTTTAATTCACCAACAATGGATCAACGGTGCAAGCAGTCACTTGTATCTCGTGTAAAGCACTGAAACAACACTGGTGTAGTCGTTTGTTCCCATGAGCCACTTTTGCAGTTTATATCATATGATCAGAACCGATGCTGGTCAAAATGAACTGGCCTCTTCTGCGAACTCCAGATGCTGATTTTTCAACAGGGTTCGAAGACAAAATGTCAACCGTTCAGGGGCAATCGGCACTTTGATTTGTAGAGTAAAACGGCTGTGAAAATATTTGCTACATTTCTGGATTTAGCTGTATGTGTCTCTGCTGTAGAAGTCACTGTGATCGAACAACACTTGGATGATTCCTCTGCTCTGTTTTCACCTGCAGTGATTGGTGTATTTTAGTTAGTTGCAGCATTGTTCTCGTAACTGATTCCAGTGAGCTTAGTAGAACAAGAAACATGAAAGATTACTACTACAGTACTTAAAAAAATGACTTGTGCAGCCTTGTTCATACTTTGCCTTCCTTTTCTTCTTCATTCAGTCTCAATGTAATATGTGACTGAGGGGCCAGTTACTATTTGTTGCCATTTCCCAACTAAAATATTAGCACTGAGGTTAAAAAAAAAAATACTGGAATTTTAGCCAAGCCAAGAAGATTAGTCAGTGTTTTGGAGGTGGTGATAGAGGATCATTTGGAGAGTAAATAACATTTAGCTGTGTCTCCTGCTGTTACAGTGTGAAGCAGGTGCAGTAATAGATTACCTTAGTGCAGGGGGATAGTGGCCATATGCAATATGTGTGGGTGGCAAGGAAACTTTGTCATCTGTTAAAAAAAAAAAAAAAAAAAAAAAAACCGTGAGGGCAGGGGTTGGGAGTGGCAAGGCTGGGTTGAGGGGTTCTGGACAAGTTTTTCCTTTCTGAAGAGGCTTGTCTATCCTGCACATCTATTTGCAGCCATTGAAAGGCTTTCACCTGATATTAGCCTAAATTAAAACTTGACATCTTTCTGAAGATCCCTTGAGAAAAAAGGAAGTTGCTTACCACTGATGGCCTAGTATTGGCAAATAAAAGCCTAAACAAATAAAATAAGGCAGTTGGTAAAACAATCACATTACATTTTGTTTACACTTACATTCACACAGGTAAAGAGGCTAAAGTGTATGGGAAGTATACCCAGAATTTTAAAACATGGAAATTCAGACCTGAACAGCTATGGAACCTTTGTATAGCTGAATGTTGATCCCCAAAGCAGGAATGTAAATGACTATGTAGCTTTGCATATTTAGCATTGTCTGAGCAAAGCCAGGTTCCTAGCAGTTTCACACTTCATTTGTGATATAAAGTCTCTCAGCTAGGTAAAACTAACCACAAAGCTACTAACTAATGGTGTGTTACATTGATCTACCAAGTAAGAGAATTGCTTTAATGTTTAGATTTCTGTTGGATGTCGTCTGGCAGAAGGGTGTCACTGGCGTATGAAACATCGAAATTTCTGAAATGATGTAAGCCTTGCTCACTGCAACAGCATGAACCGCGTACATTACATCCTTTCACGTAGTATTGTACCTTGTAAATAAATCTGTGTATAAAATTTGCAAATGAAATCTGAAAATCTTTTCCTAGATCATGCAATGTGTCAGTTTGTTACTGAATGTTAAATAAAAAGTGCTTGTTTTATTTAAAAAATGCAGATGTATGACAGTTGAATTTTGTTAATTGACCTTTGATGGAATCCCGGTGTTGCTAGTTTATATCCTTTGGCCACTATGAATGTGATATGATTTTTGTTTTTCCCTTTCAAGATTCTTGCCTTATATGGCTACTCCCTGTCTGCTAGAGAATGACATACATCTTCTCTACCTCCATTGCTCCCATCACCTATAGCGCTTATTGTATATGTGGTATGCTCTAGCTTAACCTCATACTTTGATTTTCACAAGATCCATTTTTTGCATTTCAGCCAACAGCCTTCATTTTACACACGTCCCTAATTACACATGCCTTTTGTCCCTAATCCATATCCCCTGTATTATACTGATTTATAATATGTCATATATGTTTCAATACGAAGGGGGTGAGGTGGCGCAGTGGGTTGGATCACAGTCCTGCTCTCCGGTGGGTCTGGGGTTCGAGTCCCGCTTGGGGTGCCTTGCGACGGGCTGGCGTCCCGTCCTGGGTGTGTCCCCCTCCCCCTCCGGCCTTACGCCCTGTGTTGCCGGGTAGGCTCCGGTTCCCCCGTGACCCCGTATGGGACAAGCGGTTCTGAAAATGTGTGTGTGTGTGTTTCAATACTAAACTTAAGGGCACCAGAAAATAACTGCTTGGATAATCCAATATTTCTCCATAATAAACAACTATATGAACATGAATTCTGTAATGTTCAAAGAATTTATGATATGAATCACATTTATGAAATGTTTTAATGACATAATTATTATACAACTGTTGTAGCTCACCCTTAACCTATCAATCATGAGTTCATGACTATAACATATGGATTTCAGTTCTCACTTTACTAAGAGCAATAAGATTTCAATGAGAAATTAAGTGTCTCAAAAAAGATTTTAAATAAAAATGTAAATTACTTGAATTCGTTTCAAAGCTAATGCGTATGTCCGATACAACACTGAACAGGAAGTAATGGCAGGGGTTTTCAGGACCGCGGAACTCAATTTCCCATAAACCACCACGAAAGGGGGCGGAGCAACACGGCAGTCTTTGCGAAAGCAGCAGTTTCCGTAGTGGTCCGGTGCATTCTGGAGAAATGGCTGAATTAGACAATTTAGTTCTTAAGCTGTACGAAGTGCAGGCCGTAAAATTTGGGACATTCAAACTAAAGAGTGGCATAACTTCCCCGATTTACTTCGATCTGCGAGTGATCGTTTCCCATCCGTCGCTTATGAACGAGGTAGGCTTTACACCAGCGACCAACACGTGTTTCAGGCCCCCACTCACTCACAGTCACTGTGACTGTTCCACACCACATGAGCTGGTATTTTTAGCATTGCTTTTTTTGGACCGATGTTCTGTAATTAAACTGAAAGCGATGGCTAAGAGCAGTTGATAAGTGCCTGGCTGCAGGCTCGTGCGTTACTGCGGGCGGTGGGTATGCTTGCTATGTATAATCATGACATGTGCGCGCGCTCTCACCTTCTTTCTGTGCGCCGCTCCCCCGCCCGCGCAGGTGTCCAGCGTGCTGTTCCGGTGCGCGCAGGAGGCGCGGCTCCAGTACGGCTCCGTGTGCGGCGTTCCCTACACGGCTCTGCCCCTGGCCACCATCGTGTGCTCGAAGCACGGCGTGCCCATGCTCATCCGCAGGAAGGAGAGCAAGGACTACGGTACGCACGGCCCGCCTGGGGGCCACGGAGCCCAGCACCACCCCGCCTCTACGCGGCATTTACTCATTTCTTGGGTGCCTGCACTGTCCAGAGCAAAACCTCCAGTGTTTTTGGGTCACACCTTTAACCCAACGTAACTTACAATAGCTGATCTACTAGTGTGCGCTTACAGTGAGTCACTCCAAAACACATTCTCTCCCTCTCTCACACACAATGGGCATTTTTTTTTTTTTTTTTTTTTTTTTTTTTTTTTTGAGTAACCAATTCACTTGAAAGCATCCCTTTGGACTGTGTGAGGAAACCAGAGTACCTGGAGAAAACCCATGCGAACTTTACGCGGACTGGAGCTGGGATGGAACCCACGTGTTCTCGCACCACCCAGGTGCCGTGAAGCATCGCTCTGCATGCGAACCTCGCTGAGCCCTGCTCCAACGGAACGGCTCATAGCGAATGGATGTCTCGCGGCCCTCCCACCATAAAGATCACTGGCAGACATCTTTAATATGGGCCCAGTGATTAGAATTTTCCTGGTTTGATGGTAAAAGTTGGGAATCAGAACGCACAATCCAAATATTTTATGATGATAAAATACAAAAGTTAAACATTTTGGATGAATGCGGCAGTGAGAATGTGTGCAGCGTGCTGCAGGTTCCTTGAGATGACAGTGAGTGGAACATAGCAGCAGCAGAAGAAAACAACACTTCCTCTTGTCATTGCTGTAGAGAACACATGGAGTACTGTAAACAGTGTGTGCCTCTGCATACACACCAAGATCGGCCTCCTGACTCAAGAAACATTTGTGTTATGACCTGTAATAGAAGCTGATAGAACAAACAGCAAATCCTCAGTATTTAAAGAATTTAATTGTAAACTTGTGACACTTGTGTTACTGAATGTCTTGTTAGTCAGTGTGTTTAGCTTTCTCGTACCATCTTTTGGCTGATGTATTTGTTCAAGATGTCTAAAAATGTAAGATAATTACAGTGATTTACTTATTCATACAGTAGGGTGTTTTTATAGTCTCAGTTCAGGGTTAGTATCTTATCAGGGAGTGGGATTTGAACCAGGGACCTCCAGATTGCAGATCAGTGACCCTAACCGCTGTGTTACCTGCTGTCCTCCTCCTGCTCCGTTGCCGGTGTCCGATGAAGCCCTGGCGCTCTGAAATGAGCATGTGACTGCAAAATGCCCATTTGAAGTTGTATCGAATCCAAGATGCGCATGCAGTAGTAAAAACTGAATTTCCGCAGCATTCAGTGAGTGTTATGCCTTTTGGTTCTTCCTGTTCTTAAAAGAAAAATTTTCACCCTGCACCTTTTTATGCAAATGAAGGAACAAAGAAGCTGGTGGAGGGAACCATCCATCCCGGCGATTCGTGCCTCATCGTAGAAGATGTCGTGACTAGTGGAAGCAGTGTTCTGGAGACGGCGCAGGTGCTGCGGAACGAAGGCTTGAAGGTCACCGATGCGGTTGTGCTGATGGACAGAGAGCAGGGCGGTGCGGCCCGACTTGCTGAGGAAGGAATCGCCCTGCACTCGGTCATTACCATTTCCAAGCTCCTTGAAGTCCTGCGGGCTGGCGGTCGAATCGATGCCGCTGCGGCAGAGAGCGTCCACCAGTTTATCCGCGACAACAACACGTTCGGCGCATCGACGTGCGGTCTGTCGGCACCGAAGAAGCCCTGCAAGGAGCTGAGCTATGAGGCTCGCGCCGACCTACCGGGGGTGCATCCCATGGCCGCCCAGCTGCTGAGGCTCATGGAGGAGAAGAGGAGCAACCTCTGCCTGTCTGCTGACGTGAGCCGTGCTGAGGAGCTGTTGCAGCTCGCCGAGGAGCTGGGACCCCTCATCTGCGTGCTGAAAACCCACGTGGACATCCTGGAGGACTTCTCTGTCCAGGTGGCCAACTCGCTGAAGGACCTGGCAATAAAGCACAACTTCCTCATCTTCGAGGACCGGAAGTTTGCCGACATCGGGAACACGGTCAAGCACCAGTACGAAGGTGAATACACCCTGGCGACTGACCTTTATCAAAATAAGACTTAGAACAGACCACCTAGGTCTGGTTTGGGTTTCAGTCCCTGGTTCTAGACCCCAGCTGTGATCACACTGAGTTAAATGAATGTGGGGGTTTCTTGTTTGTTACACAAGTAGCAGGCTGACAGTATTCTTTAACTATATACAAGCTCCAGTTTGGCCTGGAAAATTTTGCTTTACTTTCAGATTTAAAAAAAAAAAAAAAAAAAAATTCTTTGCAGAAGGGGATCAGGTGTCTTTTGCATAGTAAAGAGCTCTGTTAGTGTGGGACCCACTGCAGTCGAGAGTGTCAAACTCCAATTCTAATGCACCCAGTTGGCCTATTTATGTAGACAAATGTTGTTTAACCAGGGTATATTAAGGTACAGTTAGGCACTTGGTTTCCTGAGCCGCAGTCACTCTTCCGAGCTGTGTCATTGTCCCCTTTTTGTGAGACAGGAGGCCTGTACCGCATCGCTTCCTGGGCCCACATGGTCAACGCCCACGCGGTTCCCGGGCCTGGGGTCGTGCACGGGCTCCGTGCAGTGGGCAAGGCGTTGGAGCGGGGCTGCCTGCTCATCGCGCAGATGAGCTCCCGGGGTTCTCTTGCGACCGGAGGCTACACACAGGAGGTGGTACGTACAGCCTGACAGACTAGGAGTTTGGGAACCGGTTTCCATCATCTGAAACCGGTAGCTGAAGATCAGTTTTGAAATGTGCAACAGAAAAGTGTTACTTAATTTGTTAAAATTTCAGTGTCAGATTGTGTTCTGAGACATTGAAGAACGGCGCTTGTGTCACGTGACCAAGAAAACAAACACAGAAGAAAGCTGAGCAACCCTGGACTGATTAGGCATGTTAAAAAAAAAAAAAAAAAAAAGTGATTTGTCAGCAATAAAACCTTTTTGGAAATTGTCAGAGTTGTGCAAATGTTACAAATTGAGAAAGCATTTTTCGAACCATAAGTGCACGAAGTTTGTCATCCGTAGCCAAAAGCAGACTTCCTTTGCATGGTGAGCATTCTTACTACCAGAATTTGCATACCAGGCCGAGCCAGAGTCGAACCCACGGCCGAGCTCACAGTACCGGAACCGTGAAGCAGCCGTTGTCCACCGTGCTGTCCAAAAGCAACAGAGTAAAAGAAAGTAAACAGGAAATAAATGAGGGAAAGCGTGGAGGAGACAGAGAAAAGGAGCTTGCGAACTTTGTCGTCATGTGACGGAGGTCTATGTAACAAATGAGTTTGTGCTGTAAGGTAAATGGGTTGGAAATGTGAGGAACCACCACATTGATTCCATATTCACTATGAATTGCAGTACTGCAAGACAAAGGTGTCGCTTAAATATGAAGAAATAGTGTTTCTTTGAAAAATGTTTCTGTGTTCACTCACTGAGTGAAAGTACAAGATTGAAAGTGTTTATTAGAATTGAAACAGTTGAGAATGAAAGTCAATGTTCGTTTAAAAAAGTATGTGATTTACCAATACACATATATATATAGAATAGTATTGGTAAATTTTTTTTCCTCTATGTGAAGCCTACAGAATATACTCCAGTAAAGAACTGCTCTATCATCTACCACTCTGAAGTAGATTACTATACATAATATTTATTATCAGCTAATGCTCTTATTGCAATCCTCTTACATACTGTGTCATGCATACCCAGCTTTTGGCTTAACCATTTTTCACTTTCCATTAACTTCACTACTTAATCCATTAATGAAAAAAATTCACTTGGCTTCATAGCTTTTCCTTCAGTGTGCTTATTAATTATGTGTTAATATGAAAGCTTGTTTTGCTTGTGAAATTCGCAGTAAGAAATCTTTTCTTCAGGTGAAAATGGCAGAGGACAACTCTGACTTTGTGTTCGGCTTCATCTGTGGCAGTAGGATCAGCGATAAACCCGGGTTTGTTCATATGACCCCAGGTGTGCAACTGCAGTCAGGAGGTATGAGTCTTGTTCCTCTTTGGTTCCACAAGGTATTAACGGTGTAAACGTACATCAGCAGTCTAATGATCCAGAGGTCTTCTGGAGAGCGGTGCCTTTATTAGAAGAATTGACTATTTCTTTATTATAAGTGGCTATGCATAGAGGATTTGTAAATATTAAGCAAAATTTAAAGAAGAAAATGTCTGAATCAATTTTTATAATTATTAGTAATTTTATAATTGGTATGCATTTCTTTTGGTGTTGTGGCCCGTGGGTTCTGTAGTCACCACTGGGTGGCGCTAATGCTAAAGAAATGAAGATTAATTCTGAACTCAGAAATCTTGATGCTAATTATGGCTGGCAAAAGTTAGTATTTTTCCAGCAGTGCCTTGTAATGCATAAAGTGTATTCTCTATTTGTTTCAGGAGATGGCATGGGCCAGCAGTATTCTTGTCCCGGTGAGGTTATTGGTACGAAAGGGTGTGATGTCATCATTGTTGGACGAGGAATCTTGGCAGCCTCAGACAAAGTGGCAGCAGCGGAGGAGTACAGGAAGGCAGGCTGGGAGGCCTACCTGAAGAGGCTCTCCTGACGTCTCCCGCAGAACACGCAGCTCGCGCGTCTCGGTGACTAGCGTGCGCAGTGTGGGTCAATCTGTGCGTGTGTAACTAAGCACTTAAACGCTGGTTTGTATTGCTCACTTCTGCAATCAGATTCATTTAGCTGCATCACACTGAGTACCGGGCTTCCAGCAAGAATCCAGAAATCGGGGAAAAGGACAGGAGAGCCCAGGTCACAACGGCTCCTTCCAGCTGTTATACCTTGAAATTCCTGCCTGATTACATTTTGTCCTTGTCGTTTCAAATCATGCTTAAAATACTGCTTCCACGATGTTTAATCGAAGCCTTTGTGTTTTCGCAATTTTCTGTACAAATAAATGAATATTTTGCAGTGAGTATTTGCTATTTGTTTAGAATTCCTTTAACTTGAGTTTTTAAGTGAGGACTAGTCATCTTCAATTCATTTAAAGCCTTTTATAAATGAAAATGGGTAACTGGGTAACACAACTTTTGAGGTAACAATGTGATTAATTTGATCTGTTCCAGTAGAGGTCTGTGATGGCTGGTTTCATCAGACACATTGGTAAGTTAACTACTTATGGCAGGGAGAACAGGAAAAGCCACATTAGGACTTTTGAGTCACTTTTAAAGAAATTGCCATCAACAGGACTTTAGGTACATGGTGTTAAGGTAATGTCTTGGCTCAAGAAGGAGCCTTTATGCAGAGATTGTGTGTTCTGACATATTGGATAATAGCTGTGATAAACTGCACCCTAAACAGTGTATGTACAGTATAGCTTTAATAACCAATTGGATTGTCTATTTCTGATCACTTATTTTTGGCTGCGCCACAATGTTGTGCCCCCAAGTATCTCATGAGCTGTGAATTTTCCAGCTGTAATTTGGGAACTGATTAGAACCAAAAAGCCACCAAAATAAGTTCCTCCTTAAGACATGTGGTGTGCATACTTAAGTCCCGCCCTGGGCTGGGCTGCAAACGGCGCAGTGTTGTTTAGCTTATTACAAGAAGCCATGATGCATTGGGTAATAAAGATCTGAAAAAGGCAATGTGAGATACTGCATGTGGGTACGGTGCTGGGGTGAGTAGAAGCGGACCCCGACCGTGAGGACGGTGACTCATTTGCCCAGCATATGGAAATGTCCTTGTAAATGAGCTGGAGATAGCAGGCCGCTGGGGGCAGGTGTGTCTTCCTCCTGCATGCACTGACGCTCCCCATCAGCGCCTCTGACTTCTCCAGCAGAAGAGGGTGGGCGGAGCCAACCCTCAGCCTGCGGCACCGACAGCACCGACACCTCCATCACTTCCAACAAGGTGAGCGCACTCATTTGCATGGACGCCCAAGGTTGGCCCTGGGGAAGGAAAGCCACCGCCTCCTGCCCACCCCCTCCCTCAGGCTCCATTTGTCAATATTGGATTTGGGTAAATGCAAGGTGCGACAGGTGTATGAGACCATCCTCTCGCTTTAAAAACTTACAAAAAAAAAAAAAAAAAGAGTGATGGAGTGGTAGCTATTTATATCGCGACTATATAAAGTGGCCGTTGCTTGCGCACGTTCATTCCCCCCTGACGGTGCAGGTGAAGGGGAAAGAGCGCGCCTCCCGGCCGCGAGCGCGGCTCCCGCAGTCCTGTCAGCTAAGCGTTGCCAAAGCGCCGTTGTGGGTAAGATCCACCTGCGACTCAAACACTCTCGACGTTGCACTGTGTCGTAAAGAAGTCTAATTTTTTTTTAACAGATGTTTATCTACAGATGCGTCACGAACAAAGTAAACGTGCTGATTAACTTTTTGGTTCTCTTTTAGGACACGTAGCAGAGACGCAGCGCACCTGGAGTCGACCTTCTTGGCTTCTACCAATGAGACCGCAGGCACTATTAGGTGCTGTTAGAGCCTGTCAGACCCTATTAAAGTGTATTCGAGGTACATGACTTTTGGACTTTTGGTGTCTCTCTTGGGAAGACAGCGACCCCCCCACGTTCCGTCCCCCCCCCCTCCGTCCCCCACCCCCCCCCCGGGAAAGGACGATTTCTGTGTTTGCCTCACGTTGAGCCTCACGTACAATACCTGAAGATGAAGTTTTGTTCGTTCGGCTCGCGTTAAGCAGGTACAGATTTGCTTCGGAAACAAGAAATAAAATAACTGACCAGGGGGGAACACCTGAGCCGAAGCACACGATCATTATTTTTTTTTTTTTTTTTTCAAAAAAAGGAGGAGAATGGATGCGATACATGTTCCACCGCTTCTTCGTTTTCTATTTTCTAATGCATTTTTATTTTGTATTAAAAAGTGCTGTCGTTATGTAGATATGAAATAGTTATCCAACTCAGTGCATATTTAATCTATTAATAACATGTTTTTTTTTTTTTTTTTAAAGTTATGAAATCTTTTTTTATGATTAACATTTGAAAGTTGGTTTTGGTTTTTGTACCGTTTCGGTATTTTTTTTTTTTTTTTAATTGCATGAATTGTCAAGTTCATTTCAGTGCACTTCTAAGAGTAGAATGCTTTATTTCAGAAATAACAGCTCTTATGGATTATATTTCAGATCTTTGATAGTAGACATTCCATCATATTTATAATTTTATGTATGGCTGTGTGAAATGCAAATTATTATTTGTGTATTTTTGGCAGATGAAGTGAAGTTCACATTTTAATAGTATAGAAATGTTAGGGAAGGGTGACAATGTCACCTTTGTTCTGTAACCATCCATCTCGATATCCCAGAGCAGACACAAAACCAACTATACACACACATATATATATATCCATGGCCCACAGTCTGAGAGATCCTTTGTCTTCTCCATGTAAATGGAGGGAAATGTTCCTTTGATTAAAGACAATTTTGTTGGTGAGAAATCAGTTTCTCAGCCTTAATATTGATGTTTGCTCACAGTTCAAAAAGAATATACTTCCCATGTTTCATTCATCCAAAAAACTGCCTTTCTATTGACTGTGTAACAAAAAAGATGTAACAGTGTGTAATGGATGGACTTGGTAAGCAAATATGAGAACTAGTTTTTCTTGCATTAGTCAACAGAAGGTGGAAAAACAAAGTTAATCCTTTAAAGAGTATCACCCATGTAAAACACACATCCAGTGTTTAAGAAAATTAACAAATACACAGTTGTATAGAATTGCATTTTTTATATTGAAATTTTCACACTAAATAGTGCTGTTGTGCAAGCTTACAGGGGAACCTTAAATGCTGATGAAGCTTACTGCTCTACTTCGAGTTACTTTTACCATTATTATCACAATTATTTTTATTTGTGAAATAAAAGACTAAACTCCTTCTCAGATCAGCAGACTTCTTGTTTATGGCCCAACTATTGTCAGTATAAATGTTACACAAAGCAGTTTGTTAGAACTTTCACTGACTTCCCATGGTACATTCTCTCAGCTTTCTTTTATGAGAAGTCATGGCATAAATTTCTTAAATAAAATAATTATTCACTCAGTTCTTCTAGACCAATGTAAAACTAACAATTTCCAAAGGCTGTTTTGCATTCTTTGTAAAATGCAATTGTTTTGACAGATGCTTACTTTTGAATGCTTGTCCCGTGTTATCTGAGCACAGATCCATACGTTTTTAACCACAGCTGCTTTAGTGCTTTTTAATCATCTCTGTTACCAGAAGTGAGTTATTACATTTACAGAGGCAGGACAACTGCAGGATGTTAGTTAAGTGGAGCACAATCATTGCCTGCAGGCTAGTTTGCAATGAAGAAATGGTTAAAAAGGTCACTAATGAAATATGTAAATGCCTTATGGTGGTTTCTTGCTGCTCATTGTGCGCTAGCTGACATGATCTCTGCTCCTGGAGCCTGAAGCCTTAAAGACCTCTGTGTTGTGTGTGTTCGTGTTCGTGCGCACATGCTGGGGGGGCATCTTTTACCCACATGCGCTGCCCCGCAACACAAAGCTTTCAAAGAGCAGATGTTACCTGCCTGACCCGTCAGTGGCTGTTCAAATTTGTCCTTCGGAGGATTAGTTTCTATGGCAACAGCAAACGCGTGGAAAACCTGCACACGGCCTCCTATTCTCCTTTGCACTGGCTAATCAAACAGCCTTTCCTGGTGTGCAACAGGACAGTGTAGCCCTAGACCCCCAAACACCGGCAGGGAAGGAGTATTAATAAATACCTGTTGTTTTGTTCTCAAACAAGGAGATGCTGTCAATTTTCCACTGATGACTTCATTCACTTACTGTGCAAAAAATAATCTAACTCACTAAGACGTACAAGGTAGATATAACGGTTGTCAATAATTTAGAAAATATTAATGTTAACAAATTTTCTGTTTGAAATGCCAGCTTTTTCCATAACTTGTGAAAAACAACTTTTTACATGTTTTATAATGAGTACGTTCATGTGGAACCTATACAGACTGGAAAGTTTTATAAAAATTGAATCCAGTTATGTGCACCTAGTTTTCTAAACACACCTTTACTTTTCTGAGGACTAGAGATGATTGTTCTCACATTTCACAGAGGATATCATAAAGAATTTGGGTTATAATGTCTCTATATGGCACGCAATTATTGTTGGCCGTCTGTGATTAAAACTGCTGTGTTCTCCGTGCTTTCGGATCACGATGAATCTGACCTGCTCCATAACGGCGACGATACTCGGATCAACGAAGGTCTGAGGGACGAGATGAGAACGCGGCGTTGACGGGAGAAAACAGATGTGCAAACACTGTTGTTTGCTCTGGTTGCTGGTGGAGCTCTAAGAGGATGTTGTTTTCATTGCATTCAACTTGCAACACCCTGACCAGCTGTTCGCATTCTCTTCATAAGGGCAAACATAATGACACCCTGGGTTAATGGCAGAGGGAGTATGTGCAGATGAACAGACAGGCTTGAATAGAGTAAATGACTCCTCGGGGCTAATATGTTTTATAGAGCCTACATGTATCGCTCAAAGCAATTGAAAGTGTATGATAGCACAGAGCAGAACACATGCTGAAAAAAGTTAATAGAGAGCAGCACCGGGAAAGTGAACTGCCTGCTGTACACATACACAGATACCAAAGGATGAATTTTACATATTCTACGTATATATATACCCATACACTGAGAGTGACTGTAATAAAACAAATATATATATGTTTGTTTTATTACAGTCACTCTCACTGTATGGGTTTATCCTTTAGTCCTTTGGTTGAGTATGCTGTAATAGCTCTTACATGCAAAAATGTTTTGTTTTTAAGCTCATCTAACCTTCTGAGTATGGATGCGGCTAAAACCGTTCAACTGTTATTAATCAAGGGACTTGCAATGGTTTGTTTTAAGAATAAGTCTTTTGTAGTACCTCTGTGGAAGAGATAGGGGATTCAAACTAGATCTGAGAGGAAACAGAAGGATGGATGTAAAATGGAAATGAGGGAAGCTGAATTTCCCAGTTAAATGAGGTCACAGCTGATGCAGAGCAGAGACAGATCTAATCATTCAAATGGGCAAACAAAGGCCACCAGCTGCAGCCACCCCCGTGCACATTTCGCAAGGTGCAGCAGAACCACGCCGGGGCGCGATCACCTGCCCTCTCGCTGAGCGCAGGGATGGGGCTTGGCCTTTGGAAGTGGAGAGGCTGGGAGCTCGTGTACCTCTGTCTCTTGGTGTGACTGGTGAAACGCGGCCCTGGGGAAGCAGGGGTGGAAAGCCATAGGGCTCACTGGTAAATTAGAAAAGTATATTAAAAGTTGCAGTGAATACGGTTTGCTGTAGAGGTGCCAGAGTCCGCGGCAGTCGGGTGTCGTGGAGAAACAACAGCTCCTAACCCCTCTTTCACATCTGGACGAAGACACAGACACGACTAAAAATGTATGAGCAGTTTTTGTGACTATTGTGCTTTTATGTCTTAGGTGTACAGTACTGCAATATTTAGTTCAATGGAAGCCAAAGGTAAACGGGCAATGAAACTTTAAATGAGATGAGCTGAGTAAAAAGAATGTTATAGATGTATTATATTTTCCCTATTCATAGAGTTACATAACTGCATTTAATCTCACTGAAATTATTAGTAATTTACTACTGTATGTTATAAATCATATGGAATTAGATATTTTTATTTTATGAATTCAGGGTAAGTACCTTGGTCAAGGGTATTAAAGGAGGAGGAGGGATTTAAATGAAGTTTTTTACAGTGCACAGTATACTTCAAACACCGTGCTACCTGCTGCCTCAAACTATAGAAAACAATCCCTCCCAGAAATGGACTGAAATGTACTTTAAAAAACACATTATTAAAGATGGGACGTGGTACAATTTCACATTCTTTTACTTATAAAGGCATCAAAGTTTTGATTGATCTTCAGAAAAAAAAAAACTGTAAAGGGATGTAAAACCTCAGGTGAAGGGTTGTGTGTAACATTGCACATGTGTGTAACTGTTCAGAAAGCTTTCTCTTGCTCTTGTAGTAAAGCATGGTACCACAAGATGTCACCTGAGGCAGGACTTTACACAGAGAGCCACGAAGGCATGGCCATCTCTTCTCACTACAGCAACCGGAAGACACCATTGAGAAACTTGTCACTTACCATATTTTTATTCAGAAATTAGGCTTGGGCACTTATGCTTTTGCATGTTCTGTTAAATGTCCTGCTCTGAAAGCTTCTTTTACGCTATTGTGCGTTGTGTTTGGTGGGTATCATGGTACAATCTCTTTTGCTCCTTTGTCTCTATTGCTCGTTGTACAAAGTGCACAAAAAAGGTCAGTAGGGCCACCTAGAAAAGCCACAGGCTTCTCGACAGGACGCCTTTACAATGGTTTCCCTTTATTTCCTTCAGTGCACTTGGTGAAATGCATACAACATAATTACAAACCTGACACTTTACAAGTCTCTGAACATGCTGGAAATACTTGGTGTGCACAAGAAATTCAACTAAGAGACAAACCAACCAAAATGCATATTTTTGAGGCAACCACTACCCCTGTGAGAAAAGATCATACTGCGATTAGAAAAGAAGAGGAAAATTAAAATCAGACCTATACAACTACATTAATTATCATTCATTCATTCATTACTGATAACTATTTATCTTAATGCAGGGTTGAAGTGGTCAGTTAGCATGAAATTACAAAAATTAAAGACACTTTAATCAATAAAATGCCAAACGTTTCATTTTATTGCAGTTAAACAACCAACTATCTGTAATCTACATTTGTAATTATCTTTCCCAGCAAATTATACTAAGATCCAGTAATCATAATACTATTCGGTATAAAAAAATAAACAAAATGTGTATAATCTGCAAGGAAATTCTGAAGGAAAGTAGTGTAAATGTATATCTGGAAACAAAACAAAATTAATTTAGGAAGCCATATTTCTTTAGTATGGTGTCAGTCTTCAGCGGAGAGCAACAAGGCACTATATTGGCGCTGGATATTGACATGTTGCTCTGTTTTACATTTACATTTACATTTATTTATTTAGCAGACACTTTTCTCCAAAGCAACTTCCGATGGATACTATGTAGCGTTATGAGCCCACACACCTTATTCACCAAGGTGACTTACACTGCTAGATACTCTACTTACAATGGGTCACTCATCCATACATCAAAATAAAATTTTTAAAAAAAGCCCAGGTAATTTCAGACAGTTTTTGCACGGTACGCTGTCTCAAGCATTCCTACTTTACATTTGTACCATTTCCAGCCTTCAGGTCTGACCCTGTTCTCCTAATCTCGGAGAATGCCGCCATTATCTCCCTTTTCCAATCAAACTGTCGCGTCAGTACGTTGCCATTGTGGCACACCAGTGGCTGGGCGCAGGGCTCGGGCTGCCGTTTTGATGAGTCAGAGAAACTGAACTCGCCTGACAATAGGGGCCGTGAGCCCCTACAATGGTGCGCACTAATACGGCCTTTCAGACGAGCACTGCTGAGTGCGCAGAGCTTGTGCGAATTCGGCACTAAACATGGAGCGCTGGACTATAAATACATAGAAGCGAGGCTGGTGCCTGACACTGATATTACTGGATCTGTCCCACCGTGGTACGTAAGTATTGCCCTACTGCAGCAGAATCCAAAATAAAAAAGTGATTACTGTAAATTAGAAAATACAGAGATTACACCTCATAAGGGAGAACACAATGAAAAAACAAATGAACAGATTTGACACTGAGAGAGTTCATTCGGTAGCACAGGATCCCTGTGGGATCAGATGATCTCTTTCAGTGCTGATTAAACGTTCCGTCATTCCTCACCCTGCAGACCAACACCAGACCTGGAAGCAGTGCCTGGGGGCTGAGGGTTGCGCTCTGTGTCTGACGTTTCCCCTGTCACCCTCATCCAAGCAGGGCAAGCAGTGGCAGCAGCAACCATGACCACTCAGCAGATGCAGATGGAGCAGATGGGGCAGTTCAGGATAACTGTCTGGGAGGAGGAGAACTTCCAGGGCAAGCGCTGCGAGTTCATGCAGGAGTGCCGGAACATCATGGAGAGGGGCTTCCGCAAGATCCGCTCCATCAAGGTTGAGAACGGCGCGTAAGTCTTTCAGTTGGGGATTTACCCCAGCCCGGTTTATATGGGTTATTATTATTATTATTAT
The DNA here is from genome assembly GCF_900964775.1 of Scleropages formosus. NCBI lineage: Eukaryota > Metazoa > Chordata > Actinopteri > Osteoglossiformes > Osteoglossidae > Scleropages > Scleropages formosus. The sequence continues at coordinate 2,358,771 of NC_041817.1, forward strand.
TATTATTATTATTACTAGTAGTAATAGTAGTACACGTACTAAAATTGCACGGAGTAACATATACTTCTGGGGCAAATCATTTGTACTTTGAAATATGAAAAACATAATACCTAGGAAAATAGTTATGAAGAACATAATTGCTGAATATATTATAAAATACAATTAAACAATTACACATGATCATTCTAAGCAGCATTTTTTGAAATTACTAAATACGCAAAGCTGCAGGTGAGTGCTTAAACTGAAATACATCTGTAATATGAATACAAGACAGGTAACAGGCCTGTTCTTTTGTAAATATAGTCAGTTTGTAAACACATCCTTACCTTGAAGTGTATATTATATGGCTATGAAGATTTACATGTAGAGTAAGGGTGGAATAGATGTCTCGTTTACATGAACATTGAGTGAATGGCTAATTCTCGACCCACAGACAATTTGTTGGACACTAACTGAATTTCCTTAGGCAGAAAACAACTTGGTCTGAACAATGATGAAACTAATGACCCATAATAGGTTTATAGAGCATCACAGTGGCAGCCAGTATAAAGTTTTCTCTTGGCATTGTGATCTAAACCTTCCTGTTTTGGGTCGCTGTGCTCCATTTACCTGTCATGTTGACTTTCTCTCTATCACTCTATTTTTCTCACTCTGCACCTTTCACGCACTTCCAGCTTCGTAGGGTTCGAGTACCCTGAGTACCAGGGTCAGCAGTTTATTCTGGAGAAGGGAGACTACCCACGCTATGAAGCCTGGAGTGGAAACAGCGGCTACAGGACAGAGCATCTGCTGTCCTTCAGACCAATTAAATGTGCTGTAAGTTCTATTTGAAAAAAGTAGTGGTGCAGAAGGCAGAAGAGTGACAAAGGACATGGACTTGAAATTTTGTTCTGGCTCATTCAAGTCCAACTAGGGTATGCTTGAGCTAGGTAATTAACCTGAAAAGCTCCAGTAAAGTGTCCTGCTGTATCAACTGGTGATGTTGTGATTGGCTTTGAACAAAAATTATCGGTCAAGTAATAATACTGTAACAACCTCATCTAGTCTTCTGAGAAATAGTAATTTGTTTTGCTTCAGGTTGTCAGAGCCAAAGCAGATACATTTTAACCTTTAAATCTATCAGTAACACTTACTGATATCATAACTCAGGTAGAAAAAAATATAGGCTGCATGTAATTGTTATTTTGCTGAAAAAGAATAATAATTGAAATTGTTAATGAAACAATTATCTGGTCCAATATAGGATACATTAAGGACAATTGAGTACACAAATATTGGTTTTGTTTTTATTGACAAAGACATCAAGATAATTCAACTCCCCCAACAGAACCACAGTGACAGCAAGGTGACCCTCTACGAGTGCAACGACCTCCAGGGACGCAAGTTCGAGATCTGCGATGACTACCCTTCTCTGCAGGCTATGGGCTGGTGCAGCAAGGAGGTCCCGTCCATCAAAGTCAATTCTGGAGCGTAAGTCACGCTTTTACCCACTAGACGCCTGCCCCAAATTCTTCATACCAGTCATTAGGTAGAAAGTTGCAGCCCTACAGTGTGAGAGGCCCGTAATTGCGGTAATTAGAAGCTCAGATGCTTCATTTCAAGACGCTGTGTGAACAACCAAAATCCAAAATTGAGAAAAAAAGCAGCAGACACTGTGATGGTCAACAGCTAACTTTACTTATCCATGTGCGATCACTCTCTGCCTCTCTTTTGAACAGCTGGGTGGCTTACCAGTTCCCTGGTTACCGTGGATACCAGTATATCCTGGAGAGAGACAGGCGTGAGGGAGAGTACAGAAACTACAACGAGTACAGCACCCAGGCCCATACCCACCAGATCCAGTCTATTCGCAGGATTCAGCAATAAGTCTCCTCTTATGTACCTCAGGTGGCATGATATGTGATAAAGTAGGCAATAAAGGCTTTATTCAAATGACGGACAAGAGTGCTCCTGACCATTCCTTGCTTTTTAAAAGTTACCTCCATTGCAGGTTAAAATTTACAGTGACAGCTTGTGGAAAATTCCTTAATAAAACACCCACTACTGTCTAATACTTAATTTTACTTTCTTTGCTAATGGATGCATTTCAATATTTAAGTTTTAGTATTCATAGATAGGGTTATCTTTTGTATTAAGACATGATCAAAGGAATGATCATACTATTGGTAAAGTATTCAGCTATGAAAAATAAACTCAACATAGCTTTTTTATGTTAGGAATAAGATGTATTTTCCTGTATCTTACTTCCAATAAACACGAGCACCTATTCACAGCTGCAGTTGTTTCTGCTATTTGATGTTGCTCTATATGGCTTTGCACAAGAATTGCATCAACTACTTCTGCTATAATTACTTAAAATTGACAATACACGATTAAAGAGAAAAAGAAACCCTCAGATATAAAAATATAGGGATACTGTATATTTGCTTACTATAGTTTCCATACTTAACTGTCATTTCTATTGGAAAATAATTTAATCCTATTTGGAATGGTGAATGATTTATTCACTTCATTAATGGTAAGTTTATTAGTAAAACCTTCCAGCAAATTAACTATTTCTGGAGGTTTACAGATGCTTTTTTTGAAGGGGTGATAACAGCTGTCCATGGTACTGAACTCGTTGCAGTCAAATGTACAACATCACAACTCCTCCATATTTTTTAACTACTAAGTCCTATTTATCTGAGGCCTTTGTCCAAGGAGACTTATAAAATTATACTGTATTATACTGTAGATGGTTTCGCATCCGACTCACCCTATGTGCAGATTGCATGATGTTCATGGGGGTTTCCTCCCACAGTCCAAAGACATGTGTTTCAGGTGAACTGGTGACTCCAAAATGCACTCAGTGTGCGGCTGTCCTGTAGTGGACTGGTGTCCCATCCACAGTGTACCTTTCATCTGGCCCTGTGTTTCTGAGACCACTGGCTTGGACTACCACGACCTTGCGTGGGACCACTGGTTATTGATGATGTATGGAGGTAACTTTGCAGTAACTGCTCCATTTATGCAGCAGAGTATTCTTACTGTATCAACTGAAGGTAGAGGCGTATAAGGCCATTGCCCTAAACACTACACCATCTACTGCCCTTTCACATTTGCCTTCATCATCAAGTCTTTCAGACCTTCAAAATCTCTCATGTCATCACGTTCCTTCTTACGTACCATTTCATGAAAGTCATTCAGTTCAATAAATCCATTGCCTCTCCAAAAACAATTACATGGCACATACAATGCAGGGTTATTAACGGTATGGAAATTTTTCAAATAAGCCGGAAATAAATAGAAAAGCAAGGCTACAGTCGCGTGAGATAAGAACTTACATTTACATTTATTCATTTAGCAGACGAGTTTTCTCCAAAGCGAGGAACATCTCAAAGAAACAAAAGAGAGCTTGTACAGAATATCAGTGCGAACGCATTACAAGTAAGGCAACGTTTAGAGCCGTCGCACTGCAATCTTACAAAATGCGGATTCGAATTCGAAATAATAAATCCCGCACTTGAACTGATACGTCAGAATCCCAAATTGTGGGAATATGTAAATCATTGGAGCAAATGATCTAACATCGTAAAATCGTCCTGGGCAAAAGCAAGAACACGTGACGTGCGTTCCTTTCGTTTTTGGGCCCGTTTCAGGTGTGGTAGGTAGGTAGGTAGGGTCCGTTAATGAGTGTCCAGGTTCACTTGGAACATCCTGCTGCGAATCCGCGCAGGCGCGCGTGTGTTGGTGTGCGTGCGCGCGCACGCGTGCGAAGGAGCTCCTCCGTCCCTGTGTTCCCTGACTGCCTTCTTAACCCACACTTCAGCCACAGTTCACTTGGAACCTGTACGCCTGTGACAAACTGACAAAACACACTCACACACCCAGTCCAGGATCTCCTTATAAACGTTCAGCCAACACACACCTTTCACAAATAGACTTTTTTCTCCCCAGCTGATGTATACAGGTGCAAAGCAGCAGTGCTGGGACTGGGGTTGCTGGCTGGATGGCAGGGAAGGGTTTTAACAAATCTGAATCTAATTTTAAACCCGACGGACAAGAGGTAAGTTAAACCATTTACAGCCAGCGAGACAGGAAACAACTACAACGTGAAAGAAATTAATAAAATATGACTATTGACATGCTTGTTTATAAACACGGAAGCACAATTTGTTAAGGGTTTAGAAGCTGGATTCCGTCCTGAAGATGCTGATTACATCTGCTGGAGAGGAATTTCGAGGGACGTTTCTACTGTCGCAGTAAACTGTCACCATGTAAATGTTATGGGGCATCATCATGTGAGTATCCTTTGTAGTGACGTGACACTGATTTGGTAATAATCCCTACGTGCCTCTTAGACATAATGGGGACTCGAAAAGTCACATAACGGCCACGGCACGTAAACATTTTTGAGAAAGTAAGTTATTGTGTTTTGTGGAGCTGACTGAGGGGCAGAGAGGAGCTTCACGAGTCGGGCATTAGCGCTGTCAAAGTGCCTTGGGGACTGACTGGAGGAGCGTGGCGCACATTGCCGTCGGGGATGGTGTCACATTACAGCACTGCAACGTTGTCCTGAGTTCTAGGCTTGTTTTAAGTTGCCTGCGACCTGTTTAAAGACTCAGGCAGCTAAAGCAAGTCTGGAACGCTGGAAACCACTCATCAGATCAGCAAACACGAGCAGGGAATAAAGGTACATTATGGATGCCTTCAACTCTATTAAATGAATTTCTCCATCAAGAATTACCCTGGTCAGTCAATCCCTATAAAACTGATTGACACACTTAGTCACCTAAATGATAATAATAATAATAATAATAATAATAATGATGATAATAATAATAATAATAATAATAATAATAATAATAATAATAATATACTCTGTAGGACTCCTGTGAGTACATGTATACAAATCCGAGTTGCTTTTTAGTTAAATCCTTTCATCTGCCTTCAATATTTCACTCAGCAGCACTGGACGAGAAGTAAAAATAGCATAGCTCATGTATACCTCTGTGTTGTGTTCAAGAGATAAGAGTTTAATAATATTTAAAGAGAAGTCATATTACAACTCGGCCTTATCTCCCCAGCACCTTTATCTTGAGTCTGTTCGTGCTAAGAACACAAAGACCGATGAGGTAATATTGCCAGTGAAATATCTTAATACATATTTTTATGTTAGTATCACCTGGATGTGGGAACACAAAACAGAATTTTTCCAATTATGGTATGTATTGCGCAGATTGTGATTATGTGTTAGTAGTGATCACTTGGTCATTCAGTGGTGTTTCTGTGCTTGGCACAAATACACGTTAGCAGGCATCTTTTTTATTACTATTCACTTTTATCCATCGATTACTTTGGGCAGGGTCAGTTTCTGATGTTATGTTAATTATAATTATCACTGTTATTATTTTAAGAAATAATACATTTCAAATCTTAGGTGGTGTTGCTGTAGTTTTTTGTGAGCAAAATAGAATGGTAAAACCGAGATGCATTCCACGTAATGTCATTCGCAGAACGTGCTGACAGCCCACTGTCGGAGAAAAGGACCGGTTGGACCGCCATTGCTTACATTTCATCAATTCTGGTCTAATAATGTGTGATCATATTATTATTGGGCTCCATATATAAATCCAACACCGAGCTTGAAGTAACAGGCTAGGTTAGCAATTCCTAAAGCGAGAAATCACGTATAATTCGGTAACCCGACACAAGCCCACGTTTCAGTATCCCAGTTTTATAAAATGTGTTTAAAAATAAAATGCAGAGAAGAAGTGATTTTTTTTTTTTTTTGTATTTGAAAAGATCTGTTTCGAATTCAATGCTGTAAGAAATGAAATGCTGAAATGCTTCGAAAAGGATTTTTAAATGGTTAACAAACTGCTTTCGTTTGGCCACAGATGTAGCCTACCTGTTAATAAAACAAATATGTACAAGCACATATGACCTCAAAAGAGTGTTAGTTTTTCAGTTGGTTAAGAGACATCATGAATCACGTGACGGCGTCTCGTGCGGCTCCAGTGCGTATTGCCGTGACGTCACCGACGGAGTCTCAGTTGACAGATCTGGGTTTAGTTTTTGTTCTTATCACAACAACGTTATATTAACCTACATCTTTGCAGATAGTACGAAACGGCCATGAAAATTTAATAGAATAAAAGCTATTTATATTTTCCCGCACTCTTGTACAGCCGTAATGCCCCGTTCAAACTGTGTCTTGAAACCTCAAATTAATTTAAATTTTAATATTGATGGCAAAACCACCACAGTACCAGCTCGTGCTTGAAGGTAGCGTATAAAATACCGAAAATATATAGTGTACATTTCCAAAAATGTTTCCAGATACAATGGGAGGATTGGAGAAAGAGCAATGTCTTTATTATAACTCTCTTTATCATGATTTTGGTGGCCATTATATTTGAAACTTTTTCAAACAAACCCCTGGTGGTGTTTCCATTTTAGGGCTCAGTTGCCCATTTCCGCATAACGCAGTACCTTTTATTTAGAACAAATCACTTCATTATATTCCAGTTTCGCATCACTTGTCCATCCCGGCGTATTATACATTTGTACTCATTCATTCATTGCTTGTGCAGGGTACACCTCTGACGGATAGCCAGTGTATTACATATTCTGAATTAATTTAATATACAGTATAATATACTGTTCCGGGCTTGAAGCATCACCCAAAAATCGAGTATTATGATATAAGTATTACTTAACGCATCAAACCCGTTAAGCAAGTTGCGCTTCAGTCGCATGTGCTGTTTGGAAGCACAAGTGTAGTAAGTATAAAAAGCTTGGAAAACGAACAATATTATCGTATACTGCTTAACAGAGTGTCCACTTTATTTCTCTAGACTGTGTAATTTATTCGAAATAATCTTCAAAACGTTTCTATTGTAGTCAACTTACCACAGTATCAGGGCGTTTTTTTTTTTTTTAACAACGATGTTAACCCATCGGGTTTACGTCACATTAACATCTTCAAGACTTGAACACTTTTACGGCTTTTTTGCCATCATGAACATGACCTCCGCGCACAATAAAAAAATAATAAAATAAAAGGAAGCCTTTTATAACGGCGTGGGCCGGCCGTAGAGCGCTGAAGTGCGTCCTCAATATGTGGCCTCCGCTCTATTATGTTATATTCTCGGGTTGCGCTCTTTTCTTTTCAGAAATAAGGAACTGTGACGTCACCGACACATTTTCTGCTTTCTACCTGTCGACCAGAAACCCTTATCGATCACTGATATATATATATATATATATTTATATATATATCACCGCTATGCTTTCAAGACGGCGGCAGCCAACCCGAAGCACCAGGCTAGGGCCGCAATGTCCTTGTTTTCCAAGACCTGCTGGAGCATGAATCTGAAGGTAAATACTCTATTCCAATCATAGGCAGACGATTTTGTTTGCAAAGAGTTAAACAGGCGGAAAACCGAGCGGATCTGAACGGGTTTCCATGTCAAACACTCCAATGCTCCATAGAAACTCTGATCTTAACGCGGAAACTTTATTAAACCCCGATAGTGGATTGATAAAGCCGAATTTCTATCAGGCCCCCTTTTTTATTGTGGAGACAGGGAAGGATGACAGAGGTAAATTGCTCTTTTAATTAAAGCAATGCAGCAGAGGAAATTGCTGTCTGAATATTGTCTCAGAGATGGGGGCTCCAGACTGTTGCCTGGAAACTTCAATCTGTTTCACATTTATTCCAGATCATAGTTTTGAGATAAAGTTTAATAAAAATCGTCGCCCCGAATGAAAGTGAGCCCTTTTCTGATCAAAGCACTACAATGAAACAGACCGGCGGAGGAAACCTTATGTTTAACATGTATCTTTCAGGTAGACGTTCCTTGTGGGTAAAATCGGAAATTATGCTCTAAATATCTGTATAACTAAGGAAGAAAGCGTTAGCCTTGAGATGATGGGGATGCCTCGTGCGGATGATCGTTTAGCCTTTTCAGTCCCACAGTGGAACACCTCTCATCTTTTGTCGGAAATCGGATTTCCTTCTTCCTGAACGCGTTTCCTGACTTCAGCGCTGAAGCTCCAGAGGGAAAATGGCAAATCCATAAAAAAACCTCTGACACAAGCGATAGAAACTAGTATTATACAGCAAGAATGCACTTCTAAATTTTTTAGCATTTAGAAAAGAGGAATAACACTGATTATACATAGGCTATACTGTTTTCCATCTCAAAATATTGTATGCTCATGGGAAAGGATGCTGATTATAGATATTTTGAATATAAATTAATTTTTCGCATTTAACGTAGTAACCGGTACGTTTCAAGATGAATATTTCTAATCATGTTCGTTTCAGATCCGGCCGACAATTTTTTGAAAGAAGGTAAAGGTTCATCGTGGAATCCTATTAATGCTGGAGTACAGAAAGGTAAGTGCACTTTTTTACCCGAAAAGTCACAAGTCGGGGAGTAATCGATACAAACAAAATTATACGGACAAAAAAAAAAAAAAAACGTTATTTTACATGTTTACTTCAGACAAGAAAAACCGCATATTGACATTACATTATTTATACATTTTAATGGGTATTTCATGACATGTAAGTAATCAAAAATATGTATTTAAAAATAAATTCATATAATATAAATTATCAGGTGTTAACAATTGGCAAATATTCTATATATGAAAGAGAGCACGGGGTTATATGAAGATTACTTACAGTGCATCCATTGCATATGACGGATTTTTACACTGTAACGTCCAATCGCGGAGCCGTGTTAACGCTGTTACTTACCATGTTTTATTTAATATTTTAAATGTAATTATTAAAGAAGGGCATTTAAAATAAGACGAAAGTTTAATTATTACATGACATAGAACCCGGCCTTTACAAATCTTGCTCTGCTGGATTGGGCAAAAACAGAAAAAAGTAACACATTTTGGGGAAAACCTTACAGCACAGAAACCTGTACACGACCGACACTTTTCCTTGGGTTTAGTCTACACAACATTTTGATGTTCACGAGCACACACATAACGAAGGAGCGCGTTTCCCTGCGACGCGTTAACTATCTATATAATATTTGCAATTATTATAAAAGCACGGCATCCCCGAATGCTTCCGATTTCAAAGTGATTGGTACTGTATCAATTATTGTTTTCAGTAGTATCTTTTATTTATTATTTCAGAATCAGAATGAGTTTTTTTGGCCTAGTGAATTTGCTATGGTTCTAGATGCTTCCAGTATTTACAGACAACAACCACAGCTGACACACAATTACAGAATAAATAAATAACATATTTTAACAGAGAAGTGCACGTTTGATCAGAATTGCCGGCGTGTTTGTTTAAAATTCATTATTAATTATTATTTGTACATACATATTTCTCTGGAAAAAGTCGTAATGCCCATAGCATATACAATAAAACTTATGGAGAGTGTAATTGAATGTTTCACACAAAGATATTATGCATGTTAATTGTAAGACGTCCAAAGGATTTAAATAGTCGAGGATGAACATAGCTGAAGAGTCGGGCTTGTTATTTTACAAACCCATGTATTATTATTATTATTATTATTATTATTATTGTTGTTGTTGTTGTTTTGTTGCTGTTGTTGTTACGTTGTTAAAATACAGCCCGAGTCATGAGAAAAAAGTCCTTATCACAGAAAAAAAAAAAAAAACACACACCTCGCACCTCGCGCTTTCGATTTCGGCTCTTCTGCTGAGCGCGCCACGTTTTTTTCGCGCTACTAACAGCGGACTCGTCGTCCGTCCGGCGGCACCGCGCCGCGAACGGGACACGTGGCGGCCCCGAGCGCGCGCTTTTCCGCCCGCCGCCTTTCCGACTCGAGCGTTGCGTTCTCCGCCCGACGCGCCACGCACGCTCACGCGCAGCTCTCCGTGACCCCCCCGCGCAGGCAGCGGGCAGATCCAGCTGTGGCAGTTCCTGCTCGAGCTGCTGTCGGACAGCTCCAACATGTCGTGCATCGCGTGGGAGGGAACCAACGGCGAGTTCAAGCTCATCGACCCGGACGAGGTGGCGCGCCGCTGGGGCGAGCGCAAGAGCAAACCCAACATGAACTACGACAAGCTGAGCCGCGCGCTGCGCTACTACTACGACAAGAACATCATGACGAAGGTGCACGGCAAGCGCTACGCCTACAAGTTCGACTTCCACGGCCTGGCGCAGGTGTGCCACCCGTCCTCGGCCGAGCACGCGCTCTACAAGCTGCAGGGCAACTTCGCGCCGCTGCCCTTCTCGGGCATCTCCAAGCTCAACCTGGTGGCCCCGGGGGTCGCGTCCTCCGGCTTCTCCTACTGGGCCGGCTCGGCGCCCGGCCTCTACCACAGCCACAACCTGCAGCCGCCGGGGCCCTTCGGCAGCGTGACGGCGGCGGCGGCGGCGGCGGCGGCGGCTGCGGCGCCGCACATCGGCTGCGTGAACAACATCAACGGCATCAACGGCATCAACGGCATCGGCAACGTCAACAACATCAACGGCCACTACAACTGAGCCCTGGCGGCCTTCGGCTCCGCAGCGGCGTCCGTCTCCCACGCGCTGTGGCGGCGCGGCGGCGCGGCTGCGCGCGCACGAGCCCGTCCCGGGGTCGTTTGAGCGCGCAATCTCGTCGTCGTCGGTATTTGTGTTCATTTGTAGCTTGTGCACCTGTTACTTTCAAAACTGCACGTTCATGCACACGCTGAACTTCGGAAACAACGACAAACTGGAAAAATATATTTGGGGGGGGGGGGGGAGATACCCGCGAATATTCACAATCAGCTGGGACGCGGCGCCCCCTGGCGGTACTCTAGGAATAGACGGCTATTTATCGCCCGTTCATTGTTATTTCCCAGGTGGTTCCTTCGTTGCGCGACGCGCTCGCTGTCCCGCATCATCCGTAGTGTTTTGCTTTAACCTGGCAGGTACGTCGCTAGACACGCAGAGGGACGCAATTCAATTCAAAACCGACTATGAAATAATCGTATTCTATATTTTTTTTATTTTAAAATTCTTCTTTCTTTTGGTGATGTGCTTTTGAGAAAACAAAACAAACAAAAAAAACCCCACTGGTACCCGTGTTTCCTCCTTTAATTACGTCCTTAATCCACATTAAGAAGCACAAGGTTTCTCATTATTTCTAATGGGAAAAATGTGTCCCTCTCTATGTCATTTTGCATTTCAGCATCTCTGAGCGGGGACCGCCAGTTTGTATACGTTCATTAATTATTATCACTTTCGCTTTCATTTTCCTTCCGTAAACACACTTAACCCCAGAAAGGAATGTACAATAACTGAGAGTCCAGTTTAAAGAAAAGCTTACTTTGTTATTGTTGTTTTTCAAAAAGCCCTTTCCTCCTTATTTTTAACACCAAGCACTTATTTTTAAGTGCACGGGGTTTAAAGCTATTCACAAAATAATTTTTAACTTTCTGTTAAATTTATGGGTTTAATATTTGCAAATAGGGGGTGCGGTGGCGCAGTGGGTTGGACCACGGTCCTCCTCTCCGGTGGGTCTGGGGTTCAAGTCCCGCTTGGGGTGCCTTGCGACGGACTGGCGTCCCGTCCTGGGTGTATCCCCTTCCCCCTCTGGCCTTACGCCCTCTGTTGCCGGGTAGGCTCCGGTTCCCTGTGACCCCGTATGGGACAAGCAGTTCTGAAAATGTGTGTGTATTTGCAAATATTTCGGAATACGAAGACTGTACTCACTGTGTACATGCCGAATTAAAAATAAACGTTATTGCTTCTGTCTGAATGCATCGTGGAATGAAATTCACATTGTATGTAGTTTTACATGATATGGAATATTGTGTGCCAATTAATAGAATGAATTATGGATTACGTTGCAATAATTCATATATTTGTAAAATATGAACACATTTGATTTGGATGTCGTGTGATATCTCCTTTTTCTGTGTTTATTTAACAATTTTAATATTTTTGAGATTATAATTCTGTTTGGTTACTGAAAAAGTATTTGGTGATTTAAATGTGTCTGTAAATGTTTGTTAAAAAAATGCTTCTTTTAATTGCCATATTGTTTCACATTCTATTTCTTTCACAATTCTGGGTTTGTTTGTCATTAAGATGCTGATGATTTTGTTTAAAATCACATTATGATAAAGGAGATTAGCTGTTAGGTGCGTTCCTTCTGTTTGCAGCTTCAAAGGTAATTTTCTGATTTCTTCTTGTGGAAAATCCAGTTTAGCACAGAGCTTCCTATAGCGTTGGTCTGGGAGCGGAGAACCAAGTCAGTCATGTAAAAGCGCTGTAATTTCGCCGTCAACTCACTTTATGGGGGTCACGAAACAAGGGAGAAGTACAGGCATTGGCCACACGAGGGCGCTGTTTACAAAGAAATCGCCCTAAATGGCGCCAAACGAAATGCCCTTTTCTCTGCGCGCTCGAGGTTAAGAAGGTGGAGATTGTGTGTGTGTGTGTGTGTGTGTGTGTGTGTGTGTGTGTGTGTGTGTAACTCTTGTGAGCTCTATTGAAATATCCTTCGGTCCTCCCGAATTCCGAGGAGCTGTTACTCCCCTGGTGATGTGGTACAGTTTCCACAGCTACATTCCAGCAGAATATATTATTAAGGCGATGACAATGTCGTATTTAGGCTGTGCTTGGGCTAATAGACTAATAGAAAAGAGAGACGGAATGTTCGTCTTCACACGACACGGCTACGCAAAGAAGCGGTGCAGGCAAACGTTACTCTTGATCCTGTTACGTTCGTTCGGGTAGCAAAACAGCTGATGCCCATGGGCCGGGCCATGGCGTTTCCCTCACTGAAGCTTGCAGCCGATCGGTCCGGTGGAGTGTGAGACAAAGCAACAAAAAGGAGAGGCAGAGAGAGCGGTGCAGTGACAAAGGGCTCCGAGCATCTTCCAGCGTCGCGGCTCGGAGGGAAAAAGCCTGTTCCCAGCGCTCCAGCTACAAGTCATGCGAACATCCGCTCAGTGTCTATTATTTCCACTCACACCAATTTTGAATTTCCACAACACGGTTTACTGTTTCTACCCGCTACAGTCTTTCTTGACACTGGGATTCGCCCCCACGTGCTATTGCTGAGTTCGCACGTGTTGTTTTTCCACCTTAAACTCATCCATCATGCGTTCACACTTACATTTATTCACACACACACACATTTTCAGAACCGCTTGTCCCTTACGGGGTCACGGGGAACCGGAGCCTACCCGGCAACACAGGGCGCAAGGCCGGAGGGGGAAGGGGACACACCCAGGACGGGACGCCAGTCCGCCGCAAGGCACCCCAAGCGGTACTTGAACCCCAGACCCATCGAAGAGCAGGACTGCGGTCCAACCCACTGCGCCACCGCACCCCCCTACATTTATTCACTTAGCAGAAATCACTTAGATTGCGAAGGTTGCAATTATTTACCCATTTATACCGCTGGGTAATTTTAGGATGAGTACCTTGCGCAAGCGTAAAGCTGCTAAAGCTGGAGGTGGGACTCGAACCTGCGACCTTTGGGTCACCAAAAGCAGCAGCTCTAACTGCTATGCCACCGCTTACAGTTACTGCCCTTGGACCTTTGTAGGTTTGAATTCCACCTCCAGCTTTAGTACCTTTGAGCAACGTACTTACCCTAAATTGCTGCAGTAAAATTACCCAGCTGTGTAAATAATTGTAGGTTGCTTTGGAGAAAAAGTGTGGGGGGGTACTTCGGGATTATGGGGTTCAGGGCTCGTTGCTACGGGCTGTTCGTTCCCTGTATGACCGGAGCAGGAGCTTGGTTCGCATTGCCGGCACTAAGTCAGACCTGTTCCCGGAGCATGTTGGACTCCGCCAGGGCTGCCCTTTGTCACCGATTCTGTTCATTATCTTCATGGACAGAATTTCTAGGCGCAGGCAGGGAACGGAGGGTGTCTGTTTTGGTGGCCGCAGGATCTCGTCTCTGCTTTTTGCGGACGATGTGGTCCTGTTGGCTTCATCGAATCAAGACTTACAACGTGCACTGGAGAGGTTTGCAGCCGAGTGCGAAGCGGCGGGGATGAGAATCAGCACCTCCAAATCCGAGACCATGGTCCTCAGTCGGAAAAAGGTGGATTGCCCCCTCCAGGTTAGGGGGGAGTTGCTCCCTCAAGTGGAGGAGTTTAAGTATCTCGGGGTCTTGTTCACGATTGAGGGAAAAATGGAGCGGCAGGTTGACAGATGGATCGGTGCGGCGTCCGCAGTAATGCGGTCATTGTACCGGTCTGTTGTGGTGAAGAGTGAGCTGAGTCGTAAGGCGAAGCTCTCAATTTACCGGTCGATCTACGTTCCTACCCTCACCTATGGTCATGAACTCTGAATCATGACCGAAAGAATGAGATCGCGGATACAAGCGGCAGAAATGAGTTTCCTCCGCAGAGTGGCTGGGCGCACCCTTAGGGATAGTGTGAGGAGCTCGGTCACCCGGGAGGAGCTCGGAGTAGAGCCGCTGCTCCTCCGCATCGAGAGGAGCCAGTTGAGGTGGCTCGGGCATCTGTTCCGGATGCCTCCTGGACGCCTCCCTGGGGAGGTGTTCCGGGCTTGTCCCACTGGGAGGAGGCCTCGGGGCAGACCCAGGACACGTTGGAGAGACTACGTCTCCCGGCTGGCCTGGGAACGCCTTGGGGTTCCCCCAGAGGAGCTGGAGGAGGTTTGCGGGGAGAGGGAAGTCTGGGGGGCTCTGCTTAGACTACTGCCCCCGCGACCCGGTCCCGGGTAAGCGGAGGAAGATGGATGGATGAATGGATGCTTTGGAGAAAAAGCCTCTGCTAAGTGAATCAATGTAATAACATTCAGTAAAGAAAGTGCATTATCCTGAAACAAATCATATTCTTACATAGTTAAATAGCAGTGATTCTTGGCCTTGCTCTCCTATTGTGCTCCCATGATTCACAGTTCTGAATTCAGCAGGGACGCCTCCACCCCCAGCCTCTTCGAGCAGTGACATCAGTGATTAAGCTCTCTGCTAGCAGCACCACTGGCTGCTATGGCAACAGTCTCTGGACCATTTCCTGGTGAGACAGTTCGGCTTGGCTCCACGATCTGCATTTATCGCAACAAATGACCTGCTGACATCCTGTGCGACTGAGAGCCAGGAGTTATGTGATGTTCATAAATACCTTTGATGCTGATTGCACGTGATTTCAAAAACCATTTCATTTGTTGAAACTGATTCAATTAATTCTTGAACTTTATACATTGTTGGGGGTCTTTGGTTTTTGACACTGGTGATGTTTATAAGAATCTGTCAATAAGATAAACTGTTACTGACTATTGACTAAAACTTGATTTGAAAAATGCATTAACTTGAAAACTAAACAGACAGAACGTATATGTCAATTTTTCACATCACAGTCACGCTTAAAAAAAAAAAACTACGAGTGCAGTGCAGAAGTTTATCATAAATAAAAACATTTTTAAAAAAATCAATCAACAAATATTATAGGTGCCAATGATTACAAATATGAGCCCCAAGTTAAAGAGTACTCACACACATTTCACACTAGGACCAGTTTAAGTGTGTAAATTTGAATCTATGATTTGTTACGCTCCGTTATCTCTAACGGCAAAAGAAAAAGTACAGCTGAACTGCAGAAACCAGCCATTACTTTTGTGAAATCAGTACATTTAGCAGTGTAATTCTTGCAGTATTTCTCATTCGGTGTCAACATATTTGCCATGATGAGAAGCGGCATTTAAGGAGAGTTATGCAATCGAAGCTGCTATAAGTTTGACCAGGTGGGTGGAAAATGTTAATCCATCCAGGATGTACTGTACAATACTGCTTCTCAGTTCCGGTGTGGAAATGGACGAAAGGTGCCAGAAGTGTTGTTAAGTCTTCAGGAAAAATGAAAGTTTCTTAATTTTATATTTTATTTTCACATCTAGTGTGAAGAACATAAGGTGTGTAGGACAGTGGCTGAGTCATCAAGTGTTGAGTATGCAGCATTCTTACCATGTAATGTTATGCTTTTGTATATTTATATGCTTTTGCATGTACATGTACATTTATTCCTTTAGCGGATGCTTTTCCCCAAAACAACCTACACCGTTATGCTACTTACCATTATTTTCAAATGTATACAGCAGGGTAATTTTGTACTGGAGCAGTTCAGGGTAAGTACCTTACTCAGCACTAGTACAGCTGGAGGTGGAATTCAAACCTGCAGTCTTTGGGTCCAAAAGCAGTAGCTCTGACTACTAAACTATCAGCTCTCTGTATTGTATGAACTTTGAAAATGCAACTATTTTAGCATGAAATTTAAACATATATATTTTTAAACGTGTTATACGGAATTGAGTTTTATACACCTTTCTCAGGACACCTAACTGTCTGCCAGGATTGAACTGGTTATGAAAATCTCAAGAATGAATTATAAATATTTTTTGAAATGACAAAATTCAGACCCTGTGTGGACACCTTTCACAGTTGCAAATGATTATGACTCACCATCCATCTGCACTTGAGAACCTCTTGCAGAACACAGGATTCAGTAGCTCAGAGCCTATCCTGGAAGCACAGGGCAAAGAAATCAGCCTACCCACAAATATTTCACACTTTTAACTGGCAGTCTTCTGACACGCTACATTTTCCAAATGTTAATTGCTTTATTTTTGCTTTTGATCTGCAATGTTGGAAATTGCTGCATCCAGTCTTACCTTTGGGGAAACGTTAGAGAAAGAAATTGACTCTCAACAACAAAAACCCAGGGGCACATGAGGCAGAACTTAAATTTTTTGCCCGCTCCTTCCCTATCAAATTGACTCATTTTTTGACCTAAAACTAAAGAAATGTTGAGGACAAAAGAGGGACTGGACACTGACTTTTCCACATACCAATCAGCAGGAGCCAAGAAGAGAGCTGATGAAAAAGTACGTTGTGGTAAATCCGTCTTACGAAACGCTCACACAAAGCTTGCTGCAGACTGCCTTCCAGTAGGAAGCGGCACATTAGTGGTAATCTGCAAGTGATCCACTCTAATAGCAAAGAGCACTTCTCTTACACAACCAGGTGTCTCTTTTCCGGTATGTGTGAGAATATACCAATGAAAGCTTGAAGACTTTGCACGTTTTTAGCTCATCTCGTGCTGTGTTCATGTAAAATTGTTCATAAGTGAATACTACTGTTATATTAAAATCCAGAAACATTCTGATAAGATTGCAGGATATCCCGCTGACTTGTTGCCAAAGTTAATGGCAATTTGAAAAGTTTAAGCTCAAGTCAGAAAACCAAGGGTCTTATTAGTGTGATTGACAGGAACCTGGTTTACTGTGCTGTTTGTGTTCTTTCCACAGATTGCTCGCCGTTTAGCTCCGATTCCCAACCGACACTCTCTCCTCGCACACAGACGCACTATCTGACTGACCGCACAATGTATTGGTTTCTGTGAGGCAAACGAGTCCCCTCTTTTTGTTTTACTCTACTAACTGGTATAGACATTTTGTTGATTCATTTAATATTTCAACAGTGTGACAGTTTCATATGAGCTATCCAATGTTGTTTACAAGAATGGTAATAGTCTTACTTCCCTGCTTTGTTATTTATACAGATTAATAGAGAAAGGTGGTCTTCGTAGCTCGGGTTGATGGTTGAGGTGTTCGGTTGTTCGCCAAGCTCGGCGAACAACCGAAAACCTCATACAGATTAATTGTTACGTTGAGCAAGATAGACCCTTATGTCACATAAAGAAGCAGAATGTAAGAAAAGGCGGTATGACTGATAAAATACTTTAATTACACGTGAAACACCCCTGCAAACCTCTAGTTTGTGTTAAAATTAAAGTTGCTGATCCTAAGAGCAGCATATTAATTTTTGAGATATTTTGAGCATTTGAGATGAGCTGCTGCTCAGTATTACAACACATTTTTCTTGTGACTTTTTTTATAGTATCTTTTAAAAATGTATTTGGAATAATCCTAAACTTCTCATTTTTACTGTTCAAGCAATATTGTAGACGTGTTTATCTACATGTGTAGCTTTGCAAATGGTCAGATATTTATCTTATGCATTTGTTATTTTGAAATTATGATGAACTGTCACAGTTGTTAGGGAATGACAATTATTTAAAAAAATCCCCAATAATAAAAAAGTACATTTCTCATGTGAAGCAGGAAAATTAAGTGCGAAGGAGCCAAAATAGAAAGCTAATCATCACGGCATGTTCTTATTCTGATGTCATTGTGATGAAAATTTTATACATTTGGGGGAATCTGTCAAAGACACTGGGAAGGAGAAGGGATTTCTGGGTAATGAAGCATCCTCCTGCAGGTGGGAACATAGGAGTGACACATAGGGAGCCATGAAAGCTTTGAATCAGAGCAGTGCAGTGATGAAGTGCGGTGCATTGGGTGCTGTTTATCGCTCCTCTCTGTGGGCTCACAGCAGAGAACTATCAATTACACATAGACCCGAGAGACGGAGTAAAGAACATGCCGTAGACTGCTCATCACATTCACCTTCTATGCTTCTCTTTTTAACACTCTGAATGTCCTTTAAAGTTTTTTTTTTCTTTTTTTTTGCAAAAAGGCATTGGCATTTTTTAATTCTCCTCTTCAGCTTCAAGATGGGCTTCTATTCTGTCCAGACCACCACCTTTGTTGGTGACCTTTCACCCAAACAGTTTGTCATTTTAATAAACTGAATAAATACAAGAATACCTAACCTGAAAATGTTTTAACCCTCTTTGTAAAAATCTGAATTGCAGCTTAGAGTGGAATTCTGTCCAATAAGAATGATTCACAGCTTTTCTTGTTGTTTTCTTATGGGTTACAAGGAATAAGTTGAGAGATGAGCACCTAGTATGTGGGTCACTTTTGTAAAAGTGTTGTTTTTGTTAGCATGTGGTGAAGAAAGCTCTTTTTGTGGTCTGCTTAGGTGCGTTCTCTTCACTCACATAAACGCATATGGATTGCAAGTGCTGACATCCTCACCGATTTCACGTGAAGATATATTTCCAGAATGTCAGAGTAATAATGAACTTGTTTTTCGGCTGTAACAGTGAAGAAATGAAATAGCTGACACTTTTGTCCAAGATAAATTTCATTGTTAAGTATAATATACAGTACTTAGTTAACAACAATCACTTAACTCATTTATGCACTGCAAGTTTTCGGACTAAGTATCTTGTCTAGGGCACTACAGCAGTAGATGGGCTTCAAAAACAGGCTTTTTCATTGCAAGGCAACAACAACCTGCCATGAAGCAGCAACAAAAGCAGCACAACATGCAGTAATGTACTGTATTGCTGTACTGCTCTTTTGTCCTATTATTTGCTTCATAGCGAAACATCTATATCATAAGACATGCAACTATATTGCTTTTCGATAAATAACATGTACAGATGTGTAAAATAAAAGTATTGATATACTTTGGTGATTGCTGGTATATTATGGTCCTTGTTCCTCCATCTGAACTCTCAAAGAAAACATATGCAAGCACAACAGGTCGCTAACAGGTGGCTCTACTACCCCTACTAACCCTTAATGGTAGGTGAGGGAGGATAAGATGATTACGGCACCTCTATAACTGGAGCTGAGTCTCTTACACTAGAGCTGGCAGCAACTTTTGGACTAATCTTGCAGGGCAGATTAGTCTGCGGTTATATGAGATGGACGAAAACAGCTTTAATCGCTCTCAGGATTGTCCCATTTCGCTGGTATATAGTGTGCGGGGTTAACATATCGGACAACTCCCTCCTGGCATGGCCCGCAAACCTTGAAATGTTCTTTTTTAAATAAATGGGTTGAGGGATCAAAATATAAACAAAAAGACAGGGAAAAAGACCAAGAAGTATCCATGTCCTACTTTACCACAATGTACAGCACAATGTACTATTGTACTATTGTAATGTACTACTGTACTATAGAAAATGTGTTACAGTTCACAGTTCAAAAGAAATACTGTAACTTGTGGAATAGTTTAGCATGAAAAAATAACACATTTAACCTATATATGTCACATTTTTCGTTTAAAAACAAATATTTCAGCTCTTCATGACTAAAATTAACGCTGGGGAATGGGTTGGATTGCAGACAATCTTTTGAGCCCTTCTTAATAAATATAATATTTTATGTCCAGCAACAGTCTTATGTTACTTAAAGTCAAAACCATGAATTTTCTTTAGTCAAAAAAAAGCTATTTGTAATGGCAGCGACACTGCAAATCCCAGACTGTGAGTAGTAATTGCACATGTCACTGGAATGAACAGCATGCAGTCGTGCAGAAATAACCTCCAGACTGACATCCTGCTGCTCAGGACTGTGGAGTGAGCTGAGGAAACTCTAACTAACTCAGTGCTCGAACAAGAGCAAACATAATTTTTATGTTCTGTCCAAATAACTGGTTGCCTTTTGGTTGGTGACTTTTAGAGAGCATAAACAAAACTTGGTTCATATGGTGGAAAGTGAAAAAAGTAACTGTACTTAAGAATCACGCATCTTCATCTAAGTGTCTCTTTCTGCTAATGTAACGTACACATTCTATTTTCTATGAGATGTACGTCGGTAGAGAAGAGTGTCTGCTAAACTGATGACAGATACTAAAATATTGTGTAGACAGTAAAGTTTGCGCTGTCATTTTTATGTCCATTTCCCCCAATACATATCCACAGCAGGATAACAATGATCCAGAGCCTATCCTGGAAACACAGATCCTGGGGCCAGGTACACACACACACTCTCTCTCTTTCTCTCTCTCTCTCTCTCTCTCTCTCTCTCTCTCTCTCTCTCTCTCTCTCTCTCACACACACACACACACACACACACACACACACAATTTAGAGTCACCAATTCACCCAAAACATTTTGGTTCGACTTTGGATCTTTACACTGTAGAGGGAAACCCATGTCCGAGCGCACAGCCCAGGAGCTGTGAGGCACTAGTGCTACCCACTGTGCCACCGTGTAACTCTTTGTGAAATCACACCAAACTAATTGCAACTTCATATTCCAGCGGAAAGCTTTTTCAGCCGTGTAAACATCCATTGTTGTAATTAATCAGCAAACATCACAAAGGCCATCAAACCTTTTTTCATGTTTTGGAAATGAAAATAATGTAAGGTCATATATTGTACTCAACAGTGATCTGTCATATTTAACTTTTCCCCTTTCTCTCTAGTAAAACTCATAATTTCAAGGTTGGGGTGAGTCAGATATCACTAAATATGAACAAGGTCTCAGACCTGTGGATATTTTAGTGGATTTTATTGTATTTTAGCTGAATATTGACTTACAGTCAGTATTTTCAAGGACTGACAATGTGACTGCAGATTGTCACACATTGTTTCAGAGGTTTCAGAAGCATTACAACAGAATCCTCCAGTGTGCTTTCCTTTGTTATTTTCAGCACAATGCCTAAATAATACCCCCTGCACTGTGTTTGAGTTGTGACCAGTAGAGGCACGTTAGAAAATCAGGTAGGGTATAAGTACGACTCATGTGCATTACTTGCTCTGCAGTTGTGGCCGTGGACATGAAATTCTTAGCAAAAATATGGTGAAAAGCTTCAGATTTTGACATGTTCGGCAACCTATTTTTTTAGCCTCCAGTAACAGAAAAACATGCACTGACATACTTCTGGATCAGTCGTGTGTATGTGTCACGTTTTTCATAAGAGGAGGAGAAGATGAAAAGAATATTCCACAAGGCTATTTAAAATGCTGAATGTGTGCACGGTTTAACTGTGTGTTTTACAGTGTACGTCTGCGGTGTCGCATTACGCCCCTACCCCGCGTTCAGCGTGGGTGAACAACTTTGAGAAATGTAAGAAGGGTTACCATGGTAACAGAAAGAATGCGTCTGCAGTCTTGGGCCATACATTCATTCTTCTGGGCGATCAGCGGGGCTCCGCAGCTCTTCGTCACAATCACACTTCTGACAGACTGCACCAAATTCCAGCCAATCAACTGCAAGAGCGCCCAGGCCACGTGCTTTATTCACCAATTCACAAATTCTGAGGGATTTATTGAGAGCCACTGTTTCGTGCGTGGAAAACTGTGCACCGTAACCGAGGTGATGAGTCACACAATGTAGTCATCTATATTCATAATGCACAGCCCTTAGGTTCCTCAAGCTAAATAATAATAATAATAATAATAATAATAATAATGGTGAGGGCAATAAAAGTAAAGCACTTATATCTGACACCCAGCTTATCCAAACTCCAAATATTAAAATTTATGTTTTTCGCTAGTTTTATTAACAATTTCACATAACTTTCAGGTTGCCAAGGTTCTGTACTCCCAACTATCTCGTTGTAGGAAATTTAATATAGTCACCAGGTGGAGACTGACAGCATGATCTGATTAGAAGAAGATGAAAATGTACTAGTCACTTTCCTTCAGCACCGGGGCCAGCGATTACAGAAGGTAGCATTTTATTGCACAGAATCATCAGTGTGTCATATATCAATTAAAATTTGAACATTATATCATGGTTGTTGCTGAAAATAATAACTTTTCAATAAAATCAGAAGTAACATCAATATTAAGAGAAGGTAATTCGGGACAAATGATTGACTTGTATAAGTGGAAATGTTACCTCTGGCATTAAAACCTGTTACGCTGTACACACACAATAACAAGCTCCAATACTAGTCAAGTAAAAAGCAAAATTCACAATAAATTACCTTTGATTTGATTTATCCAAAAAAAAAAAAAAAATATTGACCCTTCCCTCATTGGAAATGAAAAGAAACAGGCAGGAATTACGGCGATTTAATTAAAATAATAGCTTCAGACCAGTGAACTTCTGTAATTTTGAGCACTTGCTGTGTGACATAATCCTGTGTTTGTTACATGGAATTCACAAGAGAACACGGATACTTAAGTTCCAGTAATACATTTGGACATGTTTCGATTTGTTAGTGCGCCTCATAATCATATCCACCCACCTGCCCACACGCACGCGCGCGCGCGCACACACACACACACACACACACACACACACACACACAGAGGCCCTCTCTTCCTCTCACATACATACGTATATATTTTACAAATAATTATTCGCACCGAGAAGCCCGACCTATCTGTCGATTGTTGCACAGAGAATCACTCGCTGTTGCGTCCTTCTGAAACATACCAGCACAGATCGAATAAACACAACCTGATTAAGAAAAAGACATAACTAGCATCATATGAGAAGAGTGGCCAGGTTAGCCGGGCTACTAGTGGACTATGACAGCAAAACGACTGCAGCATTTACTTTCATAAACATTTCGTAAACGCTTGTTGACTTCGGTTCCTGCCTCTTCATAGGAGCCTGCAGATGTCAAAAAATAAATTCATATGCCATCGCAGGAAAGGAAGATAGCACTGCTATTAATATATATACATATGGATATATATATATATATATATACATAATTTTCAAATGTACCATATAAAACAACACGTTCTGTACTATAACAATTGGCACGTAGAATAATACAGTGACATTTCGTCGCCATCGGAAAAAATACACATTCATAGTTCAGCTATTATGAGGTTAGACATCATACAGTGCAATATGTGCGCCGGTGGTCAGAACCCTGGACAGCTCCTAGCCCCACAACATCATAATAGTGCTGCTGCTGCTCCTCCGCTTCCGCCCTCGTTGCATTTTGAAATAAATATGGAAATACACTGTTACAGCATTGTCGTACTAGCTAACATTTCCATGTCTCCACTGTCACCTTGCTCCACACGGTCATTTTTGACAGCCACAATGAAGGTACAAATCAGAACACTTTAGGCATGCATTCACCGATCCGCCTCTGCCCCTGTCCCCCAGTGTACTATGATTCACAGTAGCACGGGGTATTTCACACTGTCAAAACATAAAAAAAGAATATTTTATGAAAAGGGTTACTCAAAATTCGGATTGATTCAATGGCTCTAGTGCGTGATGTTGATCCACCTCCATCCGCGCAGCCCGTGCGTTCGGCCACCTCCCAGAACAGGTGCAAGAAGAAATGCATTCTAATTTCTACGTTTCTCGTCTCGACACTGCTCTGCTTATTTCGTTTAGCGCTCCGGGCTGTTCACACTTTTGATGCTCGTTTCCCTCGTCTCCCCTTCGTTTTTGAGGTCCTGGAACACCTCGGTGAAGAAATGAGGATCCGAATTTATCTGCAGCATCTTGGCACTCATGTTGTCGATGACCCGCAGGGAGCGCTCCCAGAAGGACTCCTTGTTGCTCTCCACCAGGAAGGGCTTCAGGGGGTACGAGATCTCGTTGCCCATGTAGGAGTACGCCAGGTAGAGGCAGGTCAGGAAGGTGGCCTGGAGTTCGTACTCGCTGTCGATGTCGTCTGTCACCGCTTCCCTGCACAGCAGGTACACGAACACCAGGTTGGCAGGGGTGATGAAGCCCTGGTCCTGCCAGCCCTGGACCAGAAGGGAGCGGTCCACGTTGCGGAACCACAGGATGATCTCGTTGGGGCTCAGCTCTTTGAGTTTGAAGCACCTGCGACATATGAACTTGCTGAGACACCGCAGCAGCTCGCCGGTGGACGCCTGCACGACCACGCGCCTCGGGGAGGTGACGGACTGGGAACTAGGCTTTTTCTGCACCGACCCCAGCTGTTTCCCATTCTGATTCTGGGTCTGACTGGGCGCCGCACTGTGGTCAGGAACCGTCGGTACCGGAACGGCGAGCGGCCCCAGCTTCGGATCGCGGTGCCCCTTCCGATCTGAAACAGACTGCTGCGACTTCTTAAGGTTTTCATTGTTGAGCTGCTCGACCGGGTCGCCGGCCGGCGGCACCGAGCTGCTCGGGTTCACCTTCTTGGCGCTCTTCTTCTTGGCCGAAGCAACAACCAGTCTCTTCCATGTGAGCGCTGGTATCAGCACTGGCTGCCTCTTAAGGCTTTTATCCACCTTGCCATTAGCGGATGGATGGAGCCCCTCCGTCTTGACATCGACAGCGCCCCCCTTCCTCAATGTCGGCGATATGGAGAGCACTGTGCCCATCGCTGCCTCTTCGCCTCTTCTTCGCGCGGTGCCCAAACGCTGTCTTCTCCCCTCGCGGCGTGCCTCCCGTTTTTCTCTCGCTTTCCCTTCCTCCCTCACAGCAGAAGACCCCGGTCCATTTGTGGTTTAGCGCGGCAGGAACCCGAAGCCGGAGGATAAAGCGACCAGACGGGAGGAACGCAGCGAAATTCCTGCGAACGGCGCCCGGGGCTCCTGCGCATCCAGCCTTTGTGCGGGAATCCAGCGAACCGGCAGCTTCGGGCAGCGCCGGCGAGGGGCGGGGCCCGCAGACTGCTGGCTGCTGGCTGGCTAGAAACAATCCGAGATTAGTTCGTTCAGTCGGTCTGGTGAACCAACCCGCTTAAAGATCCCCAATGACTGACAGTTGAATGGACCAATCGCGACGATTTTCAATTATAGTGTCACGCACTTGTCTCGTTTCGAGCACAGAGCCAGAGGCACGAGTCAATGTACGTTTTCGGTCGCTGTCTTCAGAACCCGCAACCGTTGTTAAACTAAAGAGGCGTGCATATGCATGTTATATTTAATTCAGTTCACTGTGGAGTACAAGAGCATTTTATGTGCATGAGAGTTACATGCTAAATACTGCAAAATCAGTCAGTTAAACGTTAACGCTTTATCTTACCATGGCATAGGATGATAGATGTTTTTTACCATAACATTTGCTGCCGTGTGATGTGTATGCTTATGCTTCACATTTTGAAACAGTCAGAGGAATGCTGGAAATAATCATAAACCTATTTTAGTGCCTGGAAAGTTAGGTCAACACAAACTAAACAAATAATCACTAAATCCTGTGTAATAGATTTTCTCTATCCTCCTGTGTTTTATGCACCTACTTGAACGATGGACCTCGGTGCAGCAAGTGGTAGAGAACAAACTAAGTTTACTTGAGTCACGTGTCTGCAGTCATGTCTCTTTCTAATAATGTATAAATTGTGCTTTTGCTGAGATGTACGTCGCTTTGGACAAAAGCGTCTGCTAAATGAATAAATGTAAATTTTCACACACACATTTTCAGAACCGCTTGTCCTATATGGGGTCACAGGGAACCAGAGCCTAACCTGGCAACACAGGGCGTAAGGCCAGAGGGGGAGGGGACACACCCAGGATGGGACGCCAGTCCATCGCAAGGCACCCCAAGCGGGACTCGAACCCCAGACCCACCGGAGAGCAGGACTGTGGGCCAACCCACTGCGCCACTGCATCCCCCTGTAAATGTAAATGTAAATGTAAATGTAAATGTAATATACATGGGAAATGAAATATGTGAGGCTTTCAAGTAACTAAAGTAAAATTTATATCAGAGCCGCCACAAAGATAAAATAAAAATACAACATTTTGACAAAGATAACTGTGTGGGGACAGTAAATTCTGAGCTAAAATTAACGTAAAAGTGCAGTGTAACTCCAGTGAACCATCAGAGTTACATGAATTGTGCTTAAAGTTTCCACCTATAAGCTGCAACGGTAATGTGCAAGATCCTTATCTTAAAGGTCAGGTCCTGAATGAATCTAATAATACAGCATACTTAATCTAAAGATGGCACTGGAATCATGTTATGACATTACATAAGTAATTCTCTAGCACTCATACTTTGGAGAATTTACTAAGCCTACAGCTCTGTCACGGTATACATTACACTGATTTATCAGTGACTTAACCGTGTTTAAATGGGGACATGTAGGTGACAGATTAGCTTTGTTTCTGTTTTTAGTGGCACCCGGTACAAAGATTAGAGGATAAAAGTGGACAGACATTAACTGTAGGTCGGTCCAGCCTTTTCTTTACTTTCTCTTCACATGCAGGGTAGGCTTGTGTATCAGGGATGGTCTTATCTCATCACCCCATTGACACACTGCTGATTAGTAAGGTTTACTGAACCCAAAGTGTGTGCTATGAACACCTCACAAAATAATGAAAAAAGAGCTCACAAATAAAAAGTTATCAGTGAAAATTAATCCCACTGTGTTTCAAAATGGAATATAAAATATACAATGGTTTTTTTTTTTTTTCCTGTGCTGTTTCAACATTAAGATTACATGGATCATCATTGTATGTACCAGGTCTTCCCTTTGCTGTTTTTACAGAATCAGTGAGTGCTAGGTTAAAGACTGGCTTATGATCCAGTCCGTTTGTTAAGACCATAACTTATCGTGCTGGGTCACCACTACAAGTCAGTAAAATGGCGTGTGATCCTATTAGATTACCGTACCACACTGACTTAGTGTGAGATGCTTTTAGAATAACATGTTTAGAGTATGACAATGAAAACAAATATTCACATAGGTCCATTAGCTATTCAACGTAACAGAGTTTAGGATCTAAAAAAAGGACTTTCAATTTTTTTAAAACTATCGTCAGCAGGTAATGTGAGGAAGGAAACAGATTTTTAACCTCAGTGTTGCTAATTCATGCGCCAACAGGGGCCCTGTGGTAATACCCTGAAGCAAGGATTATAACCTGTTCTTTTACAAATTCATTTTATAAATGGGTAAAATAGCTAATCACTTTTGATAACAGACATAATGACTTTCCAGCACTACCAGTAATGGCAAATCCACAGTCACTCAAAGCTCAACAGATATAGGAAGAAAAAACTTTGCTGAGATGTATGTCACTTTGGACAAAAGCGTCTGCTAAATGAATAAATGTAAACGTAAATGCAAACGTAAACTCTGCAAAATGACAATAATGCAGATGCAAAACTGTCACGAAAGTTCTTCAGCAGCAGCAGCAGGGTTTCCTGGAGGCTTAAATGTACGACGAGAACCCATAATTGGGACATATTCTCATCTGTTTCTCAGCTGGCGGCTCGGCAGGGGAGTGAGGGAAGAGAGGCCTCACACAGCACTTCACACTGGGGGTGAGGGGAGGTGATCACAGCTGAGATACAGCCTTCTGCTGGAGGAAAATACACAGACACATTGGCTGCAACATCTAGGGATGCAGGTGTCTTTATTACAGCTCTCTTACAACTATGTTTCATAATAGAGCACTTTATGCTGACGTGGTTTAACAAGGATTAAACCTGAAGCTTCCATGTGTTCTCCTTTTTCACTCAAGATTGGTTTGGGTGTTTTTTTATAGTTGAAAATATAGTACTAATGTAGTCTACTGATTATGATGACTTTCTCACTAACCTCTGAGGTTTATGCACAGTGTAAAAGCAGCACCATTCAATGAAACAGGGCATTAAATTTATTCTTTAGTTCATTTGGAATCATTTTTGTGAAATTAATATCTTTGTAATGGTTCATCTTTTGCAACGCATTCATTGAACATCTCAGTCAAAACAAAGTAATTAGAAGCTGTGCCAAAACAGCAAAAATATTGAAAGTGTTGATTTATGAAGCAGCCTAATGGCCTATTTAGGTCATGAAGTGAAAAACAAAAGCTGAACATTTAGCTAGTAGCTACAGTACTGGTCAAAAGTGTGAGGATGTCTGGGCAACTCAGGCAATACTTGGGCAGATGAGTGAAAGCAAAGCAACCCACAAGTGTCCCTCATCTCCGGGAACTGCTGCAGAAGAGCTAGGAATACATGTTGTTGCATTTCAGCTGCACATACTCTATCAGTGCTGTGTTATTTAATTTGTTGTATAATTAATCAGTGTTAAAATAAACATTACATTCCTTAATTCATGAGCTTTGCTTATTATTTCATTATGCAGTATCTTTCATTCTTTTCAGAAGGAGCTGTCTCTAAATGTGGATATCCCGAAATGGATGAAACTGGTGAGAGACCCATAGTTTTTTCCATCTAAATAAAATTAAATAGAACTCCATCATGTCAGTTTCTGACATTTCCGTCTGCAACTGTCACACCGAGTTATTGGTGGAGAGCTTTGTAGCAGCACATACTGAAGAAAACGGTTTGGTTAGTTCAAGAAAAGTTCAGTCCCTGCATAGAAAGCATCCTATGATCCTCCACCTCTTGCCACTTGGTGGTCCCATGCACAGAAGGTCTAATTGCGAAGGTTCTCGGTTCTGGCGTAAATGTGGAAGTGCTGATTCCCTTTTAGCTTTCCAAAGGGTCTGAAAAGACATCTCTTTCAGACTCACCTTTCTGTGGATCTCTAATCTGCTGGAACAATTTGCTTTGCATTGCTTGTTACAATTGCCTTGCTATATGATATCAGTTCTACATAGGCTACTGCTTAGTAATTCTGCTATTAATGTTATCTGCTTAAAAAAAATTGTACTCTCCCCAGTTCATTTTGCATTTTCATTATCCATGTAATGTATTCCTGGTAGGGGGTGCGGTAGCGCAGTGGGTTGGCCCGGGTCCTGCTCTCTAGTGGGTCTGGGGTTCGAGTCCCGCTTGGGGTGCCTTGCGACGGATTGGCGTCCTGTCCTGGGTGTGTCCCCTCCCCCTTCAGCCTTGCGCCCTGTGTTGCCGGGTAGGCTCCGGTTCCCCGCGACCCCGTATGGGACAAGCGGTTCAGGAAATGTGTGTGTGTGTGTGTGTTGCTGGTTCAAACAATGACATCAAGACAAACTGACTCTTTTTCAAGAACCACGTGTCTACATCTTTATCTCTCCGACTGCTGTGAAATGCACATTCCTGAAATGCACCTTTGTCTGAGTTGTACATTGTTTCTGAGAAGGGACTTCTAATTGAAGAAATGTAAATGTAAATGGATTATATTTTCAAAGCAGGACTTGTGACGAGTGGTGTACAGCTCATAAAGAAAAAGGATCCAGTTACATACTGTATAAGACAGTAAAAGGGCTGGCAGCTTCCAAATGCAGTGCAGACACAACAGTGTTGTGTTGTGCTCCACAAAAGTGGCTTTTTCAGCAAAGGACAACTGCAGCTGCATGACTGAGTCTGGTATAAAGTATAGGCATGTGGGTGGTCCTTCTCTTTCAATTGTAAGGAGCATCACTGACAGAGACTGTCAAAGACACACACACACACTCTCTTATGTTATGAAGAATCTGTAATAATATTTATAAAAAAACTATTATTTAGGCCTTAACATTACTACAGATACTTTTTTGAGAACCTCACATATACCACTATGTAAGCACTTTATATATCTAGAGGAGCTGGTGTTGTTTTGCAGAAGGCTTCACAGAACAGGATTTATAACACCAACAACTGCAATTTTTAAAAAAATATCCAGTCAGTAAAATTTGCCCTTCTACAACAACTGCATTTTGTCTGTGATTGAGGCACAAGTGCTCTTCTAACGGAGACTGATGCATTATGAAATCTGCAACAGTGGCAGCCAAGGCATTACACAACAGTTGTGGACAGGGAGTTCTTTCATACACTCACTCACGGATTAATCAATTTTATACCCATATGTTTCAGGGGAAGTATTTTCATTGGCATTTTGTCATTGATAGCATAAGATATGTTTGGTACCTGTACACATAGATACACAAATTTTAATGTTTTTCAGGATACATAATACCCATTACCATTCCTGTACATTTGTTTACATCCCATTTTCATTATTTTTTTATATCATCCATCAGTACATATGATACTCAGTACAATCATTGCATTTGTCATTTTATTTATCATCCCTCATTGCTAGCTGAAAATGTATACACTGATCATCAGAAAAGTACAGCTTTAATTAAAAATTGATATTTAATAATTCAATTCAACAAAATTTGAAAACATGTATAATGATATAAGCCGTAATTAGATAAAGCACTAAATGTGGCTCTTTACATACAAAGAAACCTAAAACCCATTGTAGGAATAGAGAAATTAGATAATATTCTAACAGTGAAATTCTCTAACATAGAATTTAGACAATGTAATTACATTTGTAAAATTCATAAAATTCCGTTGGAATAAAGATTTCAGATTTTTCTTCTGCAATTCCTCAGTATATTAGAATGTAGGCGTACAGAATCTGCTCACTTAACTGTGCTACAGGGTCGAGTCATAACAGTGCCACCTTTCACTTTATGTCAAAAAGGTTAAGAGGTGAAACCAAATTAATCCTGCTCATGTTCATATTAAAATGCTGTAGAAGAACTGGAAGAAAAAACTTGTTTTGGTTTAAAATGTTTAAAAAAACAAAGAGCAACTGTTCTATGAAATTATATTATGTTGTTGGAGTGAATTTAGTTATTCTGTAGTTATCCTCGGGGGGGAAGGCAGTGCGGCACAGGAGGTTTGGACAGGGCCTGCTCTGTGGTGGATCTGGGGTTTGAGTCCTGCTTGGGGTGCCTTGTGGTCGACTGGCATCCTGTCCAGGGTGTGTCCACCTGCGCCCTGTGTTGCCGGGATGGTCCCCAGTTTGCAACCACCCCGCTTGGGACAAGCAGTGTGTGTGTAGATATCTGTAATTTTATTAACATTTACTAGCTGATGCACACACACAGACACACACACACAAACCATCTGAAACCGCTTGTCCCTGTTTAGCTGATGCTTTTCTCCAAAATGATATACAACAAAGGTCACACATCAGAACCGCTTGTCCCATACAGGGTCGGGGGGAGCCAGAGCCTGACCTGGCAACACAGGGCGTAAGGCCAGAGGGGGCACGCCCGGGACAGGACGCCAGTCCGCCGCAAGGCACCCCAAGCGGGACTCGAACCCCAGACCCACCGGAGAGCAGGACCCGGGTCAACCCACTGCACCCCCCTATACAACAAAGGGTGAACAAAAATATATTTCATAAGAGAAGAAGAGCTTTAGATACAGGTACACAACATAAAAGCACAGATAGTTAGTCCGATACCTCTCTTTCTGCTGGCACACTTTGTCTGAGTAGCTGCTTGTAGAATTGAAAGCTATAAACATGATTGTGACAGATGGTGTGATGCAAATTTACATTGCTGTCAGGAGGAGACAAGTGGGTCTGAAAAAGTTTGGTTTTAAATCCTTTATTGAATACAAGGAGGGATTCAGCAATTCTCAGGGTTAGAAAGCAAAAATTATGATTTTTGTGTATTATTGATCAAAACAAAACTCATTAAACTCATGAAATGCAGTGGCCCTTATGTTTCATATGGATCATATGACTGGCTATGGATATTTTATGTCACTCACTGCGATATTGACAATTTGAGAGCACTTCTCGGAATATTTTAGAGGGAAATTTAAGGGAAATTTCTTAACGTTTTATTATGATATGTTTCCCCGTTGTTCTTGAAATGCAGGTGGAAAATATGCATCCACATTGATTTCGGTTGCTTTGATTTTAATCCAAGCATACCTTTGCATCGATAGTTATTAACATTTCTGTCTATTCTGGAATCAGAGTCACAGAACTGTACTTAACAGGCAATTATGTGTTTTTTGAATTGATCATCAATTTATATGTGAATTTTATGTCAGAAATTACCATCTATCCAGTCATTTCACGAATCTGTTTCTAAAATTACCACCTTATTATTTGTGTTTACAAATTCATCTAATAAGAAAAATGCATCATTCATTTCTTCCATCTGGTGTCCAGCCTATGCAACTGCAATGTCTTTATTATGCTAAAAATGTCTACCTTCTACGTTTCAGAATAGCAATTCTACCTCCTGTGGTCTGCCTGTTGTCACAATGCACTTGAGATATTATGTGTTTTTACCGGTGATATGTGAAATGCGGTTAGTAGAATTCTGTACACAACTGCAGTCAGTCCCCTTTACTTCAAAGTGCCTCTATAATACTTCTCAGTAGACACAAAGATGTGATTCTTTGAAATGTCATCCAGCCAGTGACACACTGGGAGAGCTCAGCTTCCTTCTTACAGTCTACAATTTTTTTCTCATTCAATGCAACTTCAGTTTTTGCGCTCAACAGTAAATACTGCCGTTGAAGTAGACACTGGAGACGCATTTCCACAGTATATTTCAAACCGCCAATTAAAAATGTCTGAAAATGCTGACAGATCTGTGTTTCCACAACTTTTCCGTTTCTTCACAAAGAGCTAGTAGGAGAAAAAAGTTCTGGAAAATAAATGTAAATTAATTAGAGGGAACCTGGAAATTCCTTGCAGACTTTAAGACCTGATTTAGGACGAAAACATTCGTATTGCTCTAGCCTGTCAGTATAAGATCTGAGGAGCCCTTTTTCGGTGCATTACACCGTCAAGTATTCTTCATAACCGGTAATTCACAAGCGCCATGTCAACGCGGTACCAGTCGTGGTAGTAATGGGGAAAGTGCAGCAGGAGGCAGCATGCCCCAGGTGGAGATACAGTAGTGTCCCCCAGAAGTGAGCTCACGCGGTGGTAGGGAGCCTGTTGATTTGTTCTGTCAGCAATAGCCTTCACCACTTCAGGCTAATATTCAATAACCTGAGGGCCAACTCGGTGAAATACTACACCCAAGGCCTCTATCTGGGTAATATTCCCCATCTTGACAGAATCCTCCTTTCAACCGTTCTGCCACTGCCAACAATCTAATCACGGAACAAATGACAATTATACCTCCCAGCTGTTACTACAGGAAAAGCTCCTCGTAGCCCGGAGAGCCATTTACTCAATTTGTCAGCATTTAAGCTGAACGAGTTGCGCTTGAAACCGAACGTAACGCATCGGAAAAGACAAGCGTACGTATAGAAAACCGCAGGGTCTCAGTTTGGTGTGTGGCCTGGCCATTGATGAATGCTACGATGAAGTGGGCCCGTGAGCACAAACTAGGTCAGGAGTGAGTACGTTTCCATTTTTCATCATCCCGTGACCTCTGCTTTAAACAGCAGGAAATATTTGCGAGGTAAATTCAAAGTTATTAGATCCAGTCGTGTAGTTTACGGCGTACAAAGAAGGCTGGACGAAAATTCAAGGCCCAGCTCAAGACAAAGAAAAGAAAGCAAACAAATATGTAAAAAAAAAAGAAAAAAAAGGAGATAATAAAAAAAAATACACCTCCGAAATGTCAATTCTTTTCCCGGAGGCCACAACATGTTTTCACAGAAGAATCCCACCCTCCTTTGCTGTGAATGACATCAAAAGCAAACAGAAAGATCATATTCCTGGCCTTATCTGGGACCTGTCCATCAGGGGGCACAGCCGCAGCTTTGGGGCCGAGGCTGGAGGGGACGGCGACGGGGGACGGGGGGTCAGTATGGCAGGGGTGGGAGTTGTTGGGGGGGCGCGAGCAGATAACAGATCCACTGCAGAGTCCAGCTGCAGCTGTGGACTGCGGGGTGGGGTGGGGGTGTCGATAAGACATAGCCCCCAAATGAGAGGATGACACAGGAATCACAGCAGCCAGCTTGAACATCACAGACAGACGCCCACATTCCCTTCGTCCAAAAGGCGGGACTGTTGAGGGCACTCGGGAGTTTGTCAGCGTGGAAAAGAAAAAAGGCCAAGAGGACATCTGTGTGTGTTCAGCGACTGTTGAGAAAAACGACACAAAGTCCTGCGTTAAAGCCACGAGATGCCGCAGTCCTTCGTAAACAAATTAAGCAGACCTGTGAATTCTAAGGGCTCGTGAAAACAATGTTAAGCCGAGAAGAAAAATCCAAAAGGAAAAATGTAGAATGAACACACGATGTATGCAAAAGGTTTTTTTTTCAAAAGGGAACGTTTCTGCATGAAATTGGCTCGTGTTTCAGCGAAAGAAGTGTTCGAAGCATCTTCATCTTTTTTTTGAAGACCACACAGAGTGTAAAGTGACACAGTGCTGTCACTGGAAAGAATGTGAAAAAGAAGGAAAAAAGCAGCCATGTTTAGGTGTGTTTGGATCTTGGCAGAAAGGCCCGCAGGGCCTAACCTTCACCTGCAAGATGGAGCGCTGCATCTTCTCGGCCTGTTTTCCGTTTGTCTAATGCTGCGGGTGAAGGATGCTGACAAGCCAGACACGCCTTGCGCTGGATTATGGGTTCAAATGGATTGTTTTACATCTGAGTTATTTAATTATTGATGATGAATGGGGTTTGTGCCTTTATAAAGACCCTTTGGAAAATCTTGACTCCCATGAAGAAAATGATGAAATGTAAACTGCGGGGCAAAGTATTTCAAATAATTGAACTTTTAAGCATAAGAAGTGCCTTGTAAAAGTAAATACCTGCTAGTGAAACTAACCGTCCATGGAATGAGTGCCTTATAATGAAAAGGGCCATGATCTCAGTGGTGAACCTGGCCTGTAAAATCTAAACAGGTAACAGAGCAGACTTAGTGCTCGGGGTCCGCAGCGCTTGTTATACAACGGGGACCAGCTGGACACGCAGATTCATCCTTCCCCTCTCCCTGCGATCACAGCACACTTGTTAAAAAGCTCTGGCAGCACACACACAAACGATTCAGACCCTATACACATTCACAGTTAAATTAATTTCTGTTCCACCTCTCCATTTATTCTAAATGGCTCCATTATTTTTCTTGGCAAACAGCAGCAATCTGCGCTCCAAATGCAGTTTTATGAATAGGAAACTAATTAAGGAGGCAGCAGGGAACAAATAAAAAGTCAGAAGAAGAAACAAAGGCTGGGAACACACAGGCAGATGGCAACCCCCCCACACGCCTCCCCCCCAAACATAGAGACTCCCCTGAATGAAGAGATAGCTGCTAAATAGACTCTTTGACTGTGTCTGGAGAGAGGGCATTTTGCTGTCAGTGTCTCTTTATAAAACTGTCTATTTCGTGGTTTGGATCCTTCAACAAATTTAGGAGTTTTTTTTTTTTCATATTTTCGAGTCAGGGAAACAAATATTCATTGAGGAAAAAGGATATTAAGATGTACTCTGCTAATACAGCAGTAGAGTCTACGCGCTCAGAAAATATATCCAGATATATTTGTTTTTGTTAATGCAAAAATTTCAGCTGTTCATTAAGAAGTTAGCGTTTGACTCATCGGTACAGACACGTAATTTCACTTAAGTAGTTTGGTGTGTCACATCTAACTCAATGGTATTGCAGTACTTTCACGGTCTGGGCCTAAAACTGGGAACCTTCAGGCTTCACTTACTTCAAGCTGTCTTGATATGCTTAATTACCTTACAAAGAATCTTTGCTCTAAATGACAATGTATCCTGATTCGTTTTTAAACAATGCATCACAAAGATGTAAGTCTGGAGCGCCCTTGAAAGACAAAACCTAATTAATACGGTTTTGTGAAAAACATGAAAAATGTACTTGAAAAGAAATCTCAGCCTGTTGGTTTCTGATTGGCTGATTAGTTTTTTCTTATGATTACGAAACCTCCGTGGTTGGAGAAACAGATCTGTGGCCGTGACTAAATCAAGGCTGGATGCTCCATCACCAACAGGGGGCGCACTTGCCTTTGCTGTGTGTCTGCTAACTACGGTACTAGGACTCGCTGGCTGGAGTGTATCAGGTGTCCATAGCGGGCGATGCGGTCCTGTTCGCAGAGACAGGGGCCTGCCGCATGCTCTCCTACTGCCAGGATAAACACGCAGATGCCTTGATTGCATTAATGGGAAGCGGCTCATGAAAAGCAGAGTCCCGCAGATAAGGGCACACAACTCCCGTCGTGTCTCGGCGGAGCTTTTGATGGAACGACCCTGAAAACAAACGCGGCGTCTGATCGGCCGGAAAAATACTCCACACGTCATTGCAAGACAGGAACTAATGATTTTGTGCCGACCGCACGACGTCTTGCAAGTTGATTGGGGGGCAGGGTGGTGGAGTGGTTCGAGAGAGAGGGGAAGCGGTCCGTGACAACATGGACTCCTGCTATTTACCATGCTTTTCAACTCTAGCTGTGAACATAGCTAATGGTTCTCTTTTACACTGGTCTATTTTTTTTCATATGTAACAAACGTATTTCTGCAGTGTGAACACGAAGCAGTGGTATCTACACCCTTTATTCTTAGAAGGACACATTCTAAAGTGGTGTGAATGACACGGTCGAGGTGACCTTTCCACAGAGCTCACTGGGACACACTCACCTGTTGACCTCTAGTTTGTCTGAGGCTCTGCTTGCGCTCGAGGCTTTGACTCGATGGTCCGAAGTTGACTCCTCCATGCAAAAGCAGAGAGTAGAATGCTGTCTAACCACAGTGAGTAACACCGAATGTGGAGGGCATTGCTTTCTGCGACCGCTCTCTTCCTTTAACGCAAGGAAGCCGTGTGAAAACTCAACATGGCCTTGAATCCTGGAGAGCGGGACGGCCATGGACGCAGGAGCTGGATATAATGAAGAAAATCACTGAAATGCTCACTGAGGAAATGTAGGAACCATGCAGCTGTGATTCCAGGTTCGCTTATTCCTAAGGACAGGTGGCTACTGGATCCCTCTCGCATCAGTGTGGCTTCTACAATCCACCCCCCTCGCAACAGGCGCCCCACGGCTTGCCACCCCAGACGCCTGAGAGAGACCTCTTGTTTCCCGGCCCCACGGGTGAGCCAGACACCTGGTCCAAAATCAACAGCACATGTTGAAAAGGACTAGCCACGCTTCATCCCATGCTCAGGATGAAGTCATCCCATCCCACTGTAGCAAAACACCACAACTTGTCAAACTGGAGAGAAAAGTCACCGAGTAGATCCCCTCTGGAAGCAATGAGGCGTCCTTTTTTCTTTTTTCTTTTTCTATCGCAGACAGTTTCGCAGAGCAATGGTTTCCAGATTACACCTGCTGCCAAACTTTAGCGCTGAGACTGACAGAGGAAAATCATTACAGACTATTATATTGGGCAACAGAGCTCTCCTCTGGTCCTGCTGTACAGTGGGGAAGAAGTCACATCTCAGCAGCCGTTATTATTGTTTTCTCTTTTGGTTTTTGGTTATTTATTTCAAGTAAAATATTATTTTAAATTTCCACCAATGACGGGGGGGATGTGGTGGCATGGTGGCGCAACGAGCTTGGCCAGGTCCTGCTTTCCGGTAGGTCTGGGGTTCGATTCCCGCTTGGGGTGCCTGCCAGTCCTGGGTGTGTCCCCTCCCCCTCCAGCCTTACTCCCTGTGTTGCTGGGTAAAGCTCCAGCTTGCCATGACCCTGCTTAGGACAAGGGGTTTCGGACAATGTGTGTGTGTGTGTGATTTCCAGCAATGAGTGACTGAAAGCAACATGTTAAACCAGATGCTGAATGCCTGTTCCAAACCTAAGATTTTCACACGTACACAACATATCACTCCCTACTGTTAAACAATAGAAATATGTTTTATATATATCTTTTAAATGCATACAATATCTCACTGAATATGGCCGCTTCAGCAAACAGCAGTACTGCAGTATTCAAATGGACACACCCCATGTAGAAAACCTTACAAATTAAGCAATTTTATTAAATTAAAAATGTCTTCCAATGTTGTTATCGAAAATGTCATAGAATACGGGAGATGTGATGCATAAGCGATTCCAGATCCACCCAACAAATGAAAATCAAGCCAAATGTCCTTTTTTGGTCAATAAAAATTGTATTTACCAATATGGAACCGATTACCAAGTCTTAAATGTCAAAATGCATTTAACTGGAAATTACCGATTAAATCAAAGCCAAAACACCCATCCTTGGAGCATGGCTCCTCGGTATTTATCTCAGTCCTCCCACGCTGGGGCTGCAACAGGGTGAAGAATTTCCAGCAGGGGGCAACAGATAAAACCAAATCTTAATGAGCGCTTAAGTCTTTTAATACTGCCGACATGTAACTAGTAGCACCGAGGAAGCATCCACCGTGGTCATTTAGCACGATCCTTGGCCAGTGCAGCTATTGGAATATATATAATACAGGTCAGAAGTGTGAGTACGCTGGAACAACCTGGGCAATAACTGTCTGAAACAACCTGGACAGAAGAGTAAAGCAGAGAAACCCAGGAAGAAGAAAATGACCAGCGTTTTCTTGGTATCTAATCCCACCTAAGCGATACCCAAGAAGAAAAAAATGACCAGCGGTACAGTAGGAGCTTCATTGTAAACCCAAACCAATGTCCTCATGCAGGAATGAAGAATGCCATCGCTTTAAATATTCCTGCAGACATTTTAGAAATACCTAGATGGCCATTCAGTCTAATCCTTCTATCTCTTTCTCGGGCCCATTATCATGCCGCATCTGTTGCTCCTTGAAGTGGTTTCACAAGACACGGGCGAGAGAGAGGTCCAGGAGTGATCAGCCAGCGAAGAACATCTGAAACCCATTTCTGGCAATTAAAGGGAAAAGCTATCGGCCCCAAACATCGGCCGTTTCCACGGAACCGCTTCAAACATTCGCCCTGCGAGCACGCTCTCATAAACAGTGACAAAACCTTTCCAAATATGTTTGCTTGTAGAAATAACAGAGCCCCTCCAGGGGAGGCGAGACACACCGTGGAGTGGTACGCAGCCGCCGACAATGGCAGGACAAGGACAACAGACAGCTGGGTGTAGGGAGCTGCCGCCCTCTGCACCTGTGAACAAGGAGGAGGGAGACTGGTGGGTGGGTGCGTGGGGGGTCAGGAAGGGTTCCTAACTTGGATGTAACCCGGACTGAGGCCCTTTCTACCATTTTGACTCACCCTGGACACACCTTATTCTGAAGCAGTAGAAACTAGAGGCTACAGCTATGAGGAGCACCACACCTGACACCTGAGAG
Organism: Scleropages formosus; assembly: GCF_900964775.1. Lineage (NCBI taxonomy): Eukaryota > Metazoa > Chordata > Actinopteri > Osteoglossiformes > Osteoglossidae > Scleropages > Scleropages formosus. The sequence goes on from NC_041817.1 coordinate 2,398,145, forward strand.
CAAACCTTACTGAAGGACACAGCTGCATGAGCCCGAATCAGAAGGGGCCATTTAATTCCTTGACTCCGAGGATCAAGGTCATGTATCATTAACTTATAATATAATGACAGCTGAATACAAAGTATATTTAACAGAAAACCAGAGGGGTGGTAAAAAATGTAATAATAATGTCGGCGCAAAGTGACTCGCTGAGATTTTCCGGGACCATCCGACTGAACCATTTAACGTTTCCTCACAGTTTTCACACAGAATCTGGTCACATTTTCACACAGTATCATGGATATTTTGAAGCTGTCATTCTGCTAAGAGAGGGGGAAAAAAGCATCAGCCTGCCAGTTTTTAGTTTGTTAGAGGAGTCACGTTACATTTACATTAGGGAACAGAAATACATTCACATTTCTGGCGCTCTGGGCACGGGCGCTGCCCTCGCATAAGAGCGTCTGCTAGGCAAATAGAATGTAACCGTGAAGCATGTAGCGGTGCAGGAGAGATCGCTATTAGTTGAGCCTCATGAGGGAGCTCGTGTGAGAGCGCACAGCGGGGCACATCATTAATATCTCCCCGGAACAACAGTGGGCAGAGGGGGGCGGCGCTGCTGGGACGCGATGGGAATGAAAGGTTACCATATTGCAACAGAGGCTGTGTTGATTTTACAAAGGGGGGAGGCTGAGGGTCCAGGAGTGAGAATCGCTTCCACGCGCGCTGATGGAAACGGACGCAGGGAGGGGGTGAGAATTCCATCGGCTCTGGCCTGTTGTTCTTGGCGACTCGCAGATAAAAACCACTGATTGCAAAAATAAAATTGCCTAGCTGGTTCCTGCAAGTTATCATTTGCTCACTCTTAACAGATAAACAGGCGAGGTCTGAGGCGAGGTTAAAATGGGACTTATTGAAAAATTAGAGTCCAGATGCACAGTGGGCCTCCCTGTATGTCAGTGTGGCACAATAAACTGAAACCACACATCCATCATCAATAACTACTTGCAATGCAGGGTTGTGGTGGTTCGCAGCTTTTCCGGTCATCATAGGGACGGCCGCCTCCTGGATGGGACACCAGTCTGTCTCAGGGCAATCGCCACAGACTGATTCACTCTTTCTCACACGCACACTACCGGCAACTTGGCGTGACCAGCTGACCTGAAACACATGTCTTCAAACTGTGGGAGGAAACCAGAGCACCCAGAGGAAACCCATGTAAACTGTGCACAGGCAGAGTTTAAACCCACTTCCAAACTCACTAGTGCTCCCTGTGTCACCACCATGTCAAACCAAAATGGAACCAGACACTGATTCTCCAGCAAAAGAACAGTTTACATTTACATTTACATTTATTCATTTATACATTAGGAGAAAGAAAGACATAGCTGTAGACATGTGATTCTTAAGTAAACTTAGTTTGTTTCTTTCCACTTTATGCACCGACGTTTATCGTCCGAGTAGGTGCATAAAACTCCGAATAAAAAACTCAGTTCCAGAAAGATGTTAGGAAGACAACATAGAACCCTTTCTGTAAGCCATACAAGATCTGCTTGTTTAAATTCTATTATTATTATCATTATTATTATTATTATCGCTGTTGTTATTTCCTTTGTTCAAGGCAACATACCGTACAATGTTACTGTAAATACAACCACACATTTTTTTGCATAATATATTTATTTATTAGCACTGCCTGAAGCTCTGCATCCAGGTGAGTAAAGTTTATATATATTTAATAGACCTTGTCTGATAATATTTTTTAGAGGAATGGTTTCTCTAACGAGGTGTTAGGATAAACAGAATAAGTGCTACCAAGTGTGACAGCTGGTAGCATAGTGGTTCGCGCTGTTACCTTTACATCCAAAGGGTACAGGTTAGAATCCCACCACGGTGGAGTTGTATGTAGTAGAACTGCTCCTCTAAAATTACTCTGTGGTTTAAATAGGTAAATAATTGTTAATTATTCTGAAGGAAAGAAGTGCAAAGGAATTAATCTAAGTGCAAAGACTTCACTTCCCACATACCCTGTGTGTAGCTTTGGAAAATGTTGTTGAGCTAGAAAAAAAAAACAAGGACATGTTAAGACCCTGGTTAGTGATTTTAATTGACCCCATAATTAAAGAAGACACAGAAGGACTGGCATGTTCAATTCAGGCCAATGACTGCACGGAAGCATAGGTGCTTGTAAATGGATATTGTATCAGCCCAAGAACCCAAATTTCCCGTGTTAGCATCTTATAATAAATTTTTAGCAAAGCTAACATTTTTTGTAAAGTGGCTTTCTCTTTGATCTTTTTATGTACTGAAAACCATGTATATAGGACATAGTTTATATAAGCCAGATATGGAGTTTATACACAGTATGATAGATAGTCTGTCTTGGAAGGAGCATTTGTGCCTGTGAAATGGAACCAAATTAAAAACAAAGCTAGAGACTTTTCATCTAGCAAAGGCAATCCTGCAAGCCTACCGGAGGACTTGAAGCAGCAGCTATCAGACCGACAATGCTTTATTTCCAACAGAGATTATGCGGGGAGATGGACCAAAAGAAAAACAGAGTCAACTGGAGCAAAGCAGCTCAGCATAAACTCTGTGGGACCTCTGGCAAGTCATATGAAACAGATTTAACTGTTACGAAAGGGTCCGATAAAGGAAGCCCGTGTTCGCAGCGACTCCGCCATTTGACAGCAAAAAGCACAAATGTCAGACGTTAATACCCAAAACTGAGCTGATGTTAGATCGGTGTCAGGAGAAGCAGCCTGAAGCTCATTACCTTAATAACGATCATGACTGATGTATACTCATCCAGAACTATTCGCTGTGCGACGCACCTTCCAGTCAAGCACTAACAACATCTCCACGCAGCGCGATAATGTAGATTTCACTTATGAACGGCTTTCGAGTGTCGTTCTCGTGTTTTCTAAAGGGAGTGTAAAAGTGAGACGAAAATAAAATATTAATTCAGATCTCAAGTTTTCGTTTAGTCTGCCTGGAACCGGACGGTGTACGTAAAGCTGGAAGTTTTAATTTGACTGTTTCTTCTCTTTATCGCATAATGTTTTTCTCCACAAGAAACTGTTTTCAGAAGGAAAGAAAAAACAATGATGAGATAAGTACGATAGAAAGTGCATAGCTGGTGTCAAGACCGAACTTGCTTTTATTGTAGGAAATAAATGTTACACAGCCAATGGCAACCTGTCGACACCTCAGACATGTTGGGGCATCCCTCCATCACATCTCAGTTGCTTCATGGCATGTAATTTGTTGTCTAAATATCACTGCTTTCTACATTCCATGTAATTATTATTATTAGTTTTTTTGAATTTACAACCTTTTCTTTAGCCATCATTCATTTGCGTTTTGTGCTGCAACTTTATAAACAGAATTGTTTTACATTTCAGTAACATTTTACACTATTTTAGACCAGTTGAACCATGTGATTCAATAAACACAAGAGTAAGACCAGCACACCTAGTTTCCCATCACTGAATTCCAAGACTAGTTCTTATAAATTCCTCACAAAAATTTGGCTCCAGCGTTGTAACTGTGTAGAAAATAATACAGTTGTGTGGTAGTTTACATTCCACGGTAGAAATTATGGCCAGAAGGAAAAATAAAACACATCGCATTTTCAATTTCCAGTAAAGGGTCAGAAATCCACTCAAACCCATTTCTGCATCAACAGTTCACTTCAGTAAAGACTTGGCATTTCTGTTTAACTAAATAGATTGACTGGATCTATTGTCTGTAATCAATAAAACCATGTAGTTACATGAGATTCATGTAAATGCACTATGTGAATCCTGAAAAAAAAAAAAAAAAGAAACTAGGAAAAGATTAATGATTAATTTCTGACCTTACAGAATTTTGCTTGCCTTGTATACACAGAGCATATGACATTTTCTTTTTTGTTAGATTACTTATTTAATTCATAGATAATTACCAAAATGTCAAAATGACCACGAGAAGCAACAACTTGTGGTTACTGAAACAGTATATTTATACTGAAGTCACAAAACCACATATTACATTGTGAGTGATGGTTTTGAAACAGCTGTTTTGTGTTTCTTATTTCAGTTAACCCTAATTAAAGACAAAAATAATGGCTCAGGCCACCAACATATCCTACAAATCAGTTTTCTGTTTTTGTTTAAGTGTTAATTGAATTATGGGACTTGTCAGCATTCTGGTACATATTTTTTGGGAAGAGCACATCTGATAAGAATATCTCTGCATGAAATGTGATTTCTGCTTGTGATGACTTTGTGACACATATGAAACCTTATGCATAGAATCCCCTTTCTAATAATGGTGCAATTATGAAAGCTATAGAAAAAACTGTAAAATTAATGCTTGGGCATGCATTTTATACAAGTCTGTTTCGTGTCCATTTGTAAAAAGTATTGTCACATTCTCTGCCATTGACTATAATATCACTGAACATCTGAACACAACATTGCACATCATTTAAATGCATACAAAGACAATGTATCTACAGTAGATTCCCACACATGAGAATACGGCCCTACATATAAGTATGCAATATAGGCATCGAATGGAGGGGAAATGTCATGAATTTATTCAGACCTCTCCAAGCTGTTGAAAACCTGGTGGTGATACAGACTGAAAATGCTGAAAAGAAGAAAAAGAAAAAAAAAAAAACATTTCATCTCGCTGCAGTGACTAAGAATGTGTATTTGTGGCATTTATTGCGCTGCACCTCGCCCTCTTGTGGAGACATTGTTGCAGTGATTTACAGCATGTGTGCAATACAGTAGCAGAAGTGCCTGCACAAGACAAAAAAGCAAAAAAAAAAGGCAAATGACAGGACAGCATGAGCCCTGGGGGGCCCTTAGTGCCATCCGTCTCTGTCCACCGGCATTGTCTCTCTGACCCCAAATGCTGGAGTCACCCAGGGCCGTCTTTAATGAAATCTGCTCCGGGGCAGATAAATACCAGGCTGTGCTTGGGCTAACTGGACCAGGCAGCATAAATCTGCTCATGGCGTGAGTGAAGCATTGAATGCGTCACCAGCAGCGACTGGGGGTGGTTTTTCTGAAGGCCGTTGAAAACAGCAGCTACCCGTGCGCTAGTCAGGGCGGCCAGCCGGTGCGGGAAAGAAAAAATCGTTATGTGTTAAAAGACTGAGAGAGACAACATTTAGGGAGAGAAAGCATGACTTACATACCCCTCTGGTCCACATGGCTGAATGCGTTGACACTTGCGTTTAAATGTTTCCCAGAGTTGCCATAACAACCAAGCATAGCAAAACGACCTTGAAAATGATTCATGCAATATGAAAAAGTCTTGAATTTGAATGACATTACACTAAAAACAAATGATATAAAAGTCCATATGTTGTGTTTATTGGAAGTACAGAATGCGTATAAATTCTGAGTGACCTATATTTAACACATGTAATTGATGTTTGAAAGTAAATATTATTGCGTGCTATAAAAAAATAGTTAATAAAGCCCTGACAAGGCCAGCCAAGAAGGGTTATATCTGCCTAGATAAGTATCAGTATAGGAAACCTTGCCTTTTATTAGTGGTTGCTGTGAAGAGAGGTGAGATTGACATTCCTAACATATTTTTTCCATTACTACAGTGCCCTCTTTCTCCTGCTGCTCACTCAAGCACAAGAACCTCACATCCAACAAGAGTAACATCTTTTTGTGGCTGTATTTATTTTGTTTTTTGTTGATGCTTTTAAAGCATCAATTTAGACTCATTTCTCTAGACTAAACCTTGCTGATTTATAGTCTCGGGAAGACAGCTGCTGTGATTATGCCATGTGTTTACAAAAAAGAGACCCAATAATGTTAGTGCACTTGTGGCTGTAGGTAAGAATGTGAACTACGGTATAAACCTGAGATGAGGGGCTCTCTGTTTTTTCAAGAGTATTGACATCTTTTGTCACTTATGAAAGTCTGAACAGATAAAAAATAACCTTCTTCTTCTTCTTCTTCTTCTTCTTCTTGTTATTATTATTATTAGTTACATTTTTTGAAAAGACAGATTGGAGCTACTAAACCAAACTGTGATAAATATTGATGGGACCTAATAAGAAAGCAGCTTTAAATGATAATGCAGCATTTATTTTCCCTGGGCTGGAAGTATAAATCAGGCCCGGTCACTGTCAGAAATGCATAAATCGTGCATACAGATCTGCCAAATTATTTTATCCATTTAGTGAGGTTGTCTATGTGAGTGCTAATGAATTTATTGCTTTGCTGTGGATGTGTGAACATTGGCCTCGACTCAGTTTACTGCTGTCCCATAAATTCTTTATTTCCTTTGAAAGAACACACACAACAAAATGCAATACGGTTGTTTCTGAGGCGATGGAGAAAATAATTTGCAATATGTGACCTTAAAATACCGCTGGTGGGACTTTTGGCATCTGTTAAGTCAAGAGAATTTTTTTTTGTTATTTGATCGGAATTTATTTTAGACTTAAAGTGTTAACACTTTCATTTTTAAGCAGGACCAACATTCTGGAAAAAAAAAAAAAAAACAGGAAAAACATACGCCATAATCTTAAAGATGTGAAACACACCCTGAAATGCAGTGAGAAATGTAAAAAGTTTTCTGTAGTTTTCTTTCTTTTTCACATGCAGACAAGCAATTAAATAAAGGGTGGTCCTCCAACCGACTGCATGGCTGGATGCGAAATAGCAGATGTCACTGTTCTGAACTTGCTGTGGGTACAATTACAGCTGTTCTTGCTGAGATAAATACCAGACCTGGAGAACCTCAACTGTCTTGTTCTTCGGAGCTGCGGATTTTCCAACATCCCCTTTAAGGTGACTTCCATTAATTTGGTGGCAGTTCTGTGATCCACCTACAGTAAAGATGAGGGAGGCTGGAGCATGGAGACACTAACATTTACCCTATCAGCCTTGGGTCTCTGGGATCGTCTGTCTAGACTCATTGTGCATGCAACATTTCACAGTTCATGACAGACTTCTCTGTTTAAATTATTCAGCTTATTCTAAGGACATCTCGTTATCATTATGATTGTCATTTAACTTCTTAGCGGATGTTTTTTGTCCAAAGTGACCTACAACTCCATTTATACAGCTGTATGTCTTCCTGGAGCCATTTTGCAATGACTTGAAGCAGTAATGCTCTGTTTAACAGTGTGTGTTTTTGACCAGTAACCCTTCTTTTTTTCATGTTGTCCCAAAGGTTAAATTATTGTTTTGTTGGAAACAAATAGAGTGCCAAGGTGAAAAAGCTACACTCACTCCCGGAGAGCAACAACCGCCACCAGCAGAGTACTGGTACCCACCAGATCCCGGTATAATTGGATCTGCAGTACTTGCTGGGGCCAGCAGGCAGTGTATTTGTTAGGGTTCTTGCCTTGCAATCCAAGGGTCCTAGGACTGAATTGTTGCGGTGCTGTAGTATGTTGCATCAAAGAATTTACCTTGAATTCTGACAGAAAATTCCGGAGTTGTATAAATGGTTAAAATCACTGGGCAGTTACTCGCCTGACTTCATAATTTGCCTTCGACGCAGGTGTTCGCTAAATAAGTGTTAAATATTGTAAATCTGTATTGTAATTCCCCGAACGTCCCACAGAGGGCAGAAATGTCCCCAAGCGTCCCCGTCCTGGCTGTCACAGCTGGCCTCCACACCTGCCTGCCAGATGTCACAGAGGAGGCAATGAACTTGACATTCATGCTCTGAGGAGAGCTTGTGTTTTTCCCCTTCTCTCGGTCGTTTACTACTAGCATGTGACATTATTCCTTTTTTCCCCGAACGCATGCTTATGCTGCGCACGAAACTCACAGGAGCCGAGGTGTAAGAAAGTGCACCTGACAACAGAACGCACAAGGGGAACCCTGATCACGTCACCCTTTCCGGGGTCAAACTCGTCAAGCTCTACCGAGCATTTCATTCCAAGTCACACATATTTATAATGGCACGTAGTGATGGGTAAATTATGACGACAGCGATTCCACTCATGTACTCTGCCATTCAGGGTAAAGGCAGTATCAGTTTGAACGACCCTTTCAAGGTTAATAAATGTCTTCCCAAGCGAGAAACAACTATAGTGCCGTTTATCTGAATATACTGTATATGGCTGCAAACTTGCATATTTATAGCTTTCTAGAAAAGTTCACAAAAGTCAGTCTATGAAAATATAGGTTGTATGTGAGTCAGACTGACTTGAATAATCACTAATTTACAATATGTAAAATATACAAAGTATTTTTAACCTGTTTGTGAAAGCAGAAATAACCACATTTGAAGTACTGAATTAAAAATAAGCAACAGCATCTCAGACAAAAATGAAAAACAATAATTGACATTTGCCGCAGGAATATTAATTTGCAACTTATCAGTTAGGAAACAAAACAAGCATAAGGCCATGATATATGTAAGGAGAGTAAAACCATATTATTTAAGTATTAAATGCACACACATTGACTGAAACTGCTTGTCCCAAGCGGGGTCGTGGTGAGCCAGAGCCTAACCCGACAACACAGGGCATAAAACTGGAGGGGGGGGACACCAGTCTGTCACAAGGCACCCCAAGTGATACTCGAACCCCAGACCCACCACACCCTCTAGGTTTTAAACAAAGAAATGGAAAAAACTTTGAAAAAATAGACTATTAAGTATTTGATATGCAGGGTTTATTTATTTATTTTTTTATTTTTTTATTTATTTCATGCATTTGCTTTATATGATGAGCATGTTACAGCCTTTAGAAGAATCTGTGCAGATGGCAAAAATCTCAGATATTCAATACACAAATGAATGAGCGTGCAACAGCTTTAAGTTAATGCAACCACATCATGGCACACAAATAAAAGAGAAAAATGCCGAAATGGGGGGTGCAGGGGTGTGGTGGTGCAGCGGATTTGACAAGGTCCTGCTCTCTGGCAGGTCTGGGGTTCAAGTACTGCTTGGAGCGCCTTATGATAGGTGTGTCCACCTCCCCCTCCAGATGCATGCCCTGTGTTGCTGGGTTAGACTCTGGTTTGCTGGGACAAGTGGTTTCAGGCAGCCTGTGTGTGAACTCTGAAGTGTAGTACCGGTCTTTAGTATTTGTATAAGAAGGCATTCCCTGAGACGGCAGGCTGAGCAGTGCTGCATTCACTCAGGCTGATCCTTCACCCTGATGCCCTGGAAAAGTCAAAATGCCCTGCCCAGCATCCATGCACTACTGGTTGCTGGCTGGAAACGTTACACTGAAGTAAGCACTGGGGAAACTTCAGTTCCCTTCAGCTGTGCGCTGGAACTCTGCTCAGCAGACATGACATGCATCATGGCCACAATTTACACTACATCTGTGCTGTGCAACACATACGTGTACCCACCATACTTATGCAGTTGCTGTACTTCTGAAATCTCACTACCGAGCTATCGCTTCAGGGAAGCCCGAAAGCTAGACAGTTACTGTTTGTGAGACACAAGAGACCATGAGACCTTTCGGACTGGTTTCATTCACATGCTTATGCAGCAGCGTGATGGTCTCTAATTATTTTCGTTCCTGTTCGCTTTGTTCCTGCTCTGGAGGTGGTTTTTAACCTGTGATCCTTTAACGTGTGCAAGTAAATCAACCTGTGATTTTGTGCAGTCGTGTTTTTATTTGTTTGCGAACATCTCCATTCTTACCAAGAATGCTCTGGAAAAAGCACGAAAATGATACTAAATTGCTTTTTGATGTTCCTTCCTTGTGGGGGGTGCGGGAGGGACTGCGGGGGCGCGGGAGGCTTGGCCTCGGCCTGCTCTCCCGTGGGTCTGGGGTTCAAGTCCCCCTTGGGGTGCCTTGTGACGGACTGTGCCCCATCCCGGGTGCGTCCCCTCCCCCCCCCCCCCCCCCCCCCCCAACCTTGTCCCCTGTGTTGCCGGGTTAGGCTCCGGTTTGCTGAGAGAAGTGTATCTTCATTTTCTTCAGTATTTCCGCTGTTCATATAGGAGCTGTTATGAGCATTACCCTGCTTCAACTGAGAGAATATATGGAACCAAACAGGTACAGACTTCAATGTACAGTGAATGTAGGAAGATGAAATGTACCACGGTAGCGTTAAACTTTAAACACTCGTCTCTGAGGCTTTGGTAACATGAACTTAAAAATTTGTGTGAAAAAAGTAAAAAAGTAAAATAATACTCATATTTCATTAGGTGAAGTTAACTCTATATGTAATACACACACACACATACACACATTTTCAGAACTGCTTGTCCCATATGGGGTCGCGGGGAACCGGAGCCTACCCGGCAACACAGGGCATAAAGCCGGAGGAGGGGACACACCCAGGACGGGACGCCAGTCTGTCGCAAGGCACCCCAAGCGAGACTCGAACCCCAGACCCCCCGGAAAGCAGGACAGGGGTCCAACCCACTGCGCCACCGCACCCCCTTCTTATATATAATATACACACACATACACATTTTCAGAACCGCTTGTCCCATATGGGGTCACGGGGAACCGGAGCCTACCCGGTAACACAGGGCATAAGGCTAGAGGGGGAGAGGACACACCCAGGACGGGACGCCAGTCCGTCGCAAGGCACCCCTATATATAATATATATAATATATATTTAAAAAAAAAAAACTTCACAACTGAGTTAACAGTTTAATATAAATCAGTCAAAATTTTTCTGTAATATAAATTTCTCCCGCAGCACAAATGCTGTGTCATGATTGTATTAACCTTATTCCGACATTCTCACGTCCGAGACTAGTAAAACTTGTTGAATTAATTTTAGAAAGTTGAATGAAATATTTAATCAAAATGAATTTCGGTACATCTATGTATTAAATATATGTAGATTTTGATGGTGACGACCAATGTAATCCAAAGAATAAAGAAAAAGGATGAGACTAAGTACTTATAATCACAAGTACGAGAAGTCCTGTCACAAATCCCTGCAGGTAACACGCTATTAAAACAGAGCCGATGATCTGAGCCGCGGATATGAATAAATGAATGAGTATGGTGGAAGTCACGTATGGCATCATTCCTTTAACAGCTGCCTCTGAAATTCAGAAAGACCATGTGAACCGTTTTGGCCGGGCTGGCAAGGTGACCCCCCAGATACGCTCCTGCTCGAGCCTTGGATGCATGTGTGAGTCATCTCCTGCCACCACAGCCAGGTCACTGTGAAGAAGGAGGCCCTCATGTTCACGTGGCCGCATGCAGTAGCTACAACGAAAAGTATTAAACATCAGTGTCTTAACTGGTCAGTGGGCAACACCTAGTCACACCCAGAGCCAGTAGGTGACCTGTTCACATAGCCTGACTGCGATACTGTGATTCATTAGTCACACGGCGAATGAAGCGCACGGAGCCACACCTGACACTTTCATCAAAATGACAAGAAACCCCTTGTTTGGATGTCAGTGTTCTGGTTGGAGGCTGAAGAGGGAATACATCTGAGTTTCAAACCCGAAGCTGTTTGAACACAAGATTTGTTAAATAATCTGTTGCATTTAAAAGGGGGCTTATTGAGGCATAACGTGTAGAAACACCAGACGTGTGTATTGCCGTAATCACTACAGAAATGTAGTGTATTAATGCCCATAGTTTCTTGTTTATGTATGAGCGTGAGAAAATATTCCTGTGCCTTATTGCAAAACTCCATCCACGGAGTGCGATGTCAGATCTTTCGTCGCTTTCTCTTTAGCAGCTTTGGAGCGTGCAGTGACACACACACACACACGCACACACACACACACACACACACACACACACACACACACACACACACACACACACACACAAACCTTCTCCCTACCCTGCTGTGGTGAGTATTTATCTGCCCGGCGGGGCCTGTTTGGGATGGGCTGCCTCATCCCGGCACCGGCCGCGGTTGTCTCACACTGAGCTGCTGGATGCCCAGAAGGCTTCCCGGCACTTAGGGAAGAAATTGAACCCAAGCCCTGCTGGTGACACTCTGCCTCGGGATTCAGCCCTGCAGCACAACGCTGTTTTTCATTTGTCTGGGAAGGCAAAAGAAAACGCAAACAAAAGCATGTTGACGTTATAACAGCGTTTATGTTGTCAGAGAAAAGAAAGGATGTACCCAGTGAGGGGTGCTGAAAACGAGGTTATGATCCAAACCTGAGAAATGCCTGTTCATGACATTCATTTTCTCTCAGGTTACAATTACTGGATGTGCACCTCTTCATAACACAACTGCTCCAAGACCGGATCTCATTGAACGAAACAAGCAGACTCATATACAAGCAATAATTATTAACTATTTACATTAAAGTTTATATCAATATATATATATATATCTTTCAATTTTATAGCTCTCAGAAGTAATGGCACGATTCACCAGTGACTTCCCCAAATTGCAGCAGGTGGCAGTGCAGCTAAAACTTCAAAGTTTAAGAAAACAAAAAAATGTAGGTACTGCTAATTTTTCTGACTTCTCTCTTTTTTTCCGAACACCCTTGTTCAGTTTTGCACTATCATCCTCTGACCGCATGAGTGGACTCTTCAGGATGCACGGGAAGCAGCCCCACCAAGGCTACGAACATGAAGTCCTGTGGCTGGATGTCCTACTGTCTGCTCAGACCTGCCGATTGCCTAGAATTGGGGAATACGCACCGTAATGCTGGTGTGTCGTCATGGTCAAAGTTTTCCCGAATCAGGCCACCGTCCAAGTTCCTGCAGATGAAAGTCTCCGTGAGGTGATTAACGTCTCTGTGATGTGGTTTAAACGGCTCTGTCAGGTTTACACAGTGAACTTGCCGGAGAGGCTGCCGCCGATTGAGGCAGCGGCTGATGGCTTTAATGAGGAAGATTATCATCGGCTTGGAACTACACTACTGCAGTCTTACCTCTCACAAAACACAAAATTCCCCTATCCAGGCAGAGGTCAGTCCCTGCAACCTCTCAAGTTGTGACTACAGAATATGGGGTCACTTTATACTCAAGTGTGACACCCCACCACCCCCACCCCCACCCCCACCCCCACCCCAAGCCCATTACAAGACCCGTGTTGTGAGTAATGATTGGATCACAGAACACACAGGCACTTCCCGGAATTCCAGACCGTTCTTTACCATAATACGTTAATGGACAAAGCAGGAGACAATCAAAAACAAAGCTACATTTGGAAAATAACTGAAAAGGTTACCCGTAAGAGATAATTACGTCCTAGTACTACCAGATGATCAACATTCGATGTTTACCTCCTTCGGGACATCTCGTGAGGGTAGTGCGAGAGTATGTCAGCGTGAGAAAAAGCTCCAGCATTGTGTAGCACAAAAACATGCAATATGTAGTCCAGGTGTTTCATTCACTGGGACATCTCTTAGATTCCACATAAAATCAATGCAACTGATTATAGGTGTCAGAATAATGTACGGTACAGTACTATTAATGGGGCAGTGGAAGAGCAAAACAGAAGAAGAGGCTGAGACAGCAGTGGAAGCTTGCTCTGGCCACATGTGGTTCTTGTAGCATAAATGATTACACATCTGTTTTATTTTTTATTATTTGAAAATCACAGTAGGGTGTACTGTTTTTCATTAAATCTTTTGGAACTTACTGCAATTTCCAGACATTTCTTTTCTTTCTATTTTTTAATGAGCTAATGTAATTCAGTTCTTTATAAATTACCATCATTATATGCATTATGGAAACAAATTTGTTCAAAGCTATTTTTTATTTTGAAAAGATTAGATATTTACTGGAGAAAATTATCTAATAATTAAATTAAATGTGTGTGCGTGAAACAAATCCAGCAGCATAAATTATACAGGATGAAAATTTACACGCAAACACACTCTCTGAAGCCACTTCTCCCAAGCAGGGTCGCGGCAAGCCGGAGCCTAGTCCGGCAGCACAGGGTGCAAGGCTGGAGGGGCACACCCGGGGCGGGACAGCAGTCCACCACAGGGCACCCCCAACGGGACTCGAACCGCAGGCCCGCTCGAGAGCAGACCCCGGCCAAACCCGCTCAGCCACCACACCCCCCTATGAAAATTTAAAGATATTTAAATGTGATGGCTTTCTTGAAGTCCAAATATCAAAAATCTGTTACACGATCATTAACTACATATCCTACATTAATATGTACACTCCCTTTTGGTAACCACTTATCCGGACCAGGATCACAGTTACCTGGAGCCTAATCCAGAAGAATGGGGCTGTTTGGGAAGGCACGGCATTGCAGGTAGCCATACACACGACAACCAATTTAGAGTCATCAATTTACCTGAAATAAATTCCTTTGGATGGTGGGAGGAAACCAGAGCAATCAGAAGAAACCTGCAAAAACATGGAGAAAAATATATAAACTCTGAACCAGCTTGGATCCATCAGCCACCCAGTGGTGCTGTACAGCTGAAGCGCTACCTGTCTTGCCACCCTTCTATAGCAATAAGCAGCTACAATCGATGTATGAACTAACACACACACAAACACAGAGTCCGAAACCGCTTGTCCTGAGTGGGGCTGTGGTGAACTGGAACCTAACTCGGCAGCACAGGGTGCAAGGCTGGAGGGGGATGGGGACACACCTAGGACGGGATGCCAGTCCGTCACAAGGCACCCAAAGCAAGACTTGAACCCCAGACCCACCAGAGAGTGGACACCGTGTCCCCATAAACTAATCCATTATAAGTATATTTACTGAGATTGAGCCTTGAAAGTATATTTAAAATGCTCAAGGTTAAAAAAAGTCCCAAGTAAGTCTCAGAATACTAAAGACGTTCTAAAGAATCAATCAAATACTGACGAAAACCAGTTTACTGGTCATGTCCAGTGATTGGCTCCTGAAGTCTAGACTATGGCATGCTCACTTCAGCAACAGTCATTATCTCATCGTAAAATATCTAAAACAAGTCCTTGTCCCTGATGGGAATTTTCCCTTGCCAAGAGTACAATATGGAAGACACCTGTGAGCCATAAAATCCCTCAACTGTTCATCACACTCCAACCTGACAGTCATTCACCTGTCCTGAGTGGACAATCAATCTGTGATTTACCTTCTAGAGGTCATTTTACCACTGGGGATGAGAAGAGTCCATAAATGAGGAACAGGGTGCTTTGAGTGGTGTTTGACGGACTACTTCAGCCAAAGCTACCTACTTACTTTCAGGGCCAGCTGTCCTTTCTTCACTTCCAGCCTTTAATGTACCGCACTGGTTGGCAGGATCGTCAACACAGATGCAGGTAAATTAAACACTTTTATAGGACTGAACACTTATGCCAGCACACAAAAACTTGCCCATATGTCATACATTTTTTAAAAGAATACTTCTGTAGTTTATATTGTCTCTGGGTGTGAATAAAACCAGTTAGATTTCTGGACTGGCCTTTAGTACCGATGTGCTGTGAAATATTATTGCTTGCTGGATGAAAGTTAATTAGTTATTCCTCTAGTATTTGCATGCTTGTATTCATTTGATGAAATGTATGTGATGATATAATTATTTTTGTCTCCTAATTAATTTTGAGTTAAAACTGTCTTAGTCTGACTATTACAGTCATCGTATTTCATGGGTTTGCCCTTTAAGTTTGCCCAAGTACATTTTTGGTTTTCAGTACATCTGTGCCGGCATCTGTGTAACACTGATAATTAATACCGTACCGTAATAAAAAATAGCCATGGGCTGACTTAATGCATAAATTATGCTGGTCTCAGGACAGATCTCTAAGGAACAAGGGATGAAAGACAACTAAAACCACTTATTTCTAGAAACTACTCTTTGTGGTATGAGTGTGACACTGAGGGGAATGACATCCTTATGAGTAATATGCACCAGTTGGAGGGCTGAGCACATTAGGAATATACAATTGATAAGCATCAATCCATGTAATCAGTGCATGTCAATGTACATTTACTGACAAAAAATACATTGTGAAGCATTACAAATCAACCTTATGTCACAATGTCAATTTAATGAAAGGCAAAGCTGGAAATTATTTACACACAAACATTTCATTGTGATTGTTCCATTGCATAAAATATTGCTTTCAATAATAATAATAATAATAATAATTATAATTATACACGTGGCCCTTAAATGACTTCGCAGAACTTTGTCCTGGCCATAAGCATTGCTTTGAAATGGAGGCTCAAACGACTTCTCAGGAACAGCTGCTCTTGAACATTGAGAGGTCTCTCCATTGTGGGGGTGGAGGGTTATGTTTGTGGTCCCACATTCTTTGGCTTCATTTGCTGTTATAAGCTTTTTACTGATTGCAGTTAAGATAATTGAATGAGGATCTGAAATATGAGCAAAAATAAATTGATTTAATTTAAATGTGATGCAAAACAGTTGTTAAAGATGGAAATTGTGTTGTTTAAATTATTTATGACAAGGCAACGTTTTGAATTATTTGAGTTTTCCTGAATCCTTGTTGGAGGTCCTAATTTAATTTATAGTTGCTGAGCTCTAGTGCTGGGACATGGTAGAACAGCAGGTAATGCTGGTGCCTCACAGCTCCTGAACTAGTAGGTGGACGTTGTTTCCATGTCTTTCCTGTGTTTGCACCCTGCAGACATGCATGGAGGAGGCCACTGATGAACCACTTCTGCTGCCTCCCTTACCTGAGAAAACTCTACGACTTGATGGTGCTTAGTTCAACTATAATTTTAATCTCTTTGACTCACCGGTAATCAAATGCAGAAGGATGGTCAAAAATAAGGAACATCCTTTTACATAAGGACCATTTAACTTCAATAACCACTTTTCCTGAACAGGGTCGTGGCAAACCGGAGCCTATCCCTGCTGAGAGGATAGGCTCTGGAAGACCATGAAGCTGTACTGTACAGGAGGTTATTGACAATAAAATTGATGGATAGACTCAGTGGTTTCAGAAATATTTTTTAATAGTTCAACAAAACTGGTGTGACAGGCCATAGTTGCACAGATGGTGGCATCACTGTACAGTTGAAGGCATAGTACAATTTTATGTTCACTACGTTTAAAAAGTCTTTGGTGTATTGCTTATGGTCACTGTAAAGGCTTATGTAGGGGAAATCTTTTCTCAAGTCCTTTCTCTTATTTTTGTTTATTCTGAGATTCCTAGGCACCTACTGTTCCGAAAACTGTAGATAGTATGACAGTAAGTATTGCTGTAATACTCTCATCTGTCATTACTGAAACACGAGCTAGTCTTTTTGATATTCAATCTGAAGGAATATTGGCGGGAACCTGCATGGTACTTTGGATTCAAAGTAAATCCCAATATCCAAAAATACAATTGGACACATCGCTGCCTGAATGCAGATGTTATAAAAAAATTTACCAAATGAATGATACAGTTTTGGAGTTCTGGGCTTGCAAGATATACAGTTTACGTTCAAGCGCTTTTGCATGTCCGTGGCTTCAGCACCAAACCTGAGAGCACACGGTCATTAGCGAAACCGCAGGGCTTTCTGGGGACCGTTGGTATCCATCATCCTCAAGTTACGAGTCGCTGACCTCAGATCCAGATGTGCAGGCAGGGTTGGTCACCACAAAGCCCGTGTGGTTGGCAGTATTGATGACACCATCTGCAAAAATTAGTTTCCTTTAAAAGTACGTATGCTGGAAATGTCCTGATGAGAACGGCCACCAGTTTCAGTATCCATTCTGAAAGCTCACACTTCATTTAAACCATATTTGAACTATAGCTCTAAAAAAAAACACTGAGTTCTACAAGTACATTCATAATGTAATTTTGAGCAAAAACCCAATAATCAATGGTAATACAAATTTTTTAAATGTTTCTGATAAGTAATCAGTCTCATGTTGAATACACATTTATTCTAATTCTGAGCTTTGAATAACTGAATGTTAAGATTATTAATGAATTTAAGATGCATAAACTTTCATCTTTCTTTCAAACAGTACGAAGGCATATTTGTACAGCTGGGAATCCGTAAACAGAAATTTAAAATAAATACACGGGCCATACAGTGACAAGCACCACTGCAGGAAGATGTGACACAGAAGTTCAAGATGGATTCAGCAGAATGCTGTTGTGCGAATTCTCCACTGGTTTAGATGCACGGAGTCGTGCACAAAGAAACAGATTTTTTGTTTTCAGCTTTGGAGAAACTTTTCATGGAGTTGCAAAATTAGTCACACTGTAAAGCTCATTGAGGCTTCTGGGTCCAGTCATACCAGGGGGTATTTTAATGGTTTAGTCAAGGTTTGAGGGCAGTCTGTTAGTAGTAGAGACTCAACCTTCATCGCCTTTATTTGTCTTCTCTTTGAATTGGTTTATGCATATACCTGACATATCACACCGATACATCACTTAGTTCAAATATTAATGAATTACTAGCGTGGTCACTGCAACTCTGCACTGGACAAAAAAAAGTTAACACCGGTCAACAATTTTTCTCATATGGATTGTAATGGGTGTTTGAAGCAGACTTTTTCATGTGGAGTTCAAAAATGAAATCAGATTTTTTTCTATCAGGCTTAGTTTTCTTGTGACCCATCTTCATTATTCTGTTCAATTAGTGTTATTATGGTACAACATTTTAATTATAGTAGCATATTTGTAACAATAATTGAGCAAAATCTAGTTATTGTTCTCAAGCATAAATAAATTCAAGACAAAGGAAGAAGGTGTGACAGGAAGCGCAGAACAGTAACAGGTTTACCTTCCATCTTTACACATCAGACGTGGACTCATGAAAAGCTTTGTTAAAGTGATGGGTAAAACAGGAACTGGATTCATGTACTTGAGAAATAAATTTCTGAGGATTGGTGATGCTAAGATTAAGGAAGGGAATTTTGCAGGTCCTCAGGTAAAGAACTGATAAAAGTTTTCAGATTTGAAGAAGAGGTAAGTGGAGTTGAAAAAGCTGCATGGCAATCATTCAGAAGTGTCTGCAAGAACTTCTTGGAAAATAATAAAGCAGGAGACTATCTTGAAATAGTGAGTGATCTCCTAAAGCCGTACCAAGCTATGGGATGCAACATGTCATTGAAAGTTAATTTCTTGGATTTTCTCCCTAAAAACCTCAGAGAAGTTAGTGATGAGCACGGTGAATGATTCAACCACGGAAACATGGTACCAAGGCAAGTGGAGTCTCACTATGCTGGTCAACTTCTGTGGGACCATTAAGAGAGATGTCCCTGAGGAAAAATTCAGCAGAAAATCAAACACTCCTCCTTTTTACGTAACACTTCTGTGCTTTTAATTAATGTGTAAACATAAGCTGTTAGAGTGAAGTCTTGAGTCCCTCAAAAACCTAGCTTGGTAGAAAATTTTGAAAACGCATTTGAATTCAGTGAGAAAACTACAATAAGACTCACCAGTTTTTGTTTGTGTGACTATTTTTTTGTTCCCCAGTGTAATAGACTGACAGATATTAGGGTGACTGAATGGCACAGTAGGTTTTGCTGGTGCCTCAGTGCTCGATGAGTTTGGATGAGGTTCGAATCAGCCGTCATTTTTGTTTATGTGATTTCCCCATGTTCATGTGGGTGCTGTGTTTGGAGTCCACAGTGCAAAGATGTGTTTCAGGTGAATTTGTAATTATAAAGTGCCATCAGCAGGTACAGTATTTGTGATGTGAAGAACTCGTTCCCTGTCCAGGTATACTTTACGCCATGAGTAATGCTTCCAGGGTAGGCTCTGGACCACTGTGACCCACAACCACACAAGAGGTTACTGACAGTGAATAAGTGCTTAATGAAATAAACAACTGCTCTAGGTGCACTTTAAGAGGAAAAAAATTATTATTTTTTTTTTATTTTGTCTTACAATGAATGCTTACACATTTTTTAATGATTCTGAAGAAATCCATCTTTTTAGAGACTTTTAAAGTACTTGTAAAACATATTACATACCGTATTATTACTTACTGTATTATTTCAACCAAGGTTTGTCCGCATTCCTGATATTTGGGTTTTTTAACAGTAACACTTCTCTCCGTTTTACTTTAAGTAAAGAACAGTTTTAAATACAGGAACGTTACTTCCTCCTGTTGAATGACCTTAGGTTGTGTAAAACAGCTAAGGTATGAAACACAGTCATGGCTCTGCTACAACTTCATAGTGAGGAAGGCAAGCAGAATGAGGTGATGAAAACCAAATTTTGTGGGGAATCTCATGTTCTCTTGCTTTGTAGGGGGCATTGTCTTGGCTGAATTATCTTGTGGGAAAGCTTGACACCTGTAAATCACAAGACGTGAACGGCGAATTGTTTCCTTTGTGTAACTTTCACTTTTTTTGTACTTTGACATCAATATAAACTACTTAAGAGACATACTGAAAACTAAATAAGGGCAGCAAATGATGACGATAGCTCAGTTGATACAGTAAAATATTGTTATTTATCTTCAAGATCAGCATATCACTACCCACTTAACCCCGGGCACTTTTTTGGCTGCTCCCCCACACTGTCACAATCACGCACACACCGCAACCAGCAGCACCTGCCTCCGATTAAGCACTTGTCAGCAATCGGAGCATTCATCTGTAAAAACCGTCCCCGGCTCCTTCTCCGTTGCGGAATGTCTTAGAAGACAACTGTCCCTCAACATCCACGACTTCTCCTCAGTGCCTTACCCAGCGTCCTCCGCGTTCCTCACTCCCTCAGTCCCCGTTCCACTCGGACCACCTCTGCCCCCAACTCAGAGAAATGTCTAGCCCCAGGTATAATAAACGATCCTGCAATTGGGTCCACACCCAGGTCTTTGGTCTGCCTTGTGCGACACCCACCTGTTGTGGGCTGAATACACTTCCAAGACAACATTGTGTATTTTGTTTAATATCTCATGTATATTGTACATGACTAAATTGAAGAAGTGTCATTTCACCTATTGTAATTTCACTAATTTTACTTTTGAAATAAAATTTCAGTTTCTACTTTGATTAACATTACTTTCTGCCCTTAGACAAACTCTAAGATATTACATTAGTATGTTTTTGAAAGTATTTTCCATGAGTGAAAGCATCAGATTTGCTCCTGGAAACACAAACTACTTACAGAACAGTGAATTCATGAGTGATAGTTTTTTTGACATTTTGCAGACAAGTTATGATTGTAAAGCAAACCATCAGGTCATTTTCCATGAACTCTGTTTGGTAATTGGATGTGGTTATTGGACAGCTTTGTGGCAGAGATTAGCCCCTAATAAATTGTGAGTAAACCTCTCTGTAAAAAATACAGGAAAGAGTTTCAACATGTACAGACAGCAACTGTAGATATAGCTCTGGGACAAGCCAGTCCTAGAATAAACACTTGGAAAATATTAAAAAAAGCAACTTTTCTACTCTGTCTGCCCTCTAGGATGGTACAGAAGAGAAGAGGGGATAAGGGCATTGTGGTGTGCTTTAACATCGACTCAGTCAACCAGCGCTTTGAGTCAAAAGGCTACGGCAAATTCATGTGACGCTACGGTTCGGAGCGTCTCTCTTTAGTCGGACGCTATAATTAAGGCCCTCTCGCGCTCTTTCTTTCTGTCTCTTGCACTCTTTTTCGGGAAAGTCCCAGTGCTGTGGAGCGCCCGGGCAAAGGCACGCCACTCGCAGCTGCACGACCACATTAGAGGGTCCCGTTAGAGGAATAAGGAGATAATGAGAACTTCAGTGCCGTCGGCCGGGGGCCAGCTGCTCCCCGAGATTAAAGGCCCATGTTTATTGCTGGTCCCACTGATGTGCGCTCAGTGGCCACGCGTTGCTGCGGCTGAAGCTGCCTGGTGCCTGCACATGCACCGCCTACCTGGACAGCCCTCGTGGATTTGCCCCATACTGCTGCTGTCCTTTGCCCATCTTTGTTCTAAACCGACTCGCATAACTACATGTAAAGCTTACTTT
This sequence comes from Scleropages formosus, assembly GCF_900964775.1. Lineage (NCBI taxonomy): Eukaryota > Metazoa > Chordata > Actinopteri > Osteoglossiformes > Osteoglossidae > Scleropages > Scleropages formosus. Next base: position 2,419,875 of record NC_041817.1, read on the forward strand.
CAATGTAATTCTAGTATGTATTCAAGAATACTTACCTGAAGAATACTTTGCAAAATATGTTGTAAAAGTGTAAAAGCTGCACTTACATTTTTACTTATTTATATATTTAGACTTTTATTTTCATGAAATCCACATCATGCATTTATTTATATAATATGTATATATGTGCGTTTATATGTATAAAAATTTATTTCTCTGTATCATATTTTTATTTTATAGGGTAATAGTGTAGAATGAAAGTATATGTACACTGAGCACTGTATACTCTTTATAATATGTGCATTTTGCAAGTATTGCTTCATTCAAAAATAGTTCATTTAATAGACATAACAAAGGGAGGACATTCAAGACTTATTTGTTTCTCTCATTATGCAGTATTTGCATATAACTTCAGTGAGTATTTTTGTGCACAGTATGTCACTTTGAAGAAAAGCTTCTGCCTAATGCCTAAATGTTAATGAATACTTTTAATATAGTTTAGTTTCCCAATACCTAAGAAGCTGTGATGACCCTGGTTGACAACTTTTTTGTTAATGAATTTCATCGAGCACCCTGTTTACCATTCAAATAGGCTTTAGACCTCCATAAAGAGTACTCTTGGATTTGACCCTTGGTTGAAAAGTGCTTCTCCACAGATGGATTTGTTTAGCCTTGAAGTTCCTAAACTTGTCTGGCCTCAACACATCTACTGCTTCTCTGTACAGTGGCAGCCTGCTGAATAAACCTCAGGGTTTACAAGGACCAGGCATTTTAGTCTTCCTTTGGAGTAAAGCTTTCTTGTGGGACTTGTATAAAACCACCTAACACCTTTAGTCATGCATTAGCACTGTTTTACATCACCAAATATTGCCTCAAACTGCATAGTACCATATTTCCTTGAATTATTTTCCTCCACGTTGGTTTTTGTTTTTATGTGTACCGTGGTTTGAGTAACCAGTTGCTACTGTCTGCAAGGGCAGCATGTACGATACTGAGTCAACAAAATGAGTCTCGGGGTTTTGAGATATGCCTTTGGGTAACCTAATTTAGCCAAATTGCTTCACTGTGTAAACTCTGTAATGAGTAAAAATGTGTTAGCTGTATTGCTTACTTCATATAAAATGTTGAGCAAGTGAAGATTTATTTTTAGATTTTTATCAGAACTGTACTTGTTCTTCAGCTCTACTGGATGTTCATTTGTGCTTGATGGCTCATGAGAAGCTATGTGCAGGTAATTGTGCTCAGTATTGAAAATATATTCCCTCGAGGCATTATTTTATACATTATCACTGTACAACGATTTGCTGAAGACTGAAATATATCTCAGCAGCTATCAGTTAGCCAAAAAATAGCTTTTCCAAAAATCAATATATTTGTATCTGCTACTGTTCCTTTGCTCATCAGATGCTTTTATTCAAAGTGACTTCATAGCTGACATCAGTGAGCAGTGTTCTAGTTAACACTTGCCATTTCATGAGGTGCCCAGCAGTTTGTAAAGAAAGAAATCAGGTTGGGCATGGGTGTACTGGCGGGTTACACAGATTTTTGGCAGAGCAACAGTGGGAGGCATTGTTGACAGCCACGTCCCATAAAGAATATGAATTCACTAAACAGGGTGAAAATTGTGGAATTTCATTTCTGCCCACAGACTTTTTTGCATTTTGTGTCCAGATGAGGTCATTTCATTTATAGTCTATCACTTCCAGCTGAGCCTTGGATGCAACCTAAATGAATCCATTCAATATTTGTTTGCTGTATAGTGAAGGAATAGTACAGTTTCTAGGGAAAATGTTTAGGGAACCATAATTGTATTTAATGACTAAGGTGAAAAATCCACAGTGTACAGTAAATTGTGGCAGGATATTAATGTAAAACTTTTTGTTGCTATTTTTAAATATTATGTATTTATTCCAGATACTGCAATATCCCACAATTTGGTCTTTGTTTCTGTATTTCTTTCTCTGGTACCTGTGTTTAGGAATAATCCTGATAAAGGGAAAAAGAGTACATTTCAGTTTTGATTTGTTAAATGGACACCAGAATCAAAACACTGCAAGAGTAGACATGGGAATGGCCCACAGTATGGCTCACAAATAGCCTAAATAATAACTTTAATAGGGGCCTTATAGTGCACTTCCACAAAAATGTGATATATTTTCATTTGCACTTATTTTTTTTTGCAGTGTATCTCATAATGAAAACACATTAATGTCAAAGACTTTTGTTTCTTTTCCTTGTGCAATACGACAATGGAGACACACTTGATAGCTCATGCATAAAACAGTTAAGGATTAAATCACTTTTCTGAGCACATATATGGTTTTGATTCACAATGCCTCTTCATCCCACTATGTGCTTGTCATTAAAGAATGATCAAGAGGAAGATCCCATTCAAAAGTACTCTGGCCTTTTTTGTATGGGCTATAGGAGATTGGAGAAATTGCTCTTTTAACATAATTCTTTAGAATTCAAGGTTATTAAACAGCTTGACGAACTTGGTCAGGAAATAGAGTATGGGGAAAATGCATTGCCTTCTGCTTGATTCACAGTGCCTGCTGCATACTCACATGTCACACTAGACCCAGCAGCAAAGTGTGTTGGGTTGCTGAATCTGGTGGGAGTAAGGGAGAGGAATGTGAGGAATGGCTTCTGTGATCAGTGTGGCAGGTCTGAGCACAGCGTGCTAAACTTTTGTTTGAGGAGGCAGAGCTGGCCTGAGGCCCTTGCTTTCAGAACAAAGAGGCAAGCTGCTGCCCTCTCCCTGGTTAACATGTATTCAGCTGGCCGATTTCCCTCCGAGCACCTGAGGATCACTTGACTTAAATGTAAACCAACTGGTTTAAAGGCAAGCTCATAATGAAGAGAAACATACTTCAAATTATAAATAAAATATCTTATATGTAGTGAAATTGGATATTTACTCAGAAAATGACTTAACTCTTAAAATACCTCCTATATATATCACATTTACAGTCCAGGCTGCATGGCAGTATGTTTTACTCCATGGGGGGATTTCTTTTCGAGTGCATTTAACATGAGGTGAAGGGACCGTATACCATGTAGTTTTCAAATACATCCAGTGCTATTGAAAAGTTTGAGTATGTTTGCTGCAAACTATTTTTAGTAAGACTTTTAGTTAACAAGTTGGCCCAGCCTGTGAACAAACAAGTCTTTTGAAGCAATTCCCAGAGCTGCAGAACACTTATAGGTTCCTTTGCTTTCTTGCCATTCACCTGTGCAGGTTTTCTCCAGGTCACCTGGGTGCATTTTGACCTTTTTACCCGCACTGTACATATTCTATAAAGTGTGTTTTAAAGAATGTAACTTCCAAATGTTAGCAATGTTCAGTCACACTTTTTTACGAAGCTATGTTGTAAACAAGCAAGCTCAGGCCCTGCACAATGCATGTATGGTACTTGAGACATCACTTCTGATTTTTGCTTAATGTAATCTGTCAGAAATAATTTATGTACTCTTATTTTTTAGTGTGCCAAACTGACTGCAGAGATAATCATTCCCTACAGATCCATAACAGAAAAAAATGCTCAGTCTCATAGTAAATGTTTTACTGTGTTTCACTACAGTGTTTCAAAAACATTCAAATCATCAAATGAAATACAATAAAACATATGACAGATTAAAAGATAGAGATGTTCAGTGCATGATTTTATTTGCATTACAAGTCAAGTCAGAGAACATTTGGAAAAGAACCTGTAGAAACGAGAACCCTTGATGGAAATACTCAGCAGCTGGACCGAAAGATTACAAATTTTAACTCTTCACACCAGAGGACCAACCTTAATTAATCAACTTTGCTTTTTTTCCAAGGCAAGTCAATCAGGTGCATTCAAAGTTTTGACTGGTACTTGGAAAATAGCAGTTTGTAATTGATGTGTATTGCACTGCTTTCTGAATCTTGAAAATAAGTATGAACAAATTTCTGCAAACTGAAAAATTATGATCTGAACAGCCTGTATCAAGGGGGGGGGGTGTGGTGGCGGAGTGGGTTGGACTGGGTCCTGATCTCTGGTGGGTCTGGGGTTTGAATCCCGCTTGGGGTGCCTTGCGATGGACTGGCGTCCCATCCTGGGTATGTCCCCTCCCCCTCCAGCCTTACGCCCTGTGTTGCCGGGTTAGGCTCCGGTTCCCCGCAACCCCGTATGGGACGAGTGGTTCAGACAGCCTGTATCGTGACGTGCGACTGAGAGGTATAGAGTACAACTTAATTATTATCCAGGTCTTAGCAAACACCACAATTTTCAGCTGCTATTCTTAACCCATAAAGTGCTTTTTTTAAAGTTCTTAATATTACCAATGAGAAATATTTATAATCAGAGTAAAAGGCCCATGGCCTTAGGGATGCGTTTAATATATTAAAAAAATCAGTTTTTTTTGTAACACAGTATGTTTCAGTAAAACAGCATTTAAAAAAATCAAGTTACTTGTTAAATTGCCTGAGGGTCAAACAGTTTTTAACAGTTTTAATAGTTAGTTATATCTGTTGCATACAGCTTTGTAAATAATATGTAAATTGGTGATATGTAACTGATGCTAACTGATAATATGCTTCCTGTGACTCTATAATCGACCAATTCACCCCCCCACATCCCCTCACCTTCCGTTTTCCATCATCAAGTTCTGAATTAATATTGTTGTTTCTGGTCTGTTACACATCTGCTTTCTGGATGATGTTCAAGAATGATTGTTTAAATGATGTTTAAAATTTTGCTGAATGATGAAGTGCCCCAGTGATATCTGCTTTGGTATGGATTCCATTTTTAGCACCCATACTTTGCATGGCAGCTGATCACCGTTGAGGACAGTACGTCTTGTTTCATCACATCCTGAGTGGGTGCCAAGTTTGTGGCTCAGGTGTTGGTAATGGCCCAGGTGCTAATTTGTCTTCTGCATGGTGTGTGAAGGTTCAGAAGCAAACTGTTCTGTATTAACATCTTTGAAAAGAGTGGTCACAGGTGATATGTCTGAAAATAAACTTTTCTGCAGTGTCTGTAGGTGATTCATCATCTAATACTGTATGACTATTAACAGTGGTTTGTAGGTCGATACAATATTAATACTAATAATAATACACACACACACACACACACACATTTTCTGAACCGCTTGTCCCATACGGGGTCACGGGGAACCGGAGCCTAACCCGGCAACTCAGGGCGCAAGGCTGGAGGGGGAGGGGACACACCCAGGACGGGACGCCAGTCCATCACAAGGCACCCCAAGCGGGACTCAAACCCCAGACCCACCGGAGAGCAGGACTGTGGTCCAACCCACTGCGCCACCGCACCCCCACCTAATAATAATAGTAAAAAATAATAAAAGAAGACACTCATAAGTTATTAATTCTGAAACTGCTCATTAAACATTGGGAAAAATCACACTGTTCTAAGCTTATCAAAAGTGTGGTGGTGATTATTGCAGTCATTTTATTCAGGGGAACTGATCAGAGCTCTAGAGTCTCTAGGGGACAGAAATGATTATTACTATAATTTTGAACATGCAGGTATCATTATCTGAATTCAGTAACAACAAATGTAAAAGTTAAATACACTGTTTTGTGTGACAAGGCAGTTTCTTGGTGCCTACTTTGGAATTAGAGGGTGGATACATTTTGAAAATGTCAATTTATTCTTAACGAATTTGATGGCAATCAATGGCATGCTTTAAGGAAGCAAGATTAAACACAACTGAATATCATTTTTTTTTTTTTTTTTTTCTAAGGAATACCAGACTTAATTTTATGGAAGCTATTTGTCTTTGCAATAGGGGGCGTGGTGGTGCAGTGGGTTGGACCACAGTCCTGCTCTCCGGTGGGTCTGGGGTTCGAGTCCCGCTTGGGGTGCCTTGCGATGAACTGGCATCCCGTCCTGGGTGTGTCCCCTCCCCCTCCGGCCTTATGCCCTGTGTTGCCGGGTAGGCTCCGGTTCCCCGCAACCCTGTATGGGACAAGCGGTTCAGAAAGTGTGTGTGTGTGTGTGTGTGTGTGTGTGTGTGTGTATTTGTCTTTGCCAAACGTTTAGCAACGTACTGCTTCGCTCCTCTGTCTGAGACAAACAATTTGATAAGTCCTAAATTAAAAGCTTTCCCAACACACACCATCTGAACCACTTGTCCCCTATGGGGTTGCAGGGAGCTGGAGCCTAACCTGGCAACACAGGGTGCAAGAGAGACAACATACCCAGGACAGGACACCAATCCATCACAAGGCACCCCAAGCAGGACTCAAACCCCAGACCCCCCAGAGAGCAGGACCTGGTCCAACCCACTGCGCCACCATGCCCCCCAAGACTTTTCCAAACTCCTAATGCGAATTTCAAAGCAGGTTGAACGTAATATATTGTTATCCCTTCAAATGTCAGTTTTGGTCTCGATGGAAGTCAGACATCTCTTTACCCCTCCAATTACTGCCTCAGGCTGATTTATTTATCTAATTTCCTGCTCTTGCTTCCCCATCACCTATTCATCATCAGCACTCTTTAATGACTTATGACACCCTGGCTTTCCAGATGAAGGCGCTTAGGTAACAACAGGAAACAAAAATCAGAAATGACAGGATAACGTTTTCTGATGTAAAGCAGAACTTAGGGTGTTTGTGTGTGACTTTAAAACCCAAGAGGTGCAGCTGACATGCGGTAAAAGTACAACTGTAATTTCTACAGAAAGAATATACTGGGATCTGCCTCTGGGGAGCAATGCTTTATGCATAGCTTTATGCAGTGAATCTGATTCAGACAATTCATGGAGAGCTTTTTATGCACGCAATTTTATGCTTTATGTGCATGATACAGGCTTATGTAAAATGCACAATATCTTCATGGCTCTTTGGAATATCTTATTAGGTTTTTCATTTGATCTGCACTATCTTTCTTCTGCAAAGATTCAGTATGTGCAGTAAGTAGTGTTTTAACATCTGAATGTTGTCCACTCTGAACTTCTAGCCAAAGAGTGTCAAACGAAGCATGACCTTTTCCCAGCCATTCTTTTCTGTTCATGATTTTCCAAATTCCTTGAAATGATTTTCCTCTTATCTCTATCTTTCTTTACCTAAAATTGCTTTCTCTTTGTTCTGTCCTGTCTTTTTTGTTCTGCATCCAGTTTTGTTAATCACAGCTAAAAATACTAATGCTTTACTACTCTCATGGGAGAAGAATTTAAATGACCTCACATGCTGTGAAATGCTTGGAGTCGGGAATGTGGCAGTCCTTTGGGAAAAGTAATACAGAGAGACATAAAATCCTTAGCACTATTTAAAATTGTTTTGAATTAAATATTAATCAAGACGAAAACAATACTTTAGCTTCAGGGGTTTTTAACAAACTGATTATGCTTTTAAAAACTATTTTTAATCCCATGAAAATTATTTTTATTGAATAAACACAGATTGAAACAGCAGGCAGTAGATTTTCGCTCCCCATGATGCTAAATGATGCCTAACCTTTTTCTAAAAAATGTACAATTTTTAAAGATTAGAAAAGTTTCCTCTACGTCATTAAACGTCATCCATGAGGCCTAAGGCTGTCATGGTTTATGAAAGGGGCTATAAGTGATGTAAGACCATTTCAAACTGTACTTATTAATTATTCAAGAGGCCAAAATACAGAGGCCGTGTTTCAATGGAGATCGCACGCAAGCTAACCATGAGTTGGAGGATGGAGCAGGAGAGGGGGGTGTTTCATATCACTTGTATAAACCTTGTTTATAAATGTAGAGAGAACAAGAACTGGGCCAGCAAGACAGGACGCTTTTAGCTTGCATGGCAGAGAAATATTTAACCCCACTGATCAATATTTCAGTGAGTGGCCAGCAGTGCCTCTGCTGTTGGCACGCTCATGCGGGGAGGCAACGGAGGAATCTAATCCTGTATAAAGTGGAGCAGTCACTTGGGTGAGCAGGCTTCATAACAGCCCCCACTGGCCCCCTCCCCTTCCTCAGAGCCATCAAGAAAATGGCAATGTCAGCTTAGGTCACCTAGAACATGGTGTGGGGGGTGTTAAAAGCATGGCCTGGTTTGAATGTTTCATGCCCAACAGTACGCATACAATATTATACGTACTTCTTCTCCATCTCCAGCCTGGCCTGATGTAGCCTCCTGAAAAAGTTATAAGGATCAAACTGTAAAGTTAGCCCAGTTCAAGTATTATTGATGACACGTGAGATATGGTGGCGTGAGGACTACTGAAGGAGTGGGGGGAAAGCCCCACATGAATCATATCTAGCTCCATATTTTATCTTACATTAAGTGAGATGAAAGATGACCATGCAGAATGCTTCTTATATGTAATTGTGTCAGCAGGTTGCTCACTGCTTTTTGAAAGTATAGGCACGGATGAAGAGGGGTTGATAGATCATGTTGGAGAACGAAAATACCCATAAATATAAGAAAACAGACACGTCCTGCCTTTGCCATTCTTGACAAGTGCACTAAAAATTCTTAGTTCTGAAAAGCGCCTGAAATAGCAAACATTTTTCCCCCCACATCAAGACCACCTGATGGAAGATTCCCTCAAAGCGATTTGTAAAACTGGAAGCTTAATGTGTTTAAGCTGCTTAACGTTGCAGTAGCTTGCCTCTGATCTGACTCAAGCGGTTACATCTTCACTGATTAGGAGATCTAGAATGGGGCAGCACCTAAATCTGGCTAATCACTAGGAATAAAACTGGGTGGGTGATTTAGCCTCTTTCTCCAAGGATAATTCATTCCACTTGTATGTGCATGGCAAGGCAAATCAGTAAATTATGTGGGTTTTGAATCACATGTAACAATGATGACTTTGTGTCCAAGAGAGGAGTGGATGTAGCATTGCAGAGAAAATGCCTTATAGGGAAAATCCCAGAGTCACCCTCAAAAACACTGCTCCCATCATTTAGTGAACTGTTCACAGGGGCTGTAGAAGTGCTTCTTTTCAGTTTTTTTCTCCTTACACCCTTTTACACTTATTGCAATTATTAATCAGTTCTATTTATAGAAATCCATTTTGCTAGGCTGACCGCAGTCCTGCTCTCCGGTGGGTCTGGGGTTCGAGTCCCGCTTGGGGTGCCTTGCGACGGACTGGCGTCCCGTCCTGGGTGTGTCCCCTCCCCCTCCGGCCTTACGCCCTGTGTTACCGGGTAGGCTCCGGTTCCCCGTGACCCCGTATGGGACAAGCGGTTCTGAAAATGTGTGTGTGAATTGTTTTGAGTATTCCTTTAGTTGGTTTTAGATGCATAAGGAAAAAAAAAACAGATGTATTGTCACAATACTTCTGTGAGAAAGTATTTGAGTCTGAATGGTAATGATAAAATTGCCCAGTGTTTATATTTGCGATTAGAATTTAAAAGGAAAATTTTAAGACTGATTTTGCAACACACACACTGGATTGTATCTTGAGATTGGTAAAATTAAACATGAAGCAAGCAACACTTCTCCTGTCACTCATAGCATCCTGGCCACTGTCCTAAATACCAGAATGAATGACCACAGGGGATAAGATCCTACATTAAACCTGTGAAGGAAGAGTCGTTCGGAAACATCGGCCTTAATCCGGAAGAAAGCTAAAGGAAAAATGCTTCCTTGATTGGGCAGATATGAAAGTGTTCACCGAACACCTGCTTTTTCATAATAACCTTTTCATTTTACACTGTGTTCCCTTCCACATAGTGATATACATTTTTATACCCTTTTATATGCTTGAGAAGAAATTCAGGATAGCTGTTATCGTAGTGGTTGGAGCTGCTGCCTTTGCATCCAAAGGTTGCTGTTTTGAATCTTACCTCCAGCTGTAGTACCCTTGAGCAAGGTACTTACCCCAAATTGCTTCAGTAAAATTGCCTATCTGTATAACCTCTAAATTATTGTAAGTTGCTTTGGAGAAAAGCATTGGACAAACATAGTTATCCTTTCTGTATTGCTAGAAGGAACTTTTATAAATGTTGCATAAAATTTTGAGATAAATGTTTTTTATTAGCTTTTGTTTTTCGAAAGATGGTTTGTGAATGATTCATATGTCAGAGTTCAGTATTAAATTGTATGATATAAAAAAATGTGGGCTGGTAGACCCAAAGGCAAAGTGTTAGGTTTGGGAACTGCAAGTGTCATGCAGAAATTATGGCAATGCTCCGCACAATTTGCAAGTGATTCAGCAAGTCTGGAAAGAGGTCCTTGCATCCACCTTTGGGGAACAAAGTGTTCGCAGACAGGCTTTAGCTCTGTACTGTCTATTTCCACATTGGGTATTTCTGCCTTATTTATGTCAGTGGTACACACCTCCAGTACTTGAACACCAAATAATGTACTGATTTTTGATCAGCCTTGGGACTTAACCTCTCAAGTGAGGTAGGGTGTTTTTCCTAAGTGACTTTGCACCAGTCTTGATTTTTAGTGACCATATGGACAGTGTGCCTCCAAAACATTCTGTTTTACACTTATGTCCTTAACCTGGAAAGAGCTGTAGGCCTATCTATAGTTGTTGCACCTGATTCCAAGCTTCTGGCTGTTGTTTGTTCTCCAACTTTCCCCAGCATTACCTTCTTTTAGAGAGATTCCAGTCGTTGCATGATGTGTCCAAAGCAGAATAAACTCTTGCTGTGTTTCATCAAAGGTTTGATCGAACTGAAGTGGCAACCCATATTACAAGTTGCCTTACCTGACCTTTCAGGTAGCAGTAAAATAAAAAATTGAGCACATTCCCTAGGCAAACACACTGAGCACATGCAGACTGTGCAAGATTTAAACAAAACGAAATTTGCTGTAAGTGATACATCTTTGATATTCATTTTCATTTTTCAGAAAACATACCTGGACTTACATATAATATATAAAAATCTTACAAACTAACAGTTGTTTAATAGTCTTAGTATTCCATACTCAGTTGCAAGCATTACAGTAGGAAAAGTTGATACAATAATTACAACGGATAAAGGTTGTTCTTTATTTGAAGCACCATTCTCTTTCTCACCATTTCATTTTCAAATAGTTATTTAATTCTATACTTAATATTGTTAAAAGTTTTTATATTTCACACAATTATTTTCAGTACCCAGCTCTTTGGCAATGCATGTTTACATGCTTTGAGCAGTTTCATATTTTTTAGACTTTGAATCTCATATAGTTTGTTGATAAGGACCACAAGACAAATCATGCTTGCAGATCACGTTTCAGTTGCCGTTCCACGCTGATCACATTGGTGGGGTATTTTACAGGAACTGTATGGGTTCAGATACGCTAGTTCCACTGCATGAGGACTGAGATCAGGCCTCAACCAAATTGCTTTCATTTGAAGCCATGACTCTGGAATAAATCTCAAAGATGATGCATTATCTCTGAGCTTTATTCCATGCAGCATTATATTTTTTGCAAGTGCCAGTCTATAAATGAAAGCAAAGTTTCTTTAGGAGAAATAGGGAGAAGAGTTGTTTGTAGCCATAAGTGCATAATAAGTGGAGTTTAACTGCATTATCCATTTCTGAAGCACAGATTAGCGAGTGCTGTACTTTCCCTTATGCACTTCTGAAAGAGTACACTTTTACATATTATCAACCCATCTTTGTCTCTTCTTCTTTGCATAATCCCACTTCATTTTAACTGAGCCTTTTACAAACCTCGAACCACATTGTACTTATGAAATGCGCATACTTTTTCCACATAGGAAAGCTAAAAGACTACAAAACTAATTTTACACTGCAAAAAATACAAGGTAAAATATATATTTTGTTTTTTCTTTAATTTCTTTCACACATAAACACATTATAATTGCACTCTGTTGGGTAACAGAGCATGTAACTTTAAAGAAACAAAAATTAACAATATAGTCTCTCTTCAGCAGAATGCTTGTCCTGATTTAATGTTCTTTGGGTTTTTAGTGCACAGTCAAGTACAAAGTTACAAAGAGAGCAAAAGACTGCATTTAAGACAGTAATTACTTATATATATAATTCATGCCTTCCTGACACATTTCAGAAGCACAAAAGAGTTTTGTTGCTTTACTGCGCAGGATGTCTGTGTGAACGTGCTGTATGAATATGTGCCATAAGGACAACAATGCTGGCCCACAGCTCCCTGAAGCTTGGCTGTCGGTGTGACTCGCTGCTGACTGATGTGAGCCCCGAGGATGCGAATTACATGTGCCAAATGCATGTCAAATGAAAAGTCTGGTTTCAAAGCTGGAGCATGTTCTCACAGTTCAGAGAGTCATCCAAAAAAAAAGAGCTGAACTTTGGATGATGTTCAGTATATTTTCAGCTACTGTTGAAGGACAGGAGGATCAATTTTTTCCAGTTTTCACATTTTTTAATTTAAGAGTAGTTCTAGGATGCAACTTGCTGAATGTTTTTTTCCATTAACATATACACACACACACACACACACACTGGGACTGTTCATCTCAAGTGGGGTCGGGGTGAGCCGGAGCCTAAGCCGGCAACACAGAGTGCAGGGCTGGTGCGGGGAGGGGACACACCCAGGATGGGACACCAGTCTGTCACAAGGTACCCCAAGCGGGACTTGAACCCCAGACCCACCAGAGAGCAAGACCTGGCCAAACCTGCTGTGTCACCACGCCCCCCTCAACATTTGTGCTTTGTTAATAAAAATGTTTTTGCAAAATGGTTTGATGCATGGCTGTAACTTATTACTGTCACAAACCCTATAGCGGAAGAAAGCACTAGTGTATTTTGCTGAGAAGTAAAATGAAACTTTTGACATGAAATATAAACAAACCGTCAATCAAATTTACATATCTGAAATAGTTAACTGAAAAACCAAAATTCTTTGGCATACCCAGCTGAAAATAGAAGATGATGTGGGCATGTGAAGATGTGGTATCATTTATGATTCAACCATTTTGCATACACTCTATGTTTTTCTGGACCTCAAGTCAAGACAGTTCCATTATTCATTTCCAGTCTTTATTTAGACATTTGTCTTTTTTGCTCCATTTTAAAATCCCTTTTATACTTAACATTTTTATTGTTTACAAACATTATGTGATTCACAAAAATAAAATAACTTATAATTCATTAAACTCAGCAATACATTTATATTACATCAATAAAACATATTTTGTAACAATTACTCTACAATGCATCAGTCTATGACTCCAGAATAATATCTGTGCAAATTACTCATCTGTGTATTAATGGTAGTGAGCTTACAGATCACACAGTCACTTTTCATTGTTTTGGTTTTAAAAGAACATATGCTTACTTCATGTAATCTCCTGCAAGTCCTCTTTTCAAACCTGCAGTACCACGTTTCATGACATGTCTGTTAGCTTCGAAGTACACAAGAATACGGACATTCTTACAGTACATTTACATAGTATTTTTGGAATTGGCCATCCACTGTAACTACATGCCAAAATATTTACATACCTTGATGATGGCTTTTGGTAATTGATTGACACAGACTGGCGGTGCATGATCAGTTCTGACTAATGTTTGTGTTTTGCATTTGTGTTTTACACTGAGAAGCCTGTGTAGCAGAGCAAACACACAGAAAGGAAAGGCATGCTACAACTCTTTTCCTCTTGCCTTTTGGTTTCAATGTACCGCATTTCCAAACAGCTGTTAAAGAAAAAATATATATATATATATAAAAAAAAGCACACCGCAATCAACATGATACTTTATTTTTTCATCTTTGAAACTTAAACTATATAAATAGTGCTCAACTCTTAATAATATGACCCTTTTAATTAAATTATTTAAGTTAAAAAAATACTTTCAAAAATGAAATGCAGTGCAGATCGAAACAATCTCTTGATGTTCCAGTTCTGTTTGAGATTCCGTTTTGGAATGAGCAGTACTTTCCAAAAGAGGGCATCCTGCAGTTCTTGTCTGGTTTAAATGTCAGTGTTCAATGCTTTTCGGATTGTCTCATTTGCAAACGCTGACCCACTCGGTCACCCGACACTCCTCGCAGACCACATAGCAACACCAGTGGAACTTACAGTCGCAGCGCTCGCTGCGTGTCTGCTGCAGGATATTGTGGCCTCGGCCACAGCACAGGCTCTCACAGCTGTCCACTCCTGAGCTGGTCTTGTTGCAGATGCGTCCATGTGTTCCAGCGGAGCCGGAGTCAGGCTCCCGCTCGCAGAAGTCAGGTGACTTCTCAAAGTAGACCAGTTCATTAAGGATGGCAGAGCGGCGCCGGTGGGTGGGTTGCGTGTGTGACTGCTCCGCCTGCCCTGCGTTGCGGTTGTGTGCTCGTATGAGTGTAGCCACGTGGAATCGCTCCTTCAGGATGGTGCCCACCATGCGGAACTCAGGCGTCACCTGCCAGCACGTCTTTAGCTGGCAGCTACCCGATGTACCATGGCATTTGCATTTGCGCTTCATATGGTCCATTACCACCTATTAGGTTGAGGGGATGGGAGGGAGAAGAAAGAGGAAAGGTCATCATCATTGTCATACAAAGACTCCTCATGCAGAGACTGCACACCTCTCAAAGCACTCTTACTCTGGTATGCTTCCAAGCAGTGCAGGACATCATGGACTTCCTAATTTCCCAAAATTCCTATAATCCAATTATGCTGGTGCTCCATCAGAGCTACTGTGTTTGGCCATTGGAGGATAACAGTATGATTTTTACACTTTGTTCCCTGGCAACAATATTGTTGTGTTTACTTGAAGGGCACACCAGTTGCATGGGCTTTTAGTAGAAGCATTGTTCTGTGTACTTACTGGAATTATGTTGCAGGACACCAAAGCACAATAAAAACATTAACTGACATATTTGTCAGATTCTTTGTGCAGCTATTCTCCCACGTAATTCTGAAGCAGTGGCCCCCTGTACATGGAGCAGGATGTCCCGCGGCCCCCACACTTGCAGACCTCCCATCCTCTCTGTGATGTGTTCATCTGTTGTTGAGTGTCACAGATTTTTTTTAGATCCAATTATCAGGCGGAAGGGGAGCCACCCAAGGTCACTGACAAGGAAAATATTCCCACCCAGTTCAGCACCCACGGAACAAACATTCACCATCAGCACCATGGCCAGGCAGGCCCCAGAAAACCTGCTCATGCACTACTAATGTCAGGTCAGAACAAAAGACAGAATAAAGTAATACAGATTTGTGCAACCAATATGAAGCAAAAATAAGATTTTGTTACCAAAAAACAGTCAATATGGTGCCAGAGTGTTTTAAATTTAAGAGGATATGAGGGTTACAGTCAAATCCCTTTGTCCATTAATATCCATTCCATTCCATTCCAGAGCTCTTCAGCATAGTATATTTTGTAGTGCACACATAAGACCATACCTTCGTGAAAGTGCGCAGGTTATGTCGAAAAGTCAAACAGGAAGAGATTGTGGGGATCCATATATGGAGTCTGTGCTCTGGGTTTGCATGTAAGAGATGTGGAATACTTCATAAGTGAGGATGTAGAGTGCTATGAAAAAGTGCTTGCCCTGTTCTCAATTTCCTCTGTTTTCGCAGCTTTTCGACATTTAATTTGATCAGGTCTTTTTGCTGGTCTTCGTAGTAAATGAATGGAACCCGAGTTAAGTTAGCAGAAAAGAGATTCGTGGAGATACATCATGCCATGCTCTAAAAAATGAAACTTAGAAAGACTCAGAGAGACAAGTTGCTGAGACCTATCAAGTCTGGACAGGGTTACACAGCCACTTCTAAGAATTTGAATCTCAATCGAACCACAGTCAGAGCAATATTCATCAAATGGAACAGTGCTGAATCTACTAGGAATGGTCATCCTGTCAAAATCTCTACACGAGCACGCTGTAAAATCATTATTGAGTTCAAAAAGAACCCTACAACATCGACATCCAGGCCTCTTTTGCTTCAGCTGAAATTAGTTTTCCTGACTCCACAATAAGAGAGACAATGCAAAAACTGGATACGTGGAAGAGTGGTCAGGTGGAAATAAGAACATGAGAGCTTGTCTACAGTTTGTTGAAAAGCACGTGAATGCTTCTCAAGACTTCTGGGAGAATTTCCTATATACTGAAAAAAGTAGACCTTTTGACAATGGGCTCCATTACATCAAACTAAAACCAAATATTTTCAGAGTATGAACCTTCTACCAACAGTTAAGAATGTTAGTCTGGGAACCATTTTTTATCTTTGTATTTGGAAATTCTAAAAGAGAATGTCAGGTCATCAGTCTGTGATTTGAGAATCATCCCAAACACACACACACACATCTTCAGAACCACTCATCCCATAGGGGGTCGCGGGAAACCGGAGCCTACCTGGTAACACAGGGCGTAAGGCCGGAGGGGAAGGGGACACACCCAGGATGGGACGCCAGTCCGTCGCAAGGCACCCCAAGTGGGACTCAAACCCCAGACCCACTGGAGAGCAGGACTGTGGTCCAACCCACTGCGCCACCGCACCCCACAAACTCACAATCCTGACCTGAAATTGATTTAGATGTGACGTAAATATCTGAAAAGAGCTGCTCATGCTGCTCAATCTGCAAATGCTGCTGAGCTAAAGTAGTTTTGCATGGGAAAATGGGCCAAATTTCTTGTAGGAGGCTGTGGTCAACAGCCACTGGAAGCTATCGGCAGCTGAATGTGGCACGAGGAGGTATTGACTATGACATTATCATCCAAAAACAAAACTAACTTTTTTTCTCTCAGGATCCATTCATACACAGGCATTTACAAATATTCTGTCTGAAATTTTAGTAGAATGGCTCTTGGTTTTTCATACCCAACTTTCAATTTACAGAAAAAAAAAAAAAAAAAATCAGTGTAACAATATTTATCTGAAGTGTGTCCAAAACAAACTTGAAAGTTGGGCGTTGCATAAGTGAAACAGAAACGTTGACGCATATTATGGTTAGCATGCCTGAATTAAGATCTCTCTGTCTGTTGGTGTGTTAAGAACGTGAGTGTGCTACTTTAAGAGAATGGAGTACTATAGGAAGTCTATTGAAATTCCGCAGGAATGTCTATCTGCTATATTAGATGTGTTATTTAATTGGATGATTATGGAGTCAGCAGAGCAATTACCAGGAAAAGTTTGGCTGATGGTTTTTCAGGTATGTACAGTATGTGCATTTTTGTAACAGTATGCAGTTTTATAAAGTTGTTCACAATAAATGGAAAGTGCTCAGTGGATTCCTGCTTGATTTATTGCTCCTCTTGCAGAGAACTGATTACTTATAAAGAAAAATAGCAATTACACTGGAGCAGTAATTTTCAGCGAAAAACATAACTCTAACGTGACAAATGTTATGTTCAGCCCGTTCCAAACATTGCCTGTTACGGCAAACCATTTTCATGTACTTTTGAATCGGGTGGATTTTCCTACATTTATAGGTCTGGTGTCAACAAGGCATGAATATTACATTATCTGGAAAAGAAATTAAAATCTTGAGCTATAAGTTTAGTGTTAAAGTAGAATTAACCAAATCATGGTTATGTTAGGGTTTTAAAGTGAAAATGCCACTAAAGGGAATTAAATGTACAACTATTTCTGGGGATACAGTGAAGCAGTTTTTTTTTTGTTTTGTTACTCAACTATTTTCACCTGACAAAATGCAATTCCTCAAATCATACCTTTCCATATCTATGTTTGGAAATACATAATACTGCAATTTCAGTTATACAACATGCCATACCAGCTTTGATCCTTTATTACAGTTATGCTTACATTTAGAAAGAGCTGAATAGCTTAAGATTTATTTTTTTTACTACTGCATAGCACTTGTTTTCGGGCTTCTTTGACTAATTAATGTTCTATATATAAATTTGTTTAGGTTTATATTACTAGGCCTAGTAAATGAAGGCAAAAATATTTGTTTTGAACTAATCATTCTAATTCTGTTGGTGCCAGAAGTGTCCCAAACACACATCTGGAATATTTTAATTGGAGAACAGTAGGTCAGCCACCCTCCCCCCCTCAACCATAAATTGGCACCAGACTGAGATCAAACAGAAAATAGCGGTGACACATCTGGAATAAGGGAAACCTATGTCTGTAGTTCAGAGGCAACTGTATAACTACCTTGTACTTTGCTGCATAGGCTCAAACATGCATATCACTTGTGGGAAAAAAATGCAATTCAAATTATGTAGAAAAATGACTTCCCTGTCCTTCAGGCTTGTAGGCATGCACTATATATTTAATTGTAACTATATATTCAACAACACAATGATAAAATTTCGAAGAGCAATTTACATTTTAGGACACTGTCATATTCTTGCCACAAGGCACTATGAAAAATCTCTAATAGTGACTATGTGTCTTTAATAGAATTTCACTCTGCTTTTCTTTAAAACACTTCAATTGCTTGAACAAAAAAAAAAAATACTTCAAAGACTTTCTGCAAGAACAGTTAAAAGCCATCAAAACCCTGAATTCAAAGCAAATAAATATACTGACTTCAGTGTAATAAACGGCATTAAATCACCGCATCACTTCAGCAAATCAAACCCCTACACGAAAGTGCGGTCATGCAGGGACACGCACATGTTGGAAAGGTTGAATATAGGAAAGGAGCTGTGCAGAGGGCTCATTTAAAACGCTTTCTCTCATTTCATTGATTTTTCCCCCCTGAACTATGATATGATCAGAAATGTCAGCTGCTACTTGCTAGACATGCAATGTCAAGCCAAAGTATCACCATCATTCTTTTCGTAAAGGACAGGAAGTGCTGACAAAAATATGGACTGCCAGAGATTGTGCATCCTGTTTAATGGGTATATTACATGTACTGACGCTCATCTGCCACCCAAACAGAGAATCTCTTAGATCTGATAATGCTTGAGAAATAACTCTAGATCACTGAATGCCTTCCTTCTAAAGGGGCAAAATGTTTTCCATGTGGACCTCAGTGGCCACAAAACAGTCTTTATCAAGAATGTTTAGGGTCTCAAGGAAAACTCTATAGGGGTGGGCAGCTTTCATCCTAAAGTGCATTAAATAATAAGATAAAAACCTAACAAACATATTTCTAATAACTTTTAACTTGAAAAAATCAAGGGACAGAGGCTTTAGTTCATTGTCTTGTATGGCCATCTTAATATAGCAAATGAATATTTAATTTCTGTCACTACTATTCTTATTGCTGAAAAATTGGAAAAGAATTAACTTTAAGGTCACAATGGCAACTATTTTTTTAAGAAATGCTTTATTCTCGTTCTGCACTGTTTTGCAGCTTAAGCAGCTACATCAAAATAAAATCTTGTTTTTTGTATTAGGAATAGTAGCTCCACATTTACTCACACATAAACACAATTAACATCTGATCGATAAAGTGCATTTCTGTTCAGTTGCATGAAGTAATTTCCCCTGTTCGGAATCTCCACGTTTCCCCAGAAACTTGCGTTAGAGCTGAGTTTTGAGGAAGGAAGGGTGAAGCTCTTTCTACTTTCCGCTTTGTTTGATGTCTCAAATCTTTCGCTAGGTTTAAACATCTGTTTCCATACAGCCAGGAGCCACTAATTAGAGCTTTTAACAAGACAGAACGCCGTGAGAACCAGAGGGTGGGCATGAATGGACATGCAGAGCTCACCAAAACTTCCACATTGCCCTGTAAAAGAGACCTTTCTTGTTGCCAAGATGGACATGATGTGTTCCCGGAGACCTCATCTGTGACATTTTGCTTTTCTAATTGGACTGTTTCTGAGATATCAGAGCTAGGGACAGGTTCTGTCTATGCTGTTCAACCATGGCATGGAATCACTTTACTCAACATCTTTAAAGATGATTGTCTTCAGGGTTATCCTCCGTGTTGCACTGAAGAAAAGGTTAAATATCTGCATTTGGGCTACCAGGAGCCAATGCAGAAGTAGACAGTACATCTGCAATGGTCTTTTAACACTTTCTGAGGATGTAGAATGTAACATTGTAAAGAATGCATAGGAAAGCAGGATTGGGAGAGTATCTATAAATCACTGAGTGGAGGGATTACTCTCTCCTTAATTCTTGTCAGTTTGGGGGCGCATTATATGAATGCAGAAATAATAATAAATCAAATAATTGTCCAATGTTTAATAAGTCCAATATTTGTGACACCATTGTGCCATATCTAGGAGCTTTCAAAGTTTACTTTTATTTAAAAACTGTTTGACAGATATTGTATTATTTTGATACAGATGTATTCTACTTGACTTACTTACTGTATAATACTCTGTAATACTGTTTTTCTACTATGAATTAGAAACACCAAAAAGGTTTTCAGTCTGCCATGGCAATGTTTGTCATTTCTTACTTATGACCATAGAAAGTTTCTGATTTTTTTTAATCATATTTGTTTCTTTGTGACTACATCTTAACTCTATGCTGTTTTTATGAGAGGTGTATTCCTTTCCAGGTTGAGTTCAAACTGTCTTTACAATCAGACAGATTTTACATACACGCATCATCTGAAACCACTTGTCCCAAGCAGGGTTGCTGCAACCTAGAACCTAATCAGGCAGCACAAGGCTGGAGGGGGAGGGGACACATCCAGGATGGAACACCAGTCCATCACAGGGCACCCCAAGCAGGATTTGAACCCTTGACCCACCGCTTAGGAGGGCCTGCTCAAACCCACTGTGCCACCACACCCCTAACTGAGTTTGCTAAAAGGCATAGGGTTCAAGAGCTAGAATGGATTGGTATACTCTTGAGACAGGCACGAATCTGACTAGTCTTAGCTAAACTAGTTACAACAGAACTAACAACAGAAGGACAAGCAACTAGATGTTATCCCGATGAAGGAAGTATACTGTATAACTAGAACCAGAATTTCTGCTCTACATAAATAAAACATTTAGGGTGGGTCTTATATTCACTTTCTTTATGAATATGGAATTTGACAGAAAGCAATAGGTCATTAAACAAATTCATCAGTTGTTCTAAACCTTACCTGCAGCTGTAAATTGAGCAGGTGATACAGACTGACAGAAACACAATACCAAAGTCAGCAAAGTATGCTAAATATTAAAAATTTTCACTCATTATCTCAGATCAGATTATGCTGGTAGTAGTGGTAAAATGTCAAGAAGGGGTTTGCTAGACAGGGGACACTTGCTGAACTGTTTGGATATTCCCATCATGGGTGTTCTTCACAGTATTGACAGAAGCAAAAAAAGGTTTCATGCCTCATTGTTTCTACTCCGAGCACAGAGGCATGGATGAAGAAAAGGTTTGTGGGAGTTTTTGCTTTTCTTTATCTCTAGCCTGTAAGAAGAAATGCAGAACTATTATTGCCCCCGTCCCCCAGCCCAAGCACTTGTGTTTTGTCTGATTAATCAAGGGGACCAGAAATAAACTGATAAAGAGATACTAGGCCAAATATCCCAGGAGGAAGCAACAAACAATGAGCAATTTACTGCTCTGTTAGCATCCACCAGAGAGCTGCAAGCAATCAAGAGCTGATCACTATCATGCTAACTGCAGCTTCAGACAGCACAGATAAAATAGGAAGAATTCCTGTAGAGCCTTTGCAAAGTACTATGTCTTCAGGAGATTAATTTGGATAGTCTGTCTGAATACTTCTATGGCATATGGACTAGTAGGACTGCTGCCGTGGCATTTAGCTAATTTCCAGTGACACCTAATTTATCCAGTGGTTTCCAGCTCTCTCCTCAGCTCTATCAGACAACTTCTAAGGCCTACCTTATCTAAGTCTTATTATTCAATCAGCCAAGTGTAAATGCATTACCACCACAAGGAACAATAAAAGTAATCTGATTCTTAATGTGTAACAGTGTTGTTGAAGGTGCCTTCGATAGTTTCGACATGGCTTCTTATTCAAATGTCCTTTGAAATAATTTCATAGACCCAAAGGAGCAGAGGATTCTTAGAGACATTCAAAACATACATGACGACCTGTGTGTCAAAGAAGAGTTTCATGTGTCAGTGTTTTGTGGTAATTGTACGCAAGAGAACAGACATACTCCACACAAGCTCATGAGTACATTAAATTGAGTGTACATAAAATGCAAGTAGACAGTTGCTTGAGCATGCATGACAAATAGGTTACATTTCCACAGAAATGTTATGAAGCTGTCATGATTGAAACTATTGAAGAAATATTGTGCCTTAGATTCTCTTTAAGTTTTTCCATTGATTGCGCAACATCTCCTAGGAGTGCCTTCTGCCAAGATAGAGGTATGTTTTTCATGCCCAAGCAACATTCTTTTCACTTTTTGATCTGTAAAACTAAAATCATTTGAAAATGGCAGCAAATCCACCCCCCCCGCTCCCTTTTTATATGTATGTTTCCATATATTTTATTAAGCTGCAGTAACTATTTCAGGATTACTGCAGTCAGTCTAGATGTGTGAGTTATTTTATGGTTTGCCCAAGGAAAGAAAAACAAAGTGTAAAATTCACAGGAAGGCAGAGAGACGAGTCACTCACTATTTCCCAGTCATGATGTCTGTTTCACACTGATCTCCCACAAGGGCACCTATTTAATGTTGCCTGACAACACTAAGGAAGGAAGTATGACAGGAAGTCCTCCCCCATTGCAGCCTGTCAGTCTGCAATGACATGGCTCTGTGTAGTCATCTAAGCCTGTTCTACTGATCTTAAGTGCCGTGTCAGGTTGCTTTACGTACATCTCACCTGCCTGCCAACTCTGTTGTTGTGCAGCCTCATCTTAGCGTGAATGTCTTTGTGCTTCTCGCGGGAATCGAGGAAGTCCCGGGAGAACTTCTCCCCAAATTCCACATCGGGGCTGCAGCCGCCCCACTCCCAGGAGTCCTGGGGCCCAGGTGCATCGGATGGGAAGTGCTCCATGACGCCATGCACCATGCCCTTGCCCCGGTGGATGGCTTCCAACTGTAGGCGGTTTAACTTGATGCGAAAGGCCTCCTCATCCCCCCGCCGCTTCTGGTCACAGCCACATGCCTTCAGCTTGCCCATGGAACAGGCATTTGAGACAGCATGGACTACGCCGGCCGCTGCGATGGCATAGGCAAATGCGCTCTCCCGAAATCCTGAAATGGGAAGGTATAAGAGAAAATATGATTCAACATGGTAAATAAACTTGAAGAACACAAATTATTTTCATTTGATAACATTTAAGAATGTTATGCATTCTTTTAGAGTACTTGGAAACATGATTAGTTTTAAAAGTAGAATTTTCATGAGGCAGGCTGGACAACTGGTAAGCAGTACCTTCCTTGCTCTGCGAACAAAGTATCCGTAACAGCAGTTGAAAGTATGACCCATGTGACTGCAAAAGTGGATATTTAATCACCCTCCAGCTTCCCACTTCTACAACAGATTGCTCATTGAATGTAAACTGGAACAGCAACGTGGACAAAAGGAGTTGGAATCATTGTCATGCCGCCTTCAGCTCAGGGCAGGGGGTGTTGCAATGTGTATGCTCTGACATGTCAACAATTAATCTGGCTACCACGTGCAGACGTGTGGTCTGATGTAGTAAAATCTCTCAGCTATGATCATGCGGGTCTGTTTAAAGGGGCAACTTAAAGTGCAGACTGCAGCAGTATAAACATAAAGGTTATGAGTGCCTTGTTGTATAATAATGTGTTTTATGTCAAATAAATTTGTTGAGTTTTATTGAAAATGTCTATTGATAATACTTGCTGTTGATGCTTAAAATGGTTTACAAAGTATTTAGCAGACCAAACAGTGCCTTTCTGAGTGTCACTTCCTTTAGTTTCTGAGGTGAAGTAAAGAATGTATTTCACCACAGGTGGCTGTTTTGATCAGAAGCAACAGCCTCTAACAACAATAAAGCAGGTCCTGTAAAACTGGCTTTCTTCGGGACCCCTTTCAAAGCCAGATGGAGTGTTAAGGAGTCATGCTGGGAAAACCTGAGAGAGCTACCATTTGGAGTAAGAGTTCTGCAGCTTATGGTGTCAAAATGTGGAAGGAACCTGACTGAAAGTACACTGTTTACGCAGTGAAGAGGTTTATAAAAAATAAAACTGCTCTAAACCCCATTGATAGCATTATTTAAGGCTTCTTGTTGATATCATAAGCCAAACGTCTTGCATGACTGAGCTTACATTACAACACGTAGGAATAACAAAATCATGGCACAAAAGGACATCAGTTGATCCTTAAAATATTGTATTATGTACTAATCTCAGTGATTTGCCATTTAACACTGCAGTGACGTGAAGAGACTGGCTACAGTCCTTGTAGATCCAGTCTCTTTCCAAGTTTCAAGATTATTTTTCTTGTCTTTAGTAACAAAACACATTTCACTAGAAATTTTTGTTCAATAGACCCATTAACATTCAATTAAATTCTTAGTCCTTTAATTAAAGTTAAACTCTTGTGTGAAGAGATAAAGAAGTTATTCTGAAACCTACTTTGTAATTTCATCTTTGTGGTGAACCTTCTGATGAATTTTTGCAAGTTTTAAACTGGCCATATTGTCTATCTACTGCAAACAAAATAAACAAAAATTAAATAGCTGGCTTAACTGCATTTCTGGGCTGTGCATTTCTGAATTTAGTTCTGACTTTGAAGGTAACAAATCTGTTATATTTGTGCAAGATTTTTTGTACATCTAAACTATTATTTACTTTAATACTTTTGCTTTTATAGTTTAAACGAGGACAGCTTGTTTAAACAAGTTTTAAACTGGCCACGAATGCATGTTTTTGGGAAATGGTCCAGCCATTAACTGCTGACTGCAGATTGGAACTTGTCTTATTAGACCTGTGAACACAACCTCACCTAACCTCTGAGTCTCCTTTTGTCCATCTTTGGGACTTGCTGTTATCAAAAATGATAATAAACCTGAGAGAAGGACAAATTTTAGACTGAACGTAGAACGCTGAGACACAGTATGCCCCAGCTTCCTTACCCTTCACAAGAACGCACACATGTCCACACACACAGGTAAGCCAGACAAATCCGTTCTGTTACTTTTATCTATTCATTAATGCATTTTAGCTACTACACACTCAATTAGGGCTGATCCAGAACCCTACCCTAACAGTACAGACAATAAGGTAGGGTACATCCTGTACAGAACACTAGTCTATGACAAGGATCTCTCAAAAGACTCCCATATACACACACACACACACACACACCGGCGGCCTCTTCATTTTTTATTCCACCCCCCCACAATTCCGTGGGGAGGTAAATGGCACTTAAAAGCAGCCTAGAGACAAGGACATGGAAAGGCTGTTTTGGACGACAGACCTGGAACAAATCAATCTAACAAATAATTTAAAGTGAGAGACACGCCCGGCTGAGCTGATGGCTGAGGAAGTGGGAAAATGAATTAAAGATTGAGGGAAACTGTCACTTTGGGTTACAGAAACCAACTAAACAGGTTTTATGTATTTTTTTTCCTGCCACTGAGAGTTGGGAAAGTGCTGAAAGCGAATTCACAGCGGTGGTAGTGGTAAGGAGGCTCCCTCCTCACAGCCCATTTCTGAATTTAGTGCAGCCTGAGTGATGCAGACCACCAAACTCTGCTCTCGTTCAAAGAAAACAATGTGTTTACTTTGCATGTAATTATTGACCTCACTTCACTTCTGCCACTGAATGCCTTTAGATATGTGTGTAATACCACCGTGAGGGGTTGGATGCTATTGTCTGGAACATAATGGGGTGACAGTGCGAGACCTCTGCTTTCTGGGCTTCTTACCTCGGCTGAAGACCACACTGTCATAGGGGATCTTGTTGCGTGTCTCCAGGCTGGAGCAATTCCAGCGGTGGCCCCGGAACTGGTGCTGGCACTCGTGGATGGCAATCTGGATGCCTTGGATGGCAGATGCCGTGACGTCAGGATTCCGCATGCACACATCCAGCTGTTGTCGTGTCAACCCCGGAAGGGTCAAGCACACAGTGTTGGCGTTCAGAATGGGGTCTAAAGGGATCTTCAGCCCTAAAATCTCATTTGAATCTACCCTGAAACACAAAGGCATTGATATGTGTGTCTATTAATGTCTATTGTAGGCGCTATTGCTTCCTGTAGGAGAAATCGAAAAGCAGAATGTGATGCAAAAGAAAAAAACACCATTCAAAGTTTCATGAAACTTGACTTAGTTGAAAAAAACGTAACTGTAGTATTTCAGCAGCAGCAAACGTCTTTAGTGAATTTTATACAAAACCTGTATGGAAAAGTTCAGTCTTTTACCAGTGGCTGGAGTTTGTGTGTCAGGCTTACATGTGGCAATATTTATACGCTTCTTACTCTTACAGACTGTTGTGCAGCCTCAGGATAAAGAATGCCTCAATACATGGCACACAAACACCCACCCACACACACTCACACTTAAGCAACATCTCTTAAAACTTCTAAAAAACGTCAATACAGAAATTATTAAGGCACAAAAATTACGTTTCAGAAGCAATTTAATTTGCAAGAAAATTTAACTTATTTATTTTTACTATCAAGTGAAGTTCCACATTTTTGCGAATGAAAGTCCAAATCCGGTCTGACAATATTCATTACAGTCCACTTACCGTATGTATAATTTATATTCATCACTCACCAAATCATGTGCAAACATTTGCTAAATAATATATTAACATCTCTCGTAGCATTTAGATAAAAAGTTGAAAGAAATTAAAATTCATGTGAAAACTTTCAGGTAATTACACGGCAATTTCACATCCACGTGTTGTTACAACTGGGGAAAGGCGAAGAGTGACATAGAGGAAAATGTGCGCAGCAGTGATTGAACAACTGGGATGTGTAAGAGTGTATGACACAGCAGCGCATCCTAGGACGAAGAGACAGCCGAAAACACAGCAACGACGTGCATCACACCAAAACACACCTCACATCACATGCGAACGGATCGCGCAGGCAGATCACATTCACAATTACGCAGATGCGCGCGGCTGTGTGGCTTTACCAAGACGAAACAAATGCAATACGAGATGTCATCTGCTCTGGGCCGGTAACTTACCGATGCAGAAAGAAAGCGAGGACCATCAGTGAACCGAGCAGATGCAACGTCAGAAAATCCATCGCTCACTTCACTTGTCTGTCTTCGGATGCCCCTCGCAAACCTTGGTGTCACTGCAGAGGAACTCTTGACTTGTCTCTCCTGGATGAATATCGCGAACTTTTTTTTCAGGGGGAAAGCGTGCAAGAGAAGGAGCGCCTCTTCAGCCCAGCAGCACACTCCTGCGCTCAGGTGCCATTGACAGTCTGCAGGATGCATGAAAGTTGGCGGAAAAAAGAAGGCAAAGTTTCAGTCAGCGCGCAGCGCGTGCGACTCTCGCGCTCAGCAGCGGCATAGTGCGCGCGCGCTCGGCGAGCGGCTCGGGAGCGCAGCGCAGTAGAGACGCACCTCCAGCCAGGTGATGTGGATGTCGGAGCAGCTGAGCTCGTGTGATGTTTTCGCTTGTCCTGATCACACTCGAGCCGCGCAGCACTTATCACTCTGCCAGCCCACTTCCACGTCACAGGACGTGCTTTGACATAAAAGCGCCCTGATGATCATTCACTGGGAACCTGTCAAAAAATGCGCACACTTTCTTCTACATTCTACAAACATGTGGCAATTCGCTGAGGCACGATTTAATGATTCCCTCGTCCTTGACTCACTCGTCTAGTCACGCAAACGCGTTGAGGATTTCCTAATTTAAGAGCCCTTCACGTGTCCTAATGTTGTGCATATATTATCTATACAGTATATGTATATACAGTATATGTACATATAAGTACAGTATATGTGCATATATACAGATTTTACTAAACTTTATTAATTGTATTGTATATAATTACTATGAATTATATTGCATACCTATATATACATATACATATATATGAATGTCTATACTGTATGTATTTATACACAAGATATATAGTATTTACTACAGCATGTCCCCCACAATATTAACATTTCAGTCAGTATATTCCAATATTTTAAACAAAACGGTTGTGATGCAGGTGAAGGAAAATTACCCTTTTCCCACACTGTAATCTTACAAAGAAAGACAATAAGAAAATATTAATTATTTAATATTAAAAGAGCAGAATGTAGGATTGAGCTCTTAGCTACAGTTCACGCATTTGCACATACTCTCTTATTATCCTGAAGAAAACAATATAAAAAGCTTTACTGCTTTTAAAAAGCATGGTTATATATCATAGAAAGTGTTATTGGGAAGCTTTTTTCTTTCACTGAGTGAACATTGATTAAAGTCCAAGTAAACAGGACTGGAGTCATTAGGGCTGTAGTCACACTATTGCTCTCAGACAGTGTTTCATCATGTTCAGGTTTTTGGAACTTATTGTAGACCTTTGTCAAACACCCACACACTTATATTTACATAGATTATGTGTTCAGTAATAAAGGGTTTTTGCGCACTTTTCACATTTGTGCTGTATTAGTGCTTCACAAAAGTGCAATTAAGAAATGTTTCAGAGGGACTCAAGTCCTTATATCTACTATATTACTCATACAAATCAACAGGGTGAAAGCATCATCATATAAAGCTTCCCTTTTAATACTCTTGTAGGACAGCTAATGCATAAAATTGCAAATGGTGCAATTTCTCAATTTCTTAACCAATTATTGAGCAATATTATTTTTGCATGTCTCTAAATAATCCCATTGACTGATATTTATTTTCAGAATGTAACAGTATTGCTTTATCTTCAACTTAGGTGTATTTTTCAAATGAAGCCTGTAATTTCAAGAAGCCACGCACACAGATTTACGTATTGTAAGACAGAACAAATATTTTGTCAAGCTTTAACATTTAGGCCGCTCATCAGATTTTGCATTTTATTTTCTATTTGTATCTATTGTGTTTCTTGTTATGGCCATCTTGACGTTCTTGTCATTTTAGGCCATTTCTTAACATAAGCAACTCTGGTTAACTGCAAATGTCAAGGGTACTACAGTACATTTTCTGGGATTTAAACTAGCATCATTTAAAGTTGCAAGGCTTTAACTACTATACTAGACATTGCCTGAACAGCTGGGCACAAGGGTGACTTCAGTCACTGTGAAGTTATGTTATGAGGCTGGTGGGCATAATCTATTGCATAAATATAGAAGTGGTTCCACTTCCCTCTTTGACAAGAAATTAGGTTAGCTGTAAAATGTCATTTATTATTATTATTAACCTTTTTGACAAGTGCTCATACTAAGAAATTGTTAAAATAGAAGTACACGAAATGATATAAAGAAATAATAACCTTTACAAGTAGATATTGTCAGAATCACAAGCCAGGAGACTATAGGTAGGACTGCAATTGTATCGGAGCTGTTTTCTGATAAGTTTTGCTACAATTTTTCAAACAAAGAAATATACATCTTTTGCTGCAAGACTTGTCAAATTCCACAAAATCACAAATCGAGGTTGCATCTAGTATGTGGTGTGATGCCTGACAGATCTGTGGTTAAAGCTCTAATGTGCTCTGTTGTTTATTGTTTCCCGTTGTTCTAGAAGGATTCCAGTTATGGACTTATTTGCTAGATGGCTGCATAAAAGTAGAAACGTGACTTCATTTCAATTTCACACAAGTTAATTGTTATTTTTGAAGTCTGCCCCTTTTCATAAATATCCTTATTCCTAGGAAAAGAAAACAAATTTATTGCTGATATCTTTCATTTTTTTGTAATGCAAATTACACTTCAGATGAAACCACAGCTCATCAGCTCTGGCTTTGAATCAAGCTCAGTCTGTGCAGAGTTTGCATGTTCTTTCCGTGTTCACATGGTTTTCCTCCAGGTGCATGTGTAAGTGAATGAGTGTATGCAATTGTTCTGTGATTCATTGTCAGTCATTCACGGTGTACTTTGCCTCATGCCTCATGCTTCTGGGATAGGCTCCGGACTATCATAACCCTGCACTGGACAAGTGGTTATTAATAATGAATGAAAGCTGATTGCTTGTGCTACAGTTTCAAAACAAAACTTTAAATCATTTAGGCAAAGTTTTTCAGAGTGGCTTACAAAGACATTCTTTTTACTAATTTTTCACCTAGAAATTATGTTGCCTTTGGCTATGTTTGTTTTTATAAATATAAATATGTGTCCTGCTGACTGGTTTGCTGATGTATTTTCACGGAAACCATATTTTATTCACAGATATTGACACAGTTTTCTCCCCAGGTTCTTTCAGGAACAATCAGATACATCTCTGCTGGCTCTAGGATTTATGATGTGCAATTACTGTTTGTCTGCGGAGGAAAAATCAACCTAATGCCACTTTATTGAAACACCATTGGATTTTAAATGAAAGGCAAAGTCAACTGATAACTACCCGAAATGGTTCTGAAGTCTCTGTAACTTTCCAAGTCTGAATTTTGCTATTAACACTAGTATGCAAGAGCTGAGCTACTGCAGAGACATAAGTTCATGTGAAGTTCACATTTCTGTGTGTTCTGATGAAGAACGAGAGTAAAGTAATGAAGCAACTGCAAATGTCTTCTTCAGGGATAATTTTCTAACATGCAAATACATGAGACTCTTACTGAGTAGGTGAACCCATTGAGGCAAAGAAAAAAAAAAAAATACTATTAAAAAACATGTTACTCCAGGTCTGAATGTTTATAAGGTTGTATGGCTATATGGTTATATCTGTCAAGGGAGAACTCACCCTTTGAAAAGGATGAGCAGTCTGGAAACAGAACTGTATGAGAATCATTATTAGAGAAAATAGAACCAGAAAAATATAGTAATAAATATTAATTATATATGTCGGGGGTGCGGAGGCACAGTGGGTTTGGCCAGGGCCTGCTCTCTGGTGGGTCTGGGGTTCGAGTCCTGCTTGGGGTACCTTGCGGCGGTCTGGCGTCCCATCCTGGGTGTGTCCCCTCCCCCTCCAGCCCTGTGCCCTGTGTTGCTTGGTTAGGCTATGGTTCACTGTGGCCCCGCTCGGGACAAGCAGTTGTAGACTCTGTGTGTGTGTGTGTGTGTGTGTGTGTGTGTGTGTGTGTGTGTGTGTGTGTTCATATTATATGCATAATATACAGCATTTTGGATAAAACATTTCCTCCTTAGTATGTGTTCAGTTCTTACTCACTCACACACACACTCACAGACACACACACACACACACGCAAATGTGTAAAATATTTGTGTGCTTGTGTGTATGCAAATTTTTAGAGAATGAAAAAATGAAAACAGTGATGTAACAGATAGGTAAGTGATAGAATTACGTTCCTTTGAGACTCGGTCACAGGCCCTTGACTTACCAGAACTGCAGTACCTGCACGGTTTGACTCAAATAGTCATTCTGTGGCAAAGCAAATAGTTTAGAAATGAGAAAGTGTTTAGCCCTAACGACTTTGTATGGGGGGTGGACGCTCATCTGCTTCTAAAGGATCTCAGTCCTAAAAGTTACCTTTCCCATTGGCTTTGTTAAAAAAAAAAAAAAGAATGTTGCATTTGGTTTTCATTCTCATGAAATTATCAGAAGCGGTTTGAAATGAGCCGGAGCCTTGTTTGTTTGTGCCGTGTTATACTTTCGTTTGAATTCATTTTGCTGTAGTCTGCAAAAATATTTTCATTGCTCCTTCTGTATAATAGTGAGGTTGGTAGTCAGATACGGAGTAAAATGTTCTTTGGCAATACACTACTATGGGTTATTAACGCACTGCTTAACCAATGATTTTTTTCCATAGAGATGCACATTTGCATCTGTTTCTGCACCTTAACATTTCACTAGAGTTGCTCAGATTCACCAAAAGTATCAGAGCAGGACCCACACACACACACACTTTCTGAACCGCTCGTCCCATACGGGGTTGCGGGGAACCAGAGCCTAGCCCGGCAACTCAGGGCGTAAGGCTGGAGGGGGAGGGGACACACCCAGGACAGGACGCCAGTCTGTCGCAAGGCACCCCAAGCGGGACTCGAACCCCAGACCCACTGGAGAGCAGGACCCACGCCACCCCCCCTTCAGAGCAGGACCCCTTCCTGGTATTTAAGCAAGCAGGTTTGAAATCCATGTCCTCAACCACCATGGTACCTGCAGACCCTGTACACTCCAGTTTATGATCAAAAGGGAAAAAAAAATGCATATATTTGTGACCCATGTAGGCATTTATGACCAAAATACTGGAGCTCTGAAAGCCCCCATATTACACACCACCTTTTTCCTCCTTGCATTTGTTTCTGGTGCAATAGCAGAGTATAACCTCTTCCCATGCTGCTACATAGACAAGAGTCAGTGCATAGAAAGAATAGCTAATTTTCTTATCCAAGATGAGTGAGGTCCATAATCCATCCTTTGCACTGTCTGAGGAGGGCAATTTTCACATGTTCCTTGTCCCTGGTTAAAAAAAGGCCACTTCTACAGACCTCTTTTGCTGTTGGAAACTTCATAAAGCTCATCAACTTTATCTCTGGACCAACAGCCAGAAGCCCCCCAAATCTACAATGTTCCAGAGAGCAAACATGCAGCCAGAACTCAACGGATGAGAGTCTGTTATTGATGATAGTTGTTCAATGCACAAAAACGGTTCATGAAGTGTTTCCTATTTCTATTTTGAATTGTTTTTAATGTGGGGGTGAATTAACCATTTCACTTGGTGAATGTTTTATGCATGTGGTTACAAAGGATGAAGTTGCAGACCTGTAATGAAACCATTGCACATATTTTTAGGGTATCCTTTATTAGGGCTTCAAATCTAAATTTATTATGTGGTTCCATATGAATGAAAAACGATGAGGTGTACCATTAAAAGTGAAACCTAATTCTAGGCTAACCTTCAATTATTTAACCATGAACATGTTAGCCTGACCATGTGTTCTCTGCTGTCGGAGGTAGGAATGAGTGGTGGAGAGCAACTCGGTTGGGAATAAGTGCGCAGAATCTCCTGCTCCCTCTCCTGGACAACAGAGAGAGGCTGATGGGCTTGTGTGGGTTCAACCAACCTGCCTGGGAACATATTTGCACTTTTGGTTTGTGACTTTAACGCGCTCCTTCATATAGGCTGTCGGACTTAGCCTTTGGTGAATGCCCACAAAGCCTTGATAGAGCCACAATCTTTTAATACCACTGACATAAAGTGAGAGGAATACCTTATACTGCTTAGTGCTTCATCTTTTTTTTTTGTGTCAGTAGCTAAAGATAATTGGTTTAAATTAAATTTGATTTTGTGGATTCATATTAATTGAATGCATTTGTGAGAAGGAATGGAACTGAGAGTGAGGCAAGTGTTGTAAATTCCACACTGCTTCAGTTCAGTAATATGAATATGTATGGGTGTACGGAGTATGACTCCACATGTTTTACTGCTGAGACAGAGCAACCAGTCTTTTGGGCTGTTTTTTTTAAAAAGTTGTGAAACACTGGCACAGCTGGAAGAATGTTGCACAGCAGGGCAATGCAATGAGAGGGGCTGAAAAAGTAGATAGGGTGAAAAATCATGGGAACGGGGACCAGCAAAGATATTTGTCAAAACAGGAATTAAAAACAAACAAAGCCGACATTACTATTGCTTTCACAATAAATGCACGGCGGGGTAAAGCATTCCTTTTTAAAATGTGGTACAACATCTGCACCAGTCAGTCATAGAGTGCCGATTACTGAATTCCTGTGGACACAAACACTCCGCATTTGCACAAAGTTTAGGCAAGATGGTGTTTGGAGAAAGGCAAGTGGAATTTTAAGACAGATTTAGATAAATTGTAAATTTTTCTCTGGGAGCCTAATTGCATTCTCAGGTCACCGAGATGTAAAGCTTAGACGAAAACGCAAACCCGAAGCAACGTACATGGGAGATCAGTGCAGCTGGATAGTCAGAGAACAGCGCTGCCGTTTCACTTCCAACTGCTCTGCTCCTAAATGAGCGCAATTATTGACTGAATTAGCGAATGGAAAGCAAGGATATCACTCTCCACCTTGCAGAGACATCTGTGCTTCTTGGTTCGTTGCTCATCTGCCACTTTTACCCAAACAGTAATTCAAACAGAGGGATTTTGTTCGTGGCGTAGTACTAAGTGGTAGTTAAGTAGCAGTTAAGTAGTAGTGATCCTGAACAGCTGAGATTGCAATCAAGGCCCTTAACCTGTACGCCACCTATTCACTGATAAGGGAACCGCTTTGGCAGCGTTCTGCAAAACGGAGGACGCTGTTCAAATAGCTCCATCTTGTGTTGGGAGAGGAGAGGTGTGACCATGCTTTCTGGACCAACTGAGACATATCACGCCAACTTCATGTCAAACACACTCTGAACAAGGATTCATTTTTGGAGATGTGGGAACAGGTAAGGTCAGGGATTTGGAGCGTGGAGCACTTACATTTACTTTTATTCATTGACGCTGTTCTCCAAAGTGACTTACAGTGTTACGATCCTTACGGTGATTTATCCATTTACAGAGGAACTACTACCAACAGGAGGTCGAATTTGAACCCGGGTCCTTCAAGTCAAGGCACCTCATCTGATCACTACATGCGGCCTTTGATAGAGAACAATGAGTGATGTTCCCATGAAATGACCGTTAAAAGCTACTGTGCTCCCGGTGCAAGAGATGTTTCTGCTGTTGATGAGCATCTCTGAAAAATCACACAGAAAGTCCTCGATATTTTTCAACCACTCAAGCACAGAATAATTGGAGATTGTCTTTCTGTGGGCTCAAATTAAAAGAGGAACCCTCAGATAAACTTCCAGCTGCAGACAACGGTTATCTAGAAGAGAAGGAATTATCCACAGATAGGACTTTACAAAAAGATTTAAAGAAGGCAAGAACCTCAGTGGGAATAAACAGAGGTTGTCAGAGTGGGTGTATGCTGTGGGGTTGAATTACCTCCACCACTTGTCTAATGCTTTCCCTCATTCTCTCGCTCACCCACACACTCTCTCCTTCTTTCTGTGTTTAATTGCTTGTCTCAGATTGAGACAGGTTCATGAGCCTGGTCTCCAGGTAGGCTGCCTCAGGGATAAGGCTGCCACTGTCAACCCCAAGGCCGCATTGGCTCGAAAAACAGAGAAAGAGATCAGAAACCTCAGTGAGATGTGTGACTGTTGGCTTTACGAATTGGACAGCTGCAGATTCAAACACGTTTGCTCTGCTTTTTAAGATGGGATGATGTCAACCTGGTTGTTTCTATTAGAAGGCAGGGCAGGTCTGATTATCATGTCTCCCTTTCAAAAGCACTGATCGCAAAAATACTGTAGAAAAAGAAGCACTAGAGGCCAAAGTAAATTTAGAAATGCAGTGTATTGTCCGTCTGAGACAAAGGCTGACAACTTTTGCAAGAACCCATTTTCAGCAAATATGCAACTTAAGAAATTTATGATTAAAAAGGCTTCATATGGATCCCTATCAATTTGATTGATCCAAGGAAATGAGTGTCTTGTATGACAGCTATAATCTTATTTCTGGCCTCTGTGAGAGATATGCATGTGGATTTTATGAAATACAGGCGCTGACAGACACACCTGCGCTGACTCTCGCATTCCTGGAAAAGAGCTGGGTATGGGCACTGGGGGCCAGAGAACACACAGCCAGTGAAAGGCCAAGACCTCCACATTAACCCTGGGACTGGCACACATGGCTGCTATACGACCACAAGGGTCACCACGCAGCGTCGGACCCGTGCCGAACCACGAAAGGGGCCCCTGGCAGGTCTCCTGTCTGCAGCCTGCACCTCCGTCTTCAGCACCGCTGGCTCCACAGAGCAAATTCCTGGAAAATACAAACTTGTGCCGACTTGCAGGGCTCAAACTAATACATAGGGAGTCCATTCCAGCAGTGTAAATAACTCTAAACAACACCTATTTTCTGCTGAGCTGCACAAAAGGAGCCTCAGAGAAAAAGTGGCAAAATTATTATTTTTTCTTGCTTTTCTTATTGGAAATGACTATGGCGAAACCTACCGAAGCCTGACCCACTCTTAAGTCAACCAGTTAGAATAACACTTAGTTGTTGCGCTTAAGGCCAACGAAAGGAAAAAGTGACCGTAGTTTTATTAAACTGACAAAAAAATCTTAGTTTAAACAAAAGCCCTGTCTTTCAGTTTGAGCTTCAAGACAAACTTATGTGCTTAAAGCCAAAACCTACAGTGAAAAGTGCAAAGTACAGCCTCCTTTTGTAGCCAAAGTTGCCAACTTATATTATATAACGGGATACTCTTATACTTATATTTAATTGGTACAATGTACCAAAATTTAAAGTATAAAAAAGTATTTTTGCACATTTAGCTATGCATTTACACTGAAATCTTATTTATAGTCACATTACATTTTTATTTGTAGTCAGATTTGGAAGCACAGAAGCTAGACTGAATCACCAATAAATAAATAAATAAACACACACACACACACACACACACACACACACACTTTCAGAACCACTTGTCCCATATGGGGTCGCAGAGAACCGGAGCCTACCCGGTAACACAGGGCATAAGGCCGGAGGGGGGGGAGGGGACACACCCAGGACAGGACGCCAGTCAGTCGCAAGGCACCCCAAGCGGGACTCGAACCCCAGACCCACCGGAAAGCAGAACCGTTGTCCAACCCACTGCGCCACTGCACCCCCCTAATAAATAAACAAGTAAAGAAATTTTTTTTTTCCTAAATTGGAATTCACAAAACTATTATGTTTTATTGAAAGAGACTTTGCATATATATGAAATTACTGCATTGACATGTAATTCAAAACCATACTTGTCCTGTTCTTTTTCTTATTCTGGTTTTGAGAATCAAAGATAACTGAATTTTCTTTATTTATGTTGCTCATTATTACGCACATCATATACTTGCCAGGTCTGACCAATATAATATGGGGGATCTATTGCACCACATCTTATTCACCCCACTAAAAATATGCTAAGAGACCAACTGCTTAATGACAGACCTTTTTCAGACACTTAAATTAGAGGCTTGCATGCATTATAAACATCTGTTTATACACAACCAGAACATGACTTTATTGATATGAAAGGTACAATTATTAGTCTGTTGGTCTCCAAGCATACAACTAGAGCTGCAAATTTCATCTGTTCCTTGGAAACTCTTTAATAATCCAGATGGATACATATCATACACAAGGTAACTTTATTATCACATTTCTTTGCATTTGGAGTAGAAATCGCTATTCTGAGGAGGATACAGAGGGTCATTTTGGCTTAAGGTCACAGTGAAGAAAATAGCTTTTTTTCAGTATGTCACGAGTGAGTTTGTGTATTCTTGTGTAACATCAGAACGGGTATCAATCAAAACTCAGGGACTTTAAAACAATTGATCTAAACAATGAAACCCAGATTTTTTTTGGCTAACATTATTCTGGCTTTTTAAATATATTCACAACTGGGCTAAATTACTTGACGAAACTGGCCACGGACATATTACACATCTTTTTGCGAAGATTTCAAAAAAAGTGCTTTAAAAGAGCCCCATACATTAAATAACTGAAAAAAGGATTATAATATTTCCTTAATACCTTACACAAAGAAATGTTTTGAAATATTGCTAATTTAATCTTTTTTTGTTCTTTCTTTACTAAACAATATGTTTTTAGGAACAAAAGCAAATCTTTACATACATAAGAAATTAATTCATAGTTTGAAACAGCTTTCATATTCAAAAAAGTGCTTTTTGACAGAGATAGGCACAATTTTCATTGTTGTCACTGTGAGTAGTCATGTAGTAAAAAAAATCATAAATAAAGCCTAACAAATAAATGTATAAGAAGCCATAGTTTCTTTAATCTTGGCTGTTTGCATCTGGTCACTGTACTGGCGATGGTTTGTCTCTCTAGGTGTCACTGTGCTCCACGTGCATCTCTGCACTTATATGTTGATGCCTCACAACTTCTAGGGACAAAATCATGTTTTTTCCCCACATCCATGTTTTGGAGGGTCAAAGAATGATGTTGTGCTTATTCATCTATTCCCATAAATGAAGTTCATTTAAAGTGCCAGAAAGGCCCTGCTTCTGAGTCAGGTTCTGGATTTGTCAACAGGAAATCAGCATTTTTTGGCAGCAGGTCAGTGGTTGTTTCAGAGGCAGAGGTCGTTTCACAAGAAACTGTACCGGGGCATTACCGTGTTTCAGAGAAGTTCTAGAGACCTTCAATGAGAACACTCCAATACACATTTTTCTAGTTATAAAAAAATCGCTGCCAAGAGACAGATTCAGCTCTCTGCTCTGGAAAGTTCAAGAATCAGCATCAATGTCTTACAGATAGGGCTGTTTACACTCCACTCTCCAGCTATGAGAGTTCCAGGATCTTAAGTTTTCATTAATAAGCTCACAAAGTTCCAGAAGCTGAGAGGAGGCACTACGGTTTCTAGAAAGTTCTCCAACATAGCCATTACTTTTCAGTTTGCCAAGCTCCAAAATGTAAAACAAGACACGTTTTGGAATCGTAGCCTTTGCTTTCCTGCACCAGAAGCTGAAAAAAGACCCTCTAATTCCCAGAGAGGTCTGGATCTTTCCAGAAGAAAGACGGAGGCTCTCTTTGTTTCGGGAGGTTTTCTAGATGCAGAGGCTGAGCTCCTTTCTGACAGAGCACTTCTTGCACTGCACCACACAGCACCAGTGAAAGCGACAGAGGCAGTTCTCCTCGAAGACCACGGTCTCCTCTCGGTACCCTCTCTCACAGCACAGCAAGTCGCAGCCGCTCACGTCCATGGCCGTGCTGTTGCAGATGCGGCCCCGTGTGCCCAGCGAGCCCGTCTTCCGGTTGGGCAGGCAGAAGTCCGGCGACTCAGCCGAGTAGATCAGGTCCTGCTTGTCTGGCGGCTTGATGTTCTGCCCCACGGGAATGAGTGTCTTACCATCGTTGCCTCCCATCACCTTGAAAGCCCCATTAAATCTTTCGAGGAGGCGGTCGCCCACTTCGCGAAAATGAGGCATCTTTTTCCAGCAGGTCCGCAGTGTGCAGGAACCAGACAGCCCATGACATTTACATTCAGTCCTCATATAATTCCTCACTGCCTGTAGTTAGACAGAGATAGATGGGTGAGATAAAGGCAGACGCCATTCCAAAAGAATTTGCCCCGGTCTTGCCTCCAGCCATCTCCGAGCCCACAGGCCCTGACGGCGGAGATCATTTAGATATACGCGCCCAACAATTAACCCAAGATAAATGCAGGGTCCTTATCTCCCTCCTGATTTTAATTAAAACACTTTATGATTGCACATCGGAGCAGAGGGGCACATTGTTTACTTTTTTCATCGTCTATAAGGATGCACTTGACTGTTATCTAAGAGATGTCTCAAGTCCATCCGAATCTATATTTCTCCAGAAACAAAGCCCACACCTGCCCATATCCTTTGCCCGACCCCTTTGCCAAGGGCGGGTTAAGGTATGTGGTGGCGTCTCAAATTGAGATGAAGTGACGCTGCCACAGACCATGCAGAGATGAGGCCCTCACCATTTTTTAGTTTCGGGGTAATTATCCACCATGGCTGGGTGCAAGCCAAAGGCCCGACGTTCCCCGATCCTCCTCTTATTACTGCACTACTGAGCCTGAGCTCACACATGGTAGGAAAGCCGCTGTGGCTCCTAATCACCATTGTAGTTATTTGTTTGACAATGATAGAGAAAACTTCTAGAAACTTGTGGAAATGGGACTTCTATGTCTAATGATGTGAGATGTAGTTCCCACTTTCCTAGTTTTTGATACACAAAGCTTACCTAAACGACTAGAGGGTTATTTGGAAATTAAGACAGATTGATGGAAAGCATCTGCATAGATTACTACATATTCCTGCTACGGACTTCCAAATCTAGAGGCAATGTTTTTTAGCAAGTATAAGAAGGAGAAGTCCCTGATATGAAACATGACCGAAATTTGAAGTGCTATCCTTGCCAGCTGAATGAATTCTTAACTAGTTGGAATTGTACACATTTTTTAGGTCTGCTAAACTTTTGAGACATGTTTTACGGTGATTTTCAAGCTTGATTATCTCTGAAGATCAGTTCAGGCAATAAAAATCAGGGGTGTGTAGGAACAACGATAAACATTTGAGTGAGCTTTAAGTAGTTTTTAAAAGATTTCAGCATTTTTCCACAGTGACTGAAGAACGTTTAAGTACAAACTTGCTCTTGAAGCATTAATGGCATATCTGCAATTGTTTCATTCGGTGATGCGTATTAGTAAAGAAAGAAAGAATTTTCATAATGCAAAACAAAAGCGTTCGCTGCCGTTACTGTACCAGTCGTCCGGCTTCGTTGTTGTGGAGGTCGATTAGCGTTCGTATGTCGCTCTTTCCTTTCTTCCTCTTGGCGTCCATGAACTGCTTGGATTTCTCGTAGCCGAATTCGACGTCGTCCCCGCAGCCGCCCCACTCCCACTTGACACCCTCGGCTCCGCCAGCGCCGGTGGGCCTCGGGGGCGCCCGACTGCGGGTGGCCTCGCAGCCGCACTGCAGCAGCTCGCCCATGCTGCAGGCCTGCGTCACCGCGTGTGCCACACCCGCCGCTGTGATGGCGTACACAAACGCTGTCTCCCGGATGTCTGTCGAAGGATGGGGGGGGGTGGTGTTTCACACATGTGGGATACGTTTGAGCGGACTGGAGGCAGGGAGGATGGAGCTTGACCTTGACCTGACAGGGGCTCCAGGTTGGATTTTGCTAATCCAGGCTTTTGACGTCTGCTATAGCCAAGGGGCTATTTCTGTAAAAGGACTTACCACCTTTACCTCAAGAACCTTAAAGTTACACTAATGGCTGGGGCTAATGCGCTTTTATATCCGCTGCAAGCTGTTCCCAGGCTGTTCTAAAATAATGATGCACAGTATAAGGTGCCTTGCTCTTTTTACAGTGTCAGAAAAGCTCACGTATCAGACTTCCATAGTAATTTAAACCATTTCCATCAAAATACTTCATATAAATCCTTGCGACTATATAGTTCGAGTCAAAGTGGAAAGTAAAAGAAGGAAAAAAAAAAAAACCTAAACTTAACAGCTCATTGTGATGAAGATGGAATGGATAACTTTTATACTCTTTTAAATTCTGGAGCCAATTTCATATCGCATGAGTCAATGAATGGGATTCATTATAGTAAGTGAAGTGAAGTCGGAGCCGTGCGATCAGGCCCTCAGCCAGCATGCCGTGATATTAATACCAGCTGCCTGTCTGCACACCCAGGGACGCTTTCTCATGAAATGATGTACTGTATACTCTTTTGGGCTCTTTCACCTCGCTCTGTGTGGGTGTTTGAACGCACCTGCTTTTGGTGGGAGTAAAGTAAGGATGAGTTTTCAGCTGACCTTTCCCGGTGCCCTATATACTTTAAGGAAATAATTGCACTTTAATTGTGTTATGATCGTCTGTAAGGTCAGGTTGGACCCTTCGTGAAGACCGACCCGCTGTATTCAGTCCTGTTAAACATTTTTCCTTTTTTGAGCCCGAACTAACTAGTTACCTAGAGCTCTAACATCAGTCCTGGGTGGAGCTGCACAACTGAAGACTGTGACTAGGTGGGCAAGTGTTGAACTACCCAGAAAGCACAGGGGTTTTTCTACTTGACAGGAGGGAAGAGGCAGCCCTAGAGACTATATGTATGTACGGTTAAGCCTGTGACGCTGTAGTGAGTGACTCCAGAATGAGTGCCATACATCGACATTATCACTATGTGGGATATGTCTTAAAGCCATACTGCTTCACACACTTCTGTCCAAAATAATTCTCGCCAATCTGCATCATTCATACGTCTGAAAACAGGTACAATTCATGCAGCATTTGGGAAACTATGTGTCTAATTTCTATTTTAAGTTTCGTCTTTTGTTGTTTTTTATGGTATTAATCACACCAAATATAAAATCAGCACTAATACAATATCTGCTTTCAGCTTCTAATTAAATTGCTCATCATTTCGATACCGATGTACATAAAACAAATGATTAAAGCACAGAAAGGGTAAATCAATATTTGTTTAACTTAAATAAACACATAAAGTGTCAACAGTGCACAATGTCAACAGTTAAATGTAACTATGCCCACCCGACAGTTTCAGAAATGTTAAAATCTCCTGATTAAGTGGCTTTTTTATTCTCCTTCAGGACACAAATTCCGAGCAAATTTCTGCTGCTGCCGTTGTCTGGGCCTGTCTCATTGAGTGTTTAGTGCCAGAAGGGTCTTCTGCAAGAATTAAGAAATATTTTTTTTAATGCTGAACTCGAAGTCAATGATGCATGCACAAGAAAGAAAAACACTATACAGATATACGAAGCCCTTCCACACATGAGACACAGCCTGAAACAGAAATAAATCTGATTGATTTATTTTGCCTCTCTGTGCCATCGTCCAGGAGATGTTGCATTCTTATTGCACATATCTTACTGCATACCTGAAATCCAATTCATTAACCGGAGACATACAGGGGCAAGTCAAATAATCCCAAAGTATGCATCGCACTTGGGAGCCCTTCTTGAAAAATCCTACTTCTGGTTGTGTTCCATACATGTCTGTCATTACAGGGCCTTCTAATTAATGGATGTGGTCACCACTCTCTTAACTGTTGCATATTTATCCCTGTCAAATGCAGCGTGAAAGCATCAATAATTGAGTAAACTATAATGAAAAATAAAAGCTCAGCTGATGGTGTAAGGTTGCTTTAATATGCCCACGAGTTATTCAAAAGCTAAAAAATGGCAGCCTATAAATTAACAGTTTACCTTGTTCCTCTCCAGCTTTTATTAATAATATAGCACTGCAGCTTTCATCTTTGTTGCCAGTGCAGAGATTTTGCTTATAGATATTAAGACCAACAAAAACATACTCATTATTTCTCTTTTTATCTTTCTTGTCTATCTGAATATAAAAAAAATAAAGTTAGCTCAAATTCTCTCTGTCTCAAAGGTGTTTCATGACACATTCTTTACATATTTGCAGGTGTGTAATTGGACTATGGAAAACAAGAGAGATGGTGAGTCTCCCACAACCATATGCCCGAGGGGAGAAGGCCGTGTTTGTTCTGTCACCGCGTCGGGTTACCTGACACGACCTCTCCACCTCCTCTGCCACAGCCCATCTCAGCAGAGCGGTGCCCCTATCTATACCTGTTTTCTTACTTCTTATACCCTGCATCTCATAGCAATGACACCAATAGGGTCATGCAGAGAGGCATTTATTACTTCCTCCTGTAGCTGACACTTTCCTTCTAAGCTCCCTAAAACTATCCACTTACTCATTCAGCTGAACAATTTTTACTGCACCAATTCAGGGTGAGTACCTTGCTCATGGGTAATACAGAAGGAGGCCAGATTAGATCCTCGGTCTGTTGATTGCAAGGAAATGACTCTAACCATTGTATTACCAGCACTTACTAAAGGTCTTGCAGGTCTGAAAGTAAATACAGTGACTGCTAAAACTGAATGCAGACAGTTGTGATGACTTTTGGAAGGCTAAGGTGAAGACATCCAAATTACTGAGTCAAGAAAGTGAGAATCGTGTAATATAATTATGTAGAAGTCCCTTTTTTTAAATGTTAAGAAATTTTTCAGTTTTTTTGTGTTAATGAACAGCCAGTTTTGTATTTGATGTCTCTGGTCTGACTTTGGTTGCCTTGATTGTCATCTCCAGTGTGTTGGGTCTGACTCTGGAGAGAACAGCCAACTGACGCCTGTACCCTTAGACCCTACAACCAGGTGAGCCGTGAAAAGATGACTGACAGCAGCACAGACAGAAGCCATGCCATTTGACAAGAAAATAATTAATCGCATTCTTGGGGTTGAGGTGGGGGAGGTGTTGCAGTTCAGGAACTACAAACAGATAAGAATATTTATTATTTTTCTCATTAAAACCACATATTGTCTGCAAGCAGCTCTAACTGCTTACAACCTGGAGATGGAAGGGAGATGCCAGAGGGAATCAGGAAGAACACTGGCAAAAAGGAACAATTCCAAGGGCAACAAAAAAAACAAGTTTGCTCTACATGTTTTAAAGAGGAAAAAAGGCCCCAAGTTATTTTTTTCGAAGGAAGGGGAAAAAAATAAGCCACTTCTTAGAGTTGCAAAGGTCTCTGGGAAAATACTCCTGTCTCTGCAGTGTACACCACGCTGGACCATGTCCATTGTGGGGTTTTTCCCCCATTTGTTGTGGAACTCGTTGTGCTTCAGACAACGTGAATCATTGGAGATGCTCAGGAATTAATGATTCATCTCCCTGGCATCGAACCGTGACCTTTTTGTCTGTTTGGCTATTGTTCCAGACAAAACATGATAGGCTGCGATGTCCGCCCGCCTCAAACAAAAGCAGCATCCTCACTGGCAGAATATTTTTCTTGCCAAGATCAATCATCCTAAAATAATGATTATTCAGCAATGATGAAAATAAACCCAGTGACACACAGTTCTTAGGAACTACATTAAGTTTAGTTCCTAGAGCATATGGTCAAGTCAGAGGACAAAAAGACACGATGG
This sequence comes from Scleropages formosus, assembly GCF_900964775.1. Taxonomy (NCBI): domain Eukaryota; kingdom Metazoa; phylum Chordata; class Actinopteri; order Osteoglossiformes; family Osteoglossidae; genus Scleropages; species Scleropages formosus. The sequence goes on from NC_041817.1 coordinate 2,464,047, forward strand.
ACAACCCACGGAGTCTGGAAGAACAGCTACGTCCATTGTGGTTCAGAGAAGTGCTGCCCTCTACTGGTTGACCTCACTTCAGTTGAGGTTTACAGCACTGGTGTGTATTACTGTGCCCAATATGTCATGTTCACAACAGCCATATTCATCAATAGTCACACACACTGAGCTACTGTACTTGTGTCGGGCAGCGCTCTCATCTTCGCCACAACAGATTACAAGCTGCCGCATGACTAAGCGGCAGAAAGTCCTTCTTTCTGCGGAAGATGAAATGCCTCAAAGTGCGTTAAAGCTTTAATTATTCCTACCGCACACTTTGTCATTATTGCGATTACAGTGATTCCTGAGACGTAACACCGGCCTTTGCTTCTTTCAGCAATTTTCAGTTTTAGCAGTAGTTGCTACCGGCTTCGAGCGACTTACGCAAAAGCGCGGGCAAACATGAGTCGGTACATGATCGCAGAGACAATGGAGCCAATAAAATTGACAAAACGTCAGATTTACCCCCGCAGCACAAAACGCGGGACCTCCGCTGTGCTTAAACAGAGCAGTTACTATGGATTACATGGTGGAAAAAAATAAAAGAACGGGGAGGAGGGAAGCTTTTAAAAATCAACAGAATAATTGTAGAGAGCAACTGGGGTCCTGCATTACTGACTTATTACTCACTTCAAAGGACTGGCAGGCAAAGTGGATCAATGGTTGCGAGAGGCAATTTTGGAGATCATATTAAGTGCGCAATCTGATGCAGGGGAGGTGCAGTGAGGGGTAAATATGTCTGCCTCCGATACAACAGCTGTCCTTGTTCTGCGCCGCAATCGCAATCAGGCCTTTGGTATGCAGCAACAGCGAGGCGCGGTGGCTAGGGCAGCAAGCTATGATCAGCGGGGTCACGGGTTCAAATCCCGACTGAGGCAGCGCTCTGGCAATGTGAAGGAGAAGCTTAGTCAGAATTCCGCCTTGTAAGACTTGTAGTGACATGGTGCCTTGGGCAAAGCCTCACCTCCCCGTTCCCCCATGCCAAAACTGATGCCCGTTACTCACCTTGCTGCAGGACCCTGCCGAAGTACTTGTTCTGACTGGTGCAGTTCCAGCGGCGGAAGCGAAACTGGTGCTGGCACTCACGCACCCCAAGCTTGGCACCCTTGACCACTTCGTGAATGATTTCAGGCTGCGTCTGGCACAGCTCGGCTTGCCTGCCCGCCAGCCGCTTCGTCTTCCGGCAGATGCTGTTGGGGTCCATGACCAAAGGGCTCCCCACCGCCCTGCCGGGAACAGCGGAGTCTGCTAGTGTGCTACATCCACCCTGGCCTGTGTTGATTGTCCTCATTTGTTGTAACAAGAACGTGCTCAAAAGTCATTATTTGGGCAGCCCAAAGAAGCTAGGGAAATCTCCGTCCTACATTGGCTACAGAGATTCTTTTCAGATCTTTCGTCTTGATTTCATGAAATGCATCCAGTTGCCAAATGACTGCAGATTTTGTGATTGACTTGTCTTTATTGGCAAACTTTAGAGGAAATAACACAAATTTAACTTCTAAGCAATACAACAGACTGATGCAAAACTGCATCTGCTACATTACGTTTGTATAATGGACAGCATGTTAGCACACAGTGTATCTGGTTCTGGGTTATTTTTAAAATATCTAAAGATGCATGTTTATAATTGAGTGAAGTGTTTACTCAAATTCTTAATGGAAGTATAGGACTAACATCCAGCACTCAGAACTCTTGCCAGAATTTCCTGAGATGGTTGCTATGACATCACGTGGGAACAATATGGTGTGGTATGATTTCTCTCTATTTTACCCCTTATCAGACTGACTGTTTTTGTTCAGTTTCTCAATAAAGCTAATGCTAGGATTATCTTGAAGTACAATTTTAAGAATATTACCTGTAAATCAGTTTTAAAATGTAACCGTTACAATTATGGGAATCTTATAAAACATGTCTTAGATAAGTTTTATACAGAATCTGCTTATCTCATAAAGAGGCAGGTAAGATGCTTTGGAAATATAATTTCATTCAGGTTTTAAATAGTTAAAAAAAACGGACTATTTCCCAATACCATTCAGTTAACTCAGGGCATCATTGTTGTATTAATACTGCAGATGCCAGTATGTCTAAAAGACTAGTGGTTGCTCGAAATCTGACTCCCGTTTAGTGATGGATGAACGCAAAGCATTGTATGTTGTTTCAACATGCCGCTCAAACAAACTTATACACAAACAAACTTACGCACAAAATGAAGTGCTGCATGTTGGAACAACATAGGGGCCTAATTCAAGGCTACAGGTAGACACAGTATTTCCATTCAAGTTCCATGGTTCTATACTGCGATTATATATGAGGGAGCTTGAGTTTCTGACATTAACTTAATCTTTATCAAATTATGTCAGATTTCATGAAAATAATTACTAGTCATCTTAATAGTTATTAAAAAAACATTGATGAGACGTATGATAACTAATGGGCATAGATTGCTGCAAAGTATGCTCATACTTGTATGGACTTCTACTTCAGGTTGGTTACTGCTCCCTCTATCCCTCAGAACAGCTGAATCCCTTCCTTCATTCAAGAAGGGTTTCAAAATTCATCTTTTTCAGACCCTCGTCTCCTCATCTCCCAGTAGTTACACACACTTTCAACACACCATCTGTCACTGATCACCTTTGCATTTCATATCAGTTCTGCAGGGAGCTACTCATGTAATTATTGTTGCTTAAAACACTATTGGAGATCTAACGGTCTTTGCCTCTTTTGAAATACAGTTTGGTTAACCCTGAGTTTCAAGATGTTTGAAGAAAACATCTGCTAAGCGAATAAATGGAAACGTACTTTTAAATAAGTTCCGGTACTATTCAATATCAATAATGTTTCTATGGAGTGAAGGTAAGGAGTAACACAAAAATGTGCACAAATTGCAGCAGTTCTGTGTACAGTCATAATGTACTGAATACAACCCACTCTTACTAAGACACACAGACACAGTGTTTAGCAAACACCCTGCACTTTTATAACGTCTTATTATCAGACAGGTCTTGGCTTCCAAAGCTATGTGAACCCATGCAGCAAAATTGCTGCTTCCAAACCAGCTGTTGAGTCTGCGGAAAAAGAGGAACATGGGCTTACAATTAAAGGTGTAGATTTAACAAAGTATTCAAACCGGAACGGTCCCTTTTGTCCCCAGGTTCTGCAAGTTTTTGAAGGGGACAGATGTAAAAACATGCACTCTGTGCTGAGATTAGATTTAGTCATTCACGTAATGTTAATTCAGATCCCATTGTGGTGTGGTCCTTTATGTACCCTACAGATACAGTCTCAGCAGCTCCAGGTATACATGACCAAAGTACAGATACATACAGTTTGACCTTGATTTATAATTTCTGATGGGCAGTCTTAATGTTGCCCTTTCATTTTGGTGCCATTTGATTATAACAACACATAGACACGAAATCATGGTGGGAGACCAGCAAGGAAGAAGAATGAGTAACAACACGGCTTTTATAAAGAGGCCCATTGGGGAACTATATCATTCATGTGTCCTCTCTAAATTCCAGTTACAACACTGTGAGACTCACTGAAGAGATACTAAAGGCAGAACAGGTCATTAAAGGTTCAGCCTGAGAAAATATCAAAGAGGAAGCTGGGGTGACACATAAGAAATTGAATTATCACTGTGCTATATGAGATTTTCATTCTTCTTTATCGCTGAAACTTAAGCTCCCGAACACGATCGTGCAAAGATAATGCCTAATCATAACATAAACAAGGATGTAAAATCATCTGTGCAATCAGGAACCTACACTGCACTGCCATGGATGAAATATAAGAAAGATAGAAAAGATTAAAAAAAAGAGACAGCAACTATGATGAAGGACTTGTGATGAGCCATCAGTTCTTATGTAGATGAGGTCTCGGATGAGCCATCCCTAATACTAAAGACCTCAGGTTACATTATGAACAGCGTGGCCACAGATAAGTCTTTTCTTTCCACATTGAAAACGAGCGAATTTCATCCTCCTTAATCCCCAAAGTATGCTGGATAAGAAGTCAGTCACGACAGCCCTGGAAAGTGAGCGAGTGGCTTGGGTTCAGTCCTGCGGTCGGTGGCATGGAGCCATGGCTCTCGGTCCCCACCAGGACTCAACACTAAATCAAATGACTGGAACCCCCCGGTACGGCGCGGCACTGGTGCTCCGCTGCCGTTCCTCACGTGTTTGCCTCCAGATAAACAGAGATAGTGTGGATGGGGGAGGGGACAAGGGGCTCTAGGGGAATGGGGCTACGGCACGGAGCCCAAACACATATAGGAACCAGCAGAACTCACACACGGCTACCGGTAAAACGCAATGGAAGTGACACCGGAGGAAAGGCCTCAACTGCTTTAACTCCAGATGTTCTGCTCTGACAATGTCCCCTTTGGCTTTTTCTTTAACTGGGAAAACACTGCATCACCTTCCTTCCTGAAATACAAATTTGCGGGGGGGGCGTGGACGTAATGAAGGGACTCTCAGGCAGTTTGCATAGCAGGGAGCAAAGCGGGACGAAAGCATACTTGTGCAGAGGGTGGGGGGGGTGGCTGCCGGGTTGCGCACATCTGGGGAGCACGATTCTGGACAGACGTCAGCCCACTGGACACAGATACTGAGTGTCTCAGGGGGTGAGCTGTCCTGAAAACTCACCCTGCAGGGGTTCGGATCGCCTCCCAGTCGCTCCTGCAAAAAGCTGCCCTGAAGCCCCCCAAGACCATCAACAAAGTTAAAGTCGATGGATGTGGGACAACAGTTTTCCCTAAAGGGGTAACAACATGGCAGTGGGGAGTACACGACCTCAACCAGCCACCTGATGAAAGCATCCTGCCCCTTTGGATTCAGTGGGGCCTCCAGGTGTGCACAAAAGCTGGAGATTTTCCTCTATCAAAAGCAAAATTCTATGTTTAGCAAAAATCCCACACTGACCTTGACTGTGTGGGGATCGTCTTGGAAATACTTGTACCAGCAATACATCATTACACTGATGATTACGCCCAGTGAAAAATGTCTTATTGCTGTCTGCTGTCTCATTACACAAAAAAAGGGAAAAAGAAAGAAAAAAAATGTAACACATTACATCAAGATGAAATGAGAATTGTTTTATGATGACATATCTGCTGCCTCAAGGTCCACAAAAATTCCAACATTGACCCCATCCTACCTCACAGCTCTTACTACAGCCTATAACAACTCCAGGAAAACCACAGCAAGCAGCAACTTCACCAAACTTACTCAGTGAGTCTAAGGCCTGGTGACTAAATATACTGACATATCTAGTAACATAATAGTAACACAGTGATAGTAATGTATAATGCTGTACACACGTATTATTATTATATATAGTTTCTGTATACTGTTTACAATACATAATTATGCATTTAAATTTTAAAGCTTAATCTTCTTTTCTTACAATAGTACTATTATTACTAATATGTATTAAGGTCATGAATAAAAAATATATAAGGATATTCTATATGAAGGGGAAAAGGCAAGTAATTACATGTTTCTAAAAATTGAATTAGTTAAGACTTTGTGGATTCAGTTGTAAATTTCAGAACTAATTAAATAAACTAAAAACTTTAACTGAATTGTACCGAGTATTTTCTTCGGAATCCAGTTTCTGAAAGGTGTGCCACATTTAAAGAATGGGGTGTAAAGGATTGGGAGACTGAATGTTAAGTAATTATAATGTAGTAGTAACAATAGTAAATCTGCTATTAATGCTTGTAAAAATGTGACCGAGTATATTTTATTTATATATTTACTGCAGCCTCACAGTGGAGTGAAATAAAATGTATTATTATTATTATTATTATTATTATTATTATTATTATTATTGTAGAGATCACTCATAGATTCACATTTGTTGCGAAAAATAAATCACAGTGAACAGATGTGTCCCATGATCACTTACCACCACAAGCCGATAATGTTGACGGGGCAAAGGAGGATAAAAAACAGGGCGAGCTGAGTTCGAGACACCGGGATCATTCTGGTGAGTGTATTCCGCAGAAAAAAAACAAGTAATAACGATGATGATGATGATGATGATGATGATGACGGTGATGATGATGATGATCAAAGAGATGATAAGAGCCGCGGACTCCGCGCGGGGACCCAGGGGACGTGCTGCACGCTCCGGCGTGGGCTGCGCGCGCTAGTTTCAGCACCTTCCCCAGAAATGTGTGGAGGTCCCTTGGAGTTCTTCCTCGCTCATGTCGGTGGGGTCCGCGGAGACATCCCCATGACCAAGGGTCCGTGCGCGTGGCGCGCGCACACACACACACACACACACACACACACACAGAGACACAGACACACTCACACACACGTGCTGGAAGGAGATCTCGCACTACTGGCTGCTGTGGATGCGGTCGGTGAGAAGGTCCGCGGAGAAGGAACCCAGCTGTGGCCGCGCGTGGGTCCGGCAGCCCGGGGGGCAGTGGAGCGGAGGGCAGCAGTCACGCAGCAGTCACGCAGCAGTGCAGTCACGGAGCACACGCATCGTGAGGGGAACCCGTGCTGTGGAAGATCCCAGATGTTCACGCACGATCGCTGCCGAATGATCCCCACGTGCGCGGCACTGTCCCGCTGGCCACGCATGGCTCCGCGTGGACCCGGGTGCAGGTGGGCGTCAGGGGCATCTTTTCAAGGAACACACAACCTCGGTCTTCCAGCTTTCAACAGAGAATGTGTGTCTTCGTGTATGAGAGTGTGTGTGTGTGTGTGTGTGTGTGTGTGTGAGGTGTGTGTCTCGTGCTCCTTCAGAGATGTTCTCATAACCAGATGGGTGTGTGTCGTAGCTCCTGGCCAAGAAGACGTCCTTTTGTGTCACTTCGCAAAGTTGAATAATTGGTGGATGGAGCAGAGAGGGTTTTAAGACTCCGTGAGCGAGAGAGAGAGAGAGAGAGAGAGAGAGAGAGAGAGAGAGAGAGAGTGTGTGTGTGTGTGTGTGTGTGTGTGTGTGTGTGTGTGTGTGTGTGTGTGTGTGAGACAGAGAGAAAGAGAGAGAGACGGGGAGAGAAAGAAGCGAGAGGGGTAGAGAGAGAGAGAAAGAGAAAGAGGAGGAGAGATAGAGAGAGAAAGTGAAAGAGAGAGATGGGAAGAGAAAGAGAGAGGGAGAGAGAGAGCGGGGGGAGAGAGGGGGAAAGCGGGAGAGAGAGGGGGAGAGAAAGGGAGAGAGAGAGAGGGAGAGAGGGAGAGAAAGAGAGAGAAAGGGAGAGAGAAAAAGAGAGAGGGGGAGAAAAAGGGAGAGAGTGAGGGGGGGGGAAGAGAGAAAGGGAGAGAGAGAGAAAGGGGGGGAGAGGGAGAGAAAGAGAAAGAGAGAGAGGAATCACAAGTTCAGTATTTACAGTAAAGAAAGAGGAGCTCAGCAGGCTGCGAGGAGCTCCTTTCAGGTAGCGCCGGGCCTCTGATACACACCTACAGCGCACGAAAAGGCAACAGAAGAACCAAGTCCGGGACTCTGCGCTTCACCACGGCTCCTGAAACGGCCCCCTGCTGCGGTAGCGCTTTGGACGCGAGCGCCTGCTCGGCGAACGCATGTAAAAGTTATTAGATGCGCCGAGGCTCGCGCTGCTCGTCCGCATTTTAGCACTGAAACGTTTCCCTCAAAAATCATGGCGATGCTTGCAAACTAATAATATGTCATAAATCACGATGCTCTGCCAATAGCAGTTTTTTTCGCGAGGAAATGTGGGAAGGTGTGCTGCACAAACATGCCCCGATGGCACATGAAAGACGCACTGCTGTTCGCAGAGCGACGCGCTACGCACATTCAGGACCCCATCAAGGCAACACATGCGTGACTTTCACTGGAAAAATATATGAGGAGATGAAATGCCCCATTTAGGAGCTGCAGGTAACAGAAGAGTACCCGTGGTGGGGGCTCACAGATATCTTTGAGTGCCAGGAATGGGGAAATCCACTAGGCCTCTTTACCACGGTACATCACCGAACGAATATGTATTGGACTGCTTTGCAAGTACATAATGGACAGACGTCCTTGATTTACTGCTTTAGTTCGTATTTTCCGTGTCTTGACTATAAAGGGCAGCCACACACTTCTGCAATCGGTAAATGTAAGTCTTTGGTGACCGAGGACTAGATTGCGATTCACGAACTGAACTCTTCGTTTTCATATTTATACAAGGGATTTTTTCTTTTTCTTAAAAAAATAGTGTACCCTCTGTGTACCCAGGATAAAGTGAAACAGTGCAACACAACACTGGACAAGCAGTTACTGATCATGGATGGATGGATGGATGGATGGATGGATGGCTGGTGTACAGCTATCACTATTTTCATTATTATATTATTTACTGGATGTTTATTTGATCAGAAATATGCTAATTCACGGGACGCTTCATGATCTCCTACATCCCTCAGGTTGCAGGTTTGGAGGCTATACCTGTTTACACTGAAACTGCACTTGGTTACTGCTCATTGTCAGTTTTCTTGCTGATGAACACTTTGATGTTTTTAAATTTGATAAACAATAAATGTGCCCAGCAGAGAAGAAGCCCCCCCCCCCCACAAACACGGAGAAAAACTTACAATCCACACTGTCTTCTAAATTTTCCAATGCAGACTGCGAAAGATTTTCTGCTGCGTCCCGATACAATGAGGGAATCAATCACAGTCAGGTACGAAGCAAATATGTAATTTCACTGACGCATGCCATGTGCATATTTTTCATCTCTTCCCTTTGATACCTCCAAACAGGAGATCAGTTGAACCATTTATCTGCTATCTCATGACCTGAACGCTTTGATTCCCCGCCACCTCCCCTTTGTTTTCCCTCCAACTTCAAAGTGGAAGCATGGAAGAGTTTTGTCTAAGCCACAGGTGTGTCGTGCTAGTAGCGGTTCGACTGATCAATTTTTGCTTGAAGGAGAAGATAAATCTGTCTCGCCACTATAATATTTTAATGTGCACGAAACCTCAATCCCTTCCTTCTCGGATCACGTGACAAGGGACACCGTAACCTCGAAATAAGTTGTGCGTTTTGCCGTTTGTCGGTTTCACAACTCGCTGCTTCAAGTGTAAGTCGTGTGCATCCACAGTGTGATAACCTGCCTTCTACAGCTTCTACAGTTATTTCGCTAAGGATCCCTTTGCCCAAGGCCACTCACAATGTGGGTTTGTATACAGATATTTACCCATATATATATAGATATGTATACAGGGTTAGGGGGCGTGGCAGCGCGGTGGCGCGGTGGTGCAGTGGGTTGGACCGGGTCCTCCTCTCTGGTAGGTCTGGGGTTCGAGTCCCGCTTGGGGTGCCTTGTGGCGGACTGGCGTCCCGTCCTGGGTGTGTCCCCTCCCCCTCCGGCCTTCTGCCCTGAGTTGCCGGGTAGGCTCCGGTTCCCCGTGACCCCGTATGGGACAAGCGGTTCAGAAAATGTGTGTGTGTGTGTGTGTGTGCGTGTGCGTGTGTATGTATACAGGGTTATTTTTCCTACATGAAGACTGGGGTAAGCACCTTGTTCAAGGTTTCTGCAGCAAGCGTGGGGATTCGAACCCAGGAGATTCCTTTGCAAGGGGTCCATTCTGGTTACTTCCCCAGCCACTGCCCAATTTGAAATCGACATGCACGTTAACGTCAGTATTGTCCAATAAACAGTGATTGTTTTACCAAGATAACATCAAGAAACTCACCAAGATTATTAGGTTATGTATCACAGTCTTATATTTCAGTTAGGCTATAATTTTATGCATGCTCATTAAAGTTTTACTGAGTCAAAGTGACTTTTTCTGAACTTAATCAATATGACGTAACTTTAGTAAAGAGAATTTCAATACTGTCCCGTTAATAAAAATCATGTGTGATTTAAAAACCTTTTTTTTGATTTGATATGAAGTTTTCTCTTATCTAGATTAAACTAGACTTGACTCGTGCTTAATTGGAGACCTTCTGTTTTTAATAATACACACATCTGTGAGTGTCTCGCTTGCGTGTGTGAGTGCACGGGTGGGTGTGTGCATGTGTGTGTGTTCGTGTGTGTTATTTTAGGGAGGAGTGATTTTTCATACTTGGCTTCAGCTTTATGGACAATAAAGATCCCATTTCAAAGTACAGCAGGGTGTTGAGCCTGGGGTCTTGGCTGAGCAATCCTGGGAACGGCCTTCAGAAGGATCCGGCATACCCGACACAGTGTCAGAGCCCCTCACCGAGGGCCAAAGCGTTCCCCCTGAATAGCCCACCAACCTCCAGAGTGTGTGCTTTACTCTCGCTTCCACGTTGGCCACCTCTTCTGCCATCAGGACCTTTTATCTCGGAGCTGATCTGCCGGGGTGAAGGTTTGTCTTCCTCCTCATGCCAAACTCCTATCCATATCTGGCACTCTTCTGCAAAACAGTTAGAAATTCATTAATTTGTGTATATGTTCATATGTGCATATGCGTATATGATGGAGTGTGTGTGTGTGTGTGTGTCCGCGTGTCGGTCTATATAGTTTTATGTTCATTTTCAGAAAGGCTTTTCAGGAGTCAAAAACATGCTGATATACAAATCAATTTAAAAAATTTATTACATTTATTGACCATTTTTTTTAACAGCATGCATTAGATTGTTCCCTGATCTAGGGTGGACCTTGGCTGGCCTTGCGCTTCTGGGATAGGCTCCGGACCACTGCGACCCAGACTTGGAGAAGCGGTTAGCAAACCTGAGTTCGCTGAGTAGGTGAGTGAACAATTTTTAACTTTCTGGTGCCAGCCAGTAAGTCGTAGCGTAACTTGCTATCTTAAAAATGCACTGATTCTGAGAAGAGAGGAAAAAAAAAAAAAACCTTAATTAAAAATATAGTAAAAAACAAAACTGATATGTACCATAGCACTTTTTTGAACAAACCACAGCTATTTTTGGAATCCCTCCAAGAAGTCAAGTTCACGAAATTCCCAACAACTGGCAGCGGAGCCTTACTATAAAATCTCAGTCCTGCTGTGGCCTTTCATATTTTTCATAAATATCTGTTTATCTGTCCAAAATGACACAGATCCAGACTGCAAGGCACTTTATCTACAGTAAATGAAGCCGATTTTGAATGCAAAACAGTAGTTTATGTGCTTAATATTTACCTCTGGGGACTCCAGGGGGTTTCAGGACTCATGAGAGCTGCAAGACGGACTTGCTTATGAATGAACAATGTCCGGTCGAAGAACCACACGCTGTCTTGTGTTTTTTCGCATTGTGCCAGATCAGGGCCTATCAGCCCTGACGCTCACAAGACTGCATTTCTTTGTTCCCCTGTTTGTGTTCTGCCCTCAGAAACAACTCGGTCCAGCGCTGACCTTTAGCGGAGTCCAGACCGCACGCTTCCTCAAAAGGAATACACTTCCCAGCGCAGATTACGTGCTCCGGCCATAAAGAATTAAGACATGTTCATTTTTTTTTTTTTTTTTTTTACTAAGCATGAGATCAGACCCTCAGTTCTGGCGGCTCTGGCTGCTCAGTAACGGGCCAGGTTATTGGGAATGTAATTAATCCCAGAAGTGGTCGCATCCACCAAGTACGTCAGATTCGACGCTGCACAATAAAATCTCTGCTAACTGCATTTTATTACTTTAGGGTTGGTCCGGTCTGTCGTGTTACCCGCTGTATTTTGTCAGAGAGTCACCCACTCCGCATCTGTTTCCCATGAGCACAGCTGTCTTTGTGACCTAGTGTCCTAGAACTGCCCTGTTATCCATTGTCATACTTGAACTTGACCTGGAAACTTCTCCAATGTCCCGCTGTGGAGTTGTCAGCCAAGTGTCTGCTGCAGAATGCTGTTATTGAACAAGACTACTGTATGAAGGGAGCTCATTCCTTCTGCCAGATATGGGCCTTAACCTGCAAACATGTGTTGATGCCTTGTTCACATCAATTCCTTGACATATAAAATGTTGCATCAAGTGCAGTTTTACAGTTTTTGTGAAACCCATAAATCAGTAACTGAAGGCCGCTAACCAAATTATTGCCCAAAAGTCACTGTACAAGTGTAAGAACACAGTCAGTCCTTTGTTGTGTAATGGAAGATGGTCAGAAATGTCCACTGAACATTTATTAAACTAACAATCAGGCTTACAAAATATGAATTGATCAATGACTAGTGATTTTAATTGTACAAATAGTCAAAGTCCATGCATTACCTTGGCATCTTTAAAAGAAATTTCTAGAAGTTTATATTAAATAAATTTCTGAACTGTATTTTTTTTTTTTGACTCTCTTCAGATTTATCGTAATGTGTTCCATTCCAGAGGGGGTGCGGTGGCGCAGTGGTGCAGTGGGTTGGCCTACGGTCCTGCTCTCCAGTGGGTCTGGGGTTTGAATCCCGCTGGGGGTGCCTTGCGACGGACTGGCGTCCCGTCCTGGGTGTGTCCCCTCCCCCTCTGGCCTTATGCCCTGCGTTACCGGGTTGGCTCCGCGACCCCGTATGGGACAAGCGGTTCTGAAAATGTGTGTGTGTTCCATTCCAAATATGTAATGTATATGACATGCAGTTCAGGAAGCCCCTTCAGCTCTGTTTCTAAGTAAATAGTGCCCCCTAGTGTACAATCTCTGTATGAGGCAGTGTTTGTCTACCTGGGTGGTTCTACACACAGGTGAAGCTCTTCTCTTCAACTAAATTATACCTTCAGCCTAGATTGTCCGTTTAAAAACCACGTCTTTACAGGCCCGCACACCGTATAGCTGTGGACTATATGGCACTATCAGTACAGATTTTCCTCTAGACAGAGAGATACTTTACAGAAACATTGTAGCATAACTTTTGAGAAATTCATTTGCTTTTTTCTATTTAAGGATAAATTGTTGTAATTTACACACTGCCCTCTTTGTGAGCTCCTACACACACTTCTTCTTCTTCCTCCTCTTCTTCGCCTTCTTCTTCTTATTATTATTATTATTACATTTATTTATTTAGCAGACTTTTATCCAAAGCAACTTCCAATGAACTCTATATAGTGTTACCAGCCCAGACTTTATTCACCGCGGTGACTTACACTGCTAGATACACTACTTACAATGAGTCACTCATCCATACATCAGTGAAACACACTCTCTCTGTCACTCAGACCTTCTTCTTCTTCTTCTTCTTCTTCTTCTTCTTCTTATTATTATTATTATTATTATTATTATTATTATATGGCTCACTATGATAAGCTAATATGTTTCCTGCTAATTAACTAGTGCTGGGTTGGCTAATTTTCAGTGTACAATAGCAATGGGTCACTGTGGGTCATACCTATAGCAGACACTGTAGTGCTTAAAACTGTTGCTTTACACTTCAGGTATCTGGGTTCAAACTCCCACTCTTGGTGCAGAACACCCCAACCAGATACTTATCCTGGACTGCTGCTGTAAAAATGACCTCACTGGATCAGTAAGTAACTTAATATGCAAAACTAACTGAGAAAGGTGTCACCTGAAAGAACAAATTGATTGTTCTCTGCACGTTTATGACGTGTGCTGTTTTGGTATATGTCACCTTCTTCACTCCAACACAGTGAAGCAAAGGCATAATTTTCTTCTTTAGCTGACTTTTGACTTGTGCAAGATTTCAATTATTATTTCTTAATGTTCCCACAATCCTTACCTTGAAAAAAACAGAATGTCTTGATCTGTATAAACAAACCAGAGGCTAAATTGTGTGGGTTTGGTTTCGATCCTAGCCGAGAGTTAGGAGGGCTCATTTACAAAATATTTTGTCATAAAACTTTAATTACTTTCAATTCCTCTCAGCTATGAATCTGTGTGTCATTTTTCTCTTGACTCATGGGTCAAATAGGGTGGTTTTCATATTTTTCGTTCCGAGTCTGGGACAACCAGCACAATGGCCAGTCCAGCAGCAGATATCAATTGTTTTAATTCACTGAAACCTTTCCAAACTCACAGTAAGAAGGGCCACTTTATTTTGCATCATTTTACTTTTAGTTCTCAATATGAAGTCGCGCAAAATCCCACAGTCTATCTTGGGGATCAGCACAAAAAATCTGTTGTTCAAACTCGAAATGTTGGCCGGCTAGAAAAAGGCCTTACAATAAAGAGATTATAGCTGGCCATGTGGTATGAAGGGTTGTGCAGCTTGAGATGAATCTTAGTCGTCTTAGTGCTAAACACGGAATCCATGAGTGCCTTATTACCCCCTTGGTACTATCCAATCTTAGGAAATATTTTGCACTATAAAAGAAAAAAAAAAATGGTTGTGGGAGGAAGACAGAACGGCACCCACTTAACCGTATTTTCAGGTTCTGACTTTTAATGAAAGGAGAGAGAACATCACACCCTCTGCCCTTGTCACATTTGACAAGCCTGTTGCAGCTGCATGCACAAGCATGCCGGGTCTAGATCTCTGCAAAGCACCCTCAGTGGATGAAAGGGGCCAAGAGTCAGACTGAAGCTTTCGGGCTGATGAACTGCAGCGCCTCTTCTGCTCCAGCAGATGCAGGGGATCCTCAGATGAAGCCATAGAGTGGTCACTGCAGTGCAGTCTGGGGGAGGTGAAATCTTCAGCGGAGCTCATACTGTATATCTGCTTAGTTATCCTCAGAGTATTATCCTTTTAAATCTTGCTCTGCAGTAGATATGTACCCTGCCTCATTCCTTATGTTACTGGGATAGGCTCTGATCCACTGGGACCCTGCACTGAATACGCAGTTTTTGATAACAAATAAATGGATAGTACATGCTGGAGCGTTTTACATATCAGCCCATGTTTTATACAGTCAACCCTCCATCTGGCATAGTTTCAATAAAGCCATTTACATTTATTTATTTAGCAGACACTTTTCTCCAAAGCTACCCACCATACCACATTACAGAGCTGTTGTAATCAAAAGGACAACACAAGTTCCCCTGTTGGGACTTGAACATGCAACTGTAGGCTCAGGTGAATAACAATCAGACTACATGCCACCCCTGCTCTGAAGTATGAGTATATAATACTGCATTTCCTCGGGATATAGGGTTCACATAGATCTGCGTTGTTAACAGGTACAGGTTCAAAAAGCATTTGAAATATTCTATTTTAAGGTCATTAGGTGCACGGTGGCACAGTGGGTTTGGCCAGGGCCTGCTCTCTAGCAGGTCTGCGGCTTGAGTCCCCGCTTGAGGTGCGTTAGGCTCCGGCTCACCGTGACCCTGCTTGGGACAAGCGGTTTCAGTGTGTGTGTGTGTGTGTGTGTGTGTGTGTGTGTGTGTGTGTGTGTGTGTGTGTGTGTGTGTGTATTTTAAGGTCAAAGAGTCTTCAGGATCGGGATGACGAAAGTGTCTCCTTAACACAGAGGCTCTGGGTAGACTTAGCAAAACGACTTACTTTTATGACTTGGAAAATGAAAAAATGTACCACAAGGAAGCCATATGTTGCCAAAGGGCACAAACAACAAATCCCAGCGGACACCTGATAGGTCTGCTTGGTGACCACATTATTTTCAATTCTGCAGATCTTTGAAAATAGAGAACCTCATTAGTTAAGGGCCAAATTCACTGAGGTTCGACTGTATTTCAAAACAAAATACATTTTCACAAAAAAAGAGAGTCTTTATATGCAGTCATTTCATTAGTTTGGGCCTATGAAGACAGAACAAATGAATAATTTACTACTAAAAGAAAAGTAAGCGCACGAAAAGAAATTTCAGCTAGCTGGAAGTGTTGCAGTTAGAACTATTGCTTTTAGATATAAAGGTTGCAAGTATCATAAAATATCTGTATTTATTTTGATTAGAAGGCCCCAATGATGATCATTGATGGGGACAGCACGTAGTACAATGGTTAACACTGCTGATCTGAAGGTCATGTGTTTGGCTCCTGAATCCTGCCATAGTATCTTTGAACAGGGTAAGAACCCTGAATTTCGTCAGTAAAATGATCTATTGTATTAATGGGTAAATCACTGCAGATGCTTATTTTACACTGTTTGAAATTAGTATAAGACACTTAAAAAGGTTAACAACATCTGTAATACCATGATGCCACCCTGTTTTTCCCCGCTCATCATAAACTGAACATGACTACATGTCACTGACTGACCAAACTGAAATGTTTTCAGCAATGGTCCTGTAGTTTATTATTAAGAAATATAAGACCTCTTTCATATCCCTTTCTGAAACTGGAAGGCAAACATGTCTTTCTGCTGGAAAAAAATGTGATGGAAGATAAAGTACTTTCTACTGACATTCACCAGTGAGTGAAATAGCTGTAATAATAAATATGTATATTGTTGGACATGGTAAGGGGTTGGATTGTTTTGGGGGCAGTTGGGGTGTCCTGTGTGGGTCAGAGCCCTCCCACACCCACACCCCTCATGGGCACATTGGCAGACAACGCTTGGCTGGAGTCCTGAGCTTCTCCACCTACTATGTGCTCCTACACGTCTCTTCTCTTTACTGCACGCTCCCAGCCCTGCAAAGTAAATGGCTAACACACACACACACACACACACACACACACACACACACACACACCCTCCATGTCATTAAGTAAGGATTGTCTCCATTCAGTGCTGTCTGTCCAACAGACTTTTCAAGCTCCTCCAAACTATTTTTCCCTTAGGATCCACAGAAATAATTGTCTGCGAGAATAAATCAAGGTCTTTCCTTAAATCAACACATATTTTTTTTACATTTAGCAGAGGCTTTTCTGTAAATTAACTTACAATCACTTACCCATTCATACAGCAGGAGAATATTACCAGCTCAGCTTAGGGTAAGTACCTTGCTCAAAGGTACTTCATCTAGAGGTGGGAATTGACCCTGTAACCTTTATGTCTAAAGACAGCAGTTCTAACTGCAACATTACCAGCTAGCTGACATTTCTTTTCGTGCTGTTACTTTTCTTTTAGTAGTAAATTATTCATTTGTTCTGTCTTCACAGGCCCAAACTAATGAAATGACTGCATATAAAGACTGTCTTTTTGTTTATGAAAATGTTTTTCTTTTGAAAATACTCTGCTGAAGTAAGAGATGGAATAAATAAAATATTTCCCAATTTTGTTATTTCATAGTATTATTTTTATCTGTAATGTGCATACAACATAGATATACTTTGTACTTATACCAAGGGCAGAAATGTGTGGCTCACTGCAACACTTCAGAAAACAGACATCAAAAGCGGTAATGTTTTATGTTATTTTTCTTTTTTTAAAGTTGGTCTTAACACCTGAGTTATTATTTAAAGCACAAATAAAAATATATAAATAAGAGATGCTTAACACCACTATGAAAATAATGATCTGAGAATATCAGTCCTGGGCAGTGGAAATTACAGTAGCAGTTACACCTAAATACATTTTTTAAATGTTATAGATTTTGCAAGATCATTGTGATTATTTATATTCTAATCTTTTCAACCATATTTTTTACAAACAAAACTCAATGAAGGCAACATGAAGCATAGCAGTTGGAGCTGCCACCTCTCAGTTAAAAGAGCCAGGTTTGGTTCCACTCTTCATGCTGTAGTAACCTTGAGCAAAGTACTTACCCTGAATTGTTAGAATGAAAGTACCCAGCTTTATAAAAGGACAAATAATTGTAAATAGCTTAGCATACAACACCTCACATTTTAAGCTTCTCTGGAAAGAAGAGTCAGCTAAATCAATAAATGATATATAAATAATCTGAGCTAAAAGCATTAGAAAGTGTTTAAATGTGGCAAATAGTGTCCTCTTGTGGCAGTTCATAGCAGAAAAATAGTTTTTCTCTCCATGTTTTATTTAATTTAAAATTAATAAGCATCAAAATTGCAAGCAGGGAACACATTGTTATTTAAGAGGGTGGTTGCAGAAGAGGGGGGAGCTCGGTGGTGCAGTGGGCTTGACCAGGGCCTGCTCTCTGGTAGGTCTGGGGTTCGAGTCCTGCTTAAGGTGCCTCGTGACAGACTGGCGTCCCATCCTGGGTGTGTTTGCTCCCCCTGCACCCTGTGTTGCCAGGCTAGGCTCTGGCTCACTGTGACCCTGCCTGGGACAAGCAGCTTCAGACGACGTGTGTGTGTGTGTGTATGTGATTGTAGTATATGAGTGTCCTGCATCATTAGCTCTGATGTCCCAGCTGGTTTCAAGCTATGATTATATCAATATAAAAGCAAACAGAGGAATACTTAGCAGCCTGGACATTCTGTCAGGCCTAAAGTGTTACTGCTGTAGGCCTTGTTTTCCTTTTCATGGGAGTCGCCATGGGGGAAAGTGGACAGTGTTTATGGGATGTCTGTTTTCTGTTCTAGAACACTCCAGTGGCACGCTGGCTCTTGTTAGGTCTGGAACTGTAAACAGCGATGGTAGTGGTGGTGGTGGGGGGGGGCAGTCGAGGAAGATTGCACGCTATGTCATCTCATGACCCTCATTTCCTTGATCTTTAAATCCACGCTCAAAGGAGGCATAATAAGAACCATTCATCCAGTTTAAGTGTCTGTTAGAGATACTGGGTCTCTCTCCTGTATAATGTTTGCTTACGTATCTGAGTGAATGGGCCTTTGAAGGATGAAAAAGGAGAGGTTTCATATTTTCTCATTAGCTTCTTTCCCGTTCCCCCTTTATAACCTTATAACCTTCAATACTGCTGAAATCACAGTGCCTTCCACAAGGTCTGTTATGCAAGGCACAAAATACAATATTTGGAATATTTATATTTTTTACATTCGAAACAAGACTTTAACGATACATGAACTACCAGCACCAGGTGACGTTGCATCAGCTTTCCAGCTACATGGGGTCAGTCGATGTTTCAGATATAAAAAAAAATCATTTTCTGAAATATTTTTTTTTTACTAAGTTTATTTCTGCGGTGGTGCAGTGGGTTGGACCACAGTCCTGCTCTCTGGTGGGTCTGGGGTTCGAGTCCCACTTGGGGTGCCTTGCGACGGACTGGCGTCCCATCCTGGGTGTGTCCCCTCCGGCCTTACGCCCTGTGTTGCTGGGTAGGCTCCGGTTCCCCGCGACCCCGTATGGGACAAGCGGTTCTGAAAATGTGTGTGTGTTTATTTCCGAAGCTGAGGCCTGTTCATGCGATACTTTAATATTTCATTCTTTTGCAAATTATGTTTTCATACCAGCTTGACAGGGTTGCAGTGATCCAAGGCAAAATGATTTTTGACCTCCAGAAAAAGGGCAAGATGTTGTTTTTCTGTATCTGAGCCTAAATATTTTGCATTTGGTTAAGAAGTCAGTAGAACAGCTAATAAGGATGATTTTAGCATTAATCTAATAGAAGAAAAAACAGCATTGGAGTTGATTTATATTTCCTGTATTAATCTTCACACAGCACCCATTGTTACACAGCCTCAGCAACATCAAATGGGCTTATAGTACATTATTTGAGACTAGTGCAGTTTTTTTTTAGCAGGTGAATACTGCTTTTGAATGTAGTCTGACTAAATAATCAACAGTTCTCCAGCTGTTGCAATGTCTGACAGCAATCAATTAGTAAATAAAATTTTATTTCATATAGTGCATATGTAAAGTAAGTTGTAAAATGTTAATGTCAGTATGGGGAAATGGAAATTGTGCTAATCCATTTCAAGAAGGAAAATTAGCAGAACTCATGGAAAATAGTGTCTAACCATAGGCCAGACTGTGAAAAGCATCTGTAGAGAAAGTGCGGGAATGTCTTGATTCCAGATGACTGTGGTTGGCATTAGTCTGCTGGAGTCTGTGCAAAGTGAGACGTACATCTCTCGACACTGCCTGAAGCCTCAGCGACCTTGACACTTTATTCAAACCGTTAAGTGACGCAGACATAACTGGAGGAACACGGCGAAATTGTTCACTTCACAGAACTACCTGAAACACTAATTTTTCTCCGTGATACAGCTTATTATAGGTGCAGTGACAAGAATTCCCGCCTCTTTGGAGGGAATACCAATGAAAATTGAGGAAGCTAATAAACGGGAAGAAGACCATTGGATTCTGGGAGAGACGTGAGCGAGGTGATAAAAGTGTCGACGCAGTTACGCATATAATCGTCTGGATCGAGGCAGCTTCATCTTCATGAATTATTTCGGCTACATGAAGCATGAAAAAGTATCATAGCAGTAGACCATCCAGCAAAAGAACTGCGGAGCTCACCGGCGCTGACACACAGCAGCGCACTGTGCCTCGGCTGTGCTTTGGTTAAGGTTTTTAAGTGGGCGGAGTCTATGCTGACACGTAACGACCTTAATGAAGCCGAAGGAGCAACACGAATACACGAGACGTCCTCGCGGGTGGTCACTATCTCCTGAAGTTCCTGTCGCTTCTAGAAGTGGCCGCCGCATCGCGACGGCTTCTTAATCAGCTTTCGGAGGAAGCGGCGATGAAAGTCACAGCCTTCGTCTCCCTGCTCAGGTCTTTCGGGCCCGTGGTGGTAGGCATCTCCCTAGGCTTTACCTTGAGCCTGATCAGCGTCACCTGGGAGGGAGAGCCGTGTGAGGCACCGGGGGCCGACGGCCGTGGGGTGACTCTCGGCCAGGGGAACGCTGCCCGCAAGCCCAACTCCATCCTATCCCAGAGCGAGGCGGGCGACGATTTCGTACCCAGAATTGTAACCTACAAACCAGGCAAAGAGAGCTCGCCCGGGAAACTTTTCCGGTAAGAAGGCGCCGCGGAACACTTATTATTATATACACATACCCACACACACACTCACACTGCAGCGGCGCTCAGGCTGCGGAACGTATGAATTTGTGAACGGGAAAGTGAGTTCCGAGCGCTCGGCTGAACGGAGGGACTGAGCCGCGGTGGGAGCCGCAGAGAGAGCATGCCATCTCTGGCATCTTCCTCCAACGGCTGCAGACTCGCAGGGCACCGCTCTTTACACTTTACTGTCACTTGTACGAAATGTTAAATGTAACAAACAAATTACTACCGCTTGGGAGCTTATATGGGCACCAGAGCTGCCAGCGAGTGTCCTGACGAGAGCTTTACCTCAGCCTGTAAACTCGTGACTAGTATTTGTAACTTATCATTATTATTATTATTTTTATAATATTCTGGGTGCTGGGCGGAAAACAGTCGTTATATTAACTTGTCCTTTCTTTGTGGGAAGTTTAACCCGATTCTAGGAATGCTGCTACTGCTGCATCTGTGCCTCGACAATATGCAAATGTGTTTGTATTTTTAGCTTTTAAACGAATGTCACTCGCATACTAAGATACTTCGGATATCAGATCTCAGTCAGGCGGTGAATAAGAAAGAAAGGCTGTAAGTAACGCTACGAGAAATGATAAATACTTTAAAAAACGGGGATGAACTGATCTGATGCCATAAGCAGGCAGGCAAAGCCCTTAGACTAAGCCTTAGATTCAGACACTTCTCACTCAACACTGCTCTGAAGACTGTTATGTGTTATCTTAAGGCAAGTATATAATATTCTTAGTAGTCAGGAGGAAGAGAATAGCAGTGCTCAACACTCGCTCCGCAACCTGTTGACCCACAATTTAAAACTTTCAGATTACAGGTCAAATCCCTGGTCCTGCGGCAGAAACCCGAAACAAAGAATTTCCCTTGAATTGGAAACAGTAAGATTATGATATTGTTAATTTTCAATGAGAAAACAGTGTTTTAACTTCAGAGTTTAGCCAAAGCACAAATAACTTGTATAAATAAGCGACACAATATATACCAGCAGTAAGAATAGACAGCTGTAGCTGACAACTTTTTCCTTTCTTTCTCAAATCTAGATAAAATATTAACATGTAAACAAGCACTTTATGATTACATTGCTGGCGGAAGTAGTTATATCAGTCCGTCCTGCCTGAAATTCCATCTGAAAGTGATGTTCTGTACCTTATAGTTTGGTTAAATTTAAGTACTACTGTGCTGGTGGTCTTTACCGGTAAGACACTTGGGTTGCCTTTACTAGCTTGTATGTCTTGTTAGCAGAAATAGCTACCAAATTTAACGGAGATGTTTGAACGAAAATGTATCCGAACTAATTTGCTTTAGTGATGGATGAAGTAGAAACAGGCTAAAACTGCATGTATATTGAAGTGTTCATCATATTACATTGAGGGGAAAAAAGGTCACTCTTTGCCTTTTCATAGTTAGTAACATGCGATTACTGTAAAGTTTTAAGAAATGAAACTTTGAACTAACAAAAGAACTGTGTATAGAATGCTGCACAGAAAGGTGTTACCTATGGGAAATGGTGGTTTGGAAATTCCATTGGAGTGTATGTCAGATTTTTACTTTTATTATTTAACTTGATTTCAGTACGTTCGCAAATTGGTACAGTGTCTCTGGAAGCCTGGTGGTCTGCAGTATTTGAATTTTACACTGCCTAGTGTTTCTTTCTATTTGTATCTTAAAAGGATAGTGAAACTGTCATGATACACATGACTGCAATGGTAGAACCAGTTTTATATATCTGAACATTGCAATCGCACATGAATCTGGATTTGTCTCCCAAGAGTTTTGGTTCTGCTCAAATGGGTGTCACTTGCAGCTCTCCAACCTTGCGAAGAATGCTTACGATGCACTGTGAAAGAGATGTGGCTCTTCAGCCCTTGCACCCTGTTTTGACCTCAGGCTTTCTGATGCCATCCTGAGCAGTGCAGTGAAATAACTGGTAGATCTTAATATGAGAGCTTTGTGCAAAAATAAATATCCTAGGGGTTATTACCATGGTTAAAGGCACAAGAAATATTTCATGGTCCACTGTATTGATCTACCTTGTTATTTGTACCCATATCTTTCTTTCAAAGTATCTTGCAATTTTAGCTCTTTGTACAGCTGTGAAACATGATCTTTTATTGTAAAAAATAATTGGCTCTGCTTGTACTATCCTCTTAATTTAGTCCTCTGTGTTGGCAGTTAAATCACTTTTGTATTTGTTTTATGAGTTTACTGGAATTGTACTTAAAATGCTTATTGGACTGCGCTTTGCAGTGGCTACAGGCTGGTTTACAGCAACACTTAAATTTATTCTCTTTTCCTTTAGTTTGCTTTAAATTGCTTTATCGAGAATCAGTGCACCAAACTACAGTATTAACATTTTCCACATAAACCACATTAGCCTATTAATTAATGTGGCACAAGACAGGCTTTTCCAGCTATGCCCTCAAGCCACTTGGTTAGCCTAAATTGCTCCCTTTCAAGTACAGCTCTCTAGTTGTTAAAGACATCTTACCACACTCCACTCTGAAAATTATCTGCACATTGATGTGTTCAATGTTTTGTCACTGTCAGGCCACAGTATATCAGCACTGAGCTGGGGATTCGTGAGCGCCTTTTTGTAGGTGTTCTGACATCCAAGGACTCAATTGATGTGCTTGGAGTGGCTGTCAACCGTACCATCAGCCATCACCTGGACAACGTGGTCTTCTTCACTGGCGCCCACACCCGCAAGCTCCCTCATGGGATGACTGTTGTCACTCATGGTGAAGATCGCCTCATCTGGAACATGTTCCAGACCATGCAGTATGTCCTGGATCACTTTATCCAGGTCTATGACTGGTTCTACTTTGTCCAGGATGGCACGTACACGCAAGCTGACCGCCTTAAGGCTCTTGTTGGCCACCTGAGTATGACACACAAACTTTACATGGGCCACCCGGTGAGGCTGAGTGGTGGAGAAACGGAGGGAACATACTGCTCTGGGGAGTTTGGATATCTCCTGTCCCGTGCCTTGCTACTACAGCTCAAGCCCTTCCTAGAGATCTGCAAGACTGACATTTTGAGTGCCAGACCTGACGAGTGGCTTGGGAGGTGCATCAGTGACCATACTGAAACCAATTGTGCAGATGAACATGAGGTAAGATGGGTCATTTTGGTCTTTGGTATAAATCAGTGTTTCTGTGCATGCATTTTTAGAAACAAATTGCAGGCTTCTAAGTATAATAAATCTTAGATTTTTTTTTAAGGTAAAATCAGGAGTGTTTATTTGGTTCAGCAAAGGATCAGGTGTACTTTTAAGAGTTACAGTACTAGTTATTAGAATAAGGGGGTCATGGGCAGGATGAAGACACTGGAGATTTCAACAAACTGACTTTGTAAATTTAAAGTCAACATAAAACCACAGATTGAAAAGAGGAAAGAGAGAGAGTGTGTGTGTGTGTGTGTGTGTGTGTGTGTGTGTGTGTGTATGTGTATGTGTGTGTGTATATATATATATCTCCATCACCATATCTAAGGCAAGGGTATATCATTCTGCTCCCTGTCTCTACCCTAGCTGCATCATGTTACATCTTCAGCTGGAAGAAAATGGTATTCATTGCCCTGCGATGTAGTTCTGCCTGAAGCCAGCTCATGTTTGGTTTCACACCATAACTTTGCTCTGGAGATTGGAATGTCCAGCATTCTTTTTGGTCACCATTACAATAGATACACTGCAGGTATGACTACAGATATATGTTAACATTTGAATATAGATGATTCTAGTTAACCTCCTTTACTGCCAAAGTAAATCTACTTTTTAAAAAAAAAAAAAAAATTATTTTGGGCATATTGTTTTGCCAGAGTTAAGCTCACAAATCTTTTGTAACGAGATGAAGAGATTTGTCCATGCCCCCTCCTTCAAAAAAAAGCATCACTGTTTTCTGTTTATGCTTTATTGCTATGATCGTATATTTGTTTTGTTTTTGGAGAGTAATTGTTCTACCCGATTCAAACATTTTCTCTCTGATTAGATCAGGGAAATGTTTATATGATAATGTTTCGCAGCTTAAGCAGAGGGACACTGTTCTTTATACCACCTGATATTGAATACAGAGCCACTTGAAAGAACTGACTACAGATAAATGGGGCTTGCAGAACTAATCTGTCCCCACACAGCTATAGCTAATTGGAAACCCTATACCTTTTCTGAAGTGATGTGTAAAACCAACATGGCTGTTTTCAGAAATTGGGGTTACCCGTTGGGGCTTTGCTGCAGAGCCAGTTATAAGCAATTAGTATCAATGTCACAATTCAAATATGGGCTACCAGTAGATATAATACTTCAGGAAAACTGTGCTAGCAAAAGTACAAAAACACATTTTATCTGATTTTGGTTGCTTTTTTACACATTCCATTTCAGATATATACTCACTTTGGACACAGAAAAAACAGGCATTCTGAGACTGGTAAAAGTTTATCTGAAAAAACAAATGAATTAGAAATGGGTATTTTGATTGCCTTGGGGGCTGATTTATAAATGGTACAATTGACAGTTAGCTTTGGGTCTGTGCATCTTAAACCTCATTTTAAGGGTTTACCTAAGCACTTGATTGACACCATAATCACCTTGCTTAGCCATCTTGGACTAATTTAGCTTTCTCTAGCTCCTGAGCTAGTTAGCACTTCAGCTGGGGTGGGGGTGGGGGGCCCTGCACCTTCTGTAGGCTGACTGCCTTGGTAGGAAACCACTGATCTGCATAGGTAGGTGACTTTGAATCCAGCTCTACAGTGCCTTTGGTTCCACTTCATTTGTTACAGACCTTCATTTACCGACTGCTACTGCAGTGACATCACTAAAGTGGAATTTTGGTAAGAGGTGGCAAGCATGGGGGGCAGTGGATTAGCTAGCTGGCACAACATACCCAGATTTGTTTGTATTAGTCTTTTATATCTTTCGTTAATACCTTTGTCTGCTGGGATTCACATTCCCAGCAGCCTTCAGTCTAATCAGCTCAGGTACTTTACCCCCTCATCTTGGCATCTATTTTAATTTGAGTTCAGTTTATGCACTTATCTAGACTTTTCTCATGTCTGAGTGAAGAACCTCAAGTACGGAGGCATGAGATTTTATTTATTCATTCCCTTTGTGTTTTTTTGCTAAGTTCTGCTTTACATAAGACAAGAATGATGTAAGTGTTCATAAACATGTTGTGTTACTTTTTACGATCACTCTTATCAAGTATTAACATTTATTAGTAAAAGATTCAAGTAATCTTTTAAGTGGAGCTTGTTAATGTTGGCGAGGGAGTGAAGTTAAGATTGCATCCATAGACAAATCATTTGTTAGATGGTAATGTAGTAAAGTAATTAGAATAAGTCTGCTCATAATTTAAAGAAATTTCTTGACCTGTTTCTCCACCACTTCATTTTTTTTTTTCCTTCTTCTTCTGCAAAAGGTAGGGAAGCGATTATTATGATGTAAACTGGGGCAGTAGTGTCAAAGTTGTTAGAGCTGCTACATTCAACTTAAAGCAGCCTGCTTGGAATAGCATGTCCTGCTGTAATACCCTTGAGCAAGGCACTTATTCTTAATTGCTCCAGTAAAGTTGTTCAGCTATAAATAATTGTACGTAACTTACATTTTAAGTTCCTCTGAAGGAAAGTCAGCTAAGTAACTAAGTTGAGGGAATAAATGTAAATATAAGCTGCACAAAAGTGAAAATTATAGAAATGATTGCAATAACTTAGTTTTTGAAATACAGGTGGTCCCCAATTTACTATTGCTCGACTTATGATTTTTTTCGACTTTATGTTGGTGAGCTGGCGATAGACATTCAGTAAATCGTACTTTGAATTTTAAATTTTTTTCTACCTGGCAAGCGATATGCGGAGCAACATTGTCTTGCAATGCTGAGCAGCGGCAGTGAGCTGCATCTCCCGGTCTGCCTCTCAGAGGTGTGTATTAGGTGTATTAAATGCATTTTTGACTTACAGTATTTTTGACTTATGAGTTTTGTGGAGAGTAACCCTGTTGTAAATCAGGGACCACCTGTAGTTGCATTATAAGGCACAGAATAAAACTTGTAGTAACAATTCTGTACCTATTTTACAGGATCTCCAGTATTATCATTTTGAAATTGACAAAAATATTGACCTGAATAAAAAGGAGAATGTACACTTCAAGAATGCAGTCACTGTTCACCCTGTACCAGATGCTGATCTGATGTACAGTTTGCACAAGCACTTCACTGAGATGGAGTTACAGAGAACTTACAGCGAAATAGAGAAATTGCAGGTGAGATCTTATTGTCCAAATGTTTGTGCAGGTTTGAAATATTATGAATAGTTTTCTGCACCAACTTTGTTTTTGGAACCACTGATGTGGATTTGATAAATATGTGTTGGGAAGCTCCTGAAGCATAACCTAGAAAACACAAAGTTATTAGTAGTCAAGAATGTTATGTTCAACCCCAGAACTGTACATCCTGAGCAGTACAAGGTAGCATAGTGTTTTTTTGTCATTGATTTTATAATGCTAAGAATTTAGAGGTGAGCTGAAAAAATTTTAGTAAGCGCATTTTACCTTGAATTGCCGCACAAGTTCTGCTTTCCTACTTCTGCTATTTTTTATGCATGTGTTTTTGTGTTTATGCTTAACCTCAGAGGCACTACTTGAAAGAAAAAAGTTGTGTTTAAAAAAAAAAAAAAGTATATATTGTTCAGGGTGTAAAGGAGCTCTCCCATTTTCCAAAGACCTGCAGTTCTGGTGAATTGTAGGTGCTAAATTGCTCTCTCTGTGCGTGCATGTGGCCATCCTGTTCAGGGTGTACCTTCTCAGCCTTTCAACCTCTGATTCCGGGATAGATTCCAGGCTGCTGTGATGCTGGTCAGCACAAGCAGTGGATGGATAGATGTACTTCATGCCAATAATTGTCTGATGTGTTCAAATAATTTGTAGTTACTCAAGCATTTATATAGTTCACGCCAACTTAAATGGTCACTGTGGTGCCACCCCACAAATCATGTCTAACAGTGTCAGAGCTGCACTAAAAATTTTCATCCCACTTGTGAAATATGCTGGGGTTGCTGTGCACAGGCTATCTAACACTAGACTAGTTCATTCAGTTTCTGTCCACATTGTGACATGGTATGTCTTCCTTGCTGTGAGTTATGCAGGGTAGGGATGCCAAGTCAGTGGACAATTTGAGTGTACACTTACATATTAGTCATTTTTCAGTGACCTGTCCTTGGTATTCTTTAGAGTTTTGAAAAGGGTGGCTTCTCTTTTACTATATTTTACATGGATTGAAGAAGATGGCCCAGTGTCCAAATTCTTAAAGAGCACAGGCAGATCCTTGTTGCCTCATTCAGTTCATAACATTCATTATTGGAACACTGACCTAATGAGATCAACTTGTCTAAGAGTAATTTTGGAGGGGACTTGTCTTAACTGCATGTAATAGCACATTTTCTTTTAACAATATTTAGTAAAATAACAGAAATGTCTTTCTCTCATGACAGGCAGAAATAAAGAATTTAAGTAAATTGGCCTTTGAAGGCAATCGGAGTGCCCAGTGGCCTGTTGGGATAAATCCCCCCTTTGAACCAAAGACACGTTTTGAGGTTTTGAGATGGGATTACTTCACAGAAGACCACATGTATTTCTGCAACAATGGCTCCCCGAAATGTGACCTCACTGGGATTGATAAAATGGATGTTAGTGATATCATTGAGACTGCCATGGGAGAGCTGAACAAGAAGTACAAGCCAGACCTGCACTTGAAGAAGCAGCAGCTAATTAATGGTTATCGGCGTTTTGACCCCACAAGGGGCGTGGAGTATACGTTGGACCTCCTGGTGGAAGTGGTCAATCGGAACAGGCAGAGCTTTTCTGTCACCAAGCGGGTTCATCTGGTAAGACCCTTGAGTCAAGTTGAAATCATACCAATGCCTTATGTCACAGAAGCGACGAGAGTTTATGTAATCCTGCCTGTTACTGTTCAGGACCGTGAACAAATCAATCAGTTTTTTGATGCGTTTGCTGCAAATGTCTTTGAAAAGGCAGACAATACTGTTTTAACTTTGCTCTTCATCTACAACCCTTTTGAAGCCAAAGAACTGAAGAAAAATGACATTTTTGCAAGCATTAAAATGAGGGTCAATGCCTGTGAGCAGAAGTACCCAAAAGTTAAAATCCCATGGATCAGTGTTAAGACAGAAGGTCCTGCCCAAATCAAAATCATGGACATTATTTCAAAGAAACATCCAGTTGATACATTATTTTTCATTGCCAATGTCAACATTAACATCAACTCAGAGTTCCTCAACCGTTGCCGCATGAACTCCATCAGCAATTGGCAGGTCTTCTTCCCCATCCATTTCCAGGAATACAACCCTGATGTTGCATACCACAATCAGAAGCCCCCAGCCACTATCGATTTGGTCAAAGATTCGGGTTACTTTGACCGAAATGTCTTTGATGAAGCTTGCTTTTACAACTCTGATTACATGGCAACGAGGACTCGCATGGCAGCTGACATACAGGAGAACGAAGAGCTCCTAGAGTCTCTGGACATTTATGACTTGTTTGTCAAGTATTCTAGCCTGCATGTGTTCAGGGCGGTGGAGCCTGCATTGCAGCACAGGTACCAGCACAAAATATGCGACCCTCGTTTCAGTGAGGATATCTACCACAGGTGTGTCCAGAGCAACCTTGAGCGCCTGGGCTCTCGTTCCCAGCTGGCAGTTCTATTGTTTGAACAGGAACAGGGGAACAGTACTTGAAACCAGAAATGCATATAAAGCATCTTCCTGTTCATTCATTGTATGGTTTTAAAGCATACAATCAATCTCCTGTGTGATACCACATGGGGGGATGCTGTTAGCAAAATGGAAAACATTTGGAGCAGTAAGAAGTACATACTAGGATTTTTGATGTTTTGTACTTGTTGCGGTGTTGACTTGTCAAGAATTTTTCTATGTTTAATTTATACTTTGCTGTAATGCCCATGGACTCAGCTGCCAGACAGTAGACCTCAGTACTGCACTGAGTACTCGTGGATGTGGTGCACCTGATGCTAACAAACACATGTCCAGTCTATACCAATACCAGTGCTACCAATATAAGTAAAGTGAGAACATAATCACTGCATTTGCAATTGTGGTGCTGGAGGGCTCATAGGACCTGGTGATGGATGTGGACATGTTTAGGGTCTTAGACAGAATGCTGGGTTTGTCGTTATCACAAGTGGTTCAGCAAGTGCACTGCTGCGGGAATTGATTTTTAGGATAAAGCTACACAGTTTTTATGGTGCACATCCTTTCCTTACATCAGTAAGGACTGCTGGATGTTTGCTGTATTCTGTATTTATTGAACTTAGTTCATTCCTTAGTTTAATTTTGCAGAGTAGACTTTCTAGTCAGTGTAAGATATTTTCCTTAAGAGTAATTTAATTGGTAGAAGAAATATAGCTGTATAGTAAACTAAAATTATTGTATAATCTTAATGTGCAGTCATGCTTCCTGAGCTGATGAAAGATGTATGTATTAGTGTTTGCCCTAGATTTTTTTTTCTTTTCTTTTCTTAAAAATAAATACACTGGAATGGATAATGAAGTCTAGTTTGGAACTATGCAAATAAACACTATGGGCACTTTTTAACTTTTTTAAATGTTTTATTGCACATGGTATTTATTCCATTCATATGCTATATTAAACACTGCAGTACTAAATATTAACTGAGGTATTTATGTAAAATACTGCAGTACTTTATTTTGAGCTTTTTGTTTACATCATATTTTGTAACAAAACAAAGATCTTTCAAAACTGAGAATATAATGTTCAAAGCCTTGTAACTGAAGATACTATCAACACAGATTTGAGGCAAATGAAGGTTTCTTGCTTTTCATATCTGGTACAACGTTATTTGTTTTTTCTGCAGTCGTGAGAATGTGGGCATAATAAGCAACTTGTCATACCCATTGTGACTTTTAAATTTCTGTGAAATTTAGAACCTTGCACTTTTATGGGAACTTTTACTACAACATTGCTAGGCAAACTTAAATTTGCAGTATTCCTTTGGGATATTTGCAGGATGCTACATGCCAATAGAAAGCTTTGACACCAGCATAAAATAATCTGTTCTGTACTAAAGGCTTTTTAAGGTACTCTTCCACCGCCCCCCCCCCCCCCCCCCCCCCCCCCCCCCCGAGTCCCAAGATCTTCCAACCACAGCACAAAGTCTTAATTTGCCCTCAGGGGCATAGCTACGTGGTGGCCATGGGTGGCCAGTGCCACCCCTGAATGAAGCTTGGCCACCCCTGTTGTGCGAACCGCCCGCATGGCACAAACCTCTGTGTATAGGAGGGAGGAGTAGGAGCGGTAAACTTGAATTTCGGTATTGTTACTCCAGCCAAGTCCAGTGCAAGTGAGCAATGCAAGAGGATACAGTAATCAGGAGCGTAAAATCAGTGTTTACCTACATTTTGCTACCATTTCGTGAAAGTTGGTTAAAGTTGAGGTACTGCAATGTTTCATCACGAGAAACAAATGTTAGCTTACCATTAAATATTGCGTAACTCAGCTAATGTTAGCTAGTAAAGTTGCTGCTGTTAGCTAGCTCATTTTTAAAAATATTACCACATCATATGCTTACATTGAGTCTGTTCCTGTTATTTGTAAGTAGCTATTCAATTTAATAACCATTTCTTGGTAGGTGTGTATGTCTAAACTGTAGAGAGCATGAAAAGGAAAGCAGGGGAAGATAGGAAGATTCTTTCCTTTTTTTTTCCCAAGCTGAGAACTAGTACCAGTAAAACTGAAAATGACAAAGGGGCAGGGGAAATGTGCGCTGCTAAGAGAGACAAGGAGGAAGTAGAGGTATCATACAGTCTGAGAGGGAGCTTGTGGAGAAGCACTACAGAGACAACACACATCAGACCAGAATCGGAGATGAACAAAAACACTCATGTAGTCAGTCATTGCCCACCAGGTATGTAGGTTACATCAATTGTATCTGCAAACATGAAAAGAAGCATTCCAATACCCAATTTCCATCATTAGCATCTAAGTATACAAATAATGTAGAATAAGGATTGTATTAAATTGTTTTACAGACATTTCTAAGTACTGCCCCTTTAATTTGTTGTGTGCATTTGTAATAAATTCTGTAGAATTTATAGAATTTCTGTCTGTAGAATTTGCTTTTGGTACAGCATGTCACACTTAGTTGTGTGTGGGTTTTTTTTTTTTTTTCCCTCTCTCCCTCCTCTCTTTTCTTTGGCCACCCCAATGAAATTAGTGGGTCTTACTTGGCCACCCCTGGAAAAAAGTTCTGGCTATGCCCATCTGCCCCCCACCCCTAATGCCACATATGCTTCACTCTGAGTGCACCCAGAAAGATCTTTATGGACAACAAAATGTGTTGTGAACTTTTGTGTAATTATAAAATTTGCTGTTGAGTCCTTTGTACTGTTTATGGCAGATACTGTACTTAAAATGTTTGAAACATTAAGAAAAGTGTGTGACCAATGTTTTAAAATGCCAGCTTTAAAACAAATATTTTTAACTGTGAATTTTTCAAAATATTTTTTTTTCTTAAATTCAGGCAACTGATTTCATCTTTTTTTTTTTTTTTTTATAAACTTTCATGCTATTTGATAATGAGTCTTTTTAGCCATGCTCAAAGCTTGATAAATCTGTCAACAGAACCCAATTCCACCATTAGGTGTCAGCAATATGACATGAATAGACCCCTTTCTTACCAAGTTAAAAGTAAACTAGCAAGTTTATTAAAATACAAAATTAGTTTAAATGTTTCATGCTTTTCAAATTGTCACCAAGATTTTAGTAATGCCTGGAATTGTCTGGTTTCATGCATGCATATGGTTTTGTATGAGAATCATAATTTAATAGCTACTCATGGCTCTTGGTCCTTGTAAGAGACCTGTGACCATAATTACAACAGCGGTTCGTGTTTTACTGTTGGATATTCGGTGACAGGTAAGGGGTCATGAATTGTTGTAGGTTTACCATTTTATTAGCATTTGTTTTATATTTTGATGTTTTTACATTTGACTCTACCCTGATTTTTTTTTTTTTTTTTTTTTTTTTTTTTTTTTCTCTTTTCCCCCCTACTTTTTTCATTAAGATCAAATCAGTTCAAATACTTAATGTATCCAGCAGCTGAAGTGTATCCTGACTAGCCTGTGCTTTTAGGATAGGCTCTAGACCACCATAACCCTGAACTGGAAAGGCGTTTACTGAACGTACGTGAGTATTCAATATACATTTGAAGAAAATATCCTCTATTTTGCGTGAGGCTGTCAGGTTTGTTTTAGAGGGGAATCAATAGTGAGAACACTCAGGAGTGTAAAAATATATGCTGCATATACATATAGATATGCTACATATAGGATGAACAGAACCTTATTTATAATGTGGGGCCAGCTGGTAGCATAGTGGTTAGAGCTACTTACTGCCTTTGGACCAGAAGGTCACAGGTTTGATACCCTTAAGCAATGTACCTACCATGAACTGCTCCAGTAACATTACACAGCATAATATAGGGGTGAATAGTTGTAAGCACCTTAACATAAGTTGCTTTGGAGAAAGGTGTTAGCTACATGTAATAATGCACTTTGCACCATCTGACTACAAACATACAGAGCATTTATCAATGTTTCTTTTAATTGTAATATTGTATTTACCATTACATTTATAAAATATTTTAAAACAAAACAAAGGTAAGTTACAACAGCAGACTTCTATACAAAATGTGTTCAGCCTTTCCTGGAAAATTCTGTATACAGTAGAGTCTCTTATCCAGCCTAAATGGGAACAGTAGTGAACTGGATAATAAAAACCATACATAGCACAAGCTATATTTTGAAACATATCATAAGATAGGTTTTAGTTTATTTCATTACTAAGCCTCATTTTCAAGCTTAGGTGCTAATCATATATATATATATATTTATTTATTTATTTTTTTTTTTTTTAGAAAACTTGAAGCAAAACAAAATCAAACCAAGGTTATGCTGTCACAATTCAGCACACAAGTAATAAGCGGGTATCGCTGTTTTCATGTAGTTTGAAACTGGCAGGCCTTCAGTCAAAGGCATTTTGCAAAATCGATGAAAGACAATACCTGTTGCTGGAAAACTCAGAAGAATGGATAATCGAAGACTGGATATTTGGGACTCTACTGTACTTGTTCCATTTGCTGTAATTATACAAAGGTGTAACATTTTCATCACTGGAATCCTGGGAGATGGAAATGGTCCACACTCCAGTGCTCCCCACCCCACCCTGGAACTGGCATTGTACTCAACATTCATAAAAAGGTAACATTCAGAAAAAGGACAAATAAGCAGTACACAGGAAGACTGGACAAAGGGCTTGAACTCTGTGAACACAGTCCGTAAACAGCAGCTTTCACGAAAGAGTTTTACGACAAACAAAACAGAAGACTGTTGAAATGAAAGAACTTCTTGAACTACGACCGATAAAATTGTTCAAGTGAGAATATGTGGACAAATCAATGCCCACAACAGCAGAAGAGTTAATCCTCTGAATGGCTGAAACAATATTGTACCAAAATGGTCATCTGTTACTGAGGATTCAGTGTTGCAGTAAAACACAGTTATACATAAACAGTAAGAAGGCTTGTTTGTGCTATTACCATGAGTAAGCAACCTCTTTGAAAAGTGTGATATTGTTGCTTTGCTTTTTTTTTTTTTTTTTTTTTTTTCTCCCCCCCTCCTCCAACATACTATGCTCTACAAAGCAACAACTTATTTCCTATGTCAGCTAGAACAACTTCTACAGGCTCAAACCAATATTTTTTAAATTAAAAATAAATATTTGGAAAATATTCACATTATTTCCTCCTGCAAGTTAATTTCATTCCATGTTTGTTTGTGAAGTTATGACAACAGACCATGTTGATAGGCTGCTTAAGGTGCCTTTAGAGAATATGATAGGGAACCTTTGAAAAGGTCATCCAGATACATGATATTGAATTTTAAAAAAGCTGTGTTGCTCATGGCTATTAGACATGAAAAGTAACTAGTATATAAATGCTCTATATGTATTTTGGATACACAGTATAATATTTTCATGGTTAAACTAGAATACATGACTTAATCACTTAGTAACTTGCATGATTTGGTAATTTGTGACTATAGTTGATTACATATGCATGCACATGATTTTAGCTAACTGGTTGATAATCTGTGAAATCAGATGAATGAGAAATGGTTTTTGGCGGGTTACCAAAAAAAAAAAAAAATGTTCAGCAAGCTAGTTGAGTATCAAAACTGTCTGCATGGAACACTGCCTCAGATGTTTTGTTCAAGAATTTGGATTGTAGAGGGTGACTGAGCTGACTTCCCAAACCGAACCTCAGCCCATCATCAGCCACACACTAGAGCGACATGAATATTCAGGTGTGCTCTGTACCTGTCCCTTGTACATCTTTGGCTTATGAACTTCAGGTCCTGGACAACTCAGAGGCCAAAAGACTCCCAGGAACCGGTGTAACTTGGTGCATGGATGAAATGTGCAGGACTGATCTGAGCACAGGGGGCCATGGACGTGGTAACTGAATGATACAGAACCTAGCATCGCTCTAGGACAGATCTGTTAGTTTCGGCAGAGGACATAATGCATACCTATACACTCTAGTCGCTACTCTTTATAACGGAGGAATGTGTTTTAATGAGTCTGGTAACTGCTACCGTATTCATATTAGGCTGCAATATCTGCAGTCACTGCTGAGTCCAAAATAATAGGTGAACTCATCTCTCATTTTCATAGATTGAACAAAGGAAAAGCCTGGACTAACAGCTAAACAGTACTGTGCCTGAAACGTCCCAAAAACTTCAAAAATCTCTGACATTTTTCTTGTCCATAGGATACAATCAAAAGGTTTTTAACTTAACATAGAATGAAAATGTTATGTTGACCAAAATTATATATGAATCTTTGCTGTTACATTTTGTAGTGAAGGCATTGCAAAGCTGTTTGACTGCAATAAAAATATTTTGTTACCCTAACATTTTAAAAACCGTTTTACATATTGTATATAAATAACAGTACAAACATTGAATAAAGTAACTTACAACTGACTTCTATTTGTTTTCATTTAAGACAAAAATCATTTGTGCCTGTGAATGGGAATTCACTGCCATGTGTGGACACTTAGATTTACAGCCGTGACATCTCCAGTGAGGTACCAAGTGATACATGGATCCTGTTTGTCTTGTCCTTATTCGTACTGTTTTTTACAGAAACAAGGACCATTTTGCATCGTGGAAATATGCATTGCTAGACTTTGATTTGGACGCATACAATGCTCTAAATGTGACAAACGTGGTATTTCACTCCGTAACTACAAACTGAGACTAGATGACAAGCCGTCCCTACGTGGTTTCTTCTAAGTGACCGTATAGAAAAATGGTTGGTAGAGAAATCATAGGATGGAAGAGGAGAGCTTCTTAGAGAAAAGGCGAAAAGGAAAGAAAAGGAGCAAGTGTAGAGTTGGTTCGTGTTTCCAGCAGGACAGCGCTGTTATGTCTACTCTGCATACCGGGACATGGAGTCTGCTGGCCGCGCAGGTTTGGTGTTCGACTTTGGCTGTAGCTTTCACTGGTGACAGCGATAAAGGTAGAGCTGAGAGCCTAGGGTCTGTGCTCACGCCTGAACTCAGCGCAGGAAGAGGCCACGTTCTGTTGTTGCTGGGGTGGAAGCGCATGCTTCTAGCATGCAAAGTCCTCGAAGACGCTGTGATGTGCGTGATGGTGGTGGTTTGGGAGCATTGTGGTTGCATATGTTGCTCCTTCAGAGTGGCTCCTCGTGATATCACTGGATTCCTGACGGGAGCAGACAAAAGTGAGTATATCAGTGCAATCAGTGTTAGACATGCAGTGAAAAATGGTTTATGTTGATGTCATACTGTCACACATCAGTCATAATATTTAATGTAATTTCTGTAATGAAATGATAAGGGGAGTATTTTGGAAAATATTGTGCAGCCAGTGCAAATAAAAAAACATTTTAAAGTTCTGCACATGGTCGGATTAAGAGTAAAACCTGGGAACATGGTTTCCTAAAGGATGAACATGGGCTACACCTCACTGATTTAAATAAACTACAGAGACATTTACTGAAATTGCAAATATTGTAATCTCATGTAAACAAATTTCACAACTAAACCTGTTTCTTTGAAATGTATCAGAAGAAACACAAGGAAGAAAAGTTTGTAGCTGTGATTAATTTTGTCATTTTGTGTGGTTTTCTAAAATTATTAATTTTATATTACAAATATGATATTTGGGTAAATCATTTATAGTAGTTTAAATACATTTCAAGGATGGCAGGAGCTGGCGTGAAAGATCCATGCCATGGACAGAGGCTGGCCTTGATGGACAGCACCCCACATACTGTCCCATACCAGTTCCATCTGGGCAATGAGGGCCAGCTGCTTGCTGTCAGATGGACAGTCAAGGAAAGGAATGAAAGCAGCTTGTCTGAGGCTTCAGAGCAGAATGGTGAGAACTGACAAGGATCAGTGTTGCTCTTTGAGCCAACAAATTTAATGCATACATCAAAATTATTGTTAGAGAAAAGCTTGCTAGTATAATTGCAATAATCCAATGCTATATATTTAATACATTTAATGCTATTATTGGAATCTAAGCCATATATATATATTAAAACCGGAGAGACCAGTCTTGAATGCACACAATGCAAATAGATACATGTTAATGAGAACTTTAATCACTCACTGTATTGTGATTCATCTTTTAAAAAAAAAACATTGCACTCTGTTATTCACATATAATACATTACAGCTTGTTTCAAGGCCTCAAAGATCTGCTCTAATTTTTAAATCCAATTGGTAAGATTTGCTTAATAACTTGCATCCATATACAGCTATTTTTCCGAGTGGTAGATTGACACAAGACTGTAAGGTCCAATTAAATTACTTGTTTAGACATTTCACACAGCAGAATGGTGTTAGACCTTACAGACATCTCTATAACAGTACTGCAAACTCAAGTTGTTTTCCTAATTTGTCCATCACCTGCTAGTCATGCCCCATCACCAAGAGCCCTGAACTGGCACTGGGTGGTGATTCTGCTCTATCACCTTTCTTCACAAACACTGTGGCCTGCCTTGCTGGCTGGCAGATCCTACTGTGTGGTATCCACACGCTGGCAGACTCTGCCACAGCACTGAGCACCTGATCATGCCACCACTGACAGTGACTTTTGCCCTTGTACAGCTGCCAGTCCCTTTATTTGGACATAATGAGCATGTTACATAATTTTTCCCCAGGCAAACAAGTTAGATGGATTTCTTTAGTATATCATAAACAACTTGGATGAAGAACTAGTCCTTAAGGAATAGCGTAAGATAAATCAGGATAATTAATTGTCATTTAGAGA
Organism: Scleropages formosus; assembly: GCF_900964775.1. NCBI lineage: Eukaryota > Metazoa > Chordata > Actinopteri > Osteoglossiformes > Osteoglossidae > Scleropages > Scleropages formosus. The sequence continues at coordinate 2,502,075 of NC_041817.1, forward strand.
TTGTATTTTATGAAAGGGAATTATAAATGCATGTAATTATCACCACTCTAACTGTGATTAGGCTTTTTTTTAGCTAAACTCTTCAAGATCCTGCATATTTGTATATTATAGTCACTAATGTACTGATTCCAGATCAGGGGAAGAATTTCAGTTCAGTTTTTGAGCAGTGAGACTTTTGGGATTCTGTGGCCCCCAAAGTGTGCAGAAACACCACTATTCGTGGACTACCTGGCTCCTCACCCACAAGCCAGTCTCTCCTGTAGAACTAACTCCTCAGTGAGCAACTCATAAACACAGCACAACTAAGGACTGGCACAACTGTAAAAAATTCAGCAAAACAAAGAATTAATATTACACATTAAATGACATATCTATTTTATTTTTGTAAGGAGGAGAGAATTCACTTTTTGTGACTTTTTGAGAACCGAAGGTTGTAAGCCTTATAAGAGCATCAAGTCACTTAACAACCATGTCTATTTAGGGTTTGTGAACAAATTCTTTTGGGGTTCTCACCCTGAGGGGTCCTAATGGTACACTCTGAGGCCAGGTCTGTCAACACTCACCTTGGATTTCATTTCGTCCAACCGCACCGTGGCCACGCTACCCATCTGTTTGTTCTTCTGCTCTTTCTTCTGTGGTTTCAACAGACGCTGCAGCCTGTCCTTCATTACCTGGAATGTGTGTGACAAATGTGTGTAGAGGTTTGTACAGGTGGGATGAGCAGCACTAGCACACATATTATACACACTTTATTAGATTTACACTGTTATCTAATGAGACAGACAAAATATGGATTTGTATCTTAACTAATTTGCAGTGTGTGTCAAAAGTTCCCAAAGTTCTAATTTGGTTTTATAATGCCTGGTTATTACTCAGATATTTATTGTTAAAGGCATTCAATATATTATGTAAAGTAGTCGTCTAGGGGAATATCTTGGTTTCGATGTTGAAGCATAAACATACCTCGTAGATATAGTCGAGAACTTCTAAGATTGTTAGAATGCTGGCCCCGATGAACAACCCCATCTGACCACCAATGTCACCTAGCCCAGAAACAGAAACACTGAGTCTACAAAATGCCACAGCTCAGCCAATCAAGTACTAGTTTAACAATGTTTTTGAATGTGTATTTACTATTCACTTTATGTGTTTATGCATTAAGTTACATTTTTCCAAATGAATTAGGACCGAAAACAAACAGCTATTAAAGTCAAAGGTCTTAATATAATTGTAAACGTAGTATGAACACTGCGATGATAAATTAACTCTTTAAAAAATAAAACTTACCTAATAATCCTGCCACATCATAAGCTTTCTTTTGTTCTATAGTTTCATAGTTCAGGGCCTCAAAGAAAATATCCAAAACAAGAAAGTTTTCTCTGCAATTTGAATAAAATAACATATATTAATGACTTTTAAATCATTGGATAAGCACTCTCTTTTTAATACATGTACACCAACTACAAATAAAATAAATTAGAATTACTGAAATTAACTGAAATAATAAGATGAGACTTGCAATAGTGTTTCTTACAAAGTAAGAAAAGTTAAAACATGTAATTTAATATCTGTAGTCTAAATGGCTTTTCCCATCTCATTTTGTGGTAATACAATAGAATAGGTTGCTTGCCCTGGAGCTACAAAACGCATTTCCAAAATAATTACTAGAGAAGTTGGAAATGTGATTCTTTATTTTTCCCAAGCTCGCTAGGTTTCTATAAACTAAGACGAACATGGTGTGCTTGAAGTGATGTGTGTATACCCACAAAGGTATTCTTTATGTATGATATACTGTATAAATATGTACATATAGGCAGACAGATGTAAAGTTAAGGGTATTCTTGTTGGCTGATACTTTGTCTGTTTTAAGGTACCGGTCAAGTTGGGTGCCTACCTGTCTTATGGATCCTTACCTGATGTAGTCCTCTGACTTGGCATATTTGCGAGAGAGGTAGCGCGCTGAGCCTTTGCTGGGGATCTTCACCATGGAGAGCTCCTTGCCATAGCGAGTCAAGTTACAGGGGGTCTCACAAGGGCAGGTCTCTGCTGAACGTTTCTGCAGTGCCGCTGAAACAGAACATAAAAAAAAAATTCTGTTTCAGGCTAATTGCTTGGGATATTTTTAAATTCACCCCAGCAGGAATCCACCTGCAAGTCTGGCGATGGATGCAAACACAGCACAAGCAGACATGGCACTCTGGCATCATTTTCAGAAAATATATGCTTTTACAACATATTATGTTTCTATAAAATCTGAGTCTCTCAGGAATGTTCCAGACATGTATAATCATGTTAATTTGGTTTGAAGGAACACGCATAAAAGCGACTTGAGCACTACTTTCCGTGTTCATGAGAAAAATCAATTTAACATGGAAAAATGCAAAGGCTGATTTCACACTTGGCTGTAGGAATACGAACACAGTGAATTACGTTTTCCAGAACAACTGTAATAAGGTCATCTGTATGCAGACAGAGAGTGGAGGCTATTCTTAAACCGAGAGGAAATAACATGCATGCGAAATATAAAAATAATACACTAAATTATTACCTCTCACATTGAGAGGATTTATTCTAATCTCTACGAAAGCGAATACAGTAGAAATAAATAAAGGAATAGCGTTGCGTGATATTTAGTTCAGTCAGTCATTAAATGAGGTCAGTTTCCTTTTGAAAAGATAATTAAATTTCTGGCTTATTAGACCTGGAGATCATAATTGTGCAGATACTGTGAATCTCTCATCCACGATGGTAAAGGACTGAATCTTTTACATCCGATATAAAGCCAGTGCTGACAGGATGCCTCTATCCTTTTCACACTGATCATTTGATAAAATATACAATAGAGCACACTGCTTCTAAATAGGATTTATATCAGTGGGCAGAACTCAATGCAATATGAATGTATTAAAGGCAATTAAGTTTACAAAAAAAGAAAGTCCACCCCACAGTGTCATTTCTTCTTCTTCTACTCTTGACATATGTGGACAAATGCACTGTTTTGGAATTAATCCTTTGAAGAAACAATCCACCATGCATCCAGAAAATTACATGTACTCCCATATCATTCAAATTTAGTACTAATCTTAAGCATTATTGTTAATTTAGAGAAAAAGCACATCTTACCTAGTGCTTTGTCTACGCACTTGATTTTGCTGGGGGGACAGATATCAGAATTTCCTGAAAAAGTAAGATTTTTTCCATTAAGAATCATCGCACAATTAAAAAAAAAAAAGAGAAACCTTTCAAGTATAGTGTTAGCCTTACATCAATTGGGAAGTTAATCAGACAAAATATAAAAAAAGGAAAAAAGGAATTGTTCAACTGACACAGAGATCTTTTGAGATAAAATAGATTTCATTAGTTGCTTATTTCCATATGAGAGCACAACTGTATTGCTTTGCTCATTCTACTTATGTACTTTCAAAGATTGAGTTTTCAGCACTATTAGGACCATTCAGGAATGTAATATGAGAATGTTTTGTATATATAATGTACATGGATACATACAGGTGAACTGATATGTATATATGTATGTATTATATAACATGCATGGGTATAGTATTTACATGACTAAATAGCATACAGCAAGAGGGTGAAAGCAACAGGTACATGGCTAATACAGATATAAATGATAAATAATGAAAAATTCCCACAAGCAGTGATGAGTGACAGGAGAGGCTTCATGAATGACAGGAAAAGGTACATAAGTGCTATAAACAGATAGATGACAGATGAGTGACAAAGGACTGGTAAATGACTGGAACAGACTAGCGAACATATGTCAGGGAAAGGTTAATGAGTGACAGGGATCCTCAGGGAACAAGCAAACAAACTACTGAAGCAGGGCCACGAGTATTGAGAAAAATGCATCTGGAACAAGTCAACAAAATGGTAGCGATGAAGATTTGTGCAGCAGAGGAGGTAAGCAACAGGGATGGATAAACAAGAAACAAGCACACTTAGGTGAGCATCTTGACAACGTACGAGAGAATTATTTTTTTTGTTTTTGTTTTTGAAATAGAGATAGCAACAGGTAAATTAGTGAAAGGTAACAAGTTCGGGACAGGGGCGGGAGAACGTGAATGCTGCATACCTGGCATGTGGACCATCCGGCACTGGCACTGGCGCTGAACCTCCTTAGTTTCACAACTCAGACGGCATGCGCTGACACTGTATGTGTCGTAGCCGAGAATCTTCTCCTCTGTGGGCCGGCAGTTCCCCCAGGGCTGGGGAAGGTATGTGAGCTGGGAAGGGAGAGCCAGATCAGAACTGAGCCTCATACAGACACCCCATGTCCTGTTTCCTTGTACAGAGAGAAGGGCAGCAGGAGGGGAACAATGACACTAGGCTTACCCTTTGTTCCTGGCATGAAACAAATGTTTGAAATCCTGGGGAGACCCCGAATCCCAGCTGGTGGATGTATGGAGGCTCATCCTGACTGTGGATCTGCACTCGGATTCCTGCTTCTAATGATGTCTCGTCTGCCAGGCAAGAGAAACATGGATGATGACTAATATTTGTGCATAAGGCCTTAAGAGGAGAAATCATACAAAAGATTGTTCTGAATGCTATTGCTATTTTCATAAACACTTATTTTAAGCTTGTTTGTGGAGAAATATGTGAGTGTAACTCACTTGTCTCTTTCCATATTGGCAAATATTCATCTTGCTGAATGTCTAGCATGATTTCCAAGCCGTTGCCCATTCCTCCCTGCTTCGTTCTCTTGGATGTCGTCCTGTTGCCATTGAAGGTGTAGCACTTCCCATACCTTGTGTAAACCTGAATGAGGACAAACATGTTAGGTTAATTTAAAAAAGCAGGAAGTCACCACAGCCCTTTCTGTGAAGGGATACATTATAGGATGCATTTAAAATGAATTTATTAGAGAAAAATTACACTTCTCCTGAGCACTCCACGAATACAATTTGAACAACATTGTTCAATTTGTCTCACCAAGTGCAACATTGCCACAGAAGAACTGGTTCTCGGTTCTGGCTCCGTTGTTGTGGAACGACCTCCCCCTCTCACTCAGAACTGCTGAATCTCTGTCCTCATTTAAAAAGGGTCTTAAAACCCACCTCATCTGGACTCACTTTGCCCACGATCACTTAAATTTGTATAAGGTGTAAATGCTCATGCACTATAACTTTAAGGTCATGCTCGGAAAAGCCTTTACAGAGCTACTCCTGTAGTGTAATGTAAATGTTTCTCCAAAAAAATTTAAAAAAATGCTTAAATATTAAAATATAAAAAATATATGGAAAGTGGTCAGGAATCATGGATATTCTGATGAAGTTTTATACAACTACTTGTGTGATGAACATTGGATCATATGGTGGAAAGAAACAAACTGCACTTAAGAATCACATGTCTGCATCTAAGTCTCTTTCTACTAATGTAATGCATGAATGGTACTTTCTATGAGATGTACGTTGCTTTGGAGAAATGCATCTGCTAAATGAATAAACGTAAATGTAGTGGATGAAAAACAGCTTATGGAGTTCTGATGAAAAAAATTATAAAAAAAGCTGCTGGTACTGGGGAGCAAAGCAGTGAGAGCTGGGCCTCAGCTGGATGAAATGAAGCCAAGGAGGTCTTATTACCAATCTTGAGCTTTACCACGCGTGTTGCAGTTGTTCTCTGAGGCAGCAGATCAACAGCACTCAGTGTTGCGCGCTACATTTTGAGAAAACACCTTGTACATATGAGTTGTGCAGTTATTTCTTTGTTCAAAATATTCTGCTGGCGAAGCCAACAGGGAAATTGTTTGGCAGGCTCCCAATCTGCTCAGCTCTCGTTTCAGATGTTGACCGAATCCTGCAGGTTACAGTTTGTTGTTTGCCAGTTGTCCTCAGGAGCTCCGCTCTAATAGGACCGAGGGCAAAGCAGTTTAGGTGTGCCGGGGTGTCTTCTGGCTACTTATCAAGTATCTCGGACAGATCAGTTAGGTCAGAGCCAGTTACTGGTTACCTGTAGTGAGCTATACAGGAACCTTTGAACAAGATAAAGCTCTTCTGTACGGTAACTTGTGACTTAGAGTACGAAAAGAAAGCAACTAGCCTGGCAGAAAGTGTGTCTAAGAAACACACACCATCTCTGAGGAGGAGCAGATGAAGTCTGGGAGACGGAAATGGAAATGACTAATGTGGGGAAAAAGATAGGCAGGACAACTCTCAAGGAGGTTATTCTATTTTATACTAATCCTATACTGGTTGCTTAGTCTTTAAGAATAAAAAATCTCTAATGGGGCTTAATTGTTTTATGCTGCAAATATAGGATAAAACATAATGTTTTCATTCTAATATTTATCTCACAATGCAGCTGTTTTCAGAATATTCCAGTAAATTAACGTACATTATTCCTTCTCCACAAGGCATACTGGAGAATGATTTGGAACCAGGGATTAATAATGTTTTTGGCGACAAACTGACGTGCAAGCAGTATAACTGTAACTTCAGCGGAAGCCCATATTCTAACAAATGAAATGATTCAGGGACATTTTTTAAAATCAATTTCTGTTTTGCACTGATGTGTTGTAGAAGATATACTTTTTTTTCAATTTTACACATGTGATTTTGATTTGTTTTGTCAATTTTATCACTTTTATTTGCTTATTAAACATTAGTACGATTTGTACATGATGACATCACCGCAAATATTCTAGTTAAAAGTAAACTATGCATATGCGCAAGCTGTGCTGCCTGTGTGTTGGCCAGTAAGTCATGCAGGTTCCTTCATAGACGTGAGGGTTGATGGGAACATACAAGCATTATCACAAACTTCATATTAGCAAACACAGTTCGCAAATGGCACTGCCATTAAAGTTTGCTTTTGCTGACCAACATTACATTCACATTTAGCTGTTTAGCAGACACTTTTCTCTAAAGCGACGTTATGTCTCGCAGAAAAATACAATGAGCACATTACGTCAACAAAAAGAGAGACTTAGATGCAGACACATGATTCTAAAGCACAGTTAATTCCACCGCATGAACCAATGTACATGACATGAGTAGCTGCATAAAGGTTGATCCGTTAACATGTGGTGCTACGCAGACAACAAATGCACTTTTAGCTTCAAAAAAAGAAAGGACCCAGTCATAGCACTAGGAAATAAACTACTGAAAAAGAAACACAGATCTTTCACCATGAAGAAATGATTGTCACATGCCCACAGCTACATTTTCTGTATTTAAAACACCCTGTAACTGAGCACTATGAGAGCTTAACTATGGAGTAGACTGCTGTGATGTCTATGTCTGAAGCAAACATGAAACAGTCTGTAAACACCCATTTACCAAGCCAAATACAATATATTATGTGATCCCTGATGCTAGCACATCAATCAAAGCTGTATCGGGAGTGCAATATTTGCACACTGTAATTTTCCTGTGCAGCTAGCTGGTTATATTCTCCGCATCTGTAATTAAGGCTACTGTTAGAGCTGTTTATGGCCTAACCGAGCGACTATAAACACCACAAAACACATGTTATTGTGTATCCAGTTCCCGCCTGGTAGTATTTTTCAGCTTTTATTATAAGTGAAGATGAAGCTGTTTAGGGTTTGGCCAAATTTGACTTGACATGCTCTATGATAACTGTAGGGGTTTCAAGTTTTCATTGAATCCCTGCACTTCTATGATTAATTACAGCCTTTGGATGGAGAGTTGTAACACCTGGTCGCCATAAACTGGTAATTAGATGAAAAGTGTCCTAATGACATTATTTTCCACCCATACAATGATTTTAATTCAATTAACTGAATTCTGGGGCACGGGAGAAATCTGAATATCCTGCAGCTCTTGACTGAATACCCCTGGTGTATTAAAAAAGTTCAACATCAAGTGCACTGGTAAAATAAGATGAAAATGTTTACATACTATTTTATTTTTGCCAGCCATCTGAAGACTATATGGCTATGAACTCGAGAGTATCAAGGTTTCACATTTATCAGAATCAGGGCAATACATAGGCTTCTTTGATCAACATGGTTAATTATTTCTCTTGGGAAAGTGGCCCAGCATGGCTCAGGAGGTAAGCAGTACCCTTAACAGCTAATCCGAGTTCACTGACAGCCCTGATACCTGGCTTTTCTCTGATCCTGTTAAGAACCAAATATGAAACCTTCTACTCTACCTTGGAAATGCATAAATAACCTAAGAAACAATTGACATGTCTGAAGACCTCAACAACGGTGTGATGTGTAAGACAACATCTTTTGTGGAAGGAGTGGGAGCAGGTGTAGTGATGGGGGTGGTTTCTTTTTCTGGATCGTGCTGCTTGGAGCAGAGCCTGCTGACTGATTTCACATTTCTGGAGCACCCCTCTGAGAGGGTGTGTGATGGATGGACCTGCTTCCTCCTAATACCTCTCGTCTAAAGTCAGCACGGTAAAAATTCTGACTCTATCAATTTCAGAATAGTCCGAGGTGGGTGTCAAAAATGAAAACGCCAGACACATTTATATTATTTTGACAACAATGGACTTGACAACCCCTTCTGTCTGGATGAGTCAGTATCTTTTTTAAAGCTAAAAATGTTGAAAATCTGGTATGAAAGCAACTGAAAAATAAGATTTTTTTAAATTTATTCATCTCTTTTTTAAGAGATACAAGCTTGCCCTAACCCAGAAACCTTGTGTTAGCCTCCACAGTGTCAGGAAAGCGTTGAACCAGCTGGCACGTTTCCAGGCCATGTCACCCATTTAATTACAAGCCATGCTGACCAATCAATGTTGTTTGCCTGGTAGAGCCAAACAAACAATGACTTATGACCCCTTCCCACTGCATCAATGCAGGGCTAATGGTTTGCAGAAATACAGTTGAGAGTTCTTTTGAATAATACCCTACAAAGCATGTCTATTTTGTTGTAACTAAAATGAATTCCAAGGAAAACATTGGAATCCTTAACTATAATCCCAGACCTTGCTTGCTCCAAATGCATTGACAAATTTGATGTGAAGTCAGAGGTTGTGGAAACAGGCATCCTCATTCAACAGAACCAAAAGCCATTCCTGAAACGGTAGCTGTGGAGACACCTTTGGATACATTAAAATGCATTGCAGAGCCTCAGCAGTAACTATGTTTTGGAAAGATGCCTGACTGCAATTCATTTGCATAAATCTTCCTCCTTCCAGCACCCAACTTAATTGGGCTTAATGTCTGGCCATTAAGGATCTTTTGGCAGCGATTTTTTTCCCTTCTTCCAAATTATGTTGTCTTTCCAAGCCACACCATATCGGGCAGGTAGAAGCTGCAGGCCCTAGCAAAGTGAAACTCATAAATGTTCTCTTCACAGCAAACACTTGGTGGTCCTCTCCTCATTGCTCTTTCGACCACTTTGGCAGGATCACATTTCCCTCTGTCTGTCCCTGGAGGGGCATCCGTTTCCATTTTTACCATGTGGCTCCATGTCACTAGGAGCACTTCCATTTGCAAGCAAGGCAGAATCGAATTCATTACCAACCGTGGCAGGGAACACCGGGGGGGCTGATTGGCAGCTCATATCCATTAGCAACGGTGTGCACATGCCTTGATAAGGGGCAAAACCTGCCACGTTTAGGTCCTAACAACTCCATTAATCAGGAGGAAAACCGCTCACCGCCGGGGCAAGTCTCTGAGATGACAGTCACGCGAAGGATCAGGTTTAATGAGCCACAGCCAAATTTCACACGCCGTTGCAATGGAAAAAGAAATCAATAAGCTCAGCTGAAATTAGAATGCAAGAAAAAAACTTAATTGAGACAAAATTTTGCGTGCCTACTTTTGCGTTCACAATTAGTTTGTGCAGCGTTTGTCAAGCAGACAGAGAAAGGATGTTACTGATTGTAGTCTTGACATGAAAAATGTACAGTATGAGGAATATTAGTTTCCAGATATTTAAACATACACTAATGAACATGACTAAAGCATTATCATAAGATGTTTTGCATAATATTGATGTTCAGGCTGTAGTATAGGATGATGAAAAATCTATTTCAACAAGAAGTGAGAAATTGCCTGCAAATAAAGACGCTTATTTACTGGGAACAATGACAACATTTTAAATCAATGATAAACTCTCAGAATGATTTAGAGTAGGATGAAACACATATCATTGCACAGCCTCGTAGGGACTTCATTAGGAAACGATGGCAGATTTCATTAGAAGCTCCACCTTGGCACACTTGATCAAAACCTGCAGCAGTCAAACCCCACTCATCACAGTGAAGCAGAAACATTGCAAAGGAAGTGACTGCATGAAACAATCAGTTTCTGGATACACCAAAAATAGTTTGGACAGGAAGGAAAGATGTGGCAAGGTTATGTTCAACTAGCTTTCCTCTTGTGGGTGGCAACTCAGGCTAATGTCCCAGACATGTCCTGACGTGCCTTCAAGCACATAGCCATTATCGCGAGTCACATCGGGTACTTTTTCGGTAACTTATTTTTCACGTGACTGGTGCGCTAAGCTTTCATGGCAGCAGCTGCTTCACATTTGGAAGGATGGCGTTTTATCTGTTCTGCGGCTAAAGGCAATAAATTGACACTCCCCAGCAAGACAGGTAAATGAACTTCTTCCCTGCCAAGGCCGCTTGTAACACTACAATTGGATTGTTCACTGAAGCAGCTCCCTGTGTCAAGTCCTCCTGGAACTTTTACTTGCAACCTGTTGGTCACAAATCCCATTCTTAACTAGGAAAGTGTCTTCTGGCATTTACCATGTATTTCCTATTTTTGTCAAAGCAAATTGAATCACCCCCTTATCATTAAATGAGCTGTAATTATCTGAGACAGAAGAAAAATGACCATATATAAAGAGCTACTCTGAAAGTTTAGGATCTGCTCTGACGGTGCTCTGTGCATTTAACCCGCGGAAGTGACAGATATCTGTGTTTCTTTCCGAAACCCAACATTTTGCCTTCTCTCTGGATAGCTGTGGAGAATAAAGAAACAGGTAAGTTCAGTCCCAGTACTCTGGTCCCAACAAACGCAGGAAATGGTGATCTCAATGGGGCCGGTGTTTCAACAAACCGGATCATCAGTTCAGTTCTCTAGACTAATGAAAGTCGCAAATGGCAGTGGAAGGGGTTTAAAGTACCAACACAACTGGCTTAAATGTATTATTAAACAAGTCCCAGCTGTACATATATGCACACATAACACAGAACCCCGCATTTGCACTTTGCACGTATTTAAGGTGTCTCAGAATTTCAAGGTTTTCTCTGTCGCAAGACCTTTGTTGCTGCTGCTTGAAAGTTTTTAAACAATGCACAAAGCTCACAGATCCACTCATAAGAAAGACACAGGCAATGTGATTAAAAGTGTTTGATACCATAGTCATATTGTATGCCTTTTGCAGGCAGCAGCTTAGCTAGCACCCAAGAGTGTTTCTTCTTCACTGGCAGCAGCATGGTGCAGGTAGGAGAAATCTCTTCAATAGCCTTTGTCTTCCTTCCATTCCTAGTGTTTCAAATTCCATCTTTGTTACATATTAATTTTGTCCCTAATTTGACATTTGGGGCTTTCATTTTGTTCTTATCATTTACTTGGTTTAGTTCACCTGCGCTCTGACTGAGCCTGACACAGATGTTGAGCCCTTGCCTCGAAGCAGCAAACAAACAATCTTGCCTGAGGCATTTGTCAAACTGTCAGCTTTATTCTTCTGGTCCCTCTACCTGGCTCCATTTCAATTAAACACATCCCTCATTAACAGAGTAGTCCATTTCCCTGATCTACATCTTGAGCTACTCTTCTCCCTTAGCTGTCTCTTTGCACATTTGAACCTGACTTGAACTAATGTTTCAGTGCTTAATTTCAGCATTAATATTAATTTCATACACCTGGTATTTTTTTCTTTTTCTCATGGCCAACTCGAGTTCAAAAAGAATTTTTGTTAAAATATGAGCTAAACATTGTCAATTTCTTGTAAAGATACATTTTGAATAATATCATATAGTACAGGCAGTCCCCGGATTACGAGCGGGTTCCGTGTTCTCAGTCTGTCTTTGTCAAATTTTGACGTTAGTCGGAAAAGTTAGGTATGGTGGGTATCTAACATCAGTTTGTCAAATGTTTGTCTTAGTATATTATATATCGTGTACCTTTCTATGCATAAAAAACATTAAAGAAACACTTCCAGATACACTAAAACATCTTTAACATACTAATACAGTAGTAGTAGTAGTAGTAGTAGTAGTAATAATAATAATAAAAATAATGGGGGGGGTACTGTGGCACAGTGAGTTTGGCCGGGTCCTGTTCTCTGGTGGGTTTGGGGTTCGAGTCCTGCTTGGGGTGCCTTGTGATGGACTGGCATTGCCGGGTTAGGCTCCGGTTTGCCGTGACCCCGCTTGGGACAAGCAGTTTCATTCAATGTGTGTGTACAGTGTTTATAATAGAGAGAGAGAGACATCGGGACTGAACCTTTTACATGCTCCATTATTTTTGCTTTGTCCTTTAAAATTGTCCCTATCGTTGACTGACTGTAGCCTAACACTTTTCCATTGTTCGTTGGAGTTTCACCTTCTGTTTCACTATTTCCACTTTAGTTTCAGTTGTGATCGTTTTCCTTTTCTTTGATGCATCACCATCACTTGCATCGCATTTATGCTTTGGTGCCAATAGTTACAAGGCTAAAACAAAAAAATTAAAGCCAAATACAATAATACACACAAGACACTGTTGTGATGCACAGCAGTACATTAGTATATCAGTATATCCAACAATGTGGTCCGACTGAAAAGAACAAAGTTTCTGTCCTACCTCAGGCCCATATGCCCATGAGCCGTCAGACCTCTGTGGATGCGCAATGTTTTGAAGCGCGTCGCAAAGTAGTGCTCGCTTGTTATTACGAACCATTCTATGTAACTCGAATTTTCAATATAATAGGCTTTATAATAGGGTGGTTCGTAACTTGGATGTTCATAACCCGGGGACTGCCTGAACTACACTTGGACCATCAATGACACAATCTTAAAGGATGTAACAATTGATGAGCAAAAGCGCTATGCATGAATAATAACCAGAATGTCATCTTTGACTTGATAACTGGCTATTTGCACAGTATGTGTCTTTTCAGTTGATTGTCACAGAGATTAGATGATTATGTACAGAAATTGGCCATATATAATCTGATGTCCATTAGCAAGAGGGAGTGAGATGTGTAACACTTGTGTCATTCACCAGGTGGAGCAAGAAGCCCAAAAGAACAGAGTATATATTTCTGTAACTTGAAGGAAATTTGTCTGGGGGACTTGCACAGAATTAAAGTGTTAAGTCAGAGCATTTAAAAGTGACTCATGATAAATGAGGGCTATCTTTCTATTTGGTGGGGAAGGTAAGAGCTGATGAGCAGGCGAGATCTGAAATGAAAGACTTAAATGAAGCCACGCTGTTTTCAGACAGCGAATGTGATGTGGCAGATTGCAATGAGAAGATGGAGGTCCTCTAGTCAAAGGCTGAGCGATGTGCCCTTCTAAGATGATTGCTCCTCCCCCAACCTCAGCGCACTGACGCACAGCACCATTATCAGCTCGGACTTAGGCCATCCTCACAGATGTTTAACACATGGGCCTGTAGGCTGCCAAAGATGGCTCATCCATAGGTGGGCCACTTTCCCAGAACACTCAGCTGTGTTTCTCAATACCAAGGTCACATCCCCTTGGCAGAATCTGGTTTGTCCTCATGGGTCACTACTGATGCGAATGTTCTGGAAAAGGATCATTTAAGCAGGTAAATACTTACAAACTCAAAGAATGTTCTTTACACAGGTGAAAACCCCTGTGTAAAGAATAATCCTTCCCTGCTCCAGAGCACAAACTTTGGGAATAGAATGCCAGCAAAACTCAATTTTTAGCCCACATATACTCTTTGTGTGCTTTACAATCCTTCTTACAGGTTGGGAGATGACAGGAAATTATAAAGCTATAGGTTATTTTGACCCTCTGCTATATTTTCTGATGAGAGCATGTTGAATTAATTAATTAATGTTGAATTGGAAAACTATCAAATTGTAAAAAAAAAACAAGAAACAGTACATTTGGTGACTGAATTGCCCATAGTGCAACTGTATGTTTTTGTATGTGTGTATGACTGACATCCTGTAGAGAGTGTAACTTGTTTCTCTCCCTATGCTTCTGGAATAAACTTTGAACCACTGCAGACTTGCCTTGGACAAGTGATTATTGATAGCAAGTGAATAAATGAATGAATGAACTCTAACATTTTTTATAATGTTGTGTCAGTAAAGCTGTTATTTATACACCTTCTGCACAACATATTATCATCTTACTCAGCAATCTTTTCCCTCAAACAGTCTTCTAGATTGAGCATTATGAAGTTTTTATGTAAGGAGTTTGACATTATGGCTGTGGTGGTGTTGAGCACACTGAATATCATGCAAATGCCCCCTGAGAAACACCCAGCAATAACATTTAAGACCATTCCATAGAACCAGTTGATTATTTTCATTTGCTATCTAGAATTAATTTCCTTTAAGTTAACCTTTCAGTTTGATCGAGTCCCACAATATTATATGTGTGAAAACTGTTGCCTTTGAAGAAAAGATTTCAAAGGTTTGCAATTTACTTAGAATAAATATGAGCCACATGAAATAGTTTGCTCACCTTGTCCTCAGTGTGATATGGTGTGCTTTATTGGGATATTCTGTTTTGTCAGATCAAAAATTTCTCTTTGAAATGAAATCAGGTGACCAGTTCAAGCGTTGTATTAGATTTATGGAAAATGAAAGGGAACACATAATCATATTCCTTTCTTATTCTAATACAGGATGTACCCCTTCCAGGCAAAGTTGATTTAATTATTTCCTGTTTCTCTAAGTGTCAAAAGGAAACTGATAATGGAGAAAAATCGCTTCCGGGATCACATTTTCTTCACAGTGATTGTCTCTAACTCACCTGACTTCTCAATTTACAGACTGTGGTTGAAAACCCTTCATTTTAAGTTTTGGGACAATTAGGCTAGAAGTTCCAGATAAGTACTTCACTTGCAGTAAAAATTAAATGACTCTAATCACCTGAACACTGTAAGTCACTTTAGGAAAAAACATTGGCATAATAAATAAATGTTAATACAATAATAATAATAATAATTAGCAATTTATACGATAAAATGCAAAAAAAAAAAAAAAAATTGATAACGTTTTTCTTCAGTTAGAGGAACACATAAAAGTGATTCAAAAGATTGTGCAGGCTAGTAATGCCACTTTACAGATAATACCATAATAAGACCAAGCAATCATATTGTTAATGATTTATTCATAATAGTAATGGTGCAGAGACCTATTAGAATTAAATCTGTTCAAAACATTGTATTTTCTATGAGATGTATGTCGGTTTTGAGCAGATCGTCTGCTAAATGAATAAATGTAAATGTCAAAAGTGAACCAATTAGCAGTGACCTACACAAATAAAACTGGGAAACACTGGCAACAAGCGAAATTTGTGGACGTATTTTTAAGAGGCATTTTACATGGGTTGCCAAAACAATAAAATTGTTCAAGATTGAATTTGCATTTGTAGAATATTTTATTTGTTCTGCAGTGGTATTTTCAGCACCAAGCCCAAACAAAAAAGTAACATTTTTCAGTGGGACAGATGCACACGTTGTTTTTTTCAGCACAGGACCTGCAAGCGCCTTGTTGCAGAAACAACATTATGTGAAGATGAGTGACACAATGCCACATGCTATGTTCTCTTGGGGGTGCTGTAAAATAGTTCTTCAGGTTGTCCTTTAATGGCCCTAATGAGTACAAGTAAATGGCAGGATGTGTAGCCTTAATTGATAGGCTGTATAATCATACTCTGCATCTACATCTCTGTTACAGGAATAAATATGTAGTTCTGATGTGCAGCTTGTGTCACTTTTTTAAATTTTTATTTTTTTTTTTTGCTTAGGCCAGCCATCACCAGAGTACCATATCATCACAATAGCACTGTCTATACAGCAATGCTATCTGTGTATAATACAGTGGTTAAAGGTGTGCACAGTTGCTGGCTCAAGTCCCAGGAGAGGTCCTGAGGTAGTATACTTGAACTGAACTGTTCCAATAAATAGAAAATACACTTGGTTGTATAAATGGATTAAAATGTAAACTGTTTTGCATAAAAGACAGATGGGAATGTGGAATGTGAGTATTACAGTGAGCACTGATGTCAAATGGCAGGGGGTGAAATTGACATGGCATTTCTTCAGTCAGCAATGGGAACTTTTCAGCTGGGCTCCCCAAAGCTTTTGGCAGAGGTCTGATATTGATGTTAGAGGAGTCAGTTGAGTCACATATGCCTTTGAAAGAGCAATGGTTCTAGATTACTCAAGCAGCCATGTCCTTCTTCAATGCCACAGCCAACACACTGGGTCTCCTCCCTGAAGCTCTCTCAATAGATCATCCCTAAACACAGCAGGGCCAAGCAAACAATTGTGTGACCACATGCGAGCATTCATCAAAAAAAAAAAAAAGAAAACAATAAAACGCAGAAGCCTGTGCTTTTAAAAGTTCTGCACCTTTGGATTTTCAAGTAATGATGTGAGGCCCAATACAAATAATCACAGAAAAAGCAAAGAACAGGAATCTTTACACTTCAGACTCACAACTCAGTGTCAGTACATTGAACTATTGCCAAATGCCATATTAACTGAAACAAAAATAATCAACTTATTATATGTCATGATCACAGGAAGACATATTAAGAGGAGCTCAAGTGTGGAGCTTATTAACACGCGAGAAGTGCATGCTGCCGTGTTCTGTTCCAGAAGGAAGTCGTCGGACCCAAGTGCAGAGCAATGATGTTTATTGGGAAATCCAGGAGACGTAGTCAAAAACAGGCAAATGGTCACCGATGTGCATTTGTTAGTCAAAAGGACGATCTGAGAATCATAAGTCGTGAAAACAAGCAAGAGGTCGAAGAAATCCAGAAGTTGTTGAAGTGTAGGAGAGGGACCGGGAAGGAAGGACAAGGACGAGAGGATAAGGAAGGTAGGAAGGTAGGAAGGCACAGTAACGCGAGTAGGACGGCTGAACGAGGTTCCATGTTCGTCCTTGCTCCGCTCACGCCTTTTATGCCTCTGTCCCGTGCACTGCCTCAGGTGTCCCTCGTTGTGCCGATGATGTGGGCGTGACACATGCAGTGACTGCAACCGTGGGAATGTGGAGCTGTGTATCAGGGAACACTTGGGAACTTGAGAACAGTGAAGTCTTGGACTGACGTGGAGATGGGGTACTTGGAGATGTGAGTACTTGGCCTGGGGTAGACTTGGTGAACATGAAGACATGAAGACTTACCCTGTATGAGATTCCTTAACCTACCAGTTGTGTGTGTCTCATAAAGACTTGCTTGATGTACTGAGTGACACCATGAGTGCTGGGTACTGCTAAGCTGCTCTGGGCAAGGGCCTCCTGTAGTCACTTTGGACAGTGCTATTGGGACCACGTGACATTTTGGACAATGAATTGTAAAAACAACATTTTGGGAGAGTATTAACTTTAACAGGGGGTGCGGTGGCGCAGTGGGTTGGACCAGGTCCTGCTCTCTGGTGGGTCTGGGGTTTGAATCCCGCTTGGGGTGCCTTGCGACGGACTGGCGTCCCGTCCTGGGTGTGTCCCCTCCCCCTCCAGCCTTACGCCCTGAGTTGCTGGATTAGGCTCTGGTTCCCTGCGACCCTGTATGGGACAAGTGGTTCAGACAGTGTGTGTGTGTGTGTGTGTGTGTGTGTATGTGTGTGTGTGTGTGTGTGTGTGTGTGTGTGTGTGTATATATTAACTTTAACCTTTATTTTTTCACTCAACTAGACTAAACTTCTGATGCCATTTTTAATTTTGGGTTGTGATTTAAAAACACTTTCAGATAATTGTCATGAATTTTGAGTGGTTTTGGGATCAAATCCCAATCCAACTCCATCTGTACATCATTAATATTTTTATTTATTTTTGTGTGGCTTTTAGCCCATGTTCCAAACCCATTTTATCTGCGTGAGACTATTTTAAACAGGATAGATAAATGAATACTATGAAAGTTTTGAGTGTAGTCATGGCATAAAAAAGCTAGGGTAAGAACATGAAGCTTCTAGAAGTATCTACAGTCTCTGAGTTTCTCACCAGTATACTTTGTCCTTATTTCCTATTAAACACCAGGTGAAGTCAGAAGGAAAGTGTTTTATTGCTCAGCATAACACCCATTAATTTAAAGTAGCCTGGTATAAATGTGTTTTCATCTTCAATGAAAGCAATGCTACACTTAGAAAATTGGGGAATGAAGAAAGACATTTTTTTACAAGCTATTTGTCATTACATCAGATGAGGTGCAATTACAGTTCAACTGAAATTGCAGTCCCACAGCTTTTCTGTGAAGAATTCATTTAGATCTAATCTTACAGTAAGTGCAGTATACTTAATAGTTGTGTTGAGTCCAAATGAAGAATGAATAAACACATAGAAAAACATAATCAAAAGAAGTATATACACAAAAAATAAGTTCTTTCCTTCTGGAGAAAAAAGGTTATTTTGCTGCAAGTCAACAATTTCTGGAAGAAATATATCTAATTCCTCTGCAAAAATGATGTTTGCAATGACCGTTAGAAGGAACACTGAGCATTCTCAAAACACAAAGCAAATTTCCGATAACATTACGTGAACAACTGATATAACAAATACAAGTGGATACACACAGCGGTCGCACTAGCAACTGATACATCAAATAACTGTCTCAGGCCTTCTGGGAACTTTCATGTAAGAACAATTGGGTTACATACTTTTACAGGAACAATAAAATACTGCATTCTTCCCGAGACTAAACTTGCAACAGGGATGTTCTCTGAACAAATACAGAGTGTTTAGATTTTAAATTGAATTTTTTTTCCTTTCTACCTCAGTTCAAAAAGAAAGAAAGAAAATGAGGTAACAATACAAAAGTGACTGAAAAACAGAGAGTGAATCAACATATTTAATTTTTGCAAGTAACCTAAGGGGAGGGAATGGAAGAGACAGAAAACTGTTTAAAACCTTTTGTTGTTTCCTCTCAGTTGCTTTCCATAAGTCCCTGTGCGAATACGCAGGACAAGGATGGCATGTGCGTGGGGTCCCACTGGTGAAAATGGATCATGCGCAGCTCGCTGCCGCAGATAACCGGAATGTCAATGGCCACATACTCTCAAATTGCCTTCTTGTCAAGAAAAAATTCGTCAGTATTATTTTCAAACACTTCAAATACAGAATTCCACACTGTACTGAGTAGGAATACACTCTGAAGCACTGTAAACACAATGTCCAAATACTGAAGTACAATGCTCTTTTCACCTTCAGCTAATGCTACTGTACACTGGCAACCTACGTGCCTGAAGTGTCTGAGGAACTATATGAATAAAACATAAATAAAAAGATAAATAAAAACATTCTGATACCCATTGAAAGGCTCAGTTTAATTAAAACTTGGTCTCCTGTTCTGTAATTTGACATATCGGGCAAAGTCTTCTTTATTAAAAAATTAAGAGGTTCCCCTCCTCTGAGAGTTGACGAGTCTCTGCAACACTGTACACAATATGTTTTTAATTTCCCCAGGGTCCACTGCAAGGAAACAATCTAATGGCAGGAAGCACAGTCATAGTGAATGAAATAGACAAGCCACTTGGAATTGTCCAGTGCGTCCATTTCCCATATTGTTTTATTAGGCTAGGGCAGTAAATTACACATGGCTATGAAATACAGTACCGAGCCCTACTGTTTTTATCTTCTCTTTGCGGAGGAACAGGGGTTAGTGCTCAAATAAATGCATGAATGAAAAACATACATCTAGTGAAACAACAAAAATGACAGCCTAGAAATCTCCCAACTGCAAAGAAACAAACTACAGTGAGAAGAAACAACTTTTTCTGAGTGCCTTGATAGAATTCCAGTATTTACAAAGTGTTCAAAAATGGAAATCCCTCGTTGTATTTTACAAATTCTTTCCAGTTATGATTGCTTCAGCACAAAAAGCACTTCTGACACATCAGCAGTCTGTGCAATTTGCACAAAACTCTGATTTTACTTGTAATTAGTAAAGTTATCAAAATCAATATATGTAGAAACACATATGAATATTCATGGTTACAAGTAGTGGCAAAAAGAGAGTTAGAACTCTGAAAGGCAAGACAGGAGCAAAAACAAACAAATACAAGCTTCAGAAGGCCCAGTGGGGCCCCTCAGTGTGTCACAAGCAAACCACATGTAATAATTTACAGTTGCTTATTCATTTAACTGAAAATCATTGCCCAAAGCAACTTGTAATGTTAGGTTGGTATACTAAGCTACTTTCATTTACACACCATCTATACAACGAGGTATTATGACTGTAAAGTAAGAATAAGTGCCTTGATCAAGGGTGTTACAGCAGGAGCAGGGATTTAAACCTTGGTTGTTGAACAGTAAGGCAGAGCTTGCAAACCACTAAGCTACCTATTGCTCTTATAAAAACTCTCACTTAATGAGGGCATTCAGCAGGTTAGATGTAGTCCTGTTAAAACTTTGTTTTTCAGAGTTTGTGTCTCAGTTCATTTCTGCTTTTAAATAGGAATTCTCTTTGTAGAACTGCACATTCAGCAAAAACTCTAAGAGTAGGCATTTTGGCATCTTAACCCCACTGAGAGACAAGGCAGGAATCAAAAAAAGATGCAAAAAACAACTGCCTGTATTTGATACAAAGTCAACATTCGGACAATATCTGTTTGGAGCAAATAAAACAAGGAATCAGTGTTTTATGTACAACATGGGACTAAACTGATTCTCTGCAGTAGCAGCTGCCTTGATAATTTAACTTAATCGGTCCTCCTAATTTCATTAATGGCTTGCTAAGTGAGGCCACCAATTCACATTCGACAGGCCCCCGTTGCTGGAGGGCAGGAGTCCTGCAGGTTTTACAAAAAGTTTTAATTATACTTGATTAACACCTGAAACTCCAGGTGAGGTGACTTCCATTCTAAATAATTACTGCCAGGGAGCAGTTAAGAGACGAAGGTTAGGCAAAAAGCAACACACCCTGTGGCCACGGAGACCAGTCTGCAACGACAAAGAGAAAGATAGCGATCACATCTGTATAAATCTAGCCTGCCCAAGCCCAGTGACCCATGCAATTTCATGTGGATTGATTTTTTCCATTTCTGGAGTAACTCGTGGCATACTTTTACATTCGGGACATGAACTGTGATTAATGCACGCGCAGCGTTATAATTTATCACATTCGTTCGCATATTTGTTTTGACGAGCGGACAATGCGATGCCATTGGCTCGAGGAGGTCATTAAAACTAAGCAGACAGCACAGCTCAGCTCAGCAAGGCAACAAGCTGCTTGGAATGTAAAGCAGACTTTGCCGCCGACAGCAATCCAACATTAGCATTAAAGCTGACGGTAGTAAGTGTTAGAGGTGCTGAGTTCAATCTCAAGGCTGCTAATTAACAGTCAGGGGTCATTATCAAAGTTACTCTCAGCACAGAATTAAGGTGGTACATTCTGAAATCAGTCATACCCCATTTCGCCATCGTAATCCATTTATCACAGCCCAGTTGCATTTTGCATTATAATCCCTACTTTATTTGTAACATATCAGTGCAAACTTTGTCCCAGATTTTAGTTTTGCACACCGACAGTGTAATGACTCCTCTTCCACCAATACACTGACAAAAGCTGAGGTTGAAGTTCCTCCAATTCAGACCTCACCAATCATTTTTCTTACCTTAACAATGATTTCTCTTCTTAAGTGTGATATGAGGAGTGTCACAACTTTCCACACAAGAAACAAACAGATCAGATTCACTCAATAAGGCCACTAAAAGGCCACTTTAAAGCCACCAGCTGAAATACATTGTTAGGATAATGTATTCCTTTGTATACAGTGCATTCACATTTACGTAGGTGAATGAACAAATGTAATCTAAATGTAACCAGTAAAGTGCTAATTGGTCCCACGACTCATCTTCGTGACTTTTGGACAGAATTGGCATATGACATCTCAGATCTGAACAGGGAATGCATCAAACGTAGCCAAATCCACATCAAGGCAGAAATATGATAATTGAATCATTATACACGTATATAAGTGCCACTACCATATCCGAGGTTGATATGTAATGGCGCTTACAATCGATGTTAAAATTTTGTGTGAATCTGCGGTTGCTGAAATGACTTTTTTCAAATACATAGTGTTTTTCATAGTGGGCTCAGATGAAAACAATGTTGTTCCTTAGAAATCTGCCCACACTCCAGAACATGACTTATAAAAGAAAAAAAAAATGTTAAAGAATTCTAAAAATGTCCCATCACTCTCAAAGATTAAATGCCATCTGTTCTTCTTTATCACAGGCATTTTTCAGCAGAAAATGACAAAAAAAAAAGGTCCAGGAAGAACTGTAGCTCTTTCGGTTGGAGCTTCAGTTAAATATGAATATGAGCTGCTTTTGTGAACAAAACAAATAAATACTTGAAACAATAGCCCTCTTTCTGTGAGCACAAAGAAGCACTTACATTTGAAAACTGCTATCATTTTATTTTTCGTGTTACCACAAAATATTTTCACAGTTGTTCTCAATCTTGGACTGCACATCTTAAGTAAATTGCAATGTTTATGAAAATAAATTAAAGAATTCCACATGGGTATAGAATCTAGTATTTGCTAGAAGAGTGTGAAGAGTGAAACATGGGTTTCTTCACACTACAGACTTAACTGTGCAGCAAGAAACACTGTTCGACAGATCTGAAATTGGCTCTCTACAGCTTTGGCATGGGATCAGATTGGAAAGCACAAAACCTTTGTAGATAAAACACGCAACAACTTGAAACCTCAAGCGGCCAAATTTGGAACCACATCACGACCCTCAATACCCTCAAGAGTCATCCAAGTCAAATTTGGCGCGCTTGGATGTGTGTTCCCCCTTACAAGCAGCACAAATACCTCCTACCCACATCGGCCAGGCAGGGGGGGTGGGGGGCGAGTACACGATCCCTGACAACTCCTCAAATCAGGAAGGGATTAGAGGTAGAGCAGGCTTATGCTGGCCTTGTTGGCACTGGGGGATAACATTTTTTGATTCAGCAATTTAAACTAATTTCAAGCCTGGCTCTGCAGCAATTTTCTGGATCACTGGAATGTCATGGCTTCTGCGGTCGCTAGCCCCCTTATCACAGGTACCTACAGCAAAGGAGGGTCTATGTTAATGACTGTTAACTCTGTGTGTGTGTGTGTGTGTGTGTGTGTGTGTGTGTGTGTGTGCGCATCTGTGGAAGTTGGGCGGAAGATTTTTGTTACATCAGAACACCATTCCATTTCCAAGTGGCATCACTAGGGTTGGTGTTACCCAATGTGGTAACTCATGGTGTCACCCCTCCATAGACCTCCTACCGTACCAGACCATACAGAATCCTTAGTAATGTTTTTTTCAATAATGTTACTAGTAAATCGTAATTTCGATATTTCACTGAATGTAATGTCAGTAGTAGCGACATAAAGAACTAGCAAAATTAAAATTACACCTTTAAATTACATTATCTTACGCACAGCCAAAACGTATTTATATTTACATACATTTCATGTGGTTTAAGTGAAAATTCAATAAGAAAACAATAGAATTTAAAGTAAAAACATTTAAAGCTACATCAAAATTGTTTATTTTAACATTATTGATAAATAGGTTTACAAATACTAATTACCACAATATTGTAGCTAAAACACCAGAAAATTTGACAAAATCAGCAACTATAAAAACACCAGGAGCAATGAAAACAGTAGCACGTGGTTGTAGTGCATATAGACGAAACCACGTGATTTGAAGTGTCACTGTAATAAGGTAATAATGAGAGCTCTGAGCAGAGTGCATTAGAAGGTTCACAAAATAAATGAACATAGCGTTTTAGCCTTCTTGGTTTATTGATTCATGTAAGCTGGGCTTACAAACAATGTTTTTGTTGTTATAACTAGCTACAGCGATATTTTTATACAAAATAATAAATTTCTGCTGAAACACTTCACAAAAATTTGAAAGAATTATTTTGGTGTCACCCTCCTGCACCCTCCTAGTGACGCCATTGCATTTTCCAAATTACTTAGTTTAAAGAGCTTTAGAAACTTTAAGAGAAATCTTTAAGAAATCAAAATAGTCAAAAATACTATTTTCTGTGCAGTGTTTGGATATTTTAATTTTTATCCCCTCACTGACACAGAAGTGTCTTAGCAGTTTACTTTACAAATCAAGTTAATAATGTATTTACTACTCGTTGAAGTTTTAAAAAAAAAATCCTATAAAAATCTAATATTATTCAAAGTTTATTTCAAAGTGTGTCCCCTTACCCTCCAGCCTTACGCTCTGTGTTGTCTGGTTAGGCTCTGGATTGCCGCGACCCTGCTCGGGACAAGCGGTTTCAGACTGTGTGTGTGTGTGTGTGTGTGTGTGTGTGTTTATTTCAAATATACTTTTCAAGAGACAACATATAAAGATGCCACATGTTGCTGTTTTTATGTCAAAAGATTGACTTGCTTGCTTTTTATTCTTTGAGAGACAAGAGTATCATCTTTCAGGCACACAACCAATGTTTTCATTAAGTATTTATGCAAATGGTTAAGTTTTTCCGGTTATGTCTGCTTAGCAAATATATGATTTTAATGTCACCTGTGTAACTGTTACGTATGAGACTTTCTGTCAGAAGACATATTTTAAAGATTCCTGTGTTATGGCAGCCGTGAATTTGAACACATTTGAAAGAGTGCAATTAGCACAAGTCTGGCATCCGGGCTCAGCGCAGCTGCTGCCACAAACCTTGAACAGTGAAATAAATAAATAACTACAAATCATTTCTGCTGTGTAGCTTGGGGGGAGCACGGTTGAGGACAGCATTATCACATCCAAAATTTATTGATGCTGCCGGCATCCTCCTCCCTTTGAACAGGAATAACTCAAATGTGCAACTGAAACCTCAAAGTTATTAAAACTGGTATAGAGGCAGAAGACTGGTGTGGTTGGGGGGGGGAAAGAAAAATCAAGAAGATCATTTGATCAGAATCGGTGAATTACTCTGTCACTTCTTCAATCTATTCTTTTCCCTATATGTTTGTTTTGCAAGACGAAAAAGACCAAGCACTAATTCCTTTTTGTGATTTTATCCTTGAAATGCATCCACCGACGCTGGAATTCTTGTATTAATTAACAAAAGGTGTTTGAGGTTGTGACTTTGTGCAATGAAGAAAAGCAGCGGAAAAGGTCCAAAAGGGGTTAAAAAGGCAATTTGCCCACCGTGGCATGTGTACAAATGTGTGGTGGCAAATGGCAGAGAAAAAAAGGAAGTAAGATAAAAGGAGGAAAGAGGCAGAGAAGGAGAAAGGTTAATCCAGCGGTTTAATCTGTGGAGGTGTAGGGCGCCCTTATCTCGTCCTCCCGCTGCACCTCCTGTTCAGCGGCACACTTACCGGACTCCCATCATTCAAGGGGGGTGGTGTAGGATTACAGCCTGTGGGTTTGCTGGCCTTCAGCCCTATAACTCTCCTGAGAGTGCCCCCCCAACCCCCGAACCCAGGGCCAATCTGCTGATCACTATCATGAACCTTGGCATTTTTTTCATACCTGGTTTTCCTTCTCTTTTTTGGCCCGCAGTTGAATTTGAATGTGACCCACTCCCTGTGGGCCTGGCTTTGCTTTGTATAGTATATTTAACAGCAGGTGGTAAAGTAAAACCATCCAGATTCATGCGAAAAATGTCAAATGTTTCAAACAGACTGAAAGATCCGCGTCTGTGCCACCCTCACTAATTAAAGAGGTTTCGGTTACAGTGTCATGTTTAAACATCTAATTTACATTGCCTGTATTAAACCCACAAAACAAAGACAATGAACTGGTGCTTATTTTCAGTCTCAGTGAATCACACAACAATGCGTTTTAGGAACGGTACAGGTAAATACAGGACCTTCGATGAACCTCAAAAACTGTTTATAAAGCCCTTAAACTAACAAGTCTGAGTCCTATACATCACTGAACAATGCTCGATAGGTAGATCCTACAATCTGTAACAATAAATGTGACATACAGTTTTTTCTGGAATACCTTTGTTAATCAGTGCATCAACAAGAATTAAAAATCATTCCAAAACCTTCCTTTTTAGCATACCTCAATTAGCTGTGTAATAACTACTTTGTTGAATGGCTGAGTGAGTGTGTATATGGTTACCCTGTTATGGACTGGCATGTTCTCCAGGGTGTACCCCCCTCATCCTTGTTCCCAATGCTTCTGGGATAGGCACTGGACCACTGCGACCCTGCTCAGAATGAAGTGGTTATTAAAATTGGATGAATGGATGGATGGACAAGTAGTTTTTTCATTTATGGATGTGAATGCCTCTGAGATGTTCCATTTCCAGACTGTCATCCGTAGTGTCTCCAGATAACACTAAACATAAAGTACTACTTTAAAAGGGTCTTACGTTTTGAGAGTTAACACATCAGGGAAACTGTGTGAAGTAATAGACAGAGTTAAACAGAATTTCTAAACCAGTTGGTTTGCTACATTAGCCTACTACATGCTCAAAATGCACATTTTATAAATGCATAATTTATAAAACACAGTCGTGAGTTGCATTATATTACATTACTTGTTACATTATGTTTTTTGTCTGGCAAACATGTTTTGCTTGTCAGTAAAACTGCAGACTGACATTCCTTCTTTTCAATATTCATGAAAATTAGCAGATTTTTTAGAATGACACAAAATGCAGGAAATATCTCTCCTGAATTCATGTCACTGCATGAAGCTTGAATAACTTTTCAGAACCTTCCAATTACAAAAAAGCTTAACCTCATTGACCACAGTAATATTAGAATAAAATAAGATATTCTTTCCTTTGATATTCCAAAAAAAAAAAAAAAAAAAAAAAAACAGACAGCCTAAACGGCTGTGGAATTCTGCATCTCATGGCCTCAGGCTAAAAAAACAATTACCGCAAAATCTATTTCCTCACAGAGGCAGCTATTTTTTTAATGAGTCTCTTAAAAGATAACATTCCATTGATTCGCAAAGGTCCTAAAACCATCATCTGACTTGTTTAGTTCCCTTGAATACAAATGATTAAGGAAACAAACTGAAGGAAAGTGTTTGCAAGTGGGGCCAAGGCAGCGGTGTTAGTTTTGCAAAGACTGGGATTTTTATATTCTGTTAAGAGCCTGGAATTGTATTTCTAAGTTTAGAACACAATTTAGCGGGTGTGTGTGTTTGTGTGTGTGAAGAATAGCGGAGGCTCCTGACGCCCATTGTTCCATTAGATTTTATGAGCCGGCTCTGGGGCACATCAGGCGCCGCGTGTCATTGCTTTCGATTCCCTTGGAGTGCGGCCCGCTTGTATTGTTAATGCACTGGCAATGCCTAATGACAGGTGTATTAAGTGATCATAGGATTTTAATGGGCACTTAGCCCCGACCCGTCCTGCAGAAGGCGTCGATACAGGCCTGTTGAGATTAGCCTGAGCAGCTGTCATACAGCTGAACACGGGAGCCGTCTCGTACACCTACAAACCATTGGCTTGAATTCATTAAAAAAAGCAAACAGGGTTTTGTGGTATGAGGGACGCCTGACTGACGTCTTTCTTTGATTTCTTCCTTGTTTGTTTTGTTCTTCCAAGCGTGAACACAAGGTTCCGCTGCTCATCAGAGAATTGTCTTGAGTATGATGACAATTTATCAGCCATTCTGCACGCTACTGCTCTGGTGATAACCTCGAGATTTTGATAGGGTGTACTTTTTTTCAAAAATCTGAAAGAACAAATACAGGTCTGTTAAATGCATCGTGGGTAAAAAACATGTGTTTGTCTCGTATTACATGTTAGACAAAATGTAGGAAATCAGGCATTTTTGCTTTTGTAAAATTTAAATGGAAAAAATACCTTGAGATTTGAGATATTATACAGCGGTGCCACTAATTTTGCATATTATTTATTGACAATAAAGTATATTGCAAATTCCACATTATCCTAAAATTTCTGTTTTTCTGCTGTTAACATTTAAACATCTGCATTTCAAAAATGCCTAGCAAAAGCATGCAGAACAAAAAATGTCTTAAATTTTACTTGAACTTCTTTTCTTTTATTCAGTGATGTAACAACCTATCAGGGCCCTTAGCAAGACCTAAAATATTTGCAGTTGTCATTAGAAGAGTTATACACAAATAATGGGGGATGAAATCAGTTTGCTTGTATATATGGGTGATCCCCTCCATCCGATACACCTAATGCTTTTATCACAATGAAACGTAAAACACACACACACACACACACACACACCCCATACAGGGTCACAGGGAACCAGAGCCTACCCAGCAACACAGGGCGTAAGGCCAGAAGGGGAGGGGACACACCCAGGACAGGACACCAGTCCATCACAAGGGACCCCAAGCAGGACTCAAACCCCAGACCCACTGGAGAGCAGGACATCAGTCCAACCAACTGCACCACCGTGCCACCACACCCCCTGAAATTTAAAATATTAACTCCTAATTATATTTCACCCCCAGTAATGTCAATGTGTGGTTCTGAGTTCAGATTAAGTGATTTGGTAATACCAGGAAATGGCACATTTTACTCCATTCCATATTTCAGCAGTGGTGGCAGTAGACATTGTTTAGCCTTCATGACTGAAACCAACATGAGGAGTTGTAATTTGAGTGACGAATGGAAGAGGCATTCAGCATCAGCTCTTGGGGGATGCGCTAGTCTTGATGAAATGCAAATGTGATCGGCCTACGTGTGTTTAATCCTCACTTGCCAAAACAAACAAGAACATTGTGTTGTGTGAACATAATGTTGTTTGTGACAAAACTGCCTATGTAACCCAGGGACACGTTCTCAACAGAATTTCATACTCACAGAACAACTTCTTACAAATCTGATCCAGTTTTAGGTGAAGTGAATCAAAAGTAACTCTATTCCATTTTGTTTGGTACTCTTATTAATCTATACTAGATCTTACGCTACGAAAAGGGAGACCAGTTTTATTGAAATGCTCTGATCTTACTTTTGTTGGTAACTCTCCATAATAAGTATATTTTTTTTAGAAATTCATAAATATGTATATAAATACACATATTCCTAATTACATAAATTCAGTCATTATTTGCTGTACAAAATGCCCTCAGTAGATTTTAAGAAGAGTAAATGCAAAAGCATGGTTGTGCATTGTGATTTTCACCTTGCTTGTGAGCTTTTGACATACAGTAAAAATGGGTCTCATCGTACTTAATCAAAATCTGCTAGAGACATGCTTCTTACAGTCAGATTTTTTTTACTATCATGCTATTCAGAGCCTACACAAACAAAATGTTTTAGTTGCACTTGGCATCCCTGTCTCAGTCAATAATGGTTTAGGGCAAGACTCTGAGAGCAGGACTTATGCATCCCATGGGTAGGGAGACGGCTGTGTGAGCACAGATATGACGGAGACGCGGCCCCCATGTCCATTCATCAACATGCCCTGGTCAATGCATTTCCTTATCCTTGGCTACTTCGCAGGTTTACATTTCAAATACCATTGGTTTCATCGATTTCCATTATGGCCGCTTGCATTTCTGGGTTGGCAGATGGCGAGTATTTCAGCATTTAGTTAGGACACACCTCAAAGCCTCCACACAGCAAGCACCAATGCCCTTAATCTCTCTCACAAGTGAGCTTTCCACATATGTGTTTGTATCATTAAAATGATGACATATGATAAGAGATTTGTTATTTTTTCTTTTATTCAAATTCAAAAGTACTTGACATAAGATTATATCCTGTATTGCTGCAATATGGGAACAGCTGTCGTGCTTTTCAGTCCTATTGCTGTAATTGTAATTTAATATATTCTTTACCGTTAATATACGTATTTATTACTATTTTTGAAACCCTCACACTAAGATTTATTCAAATGAGGAACACTCATCATACATGAAAACATCATTATAATTCACATTTTCCATTTTTGGTGAGCCCAGCAGGACATTAAGCAGTTACATGAGCTATAGCAAGTTAAATCTCCACTCTGTCTTCACAGACTTCCATAGGTGCCCCCATAAAACCCAGCACAACAAACTACAACTTCATTTAGCAACTGAATACTCTGTACTGTCACAGTTTCTGATTGCTGACTTCACACCACAAAACTCAGGCTAAGATGATACTATACATTATGCAGTCACTAATAAACCCATCACATGGACAAGTGAAACTGGGAGAACACTGTTCATCAACTCCTCACTCTCCTTTGGTTGCTCCCACCTGCCTTCAAAACTACCCTCATTTCATTGCAATTAAGGAAACCCTCTCTGAATCCAGACTTAATCCAGAACTACAAGCCAGTCTCCCTCCTCCCTTTTCTGCCAGAAACTCTGGAACGGGCAAATTGTGATCAGTTGTCTGCATTCCTTGCCCAGAATGATCTCCTTAACAGAAATCAGTCTGGATGCAAAGTTGGACATTCCACCAGGACAGCTCTCCTCGGAGTATCAGATCCTCTTCAGTCAGCTAGAGAGGTCTCCTTCTCCTTGGACTTCATCCTCTTAGACGTGTCTGTAGCATTTGATGCTGTCACACACTGGATTCTACCTTCCTCTCTTGGACAGCTTGCCATCAAAGGAACTGGACTGATTTGGTTTAAATTTTACTTATCAGGTAGATCTATCAAGTAGTCTGGTGGGGCTCCTCATCATCCACTTAGTCTCTGTAAACTGATATTCCACAGGACTCAGTATTTGGATCACTACTCTTCTCAGTTAAAACCTCTTTGTTCGCCCCTGTTATCTCCTGTCATAAATTCTTCTACCACTGCTACACCGATGATACACAGCTCTTCTTTTCCTTTCCCCTTGAAGCTACAGACATTTATTTGCGCATTGCCGCCTGCTCTCGAATTTCTCTGTCTGGATGTCTGATCGCCACCTACAACTCAACCTCTCCAAAACAGAGATTTTTCACCTCTCAGCTGGTCTGTCCTCCTGTCAAGAACTCTGTCAAACTGGATAACTCGCTCATTTTGTCTGCCTCGTTGGCTAAGTGCCTGGGAGTAATGACTAACTCAAATCTGTCTTTCTTTCAACATATTGAAGTCACAGCCTGTTCCTGCAGATACATCCTGCATAACATCCATAAGGTTTGCCTTTATCTCACAACAAGCTCTATGCAACTTCTGGTCCAGGCCATGGTGATACCTTGTCTTTACTGCTGCAGGTATCTTCTGTCTGAGCTTTCTGCTCCTGCCGTCAAACCTTTTCAGTTGCTACAGAATGCTGCTACATAAGTCATGTTTGACCTGCCAAAGCGTTCCTATGTAAGCATGCCCATGTGCTCCCCCTCCTTGTCTCTCTGCATTGACTTCCTATAGCTGTCTGGATCAAATTCAAGACTCTGGTTATGACCTACAAAACCCGCAATGGCTCTACTCCCCATTATCTTCAAAATCTGATCACTCGCTTCACCTCAACCAGACTGCTATACTCCGAAGAGGTCCAAAATCAAAAGCACAAAGATTTTTCAGTTCTGGCTCCGATGTGGTAGAATGACCTCCCCCTCTCACTCAGAACTGCTGATGCAATGCAATTGCAATAAAATGCAATTTTTGGGGTGCTCTCTGAGATGTACATCGCTTTGGAGAAAAGCGTCTCCTAAATTAATAAATGCAAATGTAAATGTAAACACTGAGCAGGCATGTCATAGTGTTAAATTTTGACAGACTCAGAAGCAGATTCTGATGTTTTTTGGAGTGTGTTTATAACCCCTTAATGAGGTACTATACACAACCGATCACAATTTTACTGCAATTATAAACATAACATTAACTCACTGGTCACATGTAAATATACACTTACAGCTACTATAGAGAAGAAATATCCATTTCAGGACTATGAAAAATCTACCTGGACTATTAGGATACACATTTAATATTACTCAAAAATAATGAAACGCAGCCATGGTCCTATACCTTCATTAATGATAAATTATGAGACATAAGGACCCAAATTTAGACCTGGTATGGTTTTTTTTTTTTTTTTTTTTTGCTCTAATGGAAAACAAAAAATGGATATGCATGCTTTCAGTATGAAAACAAAAATAAAACTGATCTGAAATTTTAGGACAAACATTTTAAATAAGTACATCATCTTGTGAGAGCAGGTTTGAAAGTCTGAAATATAATAGTAATTTTATGAAAATGAATCATGTCACATAACATATTGTATATGATTATATTAGCTATATGTAATGTACATACAAGTTCTTACATTCACTGGCTACATATGTAACAGGGAAAAAGACTGAGCTTTTGAAAATTTCCACCAGAATACAAAATTCTACTGTTGGGATCTCTTTACTACTTTCCATACAGAAACCTACACTAATACTATCAATAACAGAAACACCTAAATATAGAATAAGCACTGGTTAACACCATTCTATTTCTCCACTTTCTGAAGCTATGTTGATCTCATATACATAAGCAATGGCTCTGTAAACAATATGAACTATCAATAATAAAGACTGTTTGTCTATGTAAGAAACCTAGATGGACGAGTGCTTTATAATTTCCCATTGTATGGACATTGGTTGGTCTGATGACAGTCAGGATGCTTTAAAGTTGCAGCCATCAGAAATCTGAAGGAGGAAGACAAAGAAAAAAATTCCAGCAACGGCCTTGCCTTACTAAGACATTTTCTATCAACAGCCCGGCCATGGTATTCTTGTAACATCTCGTGATGATAATGACACATCTGAAAGAAATAGAGCCAAGCGCCCTGTGGAAAACGCAACTCAAAAACAAGTTCATTAATGCAAGGCCTTGCTTTCGTTTGCCTTTCGTTTAACAAATATCAAAAGATAATGTTTTGTACAAATTTGCTTGGGAGAAGACCAATGATATGACATGGAAAATGAGGCCTCAAGCTGAGACTGGTAAACTGGTATTGATTTTACAAAGAAAAATGAAAGACTCAAGAAAATAACCTATCATCATTTTTTTTTTTTTTTAAATCAGATGGTAAACATTTTGCTACTCTGTTCTTTTTAAGATGAATTTTTTTCTCAATATTTTCAGGATTTTTAATGCTTTCATTTCTAAAAATGCCAAATTCATATCAGTAAAATGAATTAAGTTTTCATGATGTAATATAGGATAAGACATTAAATGTGTTTGTTAAGAGCTTGCAAAGGTTATTTTAAATTAGTTTTCACCAATATTGTGGTTAAAGACTGAACGTGTCATAATTTAATATGAATACACAAATGGAAAACCTAAACAACAGACAGAAATTGTAATAGAGATGTCCCACATTGCAAACATTTATCATTTGTTTGATGTTAAACAACTTCGAAAAAAGCCACTGACCTCTGCTTCATAATGAATAAATAACTTTTTAGATGTAACAGGTAAAGTACATCTGCCTCTCCTTCCTCAAATTCATCACAAGGTCACCTGAATACATTTAATATTTTATAGAAAGCATGCTCCTCAAATGCCATCCTTGAAGAATTTAAAGGTTTCCTTGTGACTAACAAAACCATTAAACTGCGCTAAATCAACAATTTCATAGGGTCAGTTTGAGTTTTTTTGTGTTTTTTTTTTTTGTTTTCGGCTGTCGTATTCCTATATATCTTTATATTTCTCAATTTTCAGAATATTTACAATCTGTCCTGTGCAGTTTTCCAAAATGTGGTATGAAAAAAATCATTTTGATGACAAAGGAAGAACAAGGGTTAAGCGAAGAGACATCACACAACACGTTTTCACAGATTTAGTAATATGTATGAGCATCTGCTCAGTGTTTTTTCCTCTGTCTCTCCCTTACAGAGTCACGGCATTGCTGGCTTGGTGTGAACAGATGAGTAGATGGCCTTCGCTGTGTTCCACAGGACCTCAGCTGCCTCCCTTTATTCTCACACCGACCACCCCAGACGCGTCGCTACGGCGCAAGGCAAATGTTAATTAGTAGCTGTGTGCTGAGCTTGAAAAGGGGCACGGAAAAGGTCAGCATGTTACATTATTACTCTCTCTCGTCATGCGCATCCTCCGACAGGTTTCAGACCTAGTGGATCCCCTGCTGCTCTTGCAGCCCTGCATGTATTAGCCTTGCATTGTTCAACGTGGAATATGGTGCTCTGCACATTAAGAGAGCCCGTGTCCCCAGATCGCTAAAGTGTGGCAAGAAGTCCACACCATTGTGCAAATGTGAAAATGCATTCATGGGAAATGGATCAATACGTATTTTTGTGAGGCTTTTCAAGTATTGCAGTTGGTTCAAATACTTGCACTGTGGGCAAACTGAGTCCTGTGGCCCATGTCATGCTTTGAATGTGGTTATTTGCCGATTTGGAAAGAAGTCCCTCTTTGTTGTGCACAGTTGTTGCGGTCTGCACCCAGTGCTGCACAGGAGCCTTCGAGCTACTGGCTGTTAGGGGTGAGCTGTACAGTGCTTGACTCCGATATTAGAAAGATAAAAGCTGGCACAGCTCACATCACTTTTGCAGTGTTCAAAGTCAAGCACACGTGTGTTTATATGTTTCAACATGTTTTTGTGATTCTACATATTGCACAATGTCATCGGAGACAACCAGCTGAGATTTTGTGTAAATGTGAATTATGTCTTCTTCATAACCTGGCTAACCTGGCTAGCGCTCTTCAGCTGTTTAAGGTCCGAATGGGTCCGTAACAGTGTAAAAATAAGAAGTTGCAACATCCCCTTTCCTTTCTTTTTTGGGTAACAGCTAGAGATGGTTTAAATCTGTATTCTAACACAACACATTTATCACATCTGTTCAATATCAGCCAAACACGACAACACAGAAAATAAAGCACAGGCTTCTAACCCTTTATCAAACTATATTTTATTTCACCTTACAGATGACAGCCATTGCTTTGCCCATCCATTTAACATATTAATATTGTATCTTTTATCTCCAAATATGAGGCAAAGAGCAGAGCAGTGACAGAGAGCAGGATGCAGGGGGATTTCTGACTCTCTGTAGACATACTACTTGGGCAGAAGCTCCATGTAGGAATAGTTTATTACCATGTCAATGGAAACCAAAACAACTATGCTTTATATTCATCACGCTGCCTTGGCCTCCGTGCTGGTGCATCCGAGTCCACCGTCCCCCTGTGACAGTTGACTGCAGGGTTGCCATCAGGGACCATATATTACAGAAACGTGTTGAGACTTCTGGAAATGACGTTTTTAATCTGAGGTTCTTCACTCTCTGATGTGAACAGTGCCATAAAAGCAACACATAAATTTAAATGGCACTTTTTATATGCATTAAAATACCAGGGAGCAAAACACACATCTCCACCCTATAATTTGCACAATAAATTCATAACAATTAGTCTCAGATCTGTTTTGTCTGCAACACTCTGTCATTCTATTAGTATACATTTCCTTAGGAGATCACTTTATGAAAGCAGATTAGCGCCGCTTACATTAAACATATTTACCAGGCATGTTGTACTACAAGGAGAAAGGAAATAAATACTGTTTCTGTAGCCCTAAGTGCACATTGTAATGCGCTTAATGAGTTTGA
The DNA here is from genome assembly GCF_900964775.1 of Scleropages formosus. Taxonomy (NCBI): domain Eukaryota; kingdom Metazoa; phylum Chordata; class Actinopteri; order Osteoglossiformes; family Osteoglossidae; genus Scleropages; species Scleropages formosus. The sequence goes on from NC_041817.1 coordinate 2,537,604, forward strand.
TAATAAATGGTACAGCAGATATTTCCTGCCTGAACTGTTGGGTGTCTCTTTATTGGTATGTGTATGTTGCATGTTATATATCTATAAATATACACACACACACACACACACACACATTGGCTGAAGCTGCTTGCCCCAAGCGGGGTCACGGTGAGTCGGAGCCTAGCCTGGCAACACAGGGTGCAAGGCTGGAGGGGGAGGGGGCAAACCCAGGACAGGATGCCAGTCTGTCGCAAGGCACCCCTAGCAGGACTCGAACCCCAGACCCACCAGAGAGCAGGACCTGGCCAAGCTTGTTGCACCACCGTGCCCCCTTTCTATAAATACAGTATATAAATAAAATAGAAATAATATGTTATTTGTTTTTTTGCTTGTTCTGGGTATGCATGCAGAACAAAGCCTACAGAAGCCTACAGAAAAAAAAAATTAAAAACAATAAAAGCTCCATGAAATCATTAACTACGTAGTAATAAAACAGCTACAGACGCATAAATACTGGCCACAGCAAACTGAAAAGTTCACTATAGGAATCTAGCGTTATTCTTGGAATAATCCTCAATCAAAAATCACTGATCTGAAAACACTTGGTAGAGAGGGAGTCTAACCTTTTTTGGCAAAGGGACACAATCACTACTATGAAATAATTTGGCCAAGATGACCTTAAACGTATAAACTGAAAAAAAAAAAAAAACTTTATTGTATTTTATTTACATGTGGTGTAACTTCAAATGTGTGTCAAGCTAGAATTATGTTATTGTATGACTCAATAGAATTTCTTTATTTATGATAGTGGAATATAGTAATTAACAATTATTAATTTTTTTGCATATACTCATAATTTCACAGATCAGTGGGCTACATACAACCCTTGGGTTGCACATTGGACATTCATACTTCTTTAGCTTTAACATATAGGAAAATGTTTGGTGACTGGGGGGTTGATAGTAAAATGGGAAATTTGTCAACACTATTCTCAATCTATAGGTGGAAAACATGTGGACTGGACATTACTGTATAATTTGACAGAATTACAGCCAAGAAAGAGAGAGTAACAGCACCTTCACACGCCTGCCAGGAACATGTGTTGGTGTTGCAACCAGACCCTCATGGATTTAATCATGGGCAGCCACCACACAAGCACATCTCCATTAGTTAGCAGCATGGTGATGCAACTCATCAAACTATAACAGTGCACAATTGCACAGAAGCCATTGCCTGCTGTATGTTTTCTTGCACCACTGAACCTGCAAACGGATGTTTGAAACTATGAATGGTTTTGAACAGCCACCTGGATGAGGTGCCTAGTTTATGAAAATTCTTCTGTGTTTGCTTCTGTTGATACAAAATACTCACAATCCATGCTGAACTTCTGTTTGCATCCCATGGTTGTTCTGCTTGATCACGCAAAGCAGACTGGTGCTCCTCCATCAAGATCTACCCACTTTTAACTTCTCACAACGATGACATTCTGCTCACATCACCTCTGAGAGCCCTCCTTTGAAGCACTGGCATTTTCCACAGCGTTTGGCACTGAAGTGACTGTCAAACATAAACTAACAATTACAGGCCTTTCACCATCCCCAAGGTGTCCTTTTGTACTCATTCTGACTAACAACACAAAACTCGAGATGCAGTCTGCTTATATATATATATATATATATATACACACACACACACACACACACACACACACACAGTGACATAGCAAAAGAGAATTTTACACACCAGTCATGAATAAGTGTTCACGACTTACTCTGGATACATATATCCCTGTCTTGGACATTTATCAATATATTAAAGCTAAATGTTACATTTTTGACACACCTACCAAGCCCCATATGTTCCCCTATTAGAAAAATGTCTTAATTGCCTTTTTAAACTCCGTATTTGCATGGTTTGATGTTTCCATGAATTATGAGAAACATTTCAAATTCCACAGTTTTAACCATAAAATTGCTCCCAGGTTACAAATCATTCTTTGTAGTCTGCCACAGCACAATTCTCTCTCAGGAAAACGAGTGCTTCTTACATTCTCATGCTATACCATATGTTCGATAATACTTGGATGTAACATAAAACATTCTTCAAGAAAAAAAAACAGCAAGGAGGCATATATTAACTCCAGCAGATACAGAGGACAGGCAATCACATGAATGCAAATGCATTGAAATCTAAATGACATTTATTCTTCCAATTAGTGAAGGAGGACTAATACAGAAACATTATAATGCAGACCATTACTAGATCATTAAGGAACTATATATAATATATATTTAGTCCAGAGCTACTACACTGTCTTTTAACACAATCTACTGATCTATTCAGTATATATAATATACTGAATACTACATTCACCCATGTCAGAAGCGCTTGTCCCATATGGGGTCACAGGGAACCGGAGCCTACCCGGCAACATAGGGCGTAAGGCCGGAGGGGGAGGGGACACACCCAGGACGGGACACCAGTCCGTCGCAAGGCACCCCAAGCAGGGCTCGAACCCCAGACCCACCGGAGAGCAGGACTGGGGTCGAACCCACTGCGCCACCACACCCCTGAATACTACATTCATTATATATAATTATGTATACGTGTTTAATCAAGCTGCCATCTTTAGGTCAAGGTTCCATTCTCAACATGCACTTAACATCGACAGAGAAGGTATAGATCTTACACATGTCAGTGTTAAGTTGTTACTTATGAGGTTTTAATAGATGTGAGCTTTTTACGGTCAGTGCAATACATATTGGGTGGGTTGGACCACTAAGAGGTGAATAGGAGAATGAAGAGGAAATAATAGATTGTGTAGCAAAGTCATCATACATTCATATTCTTGCACTGGATGGGCTGACAGTGACAGTTCCAACAGAATCAAAATAATTTGTTCCTTTACTACATCTTGAAGCCACAGCCACGCACACGTGCACACACACAAAGTGCTAAACTGCTTAATCACGGTAATATCACCTTAAGCAAATGGAACTTGTAATTCCACCAGAGCGGCTCCAAAGACTAAACCAATACAAAGACCATTTGTTTCAGTCTGTTTACAGTGATGACTTTGTGCTTATGCTGCATTAGTGGTCTCTAAAACACAGCTACTTTTTGATGGCAAAATCAAGAGCAGATGTGTAACTACATTTCCTTCCCATAGACCCAGCTCAGAAGTGAGTCAGAGCTTGGGAGAGTCACAGGTCATATGGTCCAGCATCTATTGGAGCTAGCCATTGAGTGATTCTTAATTAAAGTCAACCTTTCTCAGACCTTCTGTTTTCAAAATCGATCAGCATTTCCACCGCTCCCTAATTCCACTTCCGAGCCCATTTACAGGCGAATGTTCAAGGTATTCCAGAATAAGTGCACATGTAATACTGCCTTTCAGGGGGCCCACACTGTTTGATTGTGTGAAGTTGCTTTAATCAAGAGGCAGACACATCGGGAATAAATCAATTTCTGTCACTATTAAAGCTGAATCAAAAACTTAATTTATTTCCTTCGGTGGCAATGTCAGAAGCAAAACAACTTGGAGGAAAAGGCATTTTTTTCAGAAGTGAAATACAGACAGCAGTCCATTATTGCTGCAAGTTGCCATTAGAAACACATATTTCTGAAAGTATTTTCCATTATACAAATTATTTCTTAACTTAGAAATCTAAATTGAACCTTTATGTCAGTTCATAAGTACAATGCACAACCTAATGTGATAAAGTGCTTGCCATTTCTGAGATTATGAATATTTTTGAGTGATAATAAGAATCAGCAGCATACAATATCTTTGATATGATGTGGCACATGTTGATGTTCATGACTTTAAAGTAATACAGCCAAATTACTGCACATCTATCACAAAAGAATAATAAAAAATGAAACAAGCATTTTTATGAGGGGAAAATTAAAGTCTTTCATTTTCAGATGGTGACAAATACAAGCACCTAGCTTGTATTTAAAATCTGGACAAAAAATAGCAATTGCTTTCATGGCTCACTTTCTATGTTGTTAATTGCAAGGAAGGAACAAAACAGGAAATCATGATGTTAAGTGTACTTATCTACAGCAGCAAAAAACATATGGTAACTAGCATGAATTAGTAGAAATCCATATAGCATGAAAAGATTTCTGAATGTCAAAAAAAAAAAAAAGAAAAACATGAGTCTTGAGAAATGGGAGGAACCCAAGGTAAGACAGATGAGAAATTATTACCTTTGCACAGGATGTTAATCTTCATTTAAACTTCTTAATGGAATTGTGATAAAGTGAAAAATGTTTAACACTATTCCAAAATGCATATAGAAATAATGCACTAAATTTGATCATATCTGCATTGACTTTTTGCAGATTTTTCTACATTCACGTTTTCTTGTAATGATTGCACATCCAGTATGTACCGTGTATATGAAGTGAATATTTGTGCGTTAGTATAGCCTATGGTCAGACAAAAAAGCAATAAACATAGTAAGGGCTTTAAGGATAACTTATTTTCCAGCCTCAACGGATATTGTTCATAAACACTCTAAAATCAGCATCAATGGGGTTCATTTCCTGCTACCAAGTCATTTGCTCCACTGTTATTTTCTACAAGTGGCCTTTCCCTTCTCCATGGTGACACAGTGGTGCTCTTTCTGAAAATAAGCACAGCTACACCACCCTAGAGCTTATTGATCATCAAAAAACCAAGCCATTCCATTTTCCTGATGAAGCACAAGGGCAACTACTTAACAGTGTCAATTTTCACTGTTAGTGTTTTTAAAAGTTTTCAGAAGGTTTTCATTTTCTCTCAAAAACTTCTACAGCATGTATTTTATTATAGAACGGAAACAAATGAAAGAGGCTGATACAAACCTGGTGAACAGCTTGCATGTCAACAGCAGAAATGGTGGAGACCATGAAGTACGAGGGGCCATACTGCAGAGTGCGCTGGAAAAAGCACCACTAATTGCATGCTGCTTTGCCCCTGAAAATGTCACCGCTACTTCTCCAAGTTATCACTTAATTGTTCACTCTTCAGACCATCATTAACCTTAGGTAACCCCAATACAGCCTCTGCAATCCCATGGATTGAGGAGATTAGCAAATGATTTGCATAATTAGGAGCAAGAGCACATAAACTAGACAGAAACAACAGCTGAGTACAAGCTGGCATCATTACTCCAAATCATCAACCATAAGCTGGAAGCAAATCAGTGCATGACATCCTCCTAACAGGTCATGCTGAAATATTGTTCAAGTTGTGTCTTCGACCGATACAATGATTTGAAACACTTTCAAATTATATTTGTTTTGTATTTATTTGTTTATTTTAAGGGGGTGCGGTGGCGCAGTGGGTTGGACCGAGGTCCTGCTCTCCGGTGGGTCTGGGGTTTGAGTCCCGCTTGGGGTGCCTTGCAACGGACTGGCGTCCCGTCCTGGGTGTGTCCCCTCCCCCTCCGGCCTTATGCCCTGTGTTGCCGGGTAGGCTCCGGTTCCCCGCGACTCCCTATGGGACAAGCGGTTCAGAAAGTGTGTGTGTGTGTGTGTGTGTGTGTGTGTGTGTGTGTGTGTGTGTGTTTATCTTAACAATTCTATTGATCCATTATCAAGAATTCTCTGTCCCATGCAGGGTTGCGGTGGTCAGAGTTTATCCCTGAGGAATAAAAAGTGAGACATAGAACACATTGGATGGAATGCCAGTTCATCACAGGGCAAGCGTGCACACGCAAACACACACACACACACTGTGCTGTATGACATACACACATTATAGACAGAAACACATGTCTTTGGACTGTGGGAGGAAACTGGAAACTGGAGCACCTGGAGGAAGCCTATGCAAACAGGGGTACAACATATAAAGTGCACACGGCCTGAGCAGGGATTGAACCCACGCTCAGACACATACTCCAGCAGTTGTGCAGCACCAGTGCTTTCTACCGCCACAAGTACATGTAAAAATGTTTGATAACAAAAAATTTTGGGGCAAAGCAGAACTCTGATTTATCAATCATACAGATGTTTCTAAACATGCATGTATGAATTACGTGTCCAAGAAATAATAGTTGACATGTTAAGTAAGAGAGCACAAAGACAAGGCTGTAGTTCTTTCATAGTGCTCACTGTCTGTTTCTGCAAACAATAGATTATGGGGGGGACATCATTAGCAAGTTGCTGACTGAAAATTACTGTAGCATTATTAACAAGACACTTCAAATAGGCTATTGACTAAAGAGGTTGAGAAAATAATCTTAAAACCTGATTACTGCTTGATGCGCCTCTGAAGTGCTAATTAGGATTATTGATCCGCTATCATAATATGACAGTTTAACACCAAAGAAAACCCAAACCAAAGTTTAGTTACTCAAGGGCAGAGGTACATTAATGAATCCTTATAAAGCTGTGCTGAATAAATGGAGGAACTTTACTGTAAATGGCCAGAAAACTGGATAAGAGAAGATTTTAAATAATTTGTCACTCTAGAAGCACATTATCGTTCTGCAGTATCAGAATTTTTTGTGCATTATTATAAATTTTTAAAGATTTTGACAAAATTAGTACAATGACTGAGTTTTTCTTCTGTCCCTGTATTTAGGGAAAAGGAGCTTAAGTCCTACAATTATGTATGACGGAACCCTCATAGAATACATTATTTTTATATTCATCTCACTGACAGGGAACTGTATGCTACATTTGTACAGTAGTGTGTAACCAACGTAGTTACTTCAAAGTAGATTTATTGTTCATAATAATGCTACTTGAATGCTAGTTTCCTAGAACAAAAACACACACTCTTTCAGAACCGCTTGTCCCATAGGGGGTTGCAGGGAACCGGAGCCAACCCGGTAACACAGGGCGTAAGAGGACACACCCAGGACAGGACGCCAGTCCATCGCAAGGCACCCCAAGCAGGACTAGAACCCCAGACCCACCGAAGAGCAGGACTGTGGTCCAACCCACTGCGCCACTGCACCCTCTTTTAGAACAAAAACTTGAAACATAATTAAGGCAATCCACCTGAGAAAAGTTGAGTTCACTGTTATTGTTCTACAAATTTAACACTGGCTTTCTTTTTCGCTACAACATATAACTGATTTTAGTTTTTTGTGAATGTTAAAATAAGTACTGAAGAAATTAAATTTTCGTGCTAAAATTAAATTAACCCTAAGCTAAAATAGTAGTTTTTTTTTTTTTTGTTCGATCAAAATGTATTTTAGATTTTACTGCTAAGGAAACAGATATGTTAACATATCGCATGTCTCATATACTCTTTTTGTACAAACTTTGGGATATATCTCTAAACCAGTGACATTACGTCTTGTGATCTTTACAAAACATAAAATAATATGTTATCAGAAGTTCAGAGTATAATTACCCAGCTAATTAAAACAAATGAACAAATATAGATTTTATATCAATAAATTTACAAATTAACTGTGATTCTTTGTTTTAAAGTTTTTTCAGCAGTAAACCAAAAAAAAAAAAAATCTAAGCATTGATTTAAGTACTGTGACATTATTAAGACAAATGCTGATTTGACATGATGTAAATAACTTAAATCCTATTTTAAAACATTTGGAAATTTAACAGAAAAACTGTTGCTTAAAAATGGAACTTACTGAGTGGACATTAGATATTTGTTTTTAATTCTACCAGAAATGAAATGGAAGTGCATGCTAAGTTCTTTGAGGCCTTCTGTAACCCTGACTGCTATATACAGAGTAAATTACATGGTAAAATGTGAGTCCTGCACTTTGATAAACATTGGCAACCCCTGGATCACACATTGACTTGCTAATTCATTTGTCATAGAAACAGCAGCCAAACTGCAAGCCACCCAAACCTTCCCATCTCCTTTCATCACTTTAGCATGCTTTTAGGTTCCCAGCTGCTCTCAGTCAGAGCAAACCATCTTGCGTTTTCAACAACATTGATCAAACTCTGTGAAGCCAGGATGGGGATATTAGCAAGAAAATGATCGGTTAAAAGCAGGAGAAATGACTTGCTGGGACAAGACTTTGAGTGACTTCCTACAGAGGGGCACGGCATTAGTCTTTTACCGAGACTGGCGGCGACAGACACATGGTATTTTCCCCACGTTGCCATGGAGAAGGCTGAAGAGCAAGGGAAGAGTGAGAATGGCCCGTTTTTGCCTACAATGGTGGACTCTCATTCCACTTTTGTGTTGTGACAAAGGACATCTAGACTTCATTTTTAATGCATTATAAGGTATTTGTCACCAGGCTGGACAATACCAGTATGTTTTAATTTGAGCTTTTCCAATTAATTTTGCAACCTAGTAGTCAAAACACTCATCATCAAATGAACATTTCTGTTTTTTAAGTCTATTCCCCAAGAAGCAATATATCCAGTTGTATTCTGAAAAGGAATATACTGAAACACTACTGGGAATAATTAGCAAACAACCTTGAACATATTATTGAGCTCATTAGTGGAATTAAATACAGAAAGTGTAGGAAACATAATGTAAGTGTTTGCTGTTTAAATTGCATGGGCATTTTAAATATAGATATTAGTTACACCCGTTATCTCAGAAGTTGACATTTCCTTGCATCCTATGATGTTTTTATGTTGTTTTTAAGCATCTTTTAAAAAAGTTCGACGGAGTAGTGCAAGCACAGAGTATTAAATATTTGTACATAATGTGTAATTGCTTTCCTGGATGAAATCTGTTATTGATGACAAAAACATCCAAATCTTATCAGTTGTTTACTTGAAATGTACAACTGTGTCGCTGAGGGATTATCACACATGTTCTTCTCAGCAAATATGATGTCTTGACAGTTATAGTGTTCATTATGTCTTCTTCCACAGCATTCAGGTCACTCCCTAAAACATTTGCTTCAGACAAATCAATATTATGAGATATAGAGAAATTATCTCCCTTTACAGTACTGCAGCAGGAATTCAAGGGATGTTTAGAATCTGAATAAATTTAAGCAACTAAACAAACAGATGAACTAGCGCATGCAAGAGATATAAGAATGCATGCTGAATTGCAAGGTTTACTTTAATAACCCTTTTATGGTAATGTTATAACATTTATCATGGCAATATTAAAATCTTAATAATAATAATACTAAAATCTTAATCTAAATATATATACAGAATCACCTGTTTTAGAAAAGCTTAAAAATGGATCCAACAAAATTAATCTATCAAACAAGCAGTGTGATCCTGCTTATGCTTTTTACAATAAAATGGCTGAGATTGTCATGAAAGTCTGATTAAGCACATACTACAGTCCTCTCAGTCTTTAATCCTCAATAAAGTCTCTCTCTTAAGCTACTGCCTCCAGCTCTGGCACAGATTTCATGCCAGTGGACATCTGTAGACCTGCATGCAAGCACACCTTTCCCTTCAACTAGCACATGTTTGCCTGTGATTCATGGCCAAAACGCAATAGGTGGTTGTGATACTCAGTCAAAGCATGCATTGGTTCCAGAACAAATACTGGCTATTTTAAACCATGCATCAGTATCATTACTGTAAAAATATTGTGATTTAATGTGATAAGAACACACACACACACACACACACACATTTTCAGAACCGCAAAATATATAAAATATTAATATGAAAATAAATAACTTATAATGATTTTTGTGTTTACTCAATCCTAAGTGATTGTTTTCAAAAAAATTAGGCTCAACCTAGTTCAATATATGTCACTCAAAGTCTTCTCCCAGGTTGATAAGATGTTGAGAAAAAGAAAAATTCAAAATTGGCTTTGCATGAGTATGTAATTCTGTAATGGTTCGCTATTCCATTCAGAAAAAGAAGCCAGTGCATTTGTCTAGTCTCATGGGATATAAATGATAGAAAAATGCTTTAAAGTAAACAGGAGCGTTCACCAATGAGAATGTCTGCAGTGGCAATTCAGTATTTTTACCAACACTTTGATATTTGCTGTTATTCTGTATCTACATTCTGTATGCAGGGGAATAAACGGATGTAAGTGGGCTCTATTAGAATTTTTTTTTTTCTTTTTTTAAATTAAGATGAGGTAAGCAGTGCATAGGTCTATGATAGCCCTAGGACACAGGAAAAGGAGAGTGGTAAGTTTAGAAGATACTCATTATATCTCAAAGAAGGACAGCTTGTTTCAGGCTGCAGGTGTTATCCTCTGCTGTGTTGACTTCATCTGCTGATGCTGTTTCTTTCAAGGAATCTATTCAGTCTGATCACTGGATTTTTATGGTAAGTGGGCTGTTTTCTGATGCCAGCACCATGCATAATTGACTAAATTCACATTTTCTGTTAAACAGACTGATGAGTTTTCCTTGGCATTTCTACTGGGCAGTAGGAACATGCATGCAACTCCTGCACCACTACGTTTCTGTACTCAGTAGAAAGAATTCAGCTATCCCTTAATGTCCTAAACTGATTTCCATCTTCACTTCAACATATGTGCCGCATTTTCCTGATACACGGTGACTCTTGCAGCAATGAAACTAGTACACTAAGTGAATAGATGAAAACCAAAGTATCATTGCACATTTCTCTCTGTGCTGATTTCTGATAATATCTGCAGAATTCAGCCCAAATGATGCATCACAGGACGTCACAATCTAAATCGAATGGGACATCGCTTATCCTGTCTTTTCCTCAGCTCGGTCGAGGTCCTAACACTAAATCTGGGATTCGAGAGCCATGCTGTTTTGAAATCAATTCTCTGACCTTTACGCTCAAATGCTGCCCACAGAAGCCACAGGAAGCAGACCATTCTCAATCAAAAGAAGGCCGCTTCAGAGAAGGAAAAAACAGTGCCCCAAATCATGGAGATCTCATTAACAATGGAGATTACCCACTGGGGCCTGAGTTGCACAGGTTAAGGAAACCGAAATGCCCTGGGACAAAGCATATATTAAAGAGATCCTGGCAGGCATGAAAGCATTTAAGGCAACTCTAAGTTTGGTGGGAAAAACCAAACCCTTTTGAATATAAAATCATCAACTTTCAACTTGCTCACTAATCTCCACAACTTTCCACAGTAAAGCCGATAAATTGTATTAGATTTAAGCTAAATGTGGAGACCTGATGAAAGTAAACACCATTGCCTATTCAGTAACTCAAGCACATTGCTTTACTCTGAATTTTAGGTTTTAGAGTTGACCATGAAAAGATGACTCTATATGAAGGATCCCACCTGTCAGGTAAGTACTGTGACGATTATGTTTGTGATTTCAGAAATACAGAGGAAACATCACAGTACACTGGATTATCCTATCCTCTAGGATCACACAGAAAAATTTGCAACCTCATTCGTCGTTGTCCTCTCTAAATCTTAGTATTTGCTTATTAGTATTGTCTAAATAATTATTAATAACTGTTATCGTCTACATACCCAAAAGTATGGAATAGATTATTTTCTTATCAGAACAAACTGTTTTAAGTGTGTTATATATCCCTCTTCTGCTACTTTGCATTCGAATCGTGAGTTGACTAGCTAGTAGTTAGTTGAAAAAAAAAAGGAAATGTCAGGTCATTATAGACTGCAATTTTTGCAAGAAAAAATGAATACATGAAATCTTTATTACCCACAAGACAGCAAGGAAAAGAGAACCAGCACTTTCAGGATTATTCCTGCTCCTTTCTCTCCAAATTTACCATCTAGGTCTGACAAGGTTTCTCTGCTTCTTTTACAGATTTGGCGGCCTGTCATGTCAGGGTCAGCCGCTAATCACACTAGGCCTTGATCAAAGTGCCGAGAAAGAGAGAGGGAGAAAAGCGGGGCCTAATTTTTCACAGCACAAGGATTAATCCCACCTCGCCCTCCCTGGTGGCTGCCGGCTCCTCTGCTAACTCTCAGAAAGACGGACAGCTCCAGAACCTTGCGTAATCGGAAAGATTAAATGTATGGGAAGAATCAGGATTCCATACACTCACACAAGATAGATGACTCTAGAGGCAAAAAGACTAAGGACAAATCACTTTGGCAAAAATAACAGTTAAATCACGATGCAGAAAAATTGAAAATACATCCTTAAAAAATACATATAAAAAATATATTTCTAATATATGTAGTTCTTAATGCATGCAGTTATAATGGTTACTGATGTTTGCGGATTTTATCAAGTGCTTTTGTGATGTTACCTCTATTACGTGTTACTGTGATTGTACATTTTGACAATCTATTCTGGCAATGACTGATGTTACAAGGTTGGCATTTGATTTGGTCAAGCAACACAATTCTGCTCACTCGTGTTAAATCTCTTTGTGGGATATTGGTAAGGATCTGGAATTTACAAAATCAAAATCGAAAAAAAAAGAAGATAAAAAATCGCTACGCCCTCTGAACACACCTGTTCGTTACTGAGTATGTCAGCTCACACACACACACACACACACACACACACACACACACACACCAGATACCTGCAGTGACCACAAATGCATCATCTACACTGTCACTGTTCTCATTGAACAACATGATTTCCTAAATTAGCAAGGAAAATTCTGGTAATTTTCTCGGTTTCTTTTCGTTCTTAAAGATTTGTCCCAAATAAACTGCTGCCCTGATCCACCAATGGCCCAAGGAACCAATGAATTTACTGTAATGGATGAAACACAGGTCTGCAAACAGCCACTGCAAGTGCCACTCCATTGTACCAATGAATATGCCATGTGTTAGATGCTGTAAGTCACTTTATTTAAAACCATCAGCTAAGCAATGATTTAATTTACAAAAAAATTGATTCTTACTGTTCAAATGTAATATATCTCCGGAAATTAATTAAGCTAGAACTGTGAAAGCAAAACCGGAGGCAATAATTTTGTATTCTTTTAGGCTTTAAGTACTTCCGTTTCTTTCCATAAACACAAAATTGCCATCTGCTTTTGTCACCAAAAGGTGGCTGCAGACAGAGAATTGCCTTTGAGATTAGGGAAGAATGGCCAACATCTCATCAGATAAGGGTACTAGTGAAATTTAATCTAAAATTCATATGACATGGAAAATTGTTTAGAAATATTCCATTTGGATTCCACAGAATGGGAATTCTTCTGACTTATATTTAATTTCCCACACAGCATGAGAATCTACTGTACTATTCCCTGATTCCCTGCAAACACGCTTTTCCAATTCACATAACTTTCTTATGCACTGTTAAAAAAAAAAGTTCCGGCTGCAGGAGCATCAGTTGCTATATTTCCTGGTACTTCCACTTATTGCATTAGAGCTGCCACTTACTTTCACCTAAATCCAAGTCTTAATTCTATGCAGAATTTTGCTAGTGTATTTTATGTATTATTATTTTTTTTTTTCTGGTATTTAGAAAAGAAAAACTTTTGAGATGGTTTAGTTGTTTTATTAGAAATTATTGCTTTAAGACAGGTAATGATTTCTTTCCCCCTTTGATTGAACATTTATTTATTCATGTATTTGTTTGTCTGTCTGTTTATTAAATTCATTATTTTTTATAAATACAGGGTGCTGGGGCACATACTGACTCTTTTTAATAAATCTCAGTTTGGCTGATGAGTCACTTTCAAAATATTGATCAATAGAAGTGCACTTCGAAATATAGTTTGGTGTTCCAGTCCACTTGCACTTCTAACATGGTAGTGCTTTACAAAAAAGGTTTGTATTGATTACAGGATGTATTGATAACTGCAGTAGATCACAAAACTGAAAACATTTAACACAACTTACTGGAAACCATATTTCAGCTTTCTGTGGCAAAGGTAGTTAATGTTAACAAAAATGTATCAAACTAGGAAGGTTTTATTTAAGAAATGGAAAATTTTAGCAATAAAAAAACTAAAAAGATATGTATTATCTGCAGAACAGCAAACATTGCTGCTCTTATTTTCTTTGCTACTGTGCTCCCTGAGCATGAAATTGACCATAAAATCTGTCTAATTAAATCATTTTAAACACACCAAATGGAAGTAAATTCAGCCATATCTTCAGTTAAGATATCCTCAGTAATGTAAGGCAATTTAAAGTCTCCTAACATGTAAATTTAACATCTACAAAGCGCCCCGCAGTATCAAGAAAAAAATTTTGCTTGTAAGCTTTCAAAATGTTACACTGACGCTATGAAATTGTGCAGTTTCTTATATCACATTTATATGCACAAATACTAAGTGTTATTTTGAGGCACTAATGTATACAATATAACAAAACGTATTTCTTAAGAAAAAAAAAGTCCTAAAGAGCTCTTGGTTGCAGTTCTTACAAGTGCTCAAAAAATTAAAATCAGGGTCATTGCCTAAGTTTGCCTTGTCTTGATGTCTGTTGTAATGTAACCATGTAATAAACTTGTTAGGTGCTTAAGGTCTACAGTATAGGCTGGTTCACAGAAATGAAAGAAAAAAGTCATGCCTCCAGAGCCAAAAAAATGTCTGTGATCTTCTTGTGTTCTTTATAGAAATGAGTACTTCTCAGATTTAGGGTATTATTGAAAGGGCTGATGAAAAAATAGATTTTAAACACACATTGGCTGGAACCACTTGTCCTAAGGAGGGTCGTGCCAAGCTGGACCCTAACCTGGCAATACAGGGCACAAGGCTAAGGAGGAGTGGACACACCCTGGAGGGGACACCAATCCATCACAAGGCACCCCAAGCAGGACTCAAACCCCAGGCCTACCAGAAAGCAAGACCTGGCTAAACCCACTGTGCCACCACACTGCTAAAATTTTAAACAAATAAATATAAAGACATTGGATGTATTTATAAAAATGTAGGGGTCGGATTTTTGCCAATACTACATTCTGTGACTTAATTAGAAAAAAATAAAAAATGGAACATATTAAAATGTATAGCATGACCTTTAAAAGAGCCAAAAATACTTTGATTTTCAGTCATTAGTTATGCTGGTAGATGCTTTCACTTTCTGATTTGATTTTTTTTATTTATTAACATGTGGCTCCGGTTCCCCGCGACCCCGTATGGGACAAGCGGTTCAGAAAATGTGTGTGTGTGTGTGTGTGTGTGTGTGTGTGTGTGTGTGTGTGTGTGTGTGTGTGTGTATTAACATGTAACATAATTCATTGGGTATTAACTCACGCAGTGTATATCAGACTAATTAAATGTACTCTGAGGTCTTGAGGTATGGACCTGTCAAACCATAGCAGAGCCCAGGGGTTCCCTGTCCTGACTGTAGAAGGCCACACAGTGCTTTCATTTTGCTGCTCGTAACTTCTTAATTGACTTATTGAAGTAATTATTTAGATAGTACCTGGGGATATGCGAGAGGAAATAAGCACATTTAGATCAGCTAATTGAAATTAAGTGGTGAAAGATTTGTTGCTTCTTACTCATACAAATACTTCAACTGCTCAAAAAATTCTACAGTTAACTATTGCAGACTTCTATTTTAACCCCACCTGCTTGAAGGCAAAATATGAATGCTAACAAACCAGACCTATTCAGCACTGTTTTACATAGTTTTATTCTGGTTTTAATATTATTCACTTCTGCCATTATCCTGTATACTTTCATGATACAAACGTATTATAGACTTTTTTTTTAATCACACAATCAAGTGAAAAGGAGAACTGTTTACTGCTTTATTGTAGCATATTTATTAGTCTTTATTAGGCTTTTTATTTTTTAAAGTACTGTAAGTTCTTATGTTTTTACATTTACTTCTGCAGCTGAATGTCTCACTTAAATAATATATCTATTAGATTGCCTTCCTCTCTTCCTTGTTTTTGTTGGACAGGCCTGTAATATTATCTAAGGACATATTTCAAGCAAGAACAGGAAAACAGAATTTTGATCAGCTTGTCAGTGAGCTTTCTAGACTGACCTAACAAATTAATTTTCAGATAAACTTTACAATAACTGAGATGTGTGTCACTTTAGAGAAAAGCATCTGCTAAATAAATAAATGTAAATGTAAACTGCCTGGCTGTTCTGCCACTTAATGAGGTATGTTTGTTTGTTTATTATTATTATTATTATTATTATTATTATTATTATTATTATTATTATAGAAATTCAGTTTTTGTAGGAGGATCATTATTCTTGTTCACATTTAAATCGGGCTTGCGGGCTGTGGTTCTGGATCTGCTCAATGTTTCACACCTCATGTCTGCTGTCTCCAGCTTTTACAGTGCATTCAGATGCTAATCTTCTGGGCCTCCTGCTGTCTGTTCAGGCACAGAGAAGTTTTCATTTATTCAAAATCCATACATGTCACATTGGCACAGATCTCTTCCTTTTCCTTTACCGCCACTTTAAAGTTATGTTATACTGAAAGGTAACTTATGCTGAGCTTCACCAGTTTATGGTGTGTTTGAAGTAAGGTTTACCTTCCAAAGCACGTTTCTTTTCACATTTCATCCATTTCAACCATATAAAAAAGGCACACGTTGAAAACTGAAGTATCCTTTCCATATTGCTTGCTGATAATGATGGATATTTTCTGTTTCTCTGAAAGTTTGTGCTCTGTTAAAGGCCAGCTTTATTCACACTTACATATCATAGAGAGACAGGTCTTAATATTTACTACCACAACACACAGTTCTTGTGAACAGGTCTGTAGGCTGAACAAAATGCATTTCTATACAATCCTTTCCTTAAACAAAAATTGCAGCTGATGTAACATAGGCCACAGCAAGCATGACGGTTAAACATGAGATTATAACCAAAAGGCTGTTGTTTTGCATTCCGGGAAGTTGCCATGTGTTGTACTTATAAGTACCAACAGGCTATGTCATTACATAAACAAAAGTACTTGTACAAAAGTTCAAGTTGGAAAAAATCATGCATCTCAGGAACAACTGAAATATTAAACCCGAAGAAGAGCAGCATGGTATGGATGAAAACTGCTGACATAGCATTTGAAGCCGCAGCCTGAAGCCTCACCGATTGCAGGATTATCTGCAGTACTGTATTTGTTTACAAAACAGGGGCCCACAGGATTGCTGAGAGGGAAATGAATTCAATGCATGGCTCAGCAGCTTCCTTCCAGGAAATCAAGGTCTACGCAAAAGACCGCCAGCTTGAACAGACGCTAAACAGATATTGTCTTGACTGGTGATCCAGCAAGTGAAAACTGTAACTTGGGTAACAGATTTTGCATCAGATATGTCTTTCATTATTGCAGCGAGACCCAAAACGTGTTTGGACTTTTGGATAAATGTTTTTGTGTCAAGCATTGTGTAAGCACCAACAAACCTAAAAGTGTTAGGGTCTCCCTTCTGACAAAATTTTGCTTCACACAATTAGCCAGAAAATAGACATATTAAACCCTGGTTTAACCCAACTCTATCTGAAACACAAGTCCAGAGTCCCAATTTACCTCCACAACTATACACTTAATCTATTATCCTCTGACGGAAAGACATTGTGCTACTGCCTGGATTCACTTTATTAGACAGAAAGAGGTGCAAGTGCTAAACAAAAGTGGACCTTCAAACTTTTCAACACCTGAAAGGAATTCTTGGAAAAAAATTGGTCATTTAAATGAAATGACTCAGAACTCTACTCTGGCTTTCAGAATGTAGACCATGTTATACCCTAATAATACATTATATTTTCTGAATGAAAGAGTTAGCTTGTAATGAAGAGCAAAGAGTATCAAATGCCACAAAAAAACACAAGCTATATCATTTCAAGAAAATTAGGTCTATAGACTATAACTTCCAAAAGGTACTGCAAAACGTGTCATAATGACAATGAATGAAGTTGGTTAAAACATGTTTGGTAAAGCCATCTTTTATAACGGCTTCATAAAGTATTACAATGGGCCACCTGATTTTGGACATTAACACCAATAATAAAAAAAGAAAAAAAAAGTCTTATCTTTATCTGTTAAAGTTGTGCAGAATCATGACTGATTACCTTAAAAATCTTTATAAATACACGTAAACATAAAACATTTCATTTTACAGAATGTAATCACTAATTTATGATGGTTTGGAGGAATCGTCTGTTGACCCAACCAATCAAGTAACTACTTACGTGGGAGCTGTCAGCGGAAGACAATGGCATTTACGTAATTCCCTTCAGTCTCCTGTTCTTCTCTTACAGGCAGAAGAACGAAGAGAAAATGCAGACACCCCAAGGTAAGAAATTTTTCCATCTGCCGATATGAACGCTTCTTCCAGTACTTCCATTAATAGAGTGAACCAACTGAACCAGATACCAAAAGCATTGAAACTGGGACTGTAACTTTGTAAATAGACCCACATCAACAGCACAATGCCAAGTGAAGACCACTTCCCCACACTGAGCCAGGTGGAGACCGGAGCAAGTTCTGAGTCACATGTGATCCCTGTAAAGACTTACATTTACATTTACATTTATTCATTCAGCAGATGCTTTTCTCCAAAGTGATGTACATCTCAGCAAAAATGCGATTTGTGCATTACATTAAGAGAAAGAGACATACCTGCAGACATGTGATTCTTAAGTAAACCTAGTTTGTTACGTTCCACTTGATGCACCGATGTTCATCGCTCAAGTAGGTGCATAAAACGCAGGACAGATGAATCCTGATAACCTTCCTACAAATTTAGAGGTTCTGTTGAGTTTTGGAAATGGCTGAGGGTAGCGGCCAGTGGTATTTGCTAGATTTTCACTGATACCGTTCATAGAGATGGATTTCCTTCATCACTCACCACCTGCTCCAGTTTTTGGGAGTAGATATATATAAGGGGTAAGAAAAATAAGGCAAGATATTTAGGATACTTAACTAAATTTAACCACAGAGGCCATTACATTATAAACCCGCTTCTTCTTAAAGTTAGAGCCAAGCACGCACTCATTATTCCCCCAGCACAGTTCTGTATGTCATATTAAGCGGACCTGTGACAGCAAAAACCATTTAGTTAAGATATATATGGAATACATATGTATAGACCAAGATTTGTGTGTGTGAAGGTCGTGGTTTTAAAAAGTATATATTTGAGTGCTGAGCTATGCCTTTCATTCATTCGTAGGACAGTCAAGATACGTTCAGAAATCATTCAGAATGTTATTATCCTTTTCTAGTATCCAAACTGAAGTTCAAGGACACAAACAAACATGATGAAGACGCCACACTTCCTTAGTGCCAGTGCTCATTTTGCATGTGTTTCTTGATGTGTTTGATTAAAAGGGAATACGGCAAAATTTGAAAAGATCTGTGCTTTTATTTGCCCTTTTTATTTGAGGATGTTCATGTTTTCCAGTGCACACTGTAATGCACAAAACAGGCCTTTAAGCTGCATTCATTGTTACAATAAAAAACTGAGTGCCTTAAAAAGTAATATTCACATTTAGAATCTTTGATCATCACATTCTAGCATGTGGAGTAGTACTATAAAAAGTACCAGACTTTCAAATGAAAGAATCACTGAATGTGTCCAAGTAGAAAGTTCAGATTCACTGTGTGTCTGTGATTCCAAAGGAACAAAACATTTTACGCCATTACTTTGCTGCAGGTAGTGTTGGTGACTCACAGCTCCTGGGTTCAGGTCTGAGTTTGAATCCAGCTCAGTGTGCAGTTTGCTTGTTCTTACTGTGTTGGTGATTCTGAGAATCATAGTGTATGTGGGACAAAATTAAGGTATGTGTGTTTTGCATTTGATAGACTGGCCTCCTTTCACTTTTTCCTCCCTGGCATGCCCAGCATCACTCCCTATGCTTCCAGGATAGGTTCCGCGTGACTGTGACCCTGCATTGTGATGATGATGGAAGAAAGGAACATGTTTTGATATCTGCATGGTTTAATATTAATAAAAAAACCCTTCCCAATAGACTTCAGCTAAAATATTGCATGTAAGTAAATGTTTCACCGATGCATGGCTCATAAGATTATTGATAGCTGTGTGTAGCACCGTTATTTTTCAGAGCTCTGTTTGGTGTGTGTGTGTGTGTGTGTGTGTGTGTGTGTGTGTGTGTGTGTGTGTGTGTGTGTGTGTTTTCCATGTGTCTGCTTGCAGGGTTGCAAAACTCACAGTTAACAATCTTAGCCTGTATGCTGAGTAGGGGACCCCTGCAATTTCCCATGCCCCTGTGCATTGGAAGGGGGCAGGGGGACAGGGACCTTCTGAATGAACATGTCGACACAAAAACACAGATTCCCTGGCCCTTGGTGGATCAATGTTGCTACAAATTTCAGATTGCTTTTCCTGATGAACATGAAGCTTTCTTCAAATTGACTTTAACAGGCTATTGAGCGACAGCAGCATTTAAAGAGCAAGACTGTATTTCAGGCTATTGATAAATCAAATCAACACATTTTCTCATTTGCATACATTAAGAGAAACATTTATCTTTAGCACACTCTTTAGAAGAAATGTTTTTTGGGGGCAGGGGGGTTGAGCAGAGAGAAGGTGAAAATTCAAGAATGAGTTAACAATAAATGAAAACAAATGTAGGTTACTTGGTTTGCTTCACTGTAGACTTCATACTGCCTAGGTCTTTTGAAAACATATAAGCAGATATACACTTCATGTGATAGTTTGATTTCCATTGTTTCAAGGCAATACTCTGTACCTCCATCATTTGCCCAGCTGAATGCACCTCTGAGCAGCGATGTGATGTTGATAGATTGCAAAAGGATGAAGTCCTCTCACAAAAATCTATTTATCTTCATTTTGTCAGAGATATGGTAATCCTTTAATCTCAGCTGGTCTACATGATCTACTTCTTACCGCTCACACGTTCTCGGTGCACATTTAAAGTGCAATATGAAGCTGTCACTTGTGCCCAGGTCATTTAAGCTGTGTGGAACTTTTCAGGTTTCTGCTTTGGATAAGTGTTTAAAATTAAAATTTGTGAAATAGCTTAATTTCAGTTCAGAATTACACTAAATTTGCTGCAGAACCTGTGAGTCCTCTTTGCTATATCTTTGCTTATATCATAACTGAAACAACAAAAATTGGAAATTTTCAGGTTTGCTAGACCCTGTTAAAGTAAGTAACTTAATACAGTGCATAAAGAAAAAGCTAAGACATGGGTGGACAGTCATAGTAAAAACACAGTTAGCAGAGGGGACATTTCCACCCCAGCAGTAATAGGATTATTCCTTTATTTACTTTCCCAATAGACTTATGCTGAAAAGATTTTGCTGCTGTGATGTTATAGTTTGTTGGGTGTGACAGAGTCACTACCTAAATCAGTATCCCAGGGTTTCTTAACCCGGGGTCCACATACCACGGGGGGGGGGGGTCTATGGATGAGCTTCAGGAGGCCTGAGGAGTGGAGGATTCCTTTAAATAGAAAAGTAAATAAAAGTTTAAAACAAAATATGAATATTACTGTGCTATTACTATTTATGACATAATTCTTTCTCAAGGTAAGTTTCAGTGCAATAAATTCAGTGCAAATTTATTTTCTCAATTTATATATGAACATTTTTTCTGGGAAAGGCTTTTATCAGATTCTTAGAGGGGTCTGAGGTCTAGAAAAGGTTTAGAACCCCAGCACTTATATACATAACATAGAAATATGAACTGAATTATATAAGACAGCTGGTAGCCTAGTGGTTAGAGCTGTTGTCTTTAGACCCAAACATTCTTGTTTCCAGTTCCACCTCCACCTGTAGTACTCTTGAGTAGGGTTCTTACCCTGAATTACTTGAGTAAAATTCCCCAGTGGTATAAATGGGTAAATAATTGCAAGTATCTTAACATTGTAAATCACTTTAAGGTAAAGTGTCAGCCAGATGTACACATTACATATGAAAGTTCGTGACTATATAAATATATACTGTATATATATGGGGTCCTTTCCATACAATGCTAACACTGACCAAAATAAAGCAAGACAGTGTGTAGCATTTTTATTTCTTACTGGAAACATGATGGAAAAGAACACTGATTTGCAACAATTTAGCATAATAAAAAGATTGAAAACCATGCTTACTCAGTCCATCTTTTCTTACTGGGGATGCCTTACATTCTCTTTGATCAGCTTTAAAAGATACTGGGGACGAGAAAACGGAGGAAATATAGAAAGCTAGATCATACTGTATAAATCGGAAGTTTTTGCAAAAAATACAGAGCAAGGGATTAGTAGAAAACTGATTCTCCATAAAGACTGTAAAAACATACAACATTCTGTAAAAAAAAAAGTATTGTAAAAGATACGTTGCTTGTTTTATAATGCAAAAGCCTATATGCAGCCACTCTTCTAATGTATAGTCCATCCAAATCTCTCCTTCTGTGGATGTTATGCACTTTTTGCATTGTTCTCTGAGATGTACGTTGCTTTGGAGAAAAGTGTCTGAGAAATGAATAAATGTAAATGTAAATTTGTACCTGTAACCCTGTGCCAAATTTCCCTACTTTATAAAAGTGTCTGCTGCATATTTTGTGGGTTTTTTTTTTTCTTTTCTTTTTATTATACTTGATGTTACAGCAGCAACGGGAAAGTGCCTTTTTCCTTTTGAACCCTTTCTCATCATGCATTGTGTGCCCTTATGTGTGTCGTGTGTTTTGTTGTGTAAAGCACTGTTCCCTGTTGCTACCTGCGTGCTACCTTAGGATAGTTTGTTGTATTTTCGGAGATTATTCTGTTTTTTTTTTTAAAAAAAAATAAACTGTTGCATTGTTGTCCCTGAGGATTGGATTTATGTTTCTTTCGACCACCTTCCTGCTTTTCTAGGTGTGTGTGTCTGAATGTGTGAAGAGTCAAGTTTGTGGCAAACATGGTTTGACAGATTTTAAGAATGTACTGTCTCCTCAGTTCAGTTTTATGCTAGTTAGGTTACAGTATTTTCTTCAAAAACACCTTTTTGTAATCTTTGTTAAAGACCATATACAGTACTTATGGTCTGAAATGTTATATATACATACTGTGGCACGCTGTGCTCTAGGTTTGGATGGGGCAAAGAAGGATGCACAGGCACTGTTCATTACGAACATTTATTGGAACAGCAGCACACAGGGAAACAATGTGCTCGATCCAAGGACCCCTTCTCCTCCAGGACCTTAGCCTCCAGCCAGCCTTCCCAGCCTGCTTAGCACCCTCACAGTCTTTCTCCCTTTCTTGCCAGCAAACACAGTCCCCCCCTTCTATTCCCCATAAATCCCCAGGCAGTTTAACACTTTATTCGCATCTTACCCACAATCAAACTATTTACAATAGACCCGTTTTCCCACCCAAACTCTCAGTAACACGGGTGGTTACAATACATACATACAAACACACACACACACACACACACACACACACACACACACACACAGTGTGTTTTATGTACATATACATATATATATATATATATATATATATATATATATATATAATATTTTCCCTATGAAGGTCTTGCAATGTATTTATAGTGATACACGGTCTCAAATAATGACTAATGTATCTGTGAAACAGTTTATTCCAAGGCACTGGGACCATCTGTAATGTTTGATGGCTTAAGCGATATTTCAGTTAAATTTCAACTTAAGGTCAAGTGGTTTGTCAGTATTAGCCAAACATTGAGACTCAATTACTTTTTATCCCTTGGTGCAGTTAAAAACATGATTTTGAATGGCTGAGAAAATGCTGATTAATTTAATATGATCCACAGGAGAGGTGTAACTCTGGCAACATGTATTGCCATTCTAAATCAATTTAAAGGCAAAACTAAGTCTACAGAAATAATATATGGCATTTTAATGCACAACATACCAAGCTATCAGTTTGCATATTTCACTGTCTTAAACCTAAATGGAAGTTCTTTGACATTCATTACTTAATATTTTGGTAAGCGCCACGCAGCAAGGAGAAGCGATTTTGGAGCTTGTTGGTTTCCTCTCGTAAGAAAGATTCTTATTGTGCTCTCGCAACTTATCCAACAGATCAAACATACCTCCATGTCTGTAGAGTCATGATAAGTATTGGTATATTACCATGCATGGAAATGAACTGTTTAGCTTTACAAATACTGTATATCTGTATTGACTATGAATTAGCTTGTAACAGAATGGTTGAACTGCCTTTCAGCAGCCCACTAGTTGTGCAAATTTGTATGTATCTGTAAGAAATGGCAATAACTGGCCTGATTTTTTATTAAGATTTGCCACACTGGAGAGCTAACATCGATGGAAAAGTCTTTGAGTGTCTCGCACTTAGCAAGAGGTCTCAGTGTCCTTACAATGTCAGCTCTATATAGACGGATAAATCAGCCTCAGCCCCTTATTTCTTCTTCAGCGAGGTGTGTTAATTGTATTCCATCATTACAGAACTCATCTTTCATATCAACAACTATTGGGTGACTTAGTTTAACTCAGAACCTTGCACTTCTCTCTGTTGGCTAAGAATGTGTAGAACTTTGTACACTTTCCAACATTTCTTATAATTTTTTAGCAATCACTTTTCTATAAAAAAGTATGAAAAATCCAAACATTTGCACAGGTCCCACATGATTTGTTATGCATTGAGGCAACTTGTAACATAATCCCATGTTATCTGCTAATTTGGATCTATTTTTGTGAATAGTTGATGTAAACATTTTTTCTGCAAGGGAGACATCTGTAGGCATGCACTGCATGTCAGCATCAGCCTCCAGTGAGGGGACCACTGGGACAAAACAGCATCAACAAGCAAGGAACACATTCTCCAAAGGACAATTTAGTTTAATAATGAATGAAATGTGGCAAGGCTTCTCTCCAGTGAATAAAGAACCCCAAGGCTGAAGCAAAATCCTGAACAAAATTCATGCAATTTCATTTACTTTTTCTTTTAATATTTTAACCTGGACATTGCACAAAACGCACTCATGCAACACATACACTGGTAAATGTGTATGTTTGTGATTTGTACAGAACATTGCCTCTGATTTACATTTTGAAATTCACAGTTTTCACAGTTTACAGTACAGTTCAGCCATGTTTTTCAGTATTGTAAATCTGGGCTTTGATTAGTGATTCTCCTCGCCAAACTTAACATAAACCATAACAGCACTGAGCCCTTTGATGGTGAATATTTCTAACAACTGACTAGGATGGGGAAAAAATACATAACAAACAAAAGACTCTGCTAAACAAAACAAGAAACAAACGCCCCTAATTTATGCAAATATGTAAATTACCTTAAAAGATCGATGAGAGGCAAAGCCAAGTGTGCAACATTAGACATAATTCAGAATAAGAGCCAATTGCCCAGCCAAGCAGATAGACTAGTTCTTCATGCGGAAATTTCTGGGAGTAGATATGGACTGTGACATTTATGCTTCTCATTATTCCCCTCCCCACCCTTCTGTCTGTACAATAGTCCTGTTCAAGACTGACATTTTAATGCAAATTGCGGCAAAGCTATTTTTACATTGAAGATCTCTTTCAGATGTAAACATGCTGTACATTTTGAAATTATTAACGTATGCAAGTAAATGGCAAAGAAGAGACATGCATCCATTATCTGGTTAGGCCTAAAAGCAGGCAAAATTAATTTTTCTTATGTGCATTTTATATAATTTATTCAGTACAAAGCTCTGAAACTAAGCAAAGAAAATCATTTAAATGTTCCCAATTGAATACGAACAATCAGTACATAACAAATTATCTTTGTATTATTTTCAATTGATGATTAGCTATTCAAAAAGATTTCACGATTACTAGTATAAAAAGCTATTGTAATCTACCACAAAGAGTGAAGAGTAAATAGCCAAATTATATGTCATTAACCACAGGGGAGAGTGGGACCAATACCATTAACCACATTTATGCACTTAAATGGGGGCTTGAATGTTTACACAGAATCCTATGTTCAAATCACAGCTACTTAAAGTGTTGAAAATATGTACTGGGATGTCCAAGACTAGAATATATGCTCAAATTTAGCAACGCAGTACCTAAAACAGAGCCAATATAATTAGTAACAAAAGCCCTGGGGGAAGAGAAACATGTTAGTCCTTGAATCAGTTGGATGGGTAGGTTTTAAAAAGTCAAACAACTGTCAGTTTCATAGTAACCAGGTATACAGGCACACACTGAAATGGTTTTCCCAAGAGAGTTGGTTCTACTTTGTCCATCATAACTAATACGTAGTCTGGAGCACATACACAAGATATTGCTTCAGGACTGCCATAACCCGATAAGTTGGAAATGTTTTCATCCCTTTAGCAGCCAGTTCTTATGTGACAGATTTTATCAGTGTCATCAAGTGTTAGTTTCACAGCATCCCTGGCTTTGGTATGAACAGTATACTACTATGACTGTGAATCACTACTATGGCTGTGAATGTGCTGAAGGATAAGGAGTACAGAGTGATGAGTACAGCGAGTTCCCACGCAGCCCACTGTGGAGGACCACACGCACTGAAATAAGACTGATGCTCACGGTCTTATCACAGGAGGACAACTTGGTATGAGAAGTAGAACAGTAAACCTTTACATGTCCAGGGTTTTTCTTTAAACATTGGTTTTCTGCTGTGCCCTCTATAAGCTGCCAGCACTAGAGGCAGTAAAAACCCACAGTTTGCCTCTGAAAGTGGCAATAATGGTGTTACAAAAGTATACGCATCACAAAATTAGGCGAATGGACGCACCGCCTGACAAGCTTGTTTTTAGCAGAGGGTGTAAGTTGGGAATGGAAATGTTACAAGCACTGGGGTTCAACATACTGAAGAGACGCACAGTGACAGAACACCAGGGCCAATTGATGGCCTTTTTTTGGAGGGAACAGCAGAAGGGCGGTCACTTTCACGGTCGCCAGCTCTCTGTCTCTGTCACGGAAGTGTGGGGCGTGAGGGGAGGAGGAGGGGGCGGGGCAGAAGGAAGGGAACCAGACGCGGTGCCCATGGGGGGACCTGATGTCATTCAGGCATGTCTGCACCCATGTGTCAGCCCCGGGAAACACTGCCAGCTACGCAACAGCAAAGACCACCTGTCACAATTAAACTTTTTCACATGAAAAATATGGGAAACTTCTGTTACTTTATTACTCCTTTCACGTTAATAAAGAGATTCAGTCAAGTGCTTTATTTTTTGTATTTGCACAATAACAAATTAGTAGCTAATTTTAAAATGTTGCTTGCTTACACCTTAGAACTACCGTGTAGTATAATGTTTTATGTATTATAGCAAATATGCATATTCATCTAAATATCAAGTACTACTAAAATCTCACACACACACACACACACACACACACACACACAGAAGCCGCTTCTCCCAAGCGGGGTCACGGTGAGCCAGAGCCTAACCCGGCAACACAGGACACAAGGCTGGAGGGGGAGGGGACACACCCAGGACGGGACGCTAGTCCGTCACAAGGCACCCCAAGCGGGACTCGAACCCCGGACCCACCAGAGAGCAGGACCCAGCCAAACCTGCTGCGTCACCGCACCTGCTTTACTACTAAAATCCATTGCCAAAATTTGATTGTGGCAACGGTTCTACTCAACTTCCAAAAAGCAATTAATCCTTGTATACTGCAGTAAACAAGCTTTTTAAGGAAATGTAGTATAGTTCATAGTTAGAAAGGTAGTTATCCCTTTTACCATACCTATCACAAATAGCTCTCTGTCTCTTCCCCTGTCTTTATAAATATGTTATTTTCTACATTTTGTGTGCAGGCAGGAACATAATACTGCCCACAGTGCATCTCGCCAAAACTGTCACCATGAGTCATGTCTAAAAATGGTTTTTCTACCACCAGGTTAAAAGGCCCAGACCTCTCATTGAGGGACATAATCCTATTCAGCACTTATGATGACTCAAGACACCACACACAGACATACATAATTGATACAGCTCATTTTAAATGAACTATTTTCATGTTAATTACTTGATGTTGATGGAAAGGATGGACTTCCAAAGAAAAGGTTACTTTTTCTTGTTATACTTACAGCTTTCTTAAATACACCAAGCGCTGAAAGAAGGTCCATACATACAGGTCTCGCGGGTGGAGGATGAAAACATTGGATGTGTTCACATCTAAAAAGGATTTACAGATTTGGTTTATGGTATCTTTCCATCTGTTTATTAACCTCGTGCATTTATGCAAAGGAAGCTTATCCTTGTTGAGAGCAAAATATGTTAGAAAACATCTTCAAATTCCGGTTTATAATGAGCAAACAGCTCCTTGAAATACACTTTTAAAAGTGGCCAAATGCTCCCTGAATACCATAAATAGATGTATATGTGAAAAAATGTACATGCTATAAATGTTTTCATATATGAAGCATCTTGAAAAAGATGCATAGATTTATATGTATTAATAAAGTACTTCATTTAAATTAATAACACAGACTATTGAAAATAGCAAGAATACAAATAACAGTAAAATATCATCTTTCATCTTACATCTTAAGATAAAATATATCACCTAAAAACAATTCAGATTTTTTTGTATGTTTATGTGAATAATAACAAAAACTTAACTAAAATAAAGTTAATTTTAATCTTAAAAGATTAAACCTTTCTTTGCAAAGAATTAAGTTCAGTGAGTTAAGTTCTCACTGAAGAGAGAATTAGAAAGGAAACGTTCCATTTTCATGAAGCTTTCATGTAAATGCTTCCTTTAAGCTTACTGTGGCACACACACACACACACATTTTCAGAACCGCTTGTCCCTGACGGGGTCACGGGGAACCGGAGCCTACCCGGTAACACAGGGCGTAAGGCCAGAGGGGGAGGGGACACACCCAGGACGGGACGCCAGTCCGCCGCAAGGCACCCCAAGCGGGATTCGAACCCCAGACCTAGCGGAGAGCAGGACTGCGGTCCAACCCACTGCGCCACCGTGAATTCAGCAAACAGTAAGTGTGTGTTTTACACTGAGGTATTTGTAACAATTTCAGGAGAATGCATCTAGCAGTCATACAAAATATGCAATAAGGTTTAGAGAGTACTAACTATTTTCCTTTTTCAAAAGATGTGTGTCATTGCAAAACAAATATTTACAGCAAATTCCTACTGCAGTTAAACTGTTTACATGAGTCAAATTTATATAGCAGACTAAACCTATGGGTCCATTAGCATTTCACATATGGAAATAATGTTTTATTGCTTTTTTCCACAACTTCAGTCAGTATCACAACTTAGTACAACAATCAAATAAGTTGACATATTTGAAATACATTTTCAACATCTTTAAATTTTTATGGAAAGGTTAAATGAACACTTTTTCCCTTATACAATCTTACTGAAGACTAAAAAGCAATAGAAAAAAAGCAAAACAAACAACGAGTTTTCCCTCAGTCATACCCTCAAAATATTCTTTAAAAAATACATACATTTAAACATTGTTAAATCTATACCCATGGCATCCTGCTTAGCTACAATTTCATTAACCACAGTATCTATAACCCACTAAACTGATTTATTAGCAGACATCAGTGAAGAGAAAGGATACTGAGAGACCTTCAAAAGATTATAATCTGCAGTGAAGCAACAACTAATACTCAAGAATTACGAACATCTTTACGGCTAACACAAGAAAAACAGTTCCACCTCATTTACTGTACTGAGAATTAAGTAGTCTATCAGCATGCCAAAATTAATTTTCACTGTATAAGCTTTGTTCATGCATCATAATAAATATTTGCATAATCGTTTTTATTTATTTATTTATCTTTATTAGAAAAAAAAAACATTATAGTATTTGTGATTTTAATTATTTATTTATGTATTTGCAAAATTCCTAAGGCATGTTCACACTTGGTTGTTCTGAAAAATTACAATATTGACATGACCAAATGGTTCATCACCAGAAAGTCACTGCTTTGTGACTGATGCCTTTGAATATCAATAAATTTGACTAGAGAGGAATATCTTGCCCAGTGATATCAGTGTGAATTCAAGCATAAAGAATGAACATACAACTTTTCATATTGTGAAAAAGTTCATTCAGGTTCATCATTTTGGACTGGAATAAACATTTCCAGGAATGTTTAGTCCCATCTTAAAAAGACAGCAATACTCTATTATTTGTACAGCAATAAGGAATGTATTCCATTTCTTTTCAAAGGGAAAATCTGTTTTCTCTTTCATCCCTTTTCTAAATAGAATACCTACACTTAGGACTGCCTTGTCTGGATCTGATAAACTTATGAGGGTTTTATCCCTTTCGGATAGATTCCAGTCTGCCTTAAAATATTTAATTCAAACGGTGAAATACAGTATTGGCAGATGAACCCATCTCCCCGTTTGTGTAAGTGATGATGTAGGGACTTTTGCTGTTGAAAGATGCTTTTTGTGGCACACTCTCCAAGCTACCAGTGTTAGAGGCTATCACACCACAGCTTGTTTTAGTAAACTAGACGCGTGATTCTGTGTCTTTTTGGTTATGCTGCAACAGCTATTCTATCAGGTTTTGTGTCTCAACATCTCAATTTTAGACATTTTAACACAGATGCCCCCAGTGCACAATGAAATCTTTAGAGACACACATTTCCTAGTCTTACTCGTAGAGACACATGCATTTCGATATTTTTTCTTACATATCTTCTTCTGTCCTAGGTAAAAAGTGACTGAACAGGAGTTTGAATTCTATTTTCACTGAATGAATTACAGATGAACTTACATAGCAGAAATAGCTATCATAAACATCTTAACCTCCAGAGAAGATCATTTCACCTGTTTTGAAAAGGTTTTAATAATAATTTCTTTGCACTCACTTTTGTACTTAGACTCAGCAAAAGTTTCTCCAAATTAGTAATCATGGATTTAATCTTTCTCTGGTAATTTTAACATGTGATTGAAACATTTACAGGCACTTCTGTCTGTTACTGCTGGTACATTTGGAATTTCTGTTTTTGTCAGAGTGAATGATTAAGACAGCAGGAAACCCCTCATATACTTTCATAAACTTCTGAACTCACCACTGTGAAATCCTCCACAGAGCAGTTCTGCCCACTGAAGTTGCAGCTCTTCAGCATCTCCTCCAGTTGGTGTCCCGTCCTGTTGAAGATGTCCTGCATGTCAGGGGCAGGGTACTCCAGATCGCTGGGCTTGTGTCCATCCTTGTTCTTGGGTGGCAGACCGGTCAAGCCGGCCAGGTGGTAGATGTCAGCATCGGTGAGCGCGGAGAAGCGGAAGCGGTTGATGTTGCAGATGGTGACGGCTGGGAAGACCATGTCGCGACTGGTTTCCTCGTTCAGTGATGTGACATGTGGATGCTCCAGGTACGAGATGGCACACTTGGCTGACTGGTACAGGAAAAAGACCAGGGACACCAGGAAGGCCAGTGCCCAAAGAGTCTGGCGGATGCCTAGACGGCCAGACACAAAGATATGGTTAATCCCGTGCAGGGAACAGGAGTTGGCGAAGCCGACCAGGTCCTTGGCTGGGGGTGCACAGCTCTCCTCGATCAGGCTCTCCCTGTCCCCCTCCTGTTTGCCCTTCTGCTTCTCATCCTCCTCTGTGAATTTGATTTTGCACACAAATTCGATCGGCATGTGGGCAGCCAGGTCTGCGCTCGGGGGTGCTGTGACAACCGTTATCAACCGCCGCTCCGCTTGCCCTCGCTCTCCCGGCTTTTCTGTCTTCTGAGCAGATATCAACTCAGGAAAGAAAAAAAGGAAAAGAAAAGCCCACACGCTCAGGCAAGAGCCACTGCTGGTGCCTCTGCTTCAGCCACTGCTGGTCACAGAGGCTGCTGCCGTTGCTCTGGATCCTTGTCTGAGCACTCGATCGGCTCGTGAAGCCACGCTTATCAGCAGTAATACAGCTGTCAAAAAAAAAAAAAAAAATAGTTGAAAAAATGCACCACCCAGCTCTTTCCTGGTGCAGACCCACAGACCAAAATGCAGCATTTTGAGTGCAGGGAAAAGAAGTGGGGGCTACTTAATAATTCATGAGAGAGCTACATTGTGATTATTTCCTCCTCGCTGGAGAGGAGCTGGAACTTCCCCCTCGTCCCACTGCTTCCTGCACTACTGCTAGTTAATCCACTTGTTTGAATCACTGCCTTTAGCACCCTCTCCTTCATATGGTAATGGGACGAGTGGAGGGTGTTTTAGAACACTTTTAAAAATTTCTAGCTCTTATTAGTGATTCCCGGGGTTACTGGCATGGGGTAAGACAGGGGTCGCTGGTCCATAGCACCCAGAGCATCTATCTTACACCCCCATTGAGATCTCATCTAAGTTACTAATTGAAGCAATAATGAGGAGAGAGAGAACTGGAAATGATCATCACATAACTTCCAGCAATCAATCTTGTCTTTGGGAAAGAAAAAAACATATACAACTATTGATCTAGCTAAAGCATCTGTCAGAGATTAAGGACAGCAGTACAATGCTCCTTTCTTATCAGGAATTAATGGTGGCATCGCGAGGCTACAGCACGAATTTAAATTAGTATGTACCCTTCTGATTTATAAATACATGACATTAAGGCTGTCGAAATAAAAGTATTGATTGCACTCTTTTACGGTCCGCCTTACTGCGTCGTCAATGACTTCTTCCCCAGAAATAAAGTTATTTAAATAGAAAAACACAAAAGGTTGCATTCTAATGAACCATCCATTTCTCGATCACAATTAGTCATGAGAAGCACATGTAGAGGGGCATGGACTTTGAAGCTAAGGGAAATTTAAAGGTGAATTATATCTTTAAATGTCTATGCCAACCCATCGGTGAGATTTTCCAGTCCATGGGAGTGAAGAAATTC
The DNA here is from genome assembly GCF_900964775.1 of Scleropages formosus. NCBI lineage: Eukaryota > Metazoa > Chordata > Actinopteri > Osteoglossiformes > Osteoglossidae > Scleropages > Scleropages formosus. The sequence goes on from NC_041817.1 coordinate 2,570,086, forward strand.
AGTTTTTCTTTCCCCCCTCATGCAAAGCATGACAGTGGTTATTAAACCATTTAAAGCAGCCACCGTTCTCTGTGTTGAGCAAATGACAGGATGCCGACTGAAAGAGCAAACACGCAATGAAATAACACATGACATGTTCATTAAAGTAGAGAACCTGTTAAGTGCCTTTTTGTTACAGTCACTACTAATGTAACTGTTTAACAGTTGAAGCGCAACGTATAAGTCTGGAACAACATCACAAGAAAAATTTTGAAAAAGAAGAAAAAATAGGAGACAATTTTAGCATATTGTACTTTTTTAATCTAACAAAACTTTGTTGTATTTTTGACGGTGACAAGCAAAGTATTTATATTTTGTACAAAAGCTAAAATCCAGATTTTTATACAAGCACAGGCAAAAAGCATTAAAAGAGGCATAGTTCTTATTAGGCACATTTCAAACTTCTAACTTTTGCTTGATGGGACTCACTGTTAGACCCTGCCCTAAAAGCATTAGTCTTGGAAATATATGTTAACCTCCTTTTTTAATTCAGTGCAAATATTCTCTGCTACCTTAGGATATGATTTTTACTGGCAGCCTAATCCACATTAAATTCCGCTTCTGAGGGTGAACTCCTGTTGACTAGACATCTTTAAATGAAGATCCCTAAGGGCCACTGAGATGCTTGGCGACCCACATTGCAAAAAGGCCAATGATCACACAGGTTTCTGCAGCAGCCTCTCCTCTGTGCTGGAAACATCCGATACCCACTTGAAGATATCTTTTCAAATTCCACTTTTATTTCTAAAGTACAGTCTATTGCATAAATATTATACAGATGCCATTTTATTGTACCTTTACTTATTTAGGACTGGGCCAGAGAGATTGTGCATTTGCATATGCGGACATTGATCTTGAATAACAAAAAAATACTTATTTCTGGGGTAATAAATTGCTGAAAATTCTATGTTAAAATGAGCAGAAACAGACAAGCTATTGTTATAATGTATTTAAAAATATATTTTGACATACATCACATATATAGTAAAGAATTACATTGCGCATATGATATTCACAAACCATTTATTGCCTTGAGGAATTTATTGTACAACTGGACACTTTCAGGGACATTCATGCACCATTATGACAGGAGATGGAGATATGAGTCAGTTTTTCCTTCTTGGCTAGATAAAAATTACTTTGATTCACTGAAATCTGGTTAGCTATAGAATAAGCTGATCTCTGGAGGTACCTTCACTTTCCAGATTACGACAGCTAGTCCACTAACCTGGTGGAAGTTGCATTGCGATTTCTACAAGAAAAAATCATGTCAAAATATCAATGAATTAATGCATTTAAATCTTGGGAGTTCTTTTAAATTTTGTACATTTCATTAACATGTTTAATCCAGCCTATCCTGAAAACACTTGGTGCAAAGCTGAGGGGAGTACAAATCAGTCCATCACAGGACATCGAACAATACAGTTTTAAAAGAAAATCTGTTGTATGGTAATATATAGTATATATGTATATACTTTAAAAAACAGTGCTGGTATGCATGAGAAATGCTCATTTTTTATAGTAACTATTTAGTCTTACAGCTTTTTTCTGATAGTTTTGTACTGTTCTCCATATAGTTACAAACAAGTACACCAATTAAAACTGAAGTAAACTTAATAGTAAGGTGACTTGCATGCAATGTTTTTCTTTTTATCCATTTCCGTTTTGCTTATTTCAAGTAACAATTTTTTCGAACACACAATCAGTAATGTTTCCTGAGTAACTTTCCTTTGAGCTCGATTTCTGTGAAGTATATTGCTGTACCACTATGACACTTTTGGTTAAAGGGCGTTTATCAAAAACAAGTTGAGGATCTGCCAGCTGAGTGCTAACAGAAGCAAGTTTTATATAATAAAGATGTACCCTTATATTTGCTAAAAGAAATGTCAGATTTGCAAAAGCATAAAAACACTACATAAGTAGCGTTAGAAAGAATGTGTCAATGTTTGTTCTAATATTAAATAAACACAAGCATCATATGAAACCAGCTATGTGATAATTGTACTGCATCAAATTACAATGAAAAAGTTTGAAAAGGGGTGTGTATCTATAGGGTGGCATAACAGGTAGCTCCAGCGCTGTTAGACTGAATGTGGGTTTGGTTTGTGTGGAGTTTGACTGTTCTCCTTAGGTTCCTTTGATTTCACCCAGGTGCTGTTTTCCCCCGCAGTTTGACGACATGTTTTGCTTGAATTGGTGACTCTGGTGAATGAGTGTGTGTGACTGACTTGAAATGGATTGACATCCCGCCTAGTGTCTACCTCTGTTGTAGAGTGCAAACTTTGTATAACTTCTCAAGTTTAGTTATGTGGGAAATATAAATAAGCTACTTCTCTGAAAACCAGCTGTTATGTTACATGCAAACCACAAAAATTGAATTAATAGCTTTACTTTCTAGCAAGTTCGTTATCAGTCTGAACTTAAGATGACATATATTAAGATAGAATCAGAATCAGAATCAGAACGAGCTTTATTGCCAAGATAGGGTGGAAAAACAGCAAAGTAATTCTCATTGCAAACAGTACTTCAGTACCCGTGAAATTAATATGGCAAATTGATAACAAAAAATAACCGTTACCTGTTTTGAGTTAGGGGGGGTGCGGTGGCGCAGTGGGTTGGACCGGGTCCTGCTCTCTGGTGGGTCTGGGGTTTGAGTCCCGCTTCGGGTGCCTTGCGACGGAGTGGCGTCCCGTTCTGGGTGTGTCCCCTCCCCCTCCGGCCTTACACCCTGTGTTGGTAGGTAGGCTCCGGTTCCCTGCGACCCTGTATGGGACAAGCGGTTCTGAAAATGTGTGTGTGTGTGTGTGTGTGTGTGTGTGTGTGTGTGTGTGTGTGTGTGTGTGTGTGTGTTTTGAGTTAATGCTTTTTTCAGTTATATACACTGCTGAACATTTTCCAAAGTGCTTTGTGAAGCATCGTTTCAGTTAGTTTTAAAATCAATCCTCAGTTTAAAAGTTCTGAAGAAATACATTACCTGCTCAACTGCTATCTGTCACTTTTACTGTTAATTCTCTCATTTATTTTGTTGACAGTAAATTTAAAAAATCCAAGGATATCTTAAATATTAGGTATACAGCTAACTAAATACTCCTGTCAGAGGCAGAGTATTCTCACATGCAAGCTAGTTAAAATCTTCACTTTCAAAAGAGCCAAATTTTTGGATAGGTTTTTGTTAGAAGTAAGCTTTAAAGTCACAGTAACTGAATGTATCTTCAAAATGCGATATTGTTTTTGCTGAATTTTTAGTTTAGATATTAGCATTTGTATATTGTTTTTCTGGTGAGGTAGCTGAGATGAAAGAAGTATGCCTTGTTAGTACATCACTTCCTGAAAAATGACTAAAAAAGTTTATGAGCACTTTTAAAAACAAGATTAGGCAACTTTGTGAAGGAATGTGAAGAGGTTCAGTTCATTTTATATATAAATATATTGCCTGAGGGACAGAACTAATGTTAAGCAATGTTGTTCATTGGGCTGGGGAATTGATGTCCCCTGAACACACAAACACGAACTTTAAGCTTCAGCAAATTCTGAAGGATGGTTAGCATTCTTGTATGTGAATACTGTTTGAAAGAGCTTATTTGTTTACCTGTGTAATATATACTTTCCCACATTAACAATAAGCACCTCTTTTCTGCATTTCAGAGGAGCCATTGACCAAGTGGGTAAGCCGAAAGTGAGTCAGGTCACCATTCAAGAACTGAAGTTTTTTTTTTTTTTTTTCACACCACCTTGTTGTCTGCTTAAGGGGACAACTTATTTTTTATAAGAATTACTGATGATTCAAAGAAATCATAGCACTTTCACATTTTGCATAATAGCTTTCCTGACATTTGAGTAACGAGGGTTTCATGTTGTGTGCTGTGCTACCCATTTGATGCAACTTACTGAGAACGAAACACACAAAGAAAAACATTTTTACAGCAGTGCTTGAAGCATAGGTTATACAGAATGACCAGAGATGACCTCTACCCTCTATCCTTTCACACAAAGGAGTTTAGAAATTTGCTGCTTATGGGCAGCTGCTGCAAGTCAATGGGGCCTTGCTGCCATTTAGATTAACAGCTATTCAGAAGGGAAGACAAGGAAACAAGGACAGCAAAGGCCAATTTATTGCCCCTACCATCTCAATAAAATGTACAAAAGCTGTTGACGATGAATATTTGATCATTGTTTCTGGGCCAGGAGCCAACGAGATAAACACAATTTGTATGAAAGATTCTGAAATAAGGTACACTCTACAGGTATTAAGGACTTTTAGGTCATTCCTACTTTTTATCATCTCTACCTGGAATGTGTTTAGTCATTACTAATACCAAGGTTTAATAAAAAAAATCCCTATGAAGAAAATGAATATACATATTAAAGTGTATTTGGGATTTTGCTCTAAAAAATGTGTTTTGAGTCAGCGTTTCATAGACAAGATTGAATACAGCCATTCATGATGCTTGCATTTCAGACTAGAAATCTCATTTATGGAGGACTGTACAGGAAACAACCAAATAAAGTACCTGCAGCTTTGCCTTGGAGGTATAAATGAAGGTCAAGACTGAACTTTAGCTCCAAACAGCATTGGACAAACATGACCTTTTCATAATTCTGAGCAATATTTACACTTCACAAATAGTTCTTTCAACAGAAACTGGTTAAAGGAAAACTTGAGAACCTAACCTGGTACACTGAATAAGTGGTTGCTTGTAGAAATTTCATTTTTAAAATTTGTTTTTGGCCTGATGGGACATCCCTATAATGTAATATCTCCCACTAGAAGTATAAGAGGAAAATCCTCCAAATCTTAAGGAATTATGTATATTATTCATTTATTTAGCTGGCACTTTTCTCCAATTTATATAGCTAAATAATGTTTACCACAGCAATATAAGGCACCTTGCTCAAGAGTACTGTAGCAAGAGTGGGGATTCAAACCAGGGTTCTTTTCATCCCAAGGTGATGGCTTTAACAAGCAATACTAACTGCTACACTTTACATTAGTACACAATTTTCCAAGCTCATTGCATGAATATTTTGTGAGGTCTATCCATCCCGTCCATTGTCAACAACCGCTTGTCCCGCACGGGGTATCCGCGAGCTGCAGCCTTACCCGGCAGCACAGAGCACAAGGCTGAAAGGGGAGGGGACACACCCAGGACGGGATGTCAGTCTGCTGAAACCAAGCAGGGCTCGAAACCCAGACTCGCCACACAGCGGGCACCAGCTGAACCCACCGTCGTGAGGTCTAGTGTCATGGATACAGGCTCAGATTCAAGTTTTTTAGACCACTGTAGACCATTGTATTAAAATGCCTTTCTGCTAACAAAAGTTGTAAAACAATACCTAAAGCAAAATCTATAAGAAACATCTGATAAACATTAAAATTCTATAACTGGCATAGAGTGTTAAACTGTGCAGTCTGACTGCAGTGATCTCTCAGCTAATTAGGGTTTGAAGTCCTATATAATCATTTTATATATTTAAAATAATTAACTGTGCTATTTAATTAATCTTCATTTGCATTTCCTTAATTAATATAAAACAGCGTAATTAAAACAGTATTTACCCTTAGTGAAGATTTCAGTGAATTTTTCTGATGGTGGTAATCTCAAATCACGTTTGTAAAGAAAAGTATAACAAATTATTCACTGAAAATATTCTACATTTATATGTATTTATTTAGCAGATTAGTTAAATAATATTAAAGCATGTTAAAAACACACACAAAACACACATAGATTTTTATATATAAGCCCTTATAATAATGTTCTTTCGAAAACTCTGCCAGTGCATCAAAACGAGTCAAGAATACATGGGGTATTCTTATGTACACTAGAAGGGATTAGCTTCACATGGTAATATGTAAATTCATTAACATTTTGTTTTGTTTCTTGTTCAGTTTTCAAGTTGAGTAAAAACTAGAACCAAGGATATTTGAAAAACAGGTTTGTGCAAACGAATGTGGATGCAAAATGTATTTGCTGGAATGTCTGTAAGAACTCTTGGGGGATGATGAATTGCTTGAGGGTACAGTACGTGTCAAAGTACACAAGTATCACCCCTTGTGAGACAGGACAGGGGTATATTTACATTTATATTTTCATTTATTCATTAAGCAGGTGCTTTTCTCCAAAGTGACGTACATCTCAGAGAAAAAAACAATGAGCGCATTACTGCCACGCTTAAGACCACACCCCAGCAGAACGCACCTGGCAGACATCAGCAGAGCTGAGTATAAATGAAGTCACACCACCGCTCCCAGGTTGCGAAATCGCTATGAGATAACTGTTCCCTCTGTGTTCTCAACCTGTTTCCACAAACTTCGTCCTGATTTTCTACCTTACTGCCCCAGTCCTGAATCCTCACCCTAAAGTCTTGACTCCCTCGTCTTCGACCACGATCTAGGACATCCCTCAGAAAGACGTACACCACTCAATTCTTTGACCGACACCTGTCCATGAACATATCTTTTGCCTTGCTCTTTGGACGAACAAACAAACGATACCTCACTTCGGTCCTACTTCCTGTCTTCTGCCCTGGGGTTTGTGACAGAAGATTCCACCTCTTAACATGGACTGAGCGGAGACTGAGAAGCTCCAGAGTGTCGTCGCAATGCAGGAGTTGCTGCTTGACTCTCATGAACAGATTGTCTGTACTGTGGAAGATCAGATCACTTCCACGCTGAGTGTCCAACTCAAAGCGCACCTGTACCACCCTGTCAGGAACAGATGCTGAGTGATCTCCTTTGTCCCTCCTTTCAGCTGACTGTATCCATCTCTCTGTCATGGGGGGTGAATCAGGTCTCCACACAGGCATTTGTGGATTCAGGGGCTGCAAACAGCTTTACTGATATTGCCTTAGCACAGGGTATACATCTACAAGGTTTCAACCTGACTCTAACGGTTTTTTTATCGGTAAGAAGGATGGGGGTTTATGCCCCTGTATAAATTATTGGTGCTTTAATGAGATCACTGTTAAGTACCCTCACTTGTTGCCCCTCATCACTGCTGTGTTGGAGCAGGTGCATGGTGCCACGATATTTACAAAATTGGATCTGTTTGGTGCCTATAACTTGGTCCAGATTCACAAGAGGGGTGAGTGGAAGATGGAATTTAGCACCTCCCTAGGCCATTATGAATACTTTGTTATGCCGTTTGGCCTAGCAAACATGCCATCTGTATTCCAGGCTTTTGTTAACCACATCCTGGGGGATCTTGTTGATAAGTGTGCCCAGGTTGACTTGGACAATATTTTGATATTTTCAAAGTCTAAGCAAGAACATGTGTGCCATGTGTATATGGTTCCGCAGCGATTGTTGAGCAACAACGTGTTTGTGAAGGGTGAGAAATGCCTGTTTTATCAGGGTTGTGTCTCTTTCCTGGGATTCAGCCTGAGCCGGAACAGGGTGGAGATGGATGTTGGAAAGGTAGAGGCAGTTCTTGACTGGTCCCAACCTAGATCGGTAAAGGCTTTACAAAGTTCCTGGTGTTTGCCAATTTTTACCAATGGTTTATCCTGGGTTTCAGCAAGATTGCAACCCCTCTGACCCCCATTTTTTGCAGGAAGGGTACGAGACTCATCTAGTCAACAGAGGTCCTTCATGCCTTTTGGGAGCTTTGGGAAGGGTTCACCACCGGCCCGATCCTATGACATCTTGATCCTATGCTGCTCTTTGTGGTGGAGGTAGATGACTCAGGGGTAGGAGTAGGGGCTGTACTCTCCCAGCATCAGGCTACCCCACCAAAATTCTACCCTTGCATCTATTTTTCCCACAAACTATCCCTAGCAAAGTGTAAAAATGTAACTATGATATTGGGAACCGGGAATTGTTAGCTAACAAGTAAGCTTTGGAGGAATGGAAGCATTAGCGAAAGGGTGGCGCTCACCCATTCCTAGTCCTGACCAACCACCGCCACCTGGAATATCTGAAAAAAGCTTGTCTGCTCAATTCCAGGCAAATGAGGTGGGAATTGTTCTTCACTCGCTTTCACTTCACTGTTTGTACTGACCTGGATCCAAGAACACTAAAGAGGACACAATATTTAGGCTCCAGGACCGAGACCCTGAGGCGGACGACCCTGAATCCATTTTGCCCCACTCCTGTTTTGTTACACCGGTGCAATAGCAGCTCTCTCTCACAGGACCTTCAGCAGGCACAGGAGGATGGAGCAGTGACCGCGGACTGGCCCAAAGGGAAAAATTATGTCTCGACCCAGCTGCGACTCACCTTACGCCATTGGGTGCTTGACTCCCCGGCTGCAGGACATCAAGGGTGTTATAAGACCCTTGCTCTGCTCGAGAAAAGTTCTGGTGGCTCTCCCTCTGGGAAGACATTCAGGAGTTTGTGAAAGCTTATAAGGTGTGTGCTCGATCTAAAACCCCATGCCAGAAACCTGCTGGACTACTAGAAGCATTACCCGTGCCCTCCAGGTCGTGGTCCCATGTAGCCCTGGACTTTCTCACAGATCTCCCCCCATCCCCGAGTTGCACCGTCATCCTGGTTGTTATTGACTGCTTTTTCAAAGTTTGTCAACTGATTCCCATGGCCCAGTTGCCTTCAGCCCTGGAGACTGCTGAACTCTTGTTCCAACACGTGTTCCGGCTCTACGGCCTGACCGAGGACACCGTCTCCGGTAGAAGACCCCAGTTCACCTCTTGCGTATGGACAGCATTCTGTCAGAGACTGGGAATGTCTGTAAGCCTGACAGGTGTAGCCCTGGCTGGAGAGTTGAGGAGAGAGTTTCTATAGGGCTTGAACAGGGAAACATGAAGCGTGATGGACACTTTAGATGTAGGGACTGTACGGACTAATCATGTGGGCTAGGATGAGTTTCAAGCTAGCAAATTCTGTATCTAGTCCTGAGGAAAGAAAAGCCTCCTGATACGTTCTGTTTTAGCATAGGAAGAAAACTGATCCAGTCCATTTTGGAGAAGTCAGAGAAAATGATTTAAAAGTTATTTTATAGCACCTGGATGAATATATTAGCTATTCAGACAATTTACCAAATGAGTTTTGGCTAGCAGCACTGAATGAGTCAGGACTTCTTGGTAAATATAAAGCATGAGTATATCAGCATGGTATCTTGTCACATATTCTCTGACCCCTTTTGGTCTATGAAGTCTCTAAATCAGCAGACAGGACCCTTGAGAAAAATGTTAGCAGTTATCTTTGTAGGTGACTTAGACTCAAAGTTTGGACAACTTTGCCTGGTACATGGCAACAGCAAGCTAAAATCACCTTCCAAAGCTTCAGAAAGGAGTTTACAATAACAAACATAAAGGAAGTGCTGTTGGTCACTGTGTTCTCCATGAGAATAATGCATGCAGAAGGCCAGTAAGAGGAAGAAGATGAAGTATAAAGATGTTGTGAAATAGTGCCCATAAAAAGGCTGGGAGCAATGTCTGTGCTTGTTGAAGTAGGCTCCAGAGACTCCCATTCAAGTGGTTACAATGCATCATCTTCAACATAGCCTATTTAAGGTGCAGAGTTTCCTATAGTGATTTGTAGGTCTGATAGTTTACCAGGTCAGGATTTTACCTCAGCAGGCTACCAAATTTAAGAAGTGATTTAGATGTCATGAAAGTAAAGATGTGACAAAGGAATAGGAATTATCTGTGGTGGGTTCATAATTAGGGTCTACAGGCCAGCACATAAGGTGGAATATTTGGTAAGGACAGTAAGGTATAACACTGATTGCTAGTTCAAGTCACAGCCCTCCTTTTGTCATCTGGAGAAAAGAAACAACTGCTCCTGTTAGATGTTCAGCTATATAAATATATAATATTGCTAAATAAAGCAATATATCTGTAATAATAATAATAATAATAATAATAATAAGAAGAAGAAGAAGAAGAAGAAGAAGAAGAAGAAGAAGAAGAAGAAAAATGATGACCTCACCTAATTTGCAGTTAAAGCTGTTCTCCTACAGCCATACTAATTTTTTGTTTAATATCTCCCTACATGCATCTTCTGCTTACATTTCTGCAGTGAGGAAACAGCAGGAAAGAGATCTGAATATTTCATGTGACACTAACGTAGGTGTGGAAACCCCACACTTGGCAAAAGTCCCCTATAACTCACAGTTCTCCATCACTCTTCACTGTATCCCCCACCCTCGCCCCACATCTCCCAGCCTCCGCCTCACAGAGGTCATCAAGGATGAATCATCACAAGCCTCTGCTTGCTAGCCTTCCTCTATTGACGTCTTTCTTGTCTTCTGCTCTCCCATCTGGACGCCACAGATCTCAGAGTGTAGTATAACGTCACCCATCTTTCTGAGGGGCCCTGACTACATGATTCCAATGACTTATGGATTGTTATTAAATTGCTGGTTAGCTTGCTCTTCATGACGTCCTGCATGCTTGTCTAAATGCCATTCCCACAAGGACTAAAACAGGTATTTTTAGTTTTTCAGTTTTTTCCTCATTCTGTCTAAAAAAGGCACGTCTTTGTCTGTTATTCATCTTTATGATTAAAAACAAGATATTGAAAATTAAACTGAACATTTATTTGATACGTAAATGTAAAATAAATGTGAATAAATTAAAAAAGTCTAGCTCAAATTCTGTGCTTGCTTTTTTGTGGCTCAGCATTTATATATACAGATATGTTTAGTTGACTCCAGCAATTACTAATGCTTTATGACCTGTTCCTTATTATGCATGCTCATGTTTGATAAACCCTGTCCCATGCATATCTCATAATTGTACAATATATGTAACCCATTGATAGGTAGATATATATCCATACATCCATAGTATAAATAAAACCTAGACAAGTGATCTCCCAATTTAGCATTCATTCTTCTATGTTTGCTTTTCTGATAAAAACTTTTATATAAGATTTCCCCCTAAGCAAAATAAAATAAAATAAAAATAAAATAAAATGTCAAGGCTGAATTTCTCTTGACAAAACCATTCAAGCGCAGTTTTCTACAACACAGAGTTTCTTCTAAATAATAAATGCACTTTCTTTCTAAGAGCCTCTTTTATAAAAAAATAAATACATTTCCTTCTTGGGTTCATGCGAAAGTAACAGTCCTTCTATGTGAGCTGAAACGACAGAGGCCCACACCGTGAAGGGAACTGGAGTCTTTTTGTATTTATCAGTCAGACACACAGAAAGAAAAAAGGACATGGAGACAAGGCTAAAAGAGGACGTATCACAAAAAGCCTGTTTACTGTTATGCCTGGGCAAAAGTAACAGCCAAGAAGTTCAGGAAACAATAGGCACAGCAGGAGTCCAGTCTGTCCTTTGGCATTTGTAATTAAATGGTTTTTGTGTGCTTTGTAGAGCAAATCCATATAATTAAACAGATAGGAGACATTACATTTCACATCAGTTCACCTTCCCAAATTGTCATATGGTGGGATCATATACCTGATTCTATTTGATGTCCTGCTACAAAGCTGCGTGGCTCATTGAAAGGCAGATGCTGATCTGTTATTCTGTTCACAGTCTGTTAGCACAAGGCAGATGGGAAACTGAGTCCTCCTCCCACTGCACAAATATAGAGATTTTTGCATCTGAGCTCCCTTCTGCCTCTGAATAATCTCGTGATTGACGGTTGTGCAAATCACATCCTGATAATCCCTTGGGAATGTTAAAACCTGTTGAATGGGCACTAACCAGTAGGAGAAGTCAAGAATGCTTTCTCCTTAATAGGTGTTGGATTGTGCTACCAAAGGGATAGTACATAAACAATGCTTAATACGCACTCAGATAAGACTATGACCAAAAATGTATTATTATAGAGCAGTAAGGCAATTAATCTGAGTTTATTTTATTTTTCCTTGTTTTAATTATTGGTTGGCATTAATGAGTTTATCTGATGCACCCATTGAACATAATGAAGACCTTCAGTCTCCAAAGTGACTTCCATGCTTGGATCTCTAAGGAATAAAAAAAAAAAAAGAAAAAAAAAAGAAAAAAAACCATTTTAGAGAGGAAATCCTAGCAACAATATTGTTTCAAAATTCAAGAAAAACTGTGGCAACAATGGTGTCTCATTGAAGACATTTATGAAAACAGTCAGCTTTCATGTCAGGTGCATGTAGATCAGCTGCTGTCTACTGGGCAGAAAGGAATTGACTTTGCATTTTTTAAAGGAGGGTTTGATATTTAAAATGATGAAAGAACATAATGCCGGAGGCACACTGCCCCCAGGGAGGACTGTGCCACTATACATTTAAGATTGAATAAATCATCTCATGTAGCTGCATGCTCCTTGTGCTGGTCAATCCTTGGGAGATCAATAATTCATTCTCCAGTCATGATATCTGAGGGACAACGGGTCAAGAATCTAAGTAGTCTGTTGAAATTAGGGACAAAGATGGCACTACAAACACACTAGTATTGTTAAACCTACAGACAAAGAGATGATTGTTAAGGCAAGGAGTAGAGTACTATAAAAAAAGAACACACCTTGCCAAATGTTACACAAAAGGTATTTTTTTTATGTTAGGGGCCTGCTGTATTGTTGGTTGTGTCTGCTTGAACTTCTGAATGTTGTTATTCCACAAATGAGAGTCATTGGAGAGTAACAGAGTATAGAAAACATACTATATAACATGTTTCCCTTTTTACAATCAAAATTTCAGAACCCTAGGATTTGAATAAGAGCAAAACCTTTTGCTAGCAGATAAAGTGAATTTGATTAGGTAACTTCATGGTGGAGATCAGTTGCTTTCCTTCTGCATATAAACACACACACAGTTTGAAACTGCTCATCCCAAGCAGGGAGCCAGACCCTAACCCGGCAACAAGGGGTGTAAGGCTGGAGGGGGGAGGGGACACACTCAGGATGGGACACCAGTCCATCACAAGGCACCCCAAGCGGGACTTGAACCCCCGATCCACCAGAGAGCAGGACCGGCTAAACCCACTCTGCCACCATACCCCTTTGCATATAAACAGTATAATAAAACAAAAATATTTGGCTCAACTTGTTGAACCACAAACATCTCCAGTGTTCTCAGAAATTGTCTGTAAAATCGCTTGTTAACCCATTCATTGAGCTGAGATGGTTTATTAACTGTACTTTACAGTGACACCCACTGAATCAGAAGTGCTTTCAGAGGGTATGAGCATGAAATCAAGAACATTAAATGCACAACTTGAAAAATCCACATTGCTTCACATAATGTTATTTACCTAAAATGAATAACAATGCAGAATCATCCAAAAAGTTTTCCATCAAATCACTGATTTATTTGATGAGTTAGCATCACACATAGGGAAGATGCTCAGGATGAAAGGGTTTTACAAGAAAAACATCCACTCATCACTTTAAACATCCATCCATTCATTTCCTGTAACAGACGAACCAATCAAGGTTATCTGCACACTGTGGAGACAAGTACGGTGTGAATGGAGGGATATGCCTTCCATGTGTTATCAGTATATCAAGGGATAGAAAACATGCAACATTAAAATTAGATTCTTGAAAACCCATTCTGGTGACATCACAGGCCTTTTGTATCGATAACAAATTCTTTTTTTTTTTCTTTACTATAAAAAAAAACCCATTCTGTCTCAGAGGAGAAAGAAAATAACTTTTCTAAAAAAAAGAAAAAAGAAACATTTGCAGATTTAAAATAACAGAAGCCTCTTTGACGGATGGTAGTGTTAATTAGATCAGCAAAGCCTATTATGGTGCCTGACCTTTAGTGGAGTCTCTGGCTTCACCCGCTGATTGGGACATTTAGCTGTCGCTGTGGACAATTATCTCCCAGGTACTGCCTGCTGTGTCACATAATAATACTTAATTAGAAAAAGAAAAGAAAAAATGTTGAGAACTCTGAATGACTGGGCCATTGGGTTGTTAGCCATATGCAGTATTTTGCCTTGTGTACCGTCGTGGTAGTGAAGATGTCACAGGACTTTGCACAGTTGCTCTGGCTGTAATCATTGTGGTTTAAGAATTTTTTTTTAATTTTTCCCCAGTGGATTGATCCGAGAGAGAGTTAATACTCTCCAAGTATTTTCTTTGACCCCCTGGAATGGACCAAAATTGTCTGCAAATTGTACCACAGAAAATTGCAATGCTTGGAAGAGTATTCAGAGGTTACCTGTCCCAGCTGTTGGTAAGTTCAATCATTGTGTGGAAACAAATAAGATAAAGTTCAAATATTAAATTTCTAATCAGTTTATATCTGAGGAATTTCACAAAGTTCTACTATTAATGCTTTTTCTTTAAAGTGCTAATTTATTAAGGAATAAAACAGTGTGGGTGAAACGCATTCATTGACTTTAGACATTAACATGAGTACAGTACTGTGCAAAAATTTTAGGCACTTGGGGAAAAAAGCTGTAAAGTGAAAATGCTTCCAAAAATAATGCTCTTAATTAATAAACTACCTACAAAGCTTAGTAACCATCCATTTTCAACAACTGCTTGTCCTGGGCGGGGTCGTGGTGGGCTTGGCCAGGTCCCGCTCTCTGGCAGGTCGAGCCCTGCTTGGGGTACCTTGCAATAGACTGGTGTTCTGTCCTGGGTGTGTCCCTCCCCCTCCAGCCTTGCGCCCTGTGTTGGCGTAAACAACATGAAAGCATAGATATCCTGCCTTGTATCAACGGTTCACACTGGTGGTGGTGGTGTAATAATATGGGGGACATATTCTTGGCGCACTTTGGGCCCCTTATTACCAATTGAGCATCGTTTAAATGCCACAGCTTACCTGAGAATATTGTTGCCATCTTCTGATGGCTACTTCCAGCAGGATAACGTGCCATGTCACAAAGCTCAGATCAGCTCAAACTGGTTTTTTGAACATGACAATGAGTTCACTATACTCAAATGGCCTCCACACTCACCAGATCTCAATCCAATAGAGCACCTTTGGGATGTGGTGGAACAGGAGATTTGCATCATGGATGTGCAGCTGACAAATCTGCAGCAACTGCGTGATGCTGTCATGTTAGTATGGACCAAAATCTCTGAGGAATGTTTCCAGCACCTTGTTCAATCTATGCCATGAAGAATTAAAGAAGTTCTGAAGGCAAAAGGGGGTCCAACCCCGTACCAGAAAGGTGTACCTAATAAAGTGGCCGCTGAGTGTATATCAGCCTTGTGAAAGTCACGAACAGTTCAACAGTGTGTCCCTGCGGTGTTGATCCAGTTTTATGATTTTTTTTTTTTTTTTTTTTTTTTTAGCTGTTGTCTATCCCTGTCACAGCACTTTGACTTTTGACCAATGTTTGCCTGTTTCAATGCATTTTTATGGTATGCTTGGTGCTGTCATGACTTTCAACACTAGTCTTCTTGAAACAATAAATTATAGTGTTTTTTTGCATGAACTGTTATAAGCCTTACCTTTGCACTGCATGATTGAAGCATATGCAATTCAGACAGATCATCTGGCCTTTCATGAACTTTAACTGCCTCATCTTATTTCAAAAATGACAAATGAAATACTGATTGTCAGGCCTCTTTCATGGCTGGCACAATTTTAACTATTCAGCTGAATACAACTGTTGGTAGAATTGTTTTATATACTCAAGTAAGGCTTGACATAAATGAGACTTAAGTAGAAAACCATCTTTAATATCTGGGTGCTGGTGAAATTATCATGTACTTCGACAATTTTTTGGGCTAAACTACTGCCATGTATGGCAACTAAGAATAGGATCTGACAGGAGTTTTCTGACAAGTGGTGGTTACAAGGCTGGTTTGTTTTTTGTTTTTGGGATGAAAGTTAGAGAGCTTTAAATATGTTTAAAAAAATAAATGTGACTATAAAAGTATGGAGTGCAACGGATGGTTAAAAAAAAATTAACATGAGTCTTTGAAATGTAGCATTTATAATATTTGGCTGGGAAATGGTTGTCCATTGACAGCATCAGTATGGTGATACTTGAGGTTTGGGTAAGAACTAACACAACTATTACATATTTTAAAGATCCAAAAAAAAAAAAAACACACACTATTGAATATTTAAGGTGTTACTGTAACATCTGTCTTAACCTTCAACTTGGGATCTGACAAGTGATGTTGAACTAGACAGCTTGGCTCCTGATCTTGACTGATGAGATGTCAGTAGTAAGCTAAAAGTTGGTATGCAAGCTTAAAAAGGGCTAGAAAAAAAGAAAAGTGGCTAGATTGTACTGGGAAATTTAATCAAATGCATGTTTAGGACAATAACTAATTCAGAAAACCTCCATTTAACAAAAGTGATCATTTTTCATGAATGAGTTGTATATGGTCATTATGTGATGCTATGTCATTGTTATATACTACAACATCATGTAAACACAAGAATGACAGGAATAAGGTATATTCTTTTGTCTCACAAAGACTAACAATGGAGTAGGACCTATATACCCAGCATTGATTACATAGATAAAATCTAAAATGTTTTAAAAATGGAAATCAAGTTAGATATTCTCTCTTTTAACTGGTTGTTTAATGTAACACCCAAGACCCACTTCCCCTGCCTCCCTACCTGGTTTACTTTACTATAACGTAACAAAGTAGACACATACACACACTAATATATAAATATAAAATCTCAGTCAGCTGAATGAATGACATTGCAGCAGAAAATAATGCACAAACATTTGATGTCTTTCACAGACATCAATACTTACCTATAGGATTTCAGAGGTATTATTTAATATCCAAGCATGTGTACTAGTGCTCAAAAAGAAAACTCACCAGTCGTTCAGCCTTTTATCTCTTTATAGGTTATGGGGATATACAGACACCCACACACTGATGTGAATGTAGCTATAGACTTGTACATCAGGACTGGGATTCATTTGCCTTCTGCACTAGTGTTGGACTTACTACCCTACATGAAGTATCACAGGGAACACAGAACCACCAAAAAAAAAAAAAAAAAAAAACTCAAGAGCAAGGAACATTCAGTGAACATTCAACAGATAATTCAAAGACACTGCATGTGTGATTTATTCCCCCCCCCCCGAATGACACCCCCTTTCAGGCCAAGTACAGGGAAACATAACGCCTGACAACTGCATTTCCCATAAAGACCCTTCAGTCTGGAGTGGCAGCAGCTGCACTCTGGAATCCAATCAAGCACACACACTCCAAAATGGTTTCAGTCAACCATCAATTATTCAAAAATGATGCCAAGTGTGTGCAAGTGCTCTAATTGCATTTAATCTTCACTTTAGGTGTAAAACAGGAGGTTAACATAATATCATTTAGCCATCTTCATGGTTCAGTGGTGTTAGATGACAAAACTAATGAAAGGCAGCCTGCTTCACTAACACCTTCCAACCGGTAATTTTTTTCCTCTAAGACAAGGCATCCTTTAAAATCCAATATTCTTGCTCTTGGTTGGTGATATTATTATTATTATTATTATTATTATTATTATTATTATTATTATTATTGTTGTTATAAAATGCCTGTTCACTTGTCATGTCTTTTACCAGGAAGATTATTGTTTTTATTTTACCATTTTGCTGGTTCTGTCTAGAGGGGGTGCGGTGGCGCAGTGGGTTGGACCGCAGTCCTGCTCTCCGGTGGGTCTGGGGTTCAAGTCCCACTTGGGGTGCCTTGCGGCAGACTGGCGTCCTGTCCTGGGTGTGTCCCCTTCCCCCTCCGGCCTTACGCCCTGTGTTGCCGGGTAGGCTCCGGTTCCCTGTGACCCCGTAAGGGACAAGCGGTTCTGAAAATGTGTGTGTGTGTGTGTGGTTCTGTCTAAATTTGTAACTTGTAGCAAGCACAATGGGTAAATAGACCAGAACTCTTTTGCATGAATTCTATGTACCACTGACTTGAAAAGAAATTGAACAAAACCCAGAATGTGTAGGTTTTGGAATTCAATACTTCAGTATGTTTTTACACAGTAGAGATACTTTTATCATAGTCACAGTTAACATTTTGCCACAGTAAAAAGAATATAATTCACAGACTGAATTAGAAGTACTTATATAACAAGCTAAGACTTAAAAAAAATTTTCAGCTGATTTTTCTGTTAAAACTTTTCTTCCTTTTGTTCTGGATGAGGTGCTATAAAATGAAATGACTAAATTAGCCTTTCTTTAGACCCACTTTCTTTTGCAGGGCATTGTGATGAGCAAAACATGTACTTTCCCCTCTCCAACTTACAGAAGCTTGTTGGAAGCAGGTGTTTTAATGGCTGTTAAAATGACCAAAAGAATGCCTATTAAAGGTTAATAAGAACACCAGCTGTTCTCAGCACAGAAAATTTTTTTGGTCCTTCATACTTAGCTATCTGTGGCTTGAAGCACTGCTGTTTGTGAGTGAGCATATGGGAGCATACCACAGAATATAAAGCATGGGAACTATCTTGAAAAGAACAACTGCTTGCCATTTAAATGAATTAAGTGAACAAAAGGCAGAGGAGTTCACGTATTTAAAGTTTCATTCAGTGCGTAACTTTTTTTTTTTTTTTTTTTTTTACTGATAGTTTGAGGTAATCTGTTTTTTCATGTGAACAAGGCATCTTTTATTAGTCATCTATTTATTTAGCCGTCCAAATCTGCTTTGTGGAATTTTGCTTATAACGTGCAGTGACTGAACCATTGCATTTTAACAGATTTTCTGTAAGAAAACTAGGGTGACTGCCTTTCTTTCAGGTCTGACAACTTGTTCTTTTGTAATGAGTCTGGCTTTCTAAAGCTAATCTGCACTCCCAAGGATCAAGGAAGTGGCGAAGCTACATTTCAATAGAGGCTTGACATTCTCCTTGCTGCTGCTGATTTCTAGTGCCCACAAGGAACTCAATATACTGGACATACATTAACTTTAAGAGTTTAAACTCTCTCATCTGAAAGAGAAGTTAGAATATGCTGGCATGAAAATTGTTTCATGCAATTTTACAAAAGTGTTATTAAGATGCCACATTAATTTATTGATAATCACTTAAATTTCTGAACATACAAGCATTCCATTGTCTCAGACTTAATATAACATGCTAGATAAATAAAAAGCTCAAGTGCACTTTTCATAAATTATATAATAGCATAAGAGCAGGATGGGTAACAAAGTGTTAGTTGTGTTTTCAGTGATTTTATGACAAATGTATTACTAAAACTGGCGATTCTAAAGTTCAGTTGAGCTACACATACTGCAACAGTGCTTCAGTGATCCACTGGGTGGCACAGTGATTAAAGCCATCAGTGTCATCTCAGAGGGTCTGGGTTCAAGTCCTGCTCTTATTATAGTATCCTTGGGCAAGTTGAATGCATTAAGATGATGATGTTAGAAGAACTTTGTCAATGATAAAACAGCAAAAAGGAGATACACACACATTTTCAGAACCGCTTGTCCCTTACGGGGTCACGGAGCCTACCCGGTAATACAGGGTGTAAGGCCAGAGGGGGAAGGAGACGCACCCAGGACGGGACGCCAGTCCGTCGCAAGGTACCCCAAGCAGGACTCGAACCCCAGACCCACTGGACAGCAGGACTGCAGTCCAACCCACTGCACCACCGCACCACCACACCCCCTAAAAAGGGAAGATAAATATAATATATTTACTTGGTTTGCCAAAGGAGAACTGATGCAAAAACAAAGTACAATATCCTTCAGCTTCAAAGTTTAAAAGCTTTATCAGCTTTAATTGCACTTCCTGCTGTTTGATACTGACAGCCATTATATGCAGTGATCCATATCAGTTGACAATAATACAAATACACAAAACCGTTATGATTCAGACAAGATGAAAAGCAGTTAATGCTTTAAATTGATTTTCTTAGCTTTGAATGAAGTTAGTAAAATATGACTATCATTTATTATTCTTTATAATGCATTTTTGCATTCTTAAATAATGCATATTTTTATTGTTTTCTTAACAATAAGTCGTAGAACTAAAATTCCAGAATTGTGTTCATCCTATTTGAAAAACTGCATAGTTCAGCTCATAAACAGAAAAACATTGCATACATGCAGATCATAAGCTTGACAGTAATGATAATAGAATAGCTGTAAAGAAGAATCACACTGAATTAATACACATATTAGTGATTCACCTTTAAATTCATTCATTAACGCCTTATTTTTTGAATTCCTACAACCATGTAGGATCTTAAAACAAAGTCCTTAAAACAGACTGACATTAATCCATTTTTTTTTTTTAAATCATTGACCACGAAGAATGGAAAGTATACAGCAAAATATGCCAAATTCATTTTAAATATTTGTGATTATGACATTTTAATATACTTCTGAACTTTTTCAACCAAAACAGAATATATCTGTAAAGACAGAATAAAATGGAGAAATATATAAAAAGTTGAATGAACCCTTACTGCATAAAATGTATATGAAACTTAATCTGACTGCAGTTTGAAAAAATTAAAGCTATTTTGAAAAAGATCAAAAGAAAAGCAACTAAATGTGTATGTGGATTTAGTGTCATGAGACTGAAAGGAAAAAGAAAGAGTGTTCTGTATGGATAAGAGTCAGGTATGTACTATAGTGGAGTTTGAAGGGGGTTTCTAGACTTGTGAAAGGGTAAATTTGATTTATTTTAACAGTACTTCATTTGTAACAATACTTTTTAAAAATCTTATTGTAACCATAAAGAGAAATACTAGACAAAAGTTACATTTCACACAGACAGAAAATTTCGTACAGTCAGAAGGAAATCTGTGAAGTCTGGTTGCACCATTAAATTTCATGGAACTCTTTTTGATCAAATAAGCAATGTTGACCTCACACTGGACACAGTAACCACATGGTTTATTTTAGAACACCATGGCTACTGTGAGTCTTCTAAGAGAGAAATGCTGGTATTTTTGTCCAAAAAAACCCCTGGTGACCATTTTGCCCAAAAAATTGTCTAATTCAGGTATTTTTCTCTGAACATCCAAGCTGATTATGCTAACTGTAGGTGTATTCAATGTTCCTTTTCTAAATTGATTTTATGTGACAAGTGCCCAGGTTGGTTGGCTTTGTAAAGGTCAACTTGTTTAGTGTTGTGGGTCTCAGCACCAAGAAGCCTCAGAAAGTCAGAATTTTGATGGTTTAAAATAGTATATCATATAACATGTATGTATCAATAATAATACATATCTTAAATGAAACATAATGTTAATATGGCGTGCAGGTAGAAGAGTTATCTTGTTTAATCTCAGATTAAAAGCATATCTATTAGGATCAGTGCAAGCATTTCAGATTTCAAATACTTAAGAAAAAAGTGCGATAAATGCAGCCCATGGAGGCCTGCAGTCAAAAAACTGCATGTGACATTAACCTTAAAGCCGGCATTGGCCGGTAGTACTGGCAGAAAATTTTTATGACTAATGCTCAAAAGTGTAGAACAGGAATAACAACAGTACAACCTGAAGTGACTTACCGACTTCAACGTGAAAATGTGCAAAACTTGAAAAACTGAAATGTAACATGCAGACTCTCATCTTTGTTTTCGTTATAAAATACTTACATAACCTTTTCTTCTTTGTTGAAGGGATCAAATTCCAGTTCCAGTCTATCTATCTGTCCACTAATTAATTATATTAGTTATATACATGACTTACCTAACCATGTGACTTACCTAACATGACATGATTTTATGTTATCTTTCTCTATTTTACTCATTGTGCTTCAATGGCAGAGTAAACAGGATTGAAAGGAGTAGGATCCCAACATTTTGGGAAATTTCTCACTTAACGAAGGGAATGAGATAACATATATATTCACTAGACTGATATTACTTTTTTTGCTGATTGTCAACAGTAGGAGACAACCAATTTAAGTACTATGCAGAACCATTTTTATAACATTCCAGGAGCAGAGGCCTATAGAACATGAATTTGCACATTCAGATTCATGAACATTTCTCCTGTGTCACATAGAGACTATACTGCACATATTTTAAATATGAGAAATAACATGAAATTTCAGTACTAGCAAGCTACTATCACCTATATACAATACAAACTTTCCATTTTAAATTACAGGCATTTTGTCCACTTTTTAAAAGTCCATTAAACAACACACACAGGCAATGGCACTGTGCACTGACACATTTTCATATAAGTGTTTAAGCATTTATTTTGGCAAAAAAAGGGAAAATGAGAAGTGAACACATTCTTCAGCTATACTTGCAGCAAAAAAACTCTTATATAATGTGTAATATATTGTTTTTAGTCAGTGGAGAATGTAAGAAGACTTTTAATTAGTGGTCATGATGTCTGTGCAGAAGGGGACTCCATTCATGGGCCATATGCTTCTCAGACCAAGAATACATTTTAAAAACCATGAACAGAACTAAGAGCACAAACACAAGGTCTACAATGAACTCTTTGACAAATTCACAATAAATATTTACCACTGTGTTCTGCTTTTTCGCCATGAAACAGTCAATTTCCCCATAACCATTTCATGTTTCTTTCTGTTGTAATGCCAGCTAATCAGGCAGTTTCAGCTGGATTTATTCACTTATCAGCTTCCTCAACACCCACCACAGTTAATGAATGCCATTATCTCAAAAAAGCCAAGATACATGGAAAAAAGACCATTTTGTTTGATTTAAACTTCCTTGTTTCTCACCTCCAGAAAGGAAGTTAAAAAAAATATTATATCACAACAAAAATATTACACAAATTTATTCATGCCAAAAATATCTCACCATTCACCATGTGTTTCAACCATAATCTGTACATTTACAATTTTTGTAAAGAGCAGGTAATCTCCACATAATAGAGAAAAAGCAATGCAACTCTATATATTTTTTTTTTTTTAATTTTAAACTGCTTGAAGACATATATTACATTTTATTAATTTAGCTATTTAAAATTATCCCATTTTGCAATGGGACATTTTAATGGGGTAATTCACAGTCAGTACTATGCTTAAGGGTAATACATCAGGAGAGAGGATGCAACCCCAGGTCCTTTGTTTGTACGTGGCAAGTATGCTTCCTGCTGCCCCAATAAAGAAATTATGACCAGAATTTCTTGTTCTTCTCCGATAAGGATCAATCTCAGTAAACATTTTATAGTTGTTCAGGACTTGGAGTGTCTCAGTATTACCTGCTGGTTATTTATCTGTTGCACAGAGCCTACTGCTACCTGGAAAATGTAGGCAGCAGTGTGAGATTCATATTCTTTGATTTCTTCAGTGCTTTCAACACCATACAGCCTTAGCTGCTGGGAGTGAAGCTTTGGTCTCTGCAGGTGGACACTTTCCTGGTGTCTTGGATTCTGGACTGGCAGACTGCAGTTCTTCTGGCTGCCTGGTGTGTGTCAGACATGGGAGTGTACGGTATGGGACCCCCTCAAGGGGCAGTCCTGGCTCATTTCCGTTCACCCTGTATACCTCTGACTTTAAGTACAATACCAAGATGTGTCATCTCCGAAAGACTGGAGACACTGCAGTTGTTGGGTGTATCAGGAATGGGAAAGAGGATGAATGACCTGGTGAAAGATGTCGTTGAGTACTGTACACACAACCAGCTGCAGCTCAACATTGAAGATGGTGCTTGACTTCAGGAGGCCAAAGAGTTTGGTGTGCCCTTGGGACGGATTGATGGAGTGGAAGTAGGGGTAGTAGGAGCATAGATGCGCCTGGGGGTTCCCCTGGACAACAGACTGCTCTGGAAGTGCAACTCAAAAGCCTTGTACAAGAAAGGACTTTAAATCTATGAAGGATCAAGTCCTTTGGAATGTGAAGGCCACTGTTGTTAACGTTTAAGTTGTTTTAGTAGGTTGTTCCAGGTACAATCTTTTCTGTAGTTGAAGGTTGGGGCAGGAATCTTAAACAGGGTCAACAAGTCAATGAAGAAGGCTGGCTCTCTCCTGGGAGTGAAGCTGGTGGAGGTTACACAGAAAAGGTCTCTAAATAAACTGTGGTCCATCATGAACAATGACTCACACCCTATGCACACCACCATGGTAAAACACACACACCTTTTCAGAACCGCTTGTCGCGGGGAACCAGAGCCTACCCAGCAACACAGGGCGTAAGGCCGGAACGGGAGGGGACACACCCAGGACAGGATGCCAGTCCATCGCAAGGCACCCCAAGCAGGACTCGAACCCCAGACCCACTGGAAAGCAGGACCTGGTCCAACCCACTGCACCACCACACCCCCCTCTTATGGTAAAACAAAAGAGTACATTCAGGACTCAGGCTGGTCCAGTTGCAGTGTTGCGAGGGAGGACCTATCAGAGGTTATTTCTACCAGTAGCCAGCGGGCTCTAGAATGAGTCCTCAGACTGCCAGGGGATAACTTCTTCATGACTGAGTGGCACTGAGCTTTTTCTGTTCTTCACCAGGAACCTGTACCAACTCAACTTCAGTCATCATCCCACTTAAACCCACTTCTCTCTCTTGCATTAAAATTCCCTGTCCTCTCACTTGTAAAATTATTTATTGATTTTTCTATTTAACTTCCTATTATTTATATTTCAACTTATTTAGCTCTTTTTGAAATCGTAAAGCAGATTCCATGGACATGGTAAATGTCTCTTATACAAATTGCAGCTGAACCACCCCTACTTTACTGGCAATAGTTATATAAAAAGAAATGTTTATTTTTCAAAATTACACTTTTGATTTATATGCAGAACAAATTTCAGTTGATTTTTTTTCTCTGAATAACATACCTTTCACAGTTTTCTTTGTTACCAAATAAGATGAAAGTAATTCAGTCAAAGCTCAATTATAACTCTAAAACTGTTAAAATATTTAAAATTAACCATATTTCAATGATTTCCTAATCCTTAATTATCTTGAAATTTAAGAAACTAAATAAAAATGTATTTTCTGCTCCGCTATACAGTATTAGCCCTATATTAAATATGCACCTCAGACTTCAATAAAAGCTGCATGAGAACTATGAATGTCAAACAAATACACACACACACACATTTTCAGAACCACTTGTCCCACACGGGGGAACCAGAGTCTACCCGGCAACACAGGGCATAAGGCCGGAGGGGGAGGGGACACACCCAGGACGGGACGCCAGTCCGTCGCAAGGCACCCCAAGCAGGACTCGAACCCCAGACCCACGGGAGAGCAGGACTGTGGTCCAATCCACTGCACCACCGCACCCCCCTGTCAAACAAATATATATTTATAAATTCTTATTTTGAATTTAATAATTTGACATAAATTACAGAAATCTGGAAATCACATTAATGCTGTTGACCGAAACATCTGTTGCTATAACTTGATTAGTGTAACTAGTCTGAAAAATGTATGAAAACAAGAAAAAAGTGAAAAATGTGTTTTGTTACTATTCATTTTTGTTACAAAGCAGATATACAAGTAAAGAATAAAGTGATAATTTTGGCAAAGGAAACCACATTACAAAAAGCAATAACATGTTTTCAGTGTTGGTATGAAACATATCTTTAAATTCATAGCATGTTTTACTAGATGTATGAACAGCTGGATTCACCTGCAGGGAATAATAACAATTGCAAGAATTCCAGGAAGGGGGCTAAGAAATAAAATAAAGAATATCATCCAAACCAGATGGGAAAAACCAAGAGACAAGGTCAGGAAAACCACTCTTATCAGCTCTGCATTGTGCATTTACCTCCAGCTTGTCAGCTTTTGATTAGATGCACAAAGACATGAAAGGTGGACTGATTCGACCCCCTGGTGACCATGTGACTCCAATCACCTTCTATACATGCAGAGCAGTGCAGGGACTTGTTCGGTTGTGGCACTCGGAGCAGAAGTGCTCTCTTGTTCTGAGTAAGGTAATCAGAGATCCTTTCACCGTCTCTGAGCTATAGAAGCCATTTTCCCCACCTTAGCCTCCCCCTCCCACGTCTTCACACCACAGAAGCGGGAAGGTGCACAACTGGGTGTAATAAGGCCAGAATATGACTCAGCAAGCTGGAGCTTTTGAACGTTTATAGACAGTAATTCCCCCACTCCTCAAACACTAAACATGCACACAAATTACACGGGGTTAAATTATAATGTCTTGTTTATTCTTAAAAGCCAGCCCTGTTGCAACTTTCAACAGTCGCAAAGGTGCTACCTTAAATTGAACTTTCGATGCAGCTGATACCAGGTAGCAGAAAAAGCTAAGTAATGAAGGGATGAAGAGAATAAAGATCCACCACTCAACACAAAGCACAAAGCAGTCTGACAGTGCTGTCTGAACCAGCTTTGCAGCACAAATATGATAAATCAAAACTATGTATTTAGAGAGTAACGCAGATGCATTTTTCCTCGTAGAAAGTGAAGATGTCAGGAACCTTCACTTTACATCATTCCCTTAAAAACAGTAAATGAATAACTTCCCTGGCCTTTCCTGTCTGGTGCACACTGCTGCATGCAAGATAATCTAGAAATGCATGCACTGTTTTCTATAGGTACTGTACAACGTTGACCATATTAAAAACAAATTACATAATTATATCGTCTCTAGCTTTTAAAAAGAATTAGAAGTAGGAACCCTGAATCCTGTTTTTGAAATTCAAAAATCACTCCTCATTCTCATTAACATACAAAAGAGCACTAATGAAAGGCTGACCTTGGCACTGTGCTTCGAAGGAACCTGTGATTTTAAAGTCAAGGTCTTGGAGTAGTTAGATAAGCAGCAGTGCAATTTAATCCCCTTCATTGCTGAGTGGGGTATCTGCTTGAATAACTGCCTTTTTGCCTATTTACTTTGGAGGATGGATTTCGGGGATTTCTCTTTAATTTGTGCACCTCACAGCAGATCTCAAAGAACCTTAACTCCACCTGTTGTACATTGCTATTGTATCAGATCTTGTATGGCTACAGCTTCATATTGCTGTAAACTTCATCAGATATGTCTTATCTTGAGAATGGCAAGCACTTCCTAGATGTAGCTTTTCAATATTATTTCAGCAAATTTTCCTTTCAGTCGATTATACTTGAGTTTTGAAAAACCAATTAACTTGTTTTGTGCTGATGCTCTTCTAAACATCAACTTTGCCAAGAGTTAATGTTTGAAATCCAACGTTTCCTTGGCAACCAGCACCAAGTCAGATATTGCTGGGTTCCATATAGGATAATTCCAGCTTTGATACTTGAAACTAGGTTAATTACTTATTGAATTGAAAGATAAAGAAGCTATACAGCTAAGGTCAAGACATATGACAAAGAACGAGTAGGCATCTGTAATGATGATCATTAGTCTTAACCATAAGTGTTCTTAAATTGAATGCTGTGCTATAAGTATTTTCATTCCACTGATCAAAATGCACTTGTGAACTTCAAACTTAACTAACTGTAACAAGAGATTGTCTTAAAAGTGTTGTCTTATAATTGATAATTAATAAACATGATCTCATAATTTTGTTTTTACCCTTACTGCAGGAAGAAGAAAAATATATAAAGCTGTCCTATTACACATCATCAGAAGCATGGCTAGCATGTCATATTTAAAGTGCTATATTTCAGCCCCATTTTGCTTTTCACAACCAGTCCTGATGTACTGGTTTTTATGTTAATTTTGGCTCCAGATAATGTTTTAATTATGCTTAACTGAGCTGTTGATTTAACTGAAAAAATTTAAACCAAGTAAACCAAAAGGACTATTGCAGGACTGTATTTAGCTTTTAATTCATATCAAACCAAATTTGAAAAAAAATTGAGTTATTGGTGGTGCATTTGTGCTATAAGAATACGTTAGATTTATACTATCATTCATTCCATGCACTTACTCAAAATAAAAATAGATGTGTTTTCAACTTCATTTGGGTTATTAAATCTCAGACTTAATTGCTAAAATTCTAAAAAGGTAATTGTTGTAATAGCTGTTTAAAACAATGAGCACTGTATTCTTTGTTTTTAATAGAAAAAAATTGCTGGTCTTTTGAAAATTACAAGTATCTTTAAATAGCTACATTTCATGTAATTTAATTAAGAAATAGTAATTCCCAACCCATGCACATTTTTGACCTATTCCATGAATTGAATGAACAGCTTACTCAAACATATATGATACTGATGTATGTAAACTGCATAGTGTTCACCATAGCCAGGTTTTAGACCACTAAAGTTTTTTTTTTTTTTTTTTTGTATGTACTACCAATCTGTCAGTTATCTTTCTTTGTGAATATTGGTAACAAACAGCAAAGTGACTGTATGAGATTTGAGCTGTCAACTCTTACACACCAGAGACACACCAGAGGATGACAGGCATTTCAGTTCAAAACATTTGCTTGGTAATGTTGCACCAGTTCAGAGTTCTTTCCTTGCAATGTTGGCTGGCTTCCCCTGTGCATGTCAGTTCCAAAACATTAAAACCTGAAGAAATTATACTTTACTAGCTGCTCAACAGCAACAGATTATATGTATTGCCTGGTTAGGCAGTTTTCTAATAGCATTTAGATTATTAGATGCTTTTATCAGATTGCTATGATATACCCACTTATATAGCTGGTTAATTCTCGCTGTTATCAGTTTGTGCTAAGTACCTTGCTCAGTGGTACTACTCAGGAGCTGTTATTCAAACCTGGGTTCCTGGAGAGCAAAGGCAAAAGCTGTAATGGTTAAACCACCCGTTACCTCATTGTGACATTCTTGACTTGGTTTTGAATTAGATTACCGCTGTGTGTAAAATATAAATAGAATTGTGTATTTTCATTGTTTAAGCCATTTTTATTGTGTGAGTATATACGTGCAGTCTAGGCATTGCTCTGCAAGAAAAAAAAAATTAAAATGTACAAGTGTGCACGTAATAAAAATACAAGATGAAATATTTTCACCTCAATGTTGTATAAAAATAAAACTCTAAAATCTAAAGCTAAAAGTAGCCTTACATAGTATGAAATACACATTATAAGGCTTATGTTCAGCTCCCTGATGGAAGGCTTTTTTAGCACACTCTTTCCCCATGAAACTTATGATGGAGAGGAATTGTGTAGAGGAAGTAGCTATGAGACACAGACTGTTCTACATCCTTATAGGCAACACTTTTTGGATGGGAAGCAATAAGTTTCCCTTGCTTTGATGGTAAGCGAGTCTGAAGGTTGCAATGAGTTCCAAAGATTTTGGGATTATGTGAACTTTGAGTTGAGTTGGAAAAAGCAGATCAGCTACTTTCTGCTCTTCTGCAAGTTGGTATCATATTCTGCACTTTCTGAACCATGCAGAAAATAACTAGTAATTGAGCCCGGTGAGTAAATTAGTTTTAATTATAAATTAGTTTAATGGAAGCAATACATTGTTTCATATTACAAAAACACCTTAGTGTCACTGCACATCTGTAAACAGCCAGATGAGATTTCTAGGTATATTTCTCGCTGTAGCATGATTTTTGCACAGGTATTCTGTTTATACACTTTGTAACAGAAAAGAAATCCATCTGTCCTTGAGAACTGTATGTCGACAATACTGTATTTATGCTGATATAATTATTGGAGCTGGCAAGGGGTGGAATGTTCCATTTCATAATATAAATGATGGAAATCATACTTAGAAATACTTTCTCACTTACATAACGCAGAAAGGTTACTTAAATCTCTTATATTAGACATTTCTTTTTAATGCATACAAACAAAAATGAATTTTCTTGGTTTTACTGAAGTCCATCTAAAAAACCCTTCACATTTACCATTCCTTGATTTTCTGGCACTGTTTAAAATTCACCAAGGATTTATGTATCTGAAATTTACTGCATATAAAATTTAATATCCGATCCTTTTAAAATATCACTTTGGAATTGCTCATTTTTAATGATACAGCCCCATACGTCATCTAATTTTGAATGGGAAAGAACATTATATAAGCAGAAGGCATCCTTGCAGCTGCCTAATGAGATTACACATTCTGTTATGTAGGAGGTCACTAAGGACACAGAATACTTAAAAACAGGTTTCTAACAACAATGATAACTTCTACCAAAGCTGCTGATCATCTGGTGTCTGGATCAGCAATAATGGGTACAATTTTTATGCCAGTTATATCAGAAAATTATTAAGTTATGAATCTTTAATTCTGTTTTAGTGACAAATATGATCATTTCAACTGGAATTGAAGTATGTCACATATGAATTATGTTACAAAGTGGTATGGATAAAGGAGTGATTTACTGTTAGTTTGATTGTGAAGCTGTAGGTTCAGTATGAACACACACACACACACACACACACACACATTTTCAGAACCGCTTGTCCCATACGGGGTCGCGGGGAACCGGAGCCTAACCCGGCAAAACAGGGCGTAAGGCTGGAGGGGGAGGGGACACACCCAGGACGGGACGCCAGGCCGTCGCAAGGCACCCCAAGCGAGACTCGAACCCCAGACCTATCAGAGAGCAGGACCTGGTCCAGCCCACTGCGCCACCATGCCCCCCTTCATAATGAACGGAAGAATCTAAAATTTAGCAAGAATATTGCGGAAAAACTGTTGCCTTCAAAGATCTTTCGAAGATCTTTGCCTTTTGCTTTTGTCACAGTATTCCCTTGATTTCACTTTGAACTGAGATTTGCTTTGAAACCCACTGCTTGTCTGGTGCATTTTTTCTGTCAAAATGAAGTTAGATAAATTAATTAAACAGATTTTTTTTTTTTTTTCAATTATTAAAACCATAGTTTCAGACAACCAAACGGAAACAGTACACACACACACACACACACACACACACACACACACACACATTGTCTGAAACTGCTTGTCCCAAGCAGGGGTCACGGCAAACCGGAGCCTAATCAGGCAACACAGGGTGGAGGGGACGCACCCAGGATGGGGCACCGGTCCGTCGCAAAGCATCCCAAGCATTACTCGAACCCCAGACCTGTCAGAGAGCAGGACCCAGCCAAACCCGCTGCGCTACCACATCCCCCATGGAAACAATAAACAACTTCAAAATGAAAGATAAAATTACATACGTCTAACAAGACATGTTTCACATTATTTCCAAGATGGCGGAGAAAAAAAAAATCACCAGAGAAATCTTACTAGCACCAAGAGAAATCATCATTCATCATTGCTAGAAAAAAACCAGAGAGACCTAGGTTCAGGGAGACAGATTAAATATGAAGGCAAATAAAACAACAGAGCATTTTGGGCATGTGTTAACATAACAAGAAGTGAAGGAAACATGCAGTTCTGACCATTTTAAGTGACTGAGCTCTCGTCACTCTTTACTTTTTTTGATATTTTTCCCCTCAAGCCGTGCTCCAAAAAACCCTTTCCTTCGATGCTCTGCCCGCTCAGTCAATCAGAGTCCCCACAGGGAGATGGCGTTTCAACATGGTAAGGTCTCCAATCACTGCTCACTGTTCAGGGTCAGAGCTACTCATTGTGCTGGGCTTTCAAGAAGAAAGCGACAAAAAATGTGTTGTATGAAACAAAATCTTGTTATTGTCATATATCACTTTCATCACAAAAGGAAAAATATAA
Source organism: Scleropages formosus (assembly GCF_900964775.1). NCBI lineage: Eukaryota > Metazoa > Chordata > Actinopteri > Osteoglossiformes > Osteoglossidae > Scleropages > Scleropages formosus. The sequence continues at coordinate 2,601,399 of NC_041817.1, forward strand.
TGGTCTACAACAACACAAAGAAAAAAATTGCAGAGAAACAAGTCCACAACACAGCTATTACATTTTAATTATACTTACATTATGGAACCTTTTCCATTGAATAAATTTGACTTTGGTACAACACCTTTTCCTACAGGTTGCCTCAGAGTATGAAACAGAGAATAATAATAATTGTTCAGTCAGACATAGAACAATTACCACAAGTAACATCAGCGCTACACGCTATAAATAAAATAATGGGAAAAAGTTGGAGGTCAATGAAAATGAGGGAACAAAGTTCGAAAAGCTGGTACAGGAGAGAAAAGAAACTTCTCCAGACCCAAGGCCAAATAGGATTGCAAACATTATGCAATTAATAGGAAATATTGATGGTTAATACATACAGTAAACAGCCAGGTTGTGGTCACCATCATGTCAGCAGAAAATGTTCTGTGGATCAGGCAGTGCAAAGGACCTGTAGGTATCAAGCCAAAAAAGATAACTGCAGGTGTGCCAGTGCCTGGGGAATCAAAGAGTGGAGGGTATACTACATATATTTTCTACATATGACACTGAGACAGGTAGAAAGCCGGTAGACAAACACTTGGGCAGACAACAACGTCAACAGCTATGCTCAGGGTATAGTGAAATAAAGCAAAGGGCATTATATCAGAATGTGAATATACTAACTGAAAAGGTCTTTCTAACATTAATTTGTAGACTGCTGTACAAATTAAAGGCCCTGTAACTGAAGATTTAGCATCTTGCATTTTATCAATTTATTTTTTGAATTACAGAAAAGACCAGATCCTGTTACTGAACAGTACTTTCTGTTTTGTGAAAACTATGACCTCTGATAAATAACTAGAAGCCAACCCCCTCAGAGCCTTCTAGTTAAATGAAACCATTCGTCTTAAATTCTGTTATGAACAAAGCAAGGACCAAAAAACAGACAATATGAGTATGAATTCCAACTTTTTTCTCATACATGTTGAAGAAATCATTGTAAAGTTACAAAAGCAGTGTTTTGACTTCAACAGCTGCGAACATTATTGTAGTCAAGTCTGCTTTAGACAAATTCATCTACATGTATTTAGAGTAAGTACCTTGCTCAAGTGTACTACAGCGGGAGGTGGGATTCAACCGTGGGTCCTTTGCGAGTGAGGAACAAGTGGACCCAGCTACGGCTCTGAGATTCAGCCGTGATCAGGTTGGCCGGAGCACGGGGAACATGAACGCCTTCCGCATTACTGACTTCTGCACAGATTGTACAGGAGAGTGATCATACCAGAGAGGGGGTGCGGTGGCGCAGTGGGTTGGACCACAGTCCTGCTCTCTGGTGGGTCTGGGGTTCGAGTCCCGCTTGGGGTGCCTTGTGGCGGACTGGCGTCCTGTCCTGGGTGTGTCCCCTTCCCTTCTGGCCTTACGCCCTTTGTTACCGGGTAGGCTCCGGTTCCCTGCGACCCCGTATGGGACAAGCGGTTCTGAAAATGTGTGTGTGTATCCATACCATCCATTTTCCAGACCGCGTGTCCAGCTAGGGTTGCGGCGTTTTTTTACACACATACACACACACACACACACACACACACACACACACACACACACACACTATCCGAAACAGCTTGTCCCAAGTGGGGTCGCAGCAAACTGAAGCCTAACCCGGCAACACAGGGCGCAAGGCTGGAGAGGGAGAGGACACACCCAGGAAAGGACGCTAGTCCATCTCAAGGCACCCCAAGCAGGACTCGAACCCCAGACCTGCCAGAGAGTGGGCCAACACAGAGGTCCTGCACATATAGGAGATGGGTGTGATCTAGTAATCTATTGTATCTATTGTACGAGTGGCACAGCGAATAGTGCTGCTGTCTAATAGCACCTGGGTGAAGTGAGAGGTCATGGGTTTGATCCCCTCTCAGTCTGTGTAGAGTTTGCATGTTCTCCCCATATCTGCATGGGTTTCCTCCCACAGTCCAAAGACATGCTGTTCAGGTTCCCCCATAGCGTGTGAGTGACAGAGAGAGTGTGTGTGTTCCACTGCTGTATGGATGAGTGACCCATTGTAAGTAGTGTATCTAGCAGTGTAAGTCACCTTGGTAAATAAAGTGTGTGGGCTGATCACACTACATAGAGTTCATTGGAAGTCGCTTTGGAGAAAAGTGTCTGCTAAATAAATAAATGTATCTCAGGTGGCACTAAGTGTCTATAAACCTTGGTATATTAAAACTGCCTGTTTCAGAGGATATACCTCAACGGCTCAACATTTTTCTTTTTGGTGAGCCAGTGCCAAAAACTAACTGCAACTTCTTTAATATATTGTAAACATTTAAAATGGTTGTTCTTATAAAATATATTTGTTTTTTCCAGAAGCATTTGTATTTAAAAAGTGGATTGAGATAGGTCCATTATTGCAAAGTATATTAAAGTTAAGTCTGGCTTCTCGAGCAGGTGTGTGACTGCAGCTGGCAGCAGAGACCATAACTGATGATAAAGATGAGCCAATTGTATCAAAGAATGGATACAGAAAGTGCTACCAGTGAATATTTAAGTAATTTAGTAGGGATGCAAACTGGGAACACGTGGAATATGTATGTTAGAGATTAATTGTTCCACTTCCTTTTCAGATTGGAAAAAAAGCCAAATCATTCTTCTCATAGGAAGAAATTCTCCAAAACCTTTCCAGTCTTAATAATCATAATTGTATTGCTATCATTCTCCAGTTAAACATAGGGTGTCATGAACAACCAAATTCAAGTTGAAAGTAATAGTAAAGTTTATTGTATTTCTGATCCATTGACTAAATTACGATTTGAAGCGCACACCGACAGCCTCTGAGGAGTACCATCTAAGCTTCTCAGGGGTTAAACTTAGAAATAAGGATGTGAGGAGAAGGAGGAGTCCCTTGAGAGACAAGCTGAGGGCTTTGTAGTGACAGAGGTAATGGGGGAGACAGAGGAATCCAAGGGAACATTCACAAAGAGAGTGCTTTCATTTCTATTTATACCCCGCCTGAATTCAGGTGAGTGATGTGGAGCTGCGCATTGTCTGGTCCACTAAACTTCAGTCCCCATTCTGCCTCCCCCTTCCTGTGCCAACAGCGAATTGTCAAACAAGGCTCTTCCAAAGGAAGCAGCCTTTGAGTAATGGTCTTGTTCCAAGAGTATTACGCTCAAAAAAGAATTACCTCAAAAGGTTCCAGAATAGTGTTAAAGGGAGAAAGGGAGTAATGATGGAGAAAATTTCCAGCTAATCCAGCCCAGTGCTTGTAATTGGATAGGAGTCTGAGGGTAAATCCATCACAGGTGACCTGTTAACACAGATAACAAATACCAGTTTCATGGCAGGCACGCAAGCGTATTGAAAACGACTCCCCTGAGGAGCTCAGTGTTACTCTATCAGCAGAATAAGAATCAAGAACCCAAAATGTAAATCATAAAAGAAGCTTGACACAGCACACTATGTCTCTGTTTGTCACATCTTCTTTTGATTGTTGTAGATTAATCTATACACTTGTAGGACTTGCCTACTTATGATTACAAATTTCTAATGTTTTTAAAAAATCTAAATTGAGATCAAGTGCATTAGAAATCTACAAACATACAAACACTGGCTATAAATGATAAAATGGCATTCACTATGTGTAGTATTCTACTATATACCCATTTTGATTACTCAGTTGTATACAAATATTACATATAATTGCACATAATAGGACATAATAGGATTAATTTGTGGGAGGAAACGTATAAGAATTTGTAACGATGGTTCGACTTAAAATTTTTCTGACTTTACGATGGTGAGCTGGCGATAGACATTCAATAGAAAGTGTACTTTGAATTTTGATTATTTTTCCCTGGCAAGCGATGTGCGGTGCTATACTCTCTCGCGATGCTGGGCAGCAGCAGCGATCCGCATTTCCCAGTCTGTCACGCAGAAGTGTGTATTAGGTGTATTAAATGCATTTTTGATTTACGATGAGTTTCACAGAACGTAACCCCATCGAAAGTCGGGGACCACCTGTTATGCATTTCTTTTAGTTGTAAAAAGGAAAAATCCAAAAAAAACTGTCAGCCATCTCTCTGATCACACACACACACACACACACACCCCATTTCTGAACCACTTGTCCCATTTGGGGTCGCAGGGAACCGGAGCCTACCCGGCAACTCAGGGCGTAAGGCCGGAAGGGGAGGGGACACACCCAGGACGGGACACCAGTCCATCACAAGGCACCCCAAGAGGGACTCAAACCCCAGACCCACTGGAGAGCAGGACCCGGTCCAACCCACTGTGCCACTGCACCCCCAGCCCTCTCTGATTACAAGCAAATATAAAATTCTAATAAAAATGTAGAAAAAAAAACTGAAAAATTTTGCTTTTAAGCCAGGCGAAATGTGTACTGTATCAAGTACACGTTCAGACATAGTGTAGACAATGATCTTTTATTTGCTGTTAGTGAGATTTACATATGACTTTTTGTTGTTACTGTGGGCAAGCATGTCATAACCAGTAGTATTCAGACCAAGATAACCTTTGATATGTATCAGGCCAGAAAACATACACACACACTTACACATACACAAAGGCTGAAACCGCTTGTCCCATGTGGGGTCGGGGCAAACCAGAGCCTAACCCGGCAACATAGGACATAAGGCTGGAGGGGGAGGGGACACACCCAGGACGGGACGCCAGTCCGTCGTCAGGTAAGAAATCCTTCTTCATTCTCACATGGCCAGAAGAGGGTGGTGCTCTTCACATCCAGCCAATGATGGCATCACACAAAGAAATGAGGGATTTGAAAAAACTCATGTTTCTTCAGAGGTTAGAATATAGGCTCCGAACTTGGCTGAGATATGTGTCACTTTGACACAGTACAAAAGAACATTTCCACTTTATAAGAATTCCATTTCAGTGTAAACAACAGCCCATTGGCTAGCCATCAGATACCTGTATCTCATGTTTGCTGTCTATTTTGAGATGTAATAATTTCATGCTCACTCTGCCATAGGTTAGGGATAGTAAGCAAACGTCAGTGAGTGAAACATACCCACAGTTCAGTCAAAGGTTTTCCGATTACTTTTACATTTATTCATTTAGCTGAAAGTTTTCTCCGAACTGACTTACAATTTTTTACCCATTTGTACAGCTACACAATTTTACTGGAGCAATTTAAGGTAAGTAGCTTGCTCAAGGTACTACAGCTGGAGGTGAAAGTCACTTTACGTCCAAAGGCAGCAGGGTTAACCACTTCACTACTAGCTGCCCCTATTAAATTCAAATAGTTCTGAACATTTATAGTGTAATTTTTTGTAATTGCTGTACAATCATTGAAAAATTAGAATGCTTAGCTAGCTTTAATCTCATCTTCATAGATGAACCACTTGGTAGCAATGAAAAGACATGTTTCATGACACATCTGGCTATAAGAAAATCCCAAACATAGTGTTTTTCAGTAGTTGTTTTCAATATGAAATCATTTGGAAACCCATTCTGTATCAGAAAAGGTTAGATTTTCTACACTGATGATTTTATGTCTGGAAATGTACCTAAATAAAAACTCAAGAACTCATTTTCTTCCAAGCCATTTTTATTTTCTACACCCAAAATCCAAGGGAAGGCCTCAGAAACATATATGATTCACTGATATTATACAAACTCTTCATATTTTTTTATGTCAAAATCCCTGTGATTTGAAAATAGACACAGTCTTGCTTATACAACATGTTAATTGTGTGACATACGACAAAATGTAGCTTTTGGTTCTGTGCAACTTACTTTGAGATTTATGTCTGTAAAGAAGAGGAGCTTAGCAGACTACAATACTGTGACCCAGAGGAACACAGATGACAACCTCCTTCTGAATTGTCACCCACACCACATCACCTAACCACCATATTGGGGCTCAGGTGTAGCCACAGTACTCAAATTGACTGAGAGAGGAACTTTGGGTTGTTGCTGTTTGTGCATGAATGTCCTCATTTATGTTGACCATGTTGGTGTTACTGCACTGCACTGCACTGCTTTCTGCTGAAAATAAAACTCCATAAGTCAACGTGTGATGCCTCATGCCTGGGCACTACCAGACGAGTTACTCACCAGCATCTTACAAACTTAAAGTAGTGGTCGGTAACCCCTCTGCACTGACATTGTATGCCATTATAACTAAAAGTTCAAAAAAGTTTTTACAGAAGATTTGAAAAATAATATTGACATAGCCTTCAGAGATTGTTAGCAACAGACTCTTTCAATGCCTTTAATACAAATGCCTGACCCATTCTTGTTATCAGTTTGGTAAAGGGAACCAAAAGAAGTTATTGACTTGCTCATCTCAGTAGGTGCTCTGGACCAAAAGGGTGGACTAGATCAGATACATATTCTGAGCCTACTCTGTTTTGTCTGTAATACAAGGAAAATTTCCAATCAATCATAAAAGTCAAAACAAATATAGTGCATTTTCCCTTATAGCTAGTTTACTCAATTTTGAGCAAAAAAAGTTGAGATAGAGCTATTGGAAGTTAACTAAGACTAATTTTAATAATATAGCTAAAAAATAAGAGAGGAAGATTCCAGAAAAACTTATTATAGCGTGCAGCGCTCTGGGTTCGGATAGGGTGAAGAAGGATGCACAGGTAGCGTTCGTGACGCTTATTAACGTTTATTACAACACTGGCACACAGGGAAATAATGCCCTCGGTCTAAGGACCCCTTTTCCTCAAGGACCTGTGCCTCAATCCAGCCTTCCCAGTCTGCTTAGCGCCCCACAGGCTTTCTCCTTTTCCCACTGGCAAACACAGTCACTCAGCTATATTCCCCTAAGTCCCCTCAGTGGTTACACACTTTATTCACAGTTTTCCCATAATTCAGCTATTTATAACAAACAGATTTCCCATTCAAAGCCACAGTAACATGGGGGTCGTTACTGTATGATCCAGTTCATTACATCAGTTAAGAAATTATGCAGAGAATGTAGTTTGTTTGTTTTACTTGATTTAACTGAAATGGAAAACCATATGTCTAACACTAAAATATTAATAAATAAATTTGATATATGAACAAAGAACAAAGTTGGCCTTTAAAAAACCTCCAGTGGGACCCCAAAAGAAACAATATTCAAAAGACAGTCACCAGACAATACCTTCTCTGTGAAATGTGTTTTTTTATTACTCATGAATAATGCTAGTTTCGGGACCCCTTTCTTTAAAACTTTCTAAAAACTTTTTTCTTTTAAAACTCTTTTGAAACTGGTCACATTTTTTGAAAGCAGAACTATTTAGGTATTTTTTGTGGTTGAACTATTTCATATAATATGACACCATACAATAAGCAATAGAGCTTTTAACAATTCACAGAATTTCACTGCATAAATTTCCAATAATACAAGAGCCTTGATGCAATCATACTGAAGGTAACAGATAAAGTTTCCATGCTAAACACTGTCTATGATGCTTTGCTCTGGCACTAACTCATATCACCTGTTCAGAATATGAATTAGTGGTGATACAGTATACGATCCCAGAACTAGTCAAAGGTATTTACAACATGTAAAAAGGAAATTCCCCACATACACAAGTGAAGTCTTGAGGTTACCAGCCACAATATTGTTTTAATTTTCCCATGAATTACTGCACTTTAACTAAGTCTCTGCCACAAACAGTTGTAGAATCTTAACTTGAATACCACAAATCACAAAACATTCATTTATTTTGAATTCTCTTCTAAGGCATAAAATCCTGATTTATTTGTTGGTATAAGCAAGAATTTAAATTGAGAGTTATAAGGTAATGTCATAAATATGAGTTGCAGTTGAAATGCAATTCAGGCACCATTTTTGCTATTTTGCTGTCCCAGCCAAATTAATAATGTGCTCAAGTACTGTAAATAACATTTCCTCTGTAAATAAATAACTGTCATATAAAAATTAACATGATTTTTCAAATGAATGGTTGCATCCAACATTAACTTGCACAGCACTTAGGTCAACAACTGTTAGAATTACAGTAGCAAGAGTTAAATTAAACCATGTAATTTAATTATCACCAACCTACCCCCCAGAGTTTTAATAATTATTGTTAAAAATAATCTTTATTTTTAAAAGGTATTCAATTTTTTAACTTTGCTTTGTGAATCTCTGAAAACAAAATTCCACTCTGCTGAGAATCTCAATTTCTTAAGCTACAGTATTCTACAGTATTTTTTTCCATGTTTACATTGCGCACTGCACACTTTATACACGTATATAACTTCGTTTCTTGGATTTTTTTGCACTAATTTTTTTTTTTAAATTTGTGATTTGTGCCTTGTGTTTTTCTTTCCTCATATCCTTACAATTTATGTCATAGGCTGCTGAGAGGATTCACACAGTAAGAATTTCATTGTATGATGTAACAGACTGTTTACTGTACACATGACAATAAACTCTTGAATCTTGAATTCTCAGTAATTAGTACACGTATTCAGATATTTACAGCTTTAATGATTTCCAAACATTGTTTCTTCCACTGTGTATTTCCACATTGATTGAATGACTGAAATATAAGAAATATTAAATCTCTTTTTGTAAACTTTTCAAAGGGATTTATCTGCATCATTGTCAGGTGCAATTTAACTGACTCTAGTTAAGACAATGGCCCCTATCTGCAGGACCTGTCCAGTTTCTGCTGGACAGCCAGCTCCAAGAAGAGAAGCCAGATTTACAAAAAGAAACTGAAATAAATAAATGAAACTAAAGAAATGGTGTAAGATAAGACAACTTTTCACCTTGAGTGACAAGGTGGCAGGTAAAAGTGACCCCCCCAAAAAAAAAAAAAAAGCGCAAGGCTTTTAGATGCATTACATCCGTAATGGACCAAGATGTGACAATGAGCTTGGCTGCTGTGGGAGACAGGCTCTGTAGTTGCATTACTTTCCACCTGCAGACACATTCCTTTGGATCAAGAAAGGTCTTTGTGTTTAGATAGACAGATTAGGAACAACATAGATGGATTCACCATGTCTTGACATCAAATGTCTGTGGCTATATAAAACCTTTTTCTCCTGTGGCTGCTCTCTATTTCCATTTATTCATTCAGCTAATGTTTTTCTAAATGACTTAAAGTATTCAGCTACTTACAGTTGAAACTGTTTTAATTATATCAGTTCACATACCTGGAGTCTAGAATCAGTGACAATCTCTCATTTGATGTTGAAATCAACAAGCACATCGGGAGAGCTGCATCTTCTCTTGCATGGCTCGCCACATGCATCTAGGAGAACACGGAGCTCACTGTCAAGACGAAGGCAGCAGTGTAAAGCACATGTATCATCGGTACACTCCTGTACTGCAGTGAGACATGGAATACCTACTCCATACAGGAGTGGAAAATGAACAACTTAATTCTATGTTGCCTTTATTGGATCCTAGGCATCACCGGGAAAAACAAAATGCCAAACACTGAGGTCCTCTCTCATGCTAGTCTCTTCAGTATGTTTTCACTGCTCAAGGAGGGTAGACTGCGCTGGTTGGGCCATGTCTGTCAAATGGAGAATGGTCGAAGTCCCAAGGGCATTCTCTATGGAGAAGTTGTATCTAGAAAAGGAACTGTTGACCGATCCAAACTGTGGTACAGAGACATCTGTAAGTGCGACATGAAGGCACTGGACATCCACACAGAGTGCTGGGAGGAAGCTGCAGAAGACCACAGCAACTGGCAAGTTACCCTCCAGCATCAGCTCAGGAAGGCCAAACACTAAATTTAGAGCCAGGCGTAAGTTCGGAGAGCCAAATGAAAGGTGCACTGCTCTGTAGACAACCAATCAGTGACTCATACCTGCAGGAAACGTATGTAAGCCTGCTTCTCTTGGATAGGCCTCATCAGCCACAACCAATTCTTCTCAATGCAAGTAAGGGCACATCATCCATGCGCCAAGTCCAACTCATAGCAATGTCATTTTTAAGGGAAGGGAGGAACATCAGTGGTTAGATAAACAGATATATAAAAATATTAATAGGGACATGTTTCTGGAGAAAGGGGGTGTGGTGGGGCAGAGGTGCGGTGGGGCAGAGGCATGGCGGGGCAGAGGTGCAGTGGCACAGTGGGTTTAACCAGGTCCTGCTCCCTGGTGGGTCTGGGGTTCAAGTCCTGCTGGGGGTGCCTTGTGACGGACTGGCATCCCATCCTGGGTGTGTCCCCTTCCCCTCCAGCTTTATGCTCTCTGCTGCCAGGTTAGGCTCCCACTCCCCATGACCCCACATAGGGCAAGCAGTTTCAAAAAAGGTGGGTGTGTGTTTCTGGAGACAAATCACTTCACAGGACATGATTCCCCATTGTATACAGTAGGTAATATTTACTTGTTTTCTACACATGAAGCCATAAATTACTTTACTGCAGTTTCGTTTAGTACCTAAGTTACTAATACACACAACACAACCAAAACAAAACTGTATAATTTTTCTGTATGAGGATGGTTCATAAAAGATCGCTGCCATTGCAGCACACTGTCATTGCCACATAACAATAATTACAACAGTTATGAAAAAATCAGAATACCAAATGATACAGTAATTAATTATAGCAGCCTACACATCAAAATCCCCTGATCAATAAGCACCACCATCTGCATACTTTTTGTGAGATTTCGGTGTTTCATGAGCACTGCTGTGGTTTTCATGTGAAGGTTCTGTTTTTATTCAAGCTTTAATTACATGCGTCTTCCCATGCTTTATGAAGGCAATGAATGCTTGAAAAACCATTTTTAAGGCGAATTGTCATAAGTTGAAAGCTTAATTGCCATTAGTTCCAATGGTAAAAATTTTTATATTTCTGAAGCCTAAACAGCTATATTGCTAAATCCCATTAAACTGGGCAACTTTACTTCATTGGGTTAGAATAAGAACTAACAAAGCGTAGGTTTTGTACAAGTGCCCTGGTTTCCTCCAAAAATCCAAAGTTGTGTTTCAGCTGAAGGGTTGACTCTAAACTGCAGGTACTGTGTGTCTATGTGTGTACTGGACTGTTCTGATGTGTAGCTGGGTGAATGATTCTAAGGAGTTTAGTGTGGTGCCTTTTACCTAGTAGGTTAGCTGGTAGTATAGTGGTTAGCACTACAGCCTTTGGACCCAACAGCTGCAGGTTTAATTCCTATCTTTGGTTGTAGTACCCTTGAGCAATGTACTTACTGTAAGTTACTCTTGTAAAAATTGCCTAGCTGTATAAATGGGTAGAAGAGGGTCTTTTAAATGAAGAAATGCCTCACAACTTGGGTTTTGGGAGCCACAAGAATCCAACTGTAGTTCTCATAAATGCAAAGAAACCCTCATAATATGGAAATTAATTGCAACTAATGTGAAGTGAAATTCTAGCAAATTAAATAGACAAATCTCAGGGTATGACTGTATCAGAATCTGTTTTATTACATCAGCGAAATCCTTTTGGTCTGCCTTTTTTGCTGCTTTGTTTCTTGGTTTTCTGACCAATTACCTTACAAAACAGTTTTACTTGATTTATAATGTTGCAAAATACACACACACACACACACACATTTTCAGAACCGCTCGTCCCATACGGGGTCGCAGGGAACCGGAGCCTACCCGGTAACACAGGGCGTAAGGCCGGAGGGGGAGGGGACACACCCAGGACAGGACGCTAGTCTGTCGCAAGGCACCCCAAGCAGGACTCGAACCCCAGACCCACCGGAAAGCAGGACCGTGGTCCAACCCACTGCGCCACCACACCCCCCTGTTGCAAAATACACACACACACACACTTTCTGAACTGCTTGTCCCATATGGGGTCGCAGGGAACCGGGGCCTACCCGGCAACACAGGGCGTAAGGCCGGAAGGGGAGGGGACACACCCAGGACAGGACGCCAGTCCGTCGCAAGGCACCCCAAGCGGGACTCGAACCCCAGACCTGCTGGAGAGCAGGACCCGGTCCAACCCACTGCACCACTGCACCCCCTACGTTGCAAAATACATTTTTTAAAAATCATTTTGTAAGTTTTAACACATATGCCTAGAACACTTGCACTGATCACACACACACACACACACTTTCTGAACCGCTTGTCCCATACGGAGTCGCGGGGAACCGGAGCCCAACCCTGCAACTCAGGGCGTAAGGCTGGAGGGAGAGGGGACACACCCAGGATGGGACGCCAGTCCGTCGCAAGGCACCCCAAGTGGGACTCAAACCCCAGATCCACCAGAGAGCAGTACCCGGTCCAACCCACTGCACCACCGCACCCCCCTTTCACTGATCAATCCATTATTAATAACTAAACAGTTAAATTGAAAAGGTAAATATCAAAGGAAAAAAAACTCTTAAGAGTTTTAAATTATCACTTCACCACATAGTGTTTTCTTTGTTTAATGCTGCAGTTGGTCATTCATTCATTCCTTCACTCGTTATCAACAACTGCTTGTCTGGTACATGGTCAGAGTGATAAGGAGCCTATCTTGAAAATAAAAAGTTCTGCTTTAAACAAACAAACAAACAAACAAACAAACAAACAAATAAAGAAAACTCCTGACAAGAAATTGCCATCAAATAATCATGTCTAGAGGCATTAATAAAATTCCAAACTATTGTATTCTGAGCAGGGGCAATAGTCTTCTGTACAAAAGCAATTATTAACTCCATGAATTTTGGTGGAATAAACATAGAAGTCCTATGCAAATTCAGACTTATAATTAAAGGTTGGAATACATTTATTTAAAATAAGTAGTGCAAGGGAATCGACAGTTGTCTGGAGTTAATTTGCTTGGTATCGATGAAGCCCTTTGCATGACAGGTTAATGTATTTACACATTTATTAATTTTTCTGCCTCTCAAAATTCCTGAAGCATAAGGATTCTCACACTAGAGATGTTATTCATCGGAATTGTTCATCACTGAGTCATCTCATATTTTCTGCAGTAGCCGCTGGTCCTGTCAATTTATAGGACTCTAAGGAGAGCATCTGATGACCGCACAGCCTTTCCAAGGCGTGACTTTTTGCTGTGCAAGCAGCACCTGTCAGCTACATTAAACACTGAATTTGCATTATTTATGAGGTGGCTACCAAAGATCTTATGCTTGATCATTCTCGATTCCCATAAGATTTAAGAAGCACGAAGCATTGTGCAAAACACATCAGTATGAGCCAAGAAGGGTTGGGTGCAACAGAATTCTCTTGCAATGTGTTTGTTTTGTTGGGTTTATTCCTTACTGATTAATAGCACAGGACCGACATGTATTCATCAATGCTGGGACTCACATTGGGAGTTACAGGTTTAACCCTGGCCTCACTTACAGAACTACGGTTTCCTAGGTTACTCCCCCCAGTCCAATGACTAGCATGATATCTATAGCTGTTTTGAGACAGCGCCTCAAAGGCTATAAATGGCTGATTAAATTATAATGCTAGTGTAGACCCATTTCAAACAGCCCTGGGGAACACAATACCAAACAAAACAGGAAAAGGGGCAAATTAAGTTTGTTTGTGCTGGAGTATTATTACTCAAAGTCAGCCACACTGCAGCACATTCTCATTAACAAAGAACTCAATGTTGGCCTCTTCAATAAGTGCTAAGAATTATTCTTGCAGTAAAATTAACCAAAATATATCAGGGTATTTTTATCTTTAATAAAACAACTCAATTATATAATTTTTTTTACGTACAGGACATATAGATCCATGTTCAAGCATATGCCACAAAACCTCATGTGATATTACATGCTGCCTTTGCCATACCTCCAAAGGGTTGCATTTCAGTGTTTCCCTATGGTAAAAAATGTTTATTTTCTCATTTATGGTGAATTTCTGCACAAGATGAGAAATGAATGTTGTGAATCTTGAATATGTTAAAGCATTAAATTATTAGCTGAAAAAACACAGCATGATTTCTGTAAAAGAAAATATAGGTATGTGTGTATTTGTATAACTAGGAAAGCAGGGACTGGCTGTCTCGGATGACTACTGAAATTGATTAATTATTTTTTAATGACTACTGTGTTGTCAATCAAGTAACAGTTTTCTCAGCAAGTGTATGAAAAAAAATAATTTCATAAAATACATCATGCAAAACTGAAGTCCAATGTGTCCAGCTTAATCCAATTATAAAATATTTAATTATTGCACCAATTTATTTTTAGTAATTTTAGCTGGAGTTTATAGAGCAGAATAAATGAAAATGCTATATTATTCAGTCATGCTAGCATACAACTGGAAGTACTCTCTAAATTAAGTCTCAGATAAGCTTGGATTTGTCAACAAATTAGTTGTTATTTCAGAACCGCTTGTCCCATACAGGGTCGCAGGGAACCGGAGCCTAACCCGGCAACACAGGGCGTAAGGCCGGAGGGGGAGGGGACACACCCAGGACGGGACGCCAGTCCGTCGCAAGGCACCCCAAGCAGGACTCGAACCCCAGACCCACCAGAGAGCAGGACTGCGGTCCAACCCACTGCGCCACCGCACCCCCCACAAATTAGTTATTATATTGTGAATAATTCAAGGTGCATGTATATGTATGTTCAGAGCTAAAAGTTTCAGATATTATTCCTTCGCTAACATTTGTATGTTAACACAAGTGTGATTTTTTTTAATATAATATTATATTTGAACAAAGAAAATGGTGACAGTAAAATTTAATAGCAACTTATTGTAAACTCAAGATAACCTCTTCGATAATGGCATGTTTTTGTGACATATCATTTCAATGAATAAAATGGCTTTTCATAGTTTAACCTAAATATTTTTTTTATTATATTTCTGCTGTTAAAAAAGGCCATGGAGTTATTTCAGTTTGTATTTTAACACAATATCATCCACACTTGGACCACAGTCCTCCTCTCCCGTGGGTCTGGGGTTCGAATCCTGCTTGGGGTGCCTTGCGACGGACTGGCGTCCCGTCCTGGGTGTATCCCCTCCCCCTTCAGCCTTACGCCCTGTGTTACCGGGTTAGGCTCCGGTTCCCCGTGACCCCGTAAGGGACAAGCGGTTCTGAAAATGTGTGTGTGTGTGTGTGTATCATCCACACTACAACTGAAAAATATTAGCCATGGGTTTGGTATTAGTATGCATGTGATTTGTTCTCCATTTTCTCTCTTATGAATTCTAATTTTAGGGTGGTAGATCAACCAAACACAATACGCAAAATTCCGCTACATTTCTTTTCTGTCTAGTTTTATATTCTTGAATGAATCAAAGGGGATTTAGATTAGATTTATTGGGTTGTATCGTTAAATCTACTCGCTTGGCTTCCCATAAGGAATTGTGATGCATATGGAATGTTAATATTAGCTATGCTTTTAAAAAGACTTTCAGAAGTTTCCACTAAAACACACAAAGATCATCTGACATTTAGTTGTGTTTTTCAACAAGCTCTCAGGTGTAAGCATTATCTTCATTTCTGTAACATGCACATTCAGACTAGCGTATGAAATACAGCATGATTCTGCCATTACAAGAGAAATTCTATTAAAAAAAAAAATTCTATCTGCTCATTTATGTGATAAATGTATATTTATTTATATCACTTCACAATGAATTTGCCCACCAGAAATCACCTTTGAATGTGTCCCTGCACAGAGGCAAATAATCAGGCCTTCAGAATGAAGAGTTGGCAGATTAAGTCTTGTGCCCATTCTGAGAGTAGGTTCTGATGTCTTTAAAAGATTGCAACCCAGGGTAAAAATTATCCAAAAAACACGACAAATTAATATCAATATTTAACAAATAAAATATACATAGTTTGAAGACCTGGGTGTATGAGTTTGGAGAATAATACTTTAGAGATCACACACACTGCTAAGTGGATAAATGTAAACGTAAACCAACATCTGGAACAGACCAAAGACAGAAACTGAACACAGGAACCTAGGATTTCGACAAGAAGCTGTAATTCACAGCATGGCATCCATGTGCAGAAAAGTCATAGAGTATAGTTGTTGTTGTTGGTGTTGTTCCATAGTGTAAATGATACTCGGCACTGTAAATAAATAGCAACAGCTGACAATTACTTGACCTCTGCTCCATGATATATTAATAATTCAATATCAGTTTAACATCTAATGGTCAGCTTACAAGAGTGACCACAATTAATCACATAAATGACTGCCTCTGCAGTGCCCTTTGAAAACTCCAGGGGAATTGTTGTCTATTAACATTTAATACATACAAATGTAAAACGTGTCAGAAATTGATTTGTACTTTATTACACTGCACAATTATTTTAAATTACTTCAGTAGGTGGTCAGGAACCCGTTCAGTTCACGTAAACTGCTGGCAACAGCACAAAGAGGTATGCTAAGGATTTAATGTGATGCTGTGCTTCTCTACTGTTGTTCTGTAATCAGGCGTTCCTGTCTTACTTCAGGCTGAATAAATGGCAGCACCATCCTCAGGAGTTCCCACAGCAGGAGTACTGGTCCTAGTCTAAAATGTACCCACCTACCCCATCCCTGAAAAAAGAAATCAAGCAGGCCTGTCTTTTGTTAATGGAGCTGGGGAGCAGGCTGCTATATTTTGCGTGCATCAAGGTAAGATTCTGTCATAAATATGCAAACGCCTGGGGCATTCGCAGGAAAGCAATAAAACGCCATCATCAGAGAAAGTGCCCTTGTGTCACTCTCCACCTGAAGCTGTATTAATAAGCACTCATGTTCCTGGACCTCGACCTGGAGTGGCATCCCTGAAGGTGATGAAAAGGTAGAGGTTGCTTCGAAAGAGAAACACATGGCACCCCAGCAAGAAATCACAGAACCAAATTAACATACAGCAAGGGGTATGGGACTTAAAGCAAGCAGAAGGCCTAAATATCTTCAAAAACAATATAAATAAAAACTGACAGTAGGAGAAGAATACAGGGTATGGAATGGCATTAAAATATACAAGGACTTCTATATATGGCAACACTATGGGTTTGATTTCATTAACGCTTTGCACTTCATTTAACTAGAAAGTAAGAATAATTCTAAAGAGTAAAAGGGTGGGGGACTCATGCAAGTCTGAATTGCAGAGAGATGAGCCTACCAAAGTGCTGCTACTGATTTGGTAACTCTTTAGTGCATACGTGGGTACGAGATTATTTGCAGAATTAGCTATTCCTGGTCTCTTAAAGAGGCCTCAGAATTCAGCACAACCTTATGCAGAACTTAATATGCACAAAATCTGTAACAGTTAGCAGACTGTATTTCATAGCTGAAACTGAGTATGTCTTTTGAGGGCTTAGTATTTATTCTAGAGATCAAGTTCTTATCACACTTACTTAAAGACCTGCTAGGATGTTTATAAGTGTACAGAAGGTATTTAGCCAGCAAATCATTACAGCATAGGTGTGTGATTAATGCATGGATGCCTTTTGCAGAACTGCTGTCTTGACTTTGTCTTGAGAAAGCGGTGTTGCAGTCAGAAATGTAGTGTTTTTTGTGCCTAGCGAAGAGTTTCAAAGAGCTCTGATTGGAAAAGTAATTACTGAGAGAAAAGTTCCTAATGCCTGCTTGCATTAGATGCCCGCTTTTTCTTCCTGTTGAATTTATTATCAGAAAATACATCTTCTGGTCATGTAATTCAAAGCTCATCGCTAACTTAGGCAGTGAATGCAATCGATTGACCAAAATGGAATGGACTGTATTGCAACAGAACATAATATGCACATGCTATCATAAGGCTTGAAAGGTGCATCCCACACAACTGCATACAAAAAGCTATTTGAGTAAATTAAATATGTGCCTACAATTGCAGTTCTGGAAGATGCCTCAGTTAAGACTGGCAAACAGTCAATACAAAACGGAACTAATCTATACTAAAAGGAAGAACAAAGTTCTTACCCTGGACATGTTTTATAAAGGCACAATACTTATTGAACCAAATCTCAAGAAAATGTTTTGGTTTTAAAAGATTTCATAACAAGTTTTTAGTAATTGTCTTAACCCATCAACAGGAACTTTACTTTTTATGACAAAATGCTGTCTTTCCTCATCAAGGGGAGAAGAAGGGTAGATACAAAAATTATTGTGGGAATTATTTAAATAAAACCTGACTGTTTACATTTATTTGTTTAACAGGCACTTTTCTCCAAAGCAATTTTCAATGAATTCTATGTAGTGTTATCAGCCCACACACCTTATTCACCAAGGTGAGTTATACAGCTAGACACACTACATCACTCATCCATACATCAGTGCAATACAGTCTCTCTGTGTCACTCACACACTACGGGGGAACCTGAACAGCATGTCTTTAGACTGTGGGAGGAAACCCACACAGACACAGGGAGAACATACAAACACCACACAGAGTGAGCAGCGATTGAACCCATGTCCTCTGACACCACCCATGTGCTATTAGACAGCAGCCCTACTTACTGTGCCACCAGTTAAGTCTTAGGTAAGAACTGCTTAGTGGGTGAAAGGGGGTTTGATGCAGCAATGGCTCTTAAAATGTTACCTTTTCCTGTCTAGTCAGATGAACCTTTGCTCAGCTATGCAGCCTCTATTATTATGTTTTATACTATGACAGGTGCCCAGGATCAAACCAGTATGCACCTGCTTGTCCTTAGGGCACCTCCCACGTTGTTACGCCTGAATGCAAGGCTCAAGGGCTGGCTGTCAACACTAGATGCCACAGAACATGTAAAGCCACAGACAGCCGATGTTGTGTTACCAAAAGATGCATAACATTCAATTAAACAAAAATGACAACAGCTACGACGACAACAACAACAACAAAAAGTCTCTATGTAAAGTTCTCCACGTATAAAACTTAAAATCTTTCCTTGTTAACTTGTTTTTTGCCCCCCATTCATTTTTCTCTCAGACTAAGATGTAAAAGCAATGTAGGCCTAATGATTGTAGCTCTAAAGTGTACGTAAAAAGCTTACTGGTTTTGTAGTTGCTTGACTATAATGTGTTTTAAAAATGCAGTGGGATAAAATGTGGCATGCAGTGCAATTACTGCTTTGAAATTAAAACTACAAAATTATTCAGCATCAGCATGATACAATGTCTGATCAAATGTCACCCTGACTGCAGTGCATTTTAATCCACTGTCTGCACAAGTTGCTATAACAATTTAGCTTCGGTTCTTTCACATGTTGTAAACATACATTAGCTGTTACAGTTAATTCCTGTCCTGATTAAACTGTAACTCTGCTGGAAGCAAAATAAAAGGGTCTGGCTTAAAGAACAGTGAAAAAAAACTGCAATCATTATCTTTTAACGAGCATGTTCAAGTTCCAGGATTTCAAGTTTTGGACCATTTTAATGAGAAATTGCTGGGACATAAAATGTATTTGCATCATAATACAAAGTTTTAAAAAAGCCTTTGACATGTTCTGTGCTCATGTTTGTTCGACTTTGTCACAGTTCTCAAATTAAGGATGTCCGTACAACCAACTATGTGCACAATTTTTAATAACAGATGCAATAAAATTCAAGTATTTAAAATGAAATAAGAAAGGGCTCACCCCTGTACACTCCTATCAAATGGCAATTTGGACATTAGCCTTGTAAAGAGTCAATTACAAAAGCACAGCATGAATACTGACATCATTTGATGCAAACTACTATGCATGAGAGCAGTTAATTGATTTATCTGATCAAATGCTCAGAATCTCAGTTTTGATCTGAATGTTAAATCTAAATAAGCTGTGCTATAAGTCAATTAGTTTAAATTTTCAGTTGCTTAGTAGTATGCTGTGCTCTCTATTTTTTTCCAGAGCAAACATACAAAATCTGCTCTATTTTATTATTTAAATGCTACAGTAGGCGTTTAGGTCAAAACAGAGCATTGAGTACGAGAATGTTGCTCTGAAAAGAACTGAAATGTCTGATTATTTTTTTCTTTTGCCCTTAACCCAGAGGTGCACTTATCCTTGCACTGCAAACATACAACTTTTATTATAAACCACGTGCCCTCTAAAAGCAGACTCCCGAGGAAAAGTCAAGAATAGAAACTGTTTGAGTTACACAACAGACAGAAGAAACTGACAGACATATCACTTCAGGAAATCTGCACTAGCTTGTCTAATACGAAATAAGCAAAATCCTTTTGGGATGGAAAATAGGTGAGATGGGTAACTGCAGTATATGTGAGGTATAGCTGCCCTGAAGACATTTCCATTCCTGGGACAACATTAGACCTGTCCACTTCAATTAACATTAGGTTAACATTACTTTCCTCTCTCATTTCTTTCGGACCTGCATGGATTTCATTTTGCAGCATGGAGATCTGCTGAAGAAAAGCTATCCTTCATCTAAGGAATATTGAGAATGATTACATTTATCTAATATTCCAAATGTCTCAGAAGTGCATGCTAACAGTGAACATACTGTATATGTCAGTTGTAAACAATTTGGACCACTTAGGAAATAAGAGCTGGACTGAAAATGCAGATTTATGTATTCAAATTTTTTAATATAGAATTTTGTTCCACTGCAATGGCTAGATTTTTCAGAAAGAGAAATAGTCAGGTGGCAATGGACATCAGCCTGTTCTTCAAATAATTTCTAAAATTATAAAATTATTTGGAATGCTGCCAAACAGTATTTAATGCATTAATGAATTCATTAGCTGAATAGGTAATCCTACTGACTAAGTATGACGCAAGTCAGTGTGGCTGAAACACTATAAATTTCCATACTGTCACTCCAAGATTCACATGTAACATCAATTCTATTACATGCACTAAAGCAGAACCAGAAATTACAGTTACAATTTTCCTTTTTTTTCCTTTTAAGTCTAAATAAAATAAAGCAAAGTTCTCCCAATGTTTACAAGTTGCCTACTGCAAGCTGCAGGTTAGCTGAGCCTTCCTGCTGAGAAGACATTTAACCTAGCTGTGTAACACAGAGGAGGGAGACTGCAGTGCGCGACACTCCTGATGCAGGTCTGGATCATCAGAGAGTGGCCCGCATGGTAACAACCCATGAGAGACAGCAGGAGAACCAGGTGTGCCACGTCGCAAATTGTAGACATTACCTTAAGAGCATCCCCCCTTCTAGCAGAGAAGCCATCACCAGCTCCCCACAGGTCATGTATCCAAAGGTACAGTCAATAGCTGATGACAATTCTGTGTCCTCTTTTTTCAGAACTAAACCAGTATCTATAATGTAATACATCACCCCTATTGATCCTTGAATTTTATAGCTGCTCAGTATTTAAGCAATAATTGATTTCGGCCCTCGCAAAAGGGTTTGAGAGCATCGATTTAACCCAACAGCAGCTGCTAAGCTACTAATCAGTTTTGAGATAGTTAGTTAAAATGTTATCATAGCTATAAAACCAGAGGGGCAGTTTTTTCCACTACCATAGCCTATATTAAGAGCACTTTGCAAAACAATTGACAGCAGAGGGCAGGGGAGTGGAAATGGAGATGATTTATCTGAATTACTCCTTCTTTCAGTGGTTGTCATTCTCCATATCCATAATATCTGCAATATGCATGACTTGACACCAACTTCACCAACACTGACTGAAAAGCAAAAATTAAAAAAAAAAAAAAAAGATTCTTGTGGGAAAGAAGCCACTCTATTAACTATAAATAGGAGTGTTTCATGGTAGCAGATTGTTTAGATGTTAGTGTTCCAAGTTTATGTAAGACTTCACCAGCAATATTATTATAATTAGAATATCCTGTTTCAAAGTGTTCCTTTATCAAATGTAAGTGAAACAGAGTTTCAGTCCAAAGTACAATATCTATTACATAGAATCACATCCAATAGGAAAATAATTAAGAATCATAAATAAGCAAAGACATAGATAAATATAAGAGATCCTGAGACCCAGGGCAGAAGGAAAATAAATATTACAAAAAAAAAATATATATATATGCCATACATCCATATTGAAGGTTAAGATATTATGTATGTAATTTCTCTTAATATTTAACTGATACACTTGTATCTGTGACATGGTTTGTTTATGCAGAAACAGAAAAAATAAGCTGAGGAGTCAACCAAACTGTCATGAAATGAGGTACACATAACCCTTCAAATAACTGGCATTACACAGTGGCTCGTGCTTGCGAATATCCTTGGTTTTTTAAATGTTCTAGAGTTCACTATTTTTCTTAGCATACAGGGCCCTTCCCTCCATTTATTTTAATCTAAAATCCATAGATAACAGCTTGAGACTTGGCTAAAAGCTCATAATGAGTGTATCACAATGATTTATGGCAACCAAGAGCCAATCTTCTCTTTCTGTGTAATTACAGCAGTATGAATCCCCAGTTTTCCTCCCTTTTCCCATCCAATAGTCTACAAAGGCACACCAACTGTAGATTTAATACGGCTTGGTGAACACCAAGCCTTTCATTAGTCAGTGTTAAATCATTTTACACCTGATCTTTGCAACCCACAGATAAGGAAACACAAGTCCTAGGTCTGTCTCAGTTTAGATTAAAAACCTTCCCTTGAGAGATTCTGTGTGTGTGTGTTTTTTTTCCTCTCTTTTGTTGGAGGCACTGAATAAAAATTACAAATTCAGAAACTGTGACATTAAAGCATCTACCCTTAGATTTGACTGTGGGAGTGTTGCAGGGCTATTTGCGATGCTGGAGTGTACTCTTGTCCTTGTGATCAAAAACAGTGTGCCTAGCGATAATGTAAACCCTACAATGCACGAAAACAATGTTTTTTTCAAATTGATCATGATGATTGTATGCTTTTACAACATTAATGCTTCTTGGCCATACTCATGAACATACTTTATATGTATGCATATTATTTGTGTTTGTGATTTAAATATAAATATTTGATTAGCAATTCCTGGAAAACGAGGCACATATTTTGAATCCATTGCTGAAAATTTTAACAGACATCTCCTAATGTCTGTTAGGCATCCTTTAAATAGCCTCCGTTCATTCTTGTAGGAAGGACTGAACCATTAACAACAAAGCGGTATCAATGATACAGACATTGACCAGGTAATAAATTGACCAACAAATACATAGATTTGCACATGAATATTATTTTCCCTTTTGTTAAAATTTATCATTCTCACAAAACATAATGATTAATCAAAACCAGTCTCTTAAAAAAGCTTCCAGAGCAACAAGTTTTCCCATTTACATCCAGGCCATACTTGAGGCCATCTAAAACCTCACTTTAGTCTTTTGTCAGGCCTAAAAGTAAAAAGTCCTGTTGGGTGAGTAACAGCAAAATGCAAAACATAACACAGACATAACTGCGGGAACAAAATGTTTTTATGTCTGGTGTGTATTTACATTTTAAACATTCATTTAGTAGATGTTTTTCTCCGAAGCAACATACCTCTCCAACATCATTACAAAAAGTGCATTACACTAACCGAAGGAGAGACTTGTATGTGCTGAGTGCTGTGCTTGGCGTGAAAATATAACCAACTTGCTGTGTGTATCCGCAAACTTCGCTCAACTGTAGAGTGAATGAGGGATTTTCCTGGTTACCCCTTAAGTGCAGATGCAGCAGACCTTCTCTGTCACGATAATCAGTAACTGCTTACCCAGTGTTGGCCCACAGTGATCTACAACTGATCTTGAAATCATACACACAATCTAAGATACATGCTGGACTGCATACCAGACTATTGGAGGCCACTCACCTACACACATACTGTATACACTAAGGGAAGTTTGAGTCACCAATTCACATGAAGCACATCTTTGGATTGTGGGAGAAAACTGGAGCACCAAAGGGAAGCCCATGCAAACACAGGAAAAACATATAAATTCCGCATAGACAAAGTCGGATTCAAACCCACATCAAAACCCACAGTGCATGCGTTGTGAGGAACCAGCACCGCTCGCTTTGGAACTGTATAAGCCGGGTTAAAATAATTAAGAAAATATGTGTTGAATTCTTGAGACCCTCTCTTTTCAAACCTGAAGTGTGTGCAAGATTTACAGCTACCTGAACACTTAAGCTGCAGGCTGAAAGTAATCGTTGTACTTGAACTAAGTCAGCTTTCCCTTTGAATTCAAAGGTTGTTATCTATTTGAAACAACTGGAAGCCCTGCAAAAAGTTTGGCCTGTCAGCATAAGGGTTACAAGGAATGCTGTACACCATGTCTTTAAAAGCTAGGATAAAACCGAGGATTCACATTTAACCACTTCATTACGGTATTACAATATAACAGCAATGTGCCCCTGTAAAACACTTTTTCTCCTCTCTAATTGAAAGTATATTTTTAAAAATTACAAAAAAACATTAATATTCTGGAAATGAACTGATTATTAAACTAATAGCAGTAATTATTTAGACTATTAAATGGTTGGAGCAAAGAACAACATATATTTATGTTTCCTTAGAATCATTTAAACATTTCAGTATATGTATCTGCTTTAACAGTGACAAAAAATACTTACTTTAATTAAAACATAGAAATTGTTCAGCATTATAATCCATTCCAGAAATCATTGCGCATATCAAACTTTGAGACACAGACAGCTTATTTCCTATTATTTTAAACAGGAAAAGCAATCATTACTTCCCAACACTATCCAAAGACTACAGGCTAATTCCCCCAAGTAACACCAATCCACTGTGAAACATCTATATAACATTAAAACTCACCTGGACTGTGCTATTGCCACACACCGCAGCATAGTTAAACAGTAGCACTCACAGATAGCGCAAATACTTTACAGGTACATCAGAACAGACAATACAGTCGTGGGGCCAGCAATCTCCCCATATCTCAGCAAAACAGTTGCCTGTTGAACAATGTGCGTACACACACAAGGCCAGCACTGCATTATGGGAGAGTCACAGCTCCCCCTGCCACTGATACAATCAACCCATGATTTCGGCATGATATGAAACACTTGATGATAATCAAACACTTAATGAAGTCATTCATAGGTCTATTGCTAGGCAGTATGTTTTGCAGACAAATTGTATTTTCCCTGTATTTACATGTACATGTATTAATTTAGGATACGCCTTTCTCCAAAGAGTGCACATCTCAGAAAACAACAGAAAAGCACATTACACCTGTTATCTTTACCTTAATAAACCTGTTAACTTTATTTTCTGTGCCACCGTTTATTTTTCTTTTTATTATTATTATTATTATTATTATTATTAGTAGTAGTAGTAGTAGTAGTAGTAGTATTTTTATTATTATTGTTATAGCTGTTCTTTCTTCCCCGTCATTCCATCAAAGGGCAGATCGTGCAATTTTTTTTTGTCCGCCTCACAGAAACATTCAGCAGCTGCTGACATCACCTCCACATTTATAGCGTGCTAGCATAGTACTCGTGCCAGTTCGAAACTCACTGGTGTAGCTAAGCAAGTTACTTTCCTTAAATTGCTCCAGCAAAATTATCCAGCTGTATAAATGGGCAAATTGTTGTAGGTGGCTTAACATTGTATATTACACTCTCACATTACTAACACCAACAGACAGAAAGTTACATTTCTTCATTTAGCTGCTGCTACGTAGAGCTGTTTATCCATTTATACAACTGGGTAATTTCACAAAAGCAATTCAGGATACTGTAAGTGCCTTTTTCAAAGGTCCTGCATTACTTATAGGAATAGATTGTGTTAGTTTTGCTTTTTAAATAGCTCATAATGATAGTACAGGTTTATTTTTGTCAGAATCTGAATAAATCTTATGAGGTGAAATGCCCGTAACCACATAAACATTCTGGGGGGGGGGGGGGGGGGGGGGCTTGCTGTTTGAATAGAAAAAAAAACTTGACAATACCAAATTATACATTCAATAGCAATTTTAGACAGCAAATAAAGGCAAGCCAGCTACCATAATCCTTATTATTAATATTTTTTGAGAGAAGAAAAGTGAATCCAATTAATCAAACTAATTAACAAATGTTTATTTATGCATTTATTTTTCTCATGACCACATTATCTGTACACACGAGCAATAAAATTAATTTCGAAATAATTAACAAAACCGTAGGCTATTTCAGCCTTATATTTTTTTCACCAGAACCAAAAGCAGGCAGATATGATGGTGCTGGCAGGAAGCCAGTGAGCAGACGTGACCGGAGCAAATATTTTAGGAATTTGCAATGAACCCAGACATAGCCCTTCATACCATCTGCACTGCAGTTGTGTAACCATTCTAGGCCTTCAACTCAAGGGGATGCTGGAACAGGCTGCTTATTGGACACACTGTGTGGATGCAGTCCAAATTCAAGCTGCAAATATCAGAGAGAAAAATGAAAAAAAAACTTCTGAAGTAGTCAGAATGTTTTCATTGCTGAGATAAATCATACTCCCAACTGCTCAAATGTCAGCAGCAGTGAAAACAGGTTTGTTATATGAACTGTGTCATTGCATCTCTCTAAATGTTGACTTTTGGTGGTTTTGATAATAGCATCAGTGAATGCACTGCCTAACAAGTAAGACTGGATAATAATAAATAAATGTTCTTTAGTTCTCAGAATAACAGAATACAAACTATAAAATTTAATGAAGATGAAAAGTCCATGAGAATACACCAATAGCGCATTTACAAATATTCTATGATGTTTTATCTATTTAAATTAGACATTTTAATGTGTAAAAGAATTATTAGGGCTTTGGTAATTAAACACCTGTGTAACAATGCAATGTTTTATTAACTCAAACATTTGTCTATTCTGTAGATTTGAAACCCAGGTGGTACACCACCTGAACTGTCCAGGAGCAGCTGGCAGGGGTTAAATTAAATTAAACAAAACTGTTGCAGCTGTTTTTGCTCTCCTGCACCATGGCAAAATAATTCCCATGAAAAGAGACATCACTATAAACAGCTTCAAAAACAGAAGCATTTGACAGCTTGCTGCAGTATTTTTATATAACAAATTCAGTCCAACTGTAATTCCTGAACAGAGGAATTACAATAACAAGTGGCAGTACTGCAGAATTTTATTGTACTGAATAAAACAAAAAGGAACATTTATACTGGCTGTCAGTATGTAAGTAATTGTGGAGGATATTTGCTTTTCATTTAAAGCAACTGCACATTTAAGACAGTCACCTTTAAGACCTCAAGGGTGTACTTTTGCTCACACCCTATATTTTACACCTGATACTTCCAGAATAAACTCTGTATCACCGGAGCCCTGTCACGAACAAGTGGTTATTGATATTGATAGAGGATGGATAGATCGATTGATACATTTAGGACAAAACTCTTCCAGGGCACAACAGCAGAGAGTGTTTGGGGATAATAGAGGAGTGTTTCTGGTTGGTGAACAGTGAAGAGAAAAGTGTTTTATTCCCCTCAGTGTTGCCCACCCTTATTGTACCTCTCAAGATTAACCTAAATGCAGCCTCTACATAACGGTCTATTTCTGAAAATCAGAAAGTTCAAATGGAAATATTTTTCCATACACTCCAAATTAGTTTCTATTTAAGCATATTTCCACAGAAGAGCTGTGGTGCATCACAAGCAAATAAAAATTATTATAAAAAAAGTTACTAGTCAGGGATGGGGGGTAATAGAGTCAGTATGTGCTTCTTCCACAATCTGACGCCTTTATCTCATTGCCCACCTTTCAATTCAACCATTATGCCTCTTAAAAAAGCCTCAATGCCTTGTTAAATTTAACTTTGTCATCCCCAGTGTGTTTGCTACTCTTGTGAAGTGGATGTTATGAAAATCAAAATTGTGCAGCGCAATTAATTCTTCTGTACTGTGCAGAGGCACTTCATCATCCTAATGAAAGAGAAATTGCAGAAGCAAAATTCTCAGAGACAGAATAAGTCACTACAAAGCTCATTTGTTTGGAGCACTTCACTGTGCATCTCAGTTTTAACATTTGAAACCTTTTTTTGTTAAATGTCAGAGCAATTGAATTAGAAAAAAATAAAAAATCAGTTCAGGGTAAATTTTCTCTAACAAAAAGTAAAAATGTAATTATTCTAATGCATTTGATAAATAGAGGTAAATTATCTTTTCTTCAGCAAAAATATCTACTGCTCAGTTTACATAAAGTGTGAGTGGAACAGCTTATAAGTGTCTATTTAATATATCTGATCTAGCTCCAATTTGCGCTTGAAAGGCATGTTTACACCGAGTTATTCTCGTTGCTTTGTGCAATGGCTGGAATTGTGTCAGTCTGTACCCCAAGGGAAGTAAAAGTGATCTGCGTAAGACACAGAACAAGAATTTAACAAAGACAATGTTTGTCCTGCATGGTAGTTATAGATAGTTATTGTCTAGAATGTCAAAAAATTCATTGGCGTACAAAGCCACTATTAACAGACACTTTATTTTTTTAATTATTTGAGAGTCCACAGTGAAGAGGGTGATAATTATTGTTGCAAAACATGTTTTATTTCAATCTGCATTGTGTGGGAAAATGTGTCAAATATTGATCATGAAAAAATAACATCCAACTCATTGATATAAAAGATATTTTTAGCTATACTTTGGGAAAAAAAATTAATTCAGCTGTGAGTTGTATGTTTACGTGCAAGCATATGCACTTTTAAGTATACCTTCAAATTTAACTTTTTTTTTTAATTTATTTTGATTTAAAATATTGGCACTGAGCTTTAGTTCTAATAGGCTGCAGTGTGTTTTCCAGGTTTTTAAGCAGCTAACACTGGGAGAAACAGCTAAATGAGTTCACTTGGGGTAGTAATTAGCTCAGTTGAGTGCTTCAGTGCTGAGTACACATACATAAACAGACCCACCATGACTATGCTGAGGAAAAAGCTCTTATAAAGCAAAAACAAAGGTGAATGAGTATTATCATACTGATCTCATCCATCTCATAAAACATGAAAAATGCTTGTCTACACTCTTTATAGAAAGGAACCTTAAGAATAGGCAGATCAACACAATTTTCTTGACAATTACTCTGTAAAGAGTACATTAGCACAGAAACTACAATAAATAAAGACTGGGTTTTCCATAAAGTCACCTTTAATTCAAAGTGGATCGTATTTCTAGAGAGATTAATGAATTATCCTCTGACCTCCATATACCTATAACACCACACTCACTGTATTAAAAGTGTTACAGTTAGACGAATCTTGCACAGTTGTGTCTGACAACTGAAACTGTTTAGGTTGGACCCGTAGCATTATGCTTGTTACACGGGGTCTACATAAACCACACGGTGTCAGTTTTTATTCAAAACAGAGAAAACATTGTTTACTGTCAACTTTGTTCATGTCACATTCAGTCTGAAGCATCATTTGTCTCCTAGCCGTTACAGCCGTGTACATATGTTGGGTGCTAAGTGAGAAATAAAAGCAATGTAAATAGTCTTTGGGAGGCTCAATCAATCACATTAAAATGCATTTAGGCAGTTCTACATGATTTGACAATTTTACTGTTAGTTTTGTAGAAACTCCATTAGTTTATTGAGTTTCATCATTTTGCCATATCTCACGAAATCAATTCAGGACCAGAGAAGTCATAGTTTAGAATGAATAATACTCAAATATTTAACTCACAGTCCTTATATCATAATTAGACATATTTACCCTGGCAATAACCACTTCCAATTTCACGCTTTTTTCACTTGGAATTTAATTAAAAGAAAAATGTTAATTCATAGACTTGCAATGCTTCTCACCTGTGCCATAATGTGATGAAAACTAGAGGCAGAAGACATCCAGCAAAGTTGTTTAGAGTTTTAACTTTCACTGTTGAGAGGAAAACCTTTCATAAGCTCTAGATACAGAGAATGTAGCATTACTCTCATTTGTTTCTGAAAGCAAACAGAATATTCAAATGATCCTGGAAAAAGAACACGTGCGGACTGTCTTGGAGTTAAGGTAATTAATTAGACAAATGGAATGCATCCATGTTTTAAATTGGATGTCTGGAAGTTTCTCTGATGCATTCCACTTATTGTGTGTGATGCCTCTGCCAATGAACCATAATAACATGAAAACGGGCACTGAAAAATTTATGAAAAATACAACACCACTATGGTATACTTAGTATGTCGTTCAGGCT
Organism: Scleropages formosus; assembly: GCF_900964775.1. NCBI lineage: Eukaryota > Metazoa > Chordata > Actinopteri > Osteoglossiformes > Osteoglossidae > Scleropages > Scleropages formosus. The sequence continues at coordinate 2,631,248 of NC_041817.1, forward strand.
TTAGATGAAGTTTAATGCAGACTTGCTCCTTGTAAACATAATGAGATCATTTAACACATTTTAAAAATTAATGCTTAAATACCTGGGGCATCCATCCCTATAAACATTCTGAGATTAAAAAATAAAACTGCGTTTGAAGAAACTTTTCTCCTCCGTGAACTGCTCAATAAAATGAATGCCATGTAAAACTGCTTTTTCTTGTGTCCTCATGACAGTTACACTGAATTATAATACACACACACACACACATTTTCAGAACCGCTTGTCCCATACAGGGTTGCAGGGAACCGGAGCCTAACCTGGCAACACAGGGCGTAAGGGACACACCCAGGACGGGACACCAGTCCATCACAAGGCACCCCAAGCGGGACTCAAACCCCAGACCCACAAGAGAGCAGGACTGTGGTCCAACCCACTGCGCCACCGCGCCCCCATAATTACAATACAAATTTTCTTACTTCTAAGAAAATTAACTGGCTATATCAAATTTTTTGCAGGGAAGAATTTTAAGGTAGGCTGCTATACACAAACTATAAACAGCGGACTAAATTAAGCAAAATACTTTAAAAAGAAATACTCTTTCTAGTTATAACTGCACATACACTTCAGAAATTAAAGGCATAACCTGCATTCCTTTTTGAATTTCTCTCAGTTTTAACCAAGAGGGCACAGAAATTGAACACCTCTGCAGTACTAGAGGGTAAGTTTACTCGTGCCTGATTTAATGTGCATTTCAATCTTTCCCTGTTTATGATCCACAGAGAGAAAGAAAATGAATCTGTGGTTTAGACAGGGTGGCTGCCTCAGATAACTGAGGCTCATCTCCAAATCCAAACACATTTGATTGCATTGTAAAAAGGCTCTGAAATGAGTAATGAAAATGCAGGGAGGAGACGAGTTGTTAAGAGGTCTTCCTGCTTCGTCTGGTGCAGACCTAGGACATGGTGCAAGCTGGAAGTCATTTCTGCTGCTCCTCTTTGACTTTGATAAACTTCTGCTGTTTGGGTTTGGCCTGTGCCTGCTCTCTGGTTGGTCTTGGGTTCAAGTCCCACTTGGGGTGTGTCCCCTCCCCCTCCAGCCCTGCGCACTGTGTTGCCAGGTTAGGCTCCAGCTCACAATGACCTTGCTTGGAACAAGCGGTTTCAGTCAATGTGTGTGTGTTTGAGTACACATCTATATGTTAAGCAAAATGCTGTGCAAATCAGAGGAATAGTGCAAAAAAAGTAAAAAAAAAAAGAGAAATGTGCATACACGTGTAAAACAAATTCCAGAACACTGAATTCATTCCTGTTCTATACTCACATACTCAGCTTGGCCTAAGGTGTATTTAAAAAGTAACATTGTTCCCTCAGTGTGCTGCAATAAGGGAAAGTGTGAAACATGATAGATATCATTATAACAGATAAGAATAATGTGACTGGAAAAAACTGTTTAGGATTTTATAACATGCTATTATTGAAAAAATCCTGTGTCTCTCAGCACAGATATCACAAGCATACTGTATATAGCTCAAAATCATATTTAAACTTAGTCAGGACAATTTTCAAAACAGCAGACTATTTTATGCTAGTGAAAGATGTTTACAGTTTGCAGTGTGCAATGTCACAGAAAACACCAAATACATGTTTTGGCAGCAGGGGTTGAGGAGTGTCCTCTGATTAATGTTTTTATAAGCAAGACCTCAAAGCACTTCACCCCTTGGGCCAAGCCGTTACTTTCTGTGATCAATTGAGTGTCATTCCCGATCCCACATGACAACGTGACAGAAATACTGTAGAGTTGATCTATGGGTGTATGTGCTAAGTAACTATTAAGTGTCCATCTGCAATAATAAATCACATACACATTATATAATTTTTTCCCATTTCCTGTTTGTTCTCTCTTTAGATATTAAAAGAGGGGAAAAAAATGCCACAGGCCAGTTATGCTGGTGCTGATTTGTCTACTCAACTTTTGCAGGTCTGACTGAGCTACAAAGGATGGCCTAAAGACGTGCTATAGGTCCAAACAACTAAGAAACCTTCAACCCCAGCAGCATTAATGAGATGTCAGCCATCACTCTGGGGCTGTGAGAGATGACTATAAATAAGGCTGAGACTGTGGTGGGGCAATGATGGGCAGATGTGTCCCACCCCTCACCCCCACCTCACTACCACTTTGCTGTGTAAATGTGAGTCAAGGTGATCGGGGTCAGGACAGCTCTTTATTAGAACGTGATGCAGATGCCTAGAGGCTCCCTGTCAACTGTGGGCCACCCGGGAGCTGTACAGGAAAACAACATAGAGGCCATATCACTGGGAGATTGAAACACTTCCAGTTGCCTCTTTGGGAGGATTTGGAATATAACTTTTGCTCATACTTCACATTGCTGAAAGCAGAGGGATTTAGGTACAACTAAAACATCTGTGATGCATTTTCACTACGGCTAAAACATTTTCTTAGTTTCACATTTTGGACAGCAAAATGCCTGGTCTACTCAATTACGGAGTGATCTTTTGAAACAACATAACTGTTGGTTGCACAAATTCTGCTCATTGAGGTTATTCCAGATTCTTATTAGTACCTTTTAACAGGCATTCTGTCCTACAGCAGAAAATGCTTCTCAAATTTGAATTTATTCAATGTTCCTCATTAAGTTCACCTCAGACAGTTTGAGGTTTTAAACATCTGAAAGCAAATGTTTATTTATTAAAAAACTGAATGCCTTCGTCCAACTGATTAATTGGATCTCCACAATAATTTGCATCTTTTCTGACAATAGAGAGCATTTAAAAAAAATTCCACTTTGGTTTGTCAGGCGGTTCTGTGGCCACGCTCCAGGTATTCACACAGAAATTATCTGTAAGAACACCACACAAAGGTCAGATTTACAGAGGTCTTGTACTTCAGCCTACTCAAGACAAATGCAGGTCTTGACATTGCACCAAGGGAAGGCTGCAGAAGCAGCACATTCTGTAAGCTAGTCATTGCAAAGCCCCTCAAGGCAGAGGCAAGAGCCGTGAAGATACAGGAGACCATTTCTGATGCAAATTAGTCACAAAATGACTTCTTTTATACTATGCATTAGGATAATTGCAAACTAATTCCATTATATTTCTGTACTTAACTACTTTTAGATAAGGTACTGTACAGAGTGTCTCCACCGCAATAATAACTGTTGACTTTCACCCTTCTCTTACTGCCCTGAGCAATAAGAGTGCAGAAGGGGAGGGGAAGTTCCTTGAGACAATGGACTAAGTAAGAAAGCAGACAAACTACTGCTATTTTGTATTAAGGTAATGTTTCAAGAGGGCAAATGTACTACTGAAGTAAAAAAAAAAAAAAAACCCATAAAGCAGGGTAGGAGAAATATTTTCAGCAAGACATCATTTTTGCTGGGGTAAGTAGAAAAAGTTCTGTGTACTGTACTGTTTGCTAAGAGACAATTAGCGTGTGCTTTCCTCCAAGTAACTTCGCATTGGTCACATGGGTGTTCATGTTTATATGTTGCTGAGATCATTTGCAAGCTGCAGGTTACATGGTCAGGATGTCTGGGGTGCAGATTTGTAACCTTGGAGAGGTAGTGCTGCAATACTTTTGATCAAAGTATTTGCGTCAATTTTTTCACAGTGAAAATTCCCAGCTCTGTAAAGGTGTAATGCTTTAAGTTATTTTGGAGAAAATCATCAGTTAAGCAACGTACTAAAAATAAAGATGTGAATCAACCTTCTGATGGAAGCCAAGTATTTAAACTTCATATCCCTCTGTTACTCATGTTTCCTGCAGCAAAACATCATTTTGTTAATGTATTCCAAGGTGATGTTGCTACAGTATATGTCACTGCTCTTGGCCAGTAGGTAACCATACGGGTAAAAGCTGTCTTGCAGTTGGCCCAGGTTCACATCCTACCTCTTTCTATAGTACCGACAAGGTACTTAATCTAAATTGCTCCAGTAAAAATGATCCAGTTTCTGTATATAAATGGGCAATTCATTGTAAGTAGCATTTTAAAACTCTAAGTCACTTTGGAGAAAAGCTTCATCAAAATGAATTAACAATGATGGCCATTTCATTCTATACAAATATACTACATGACTCTTCAGTGAGACAGCTACTTGCATCATTCATAGTTCTGTGGCACAATAAAGTAGCTTTATGCAAATTTTTTTCATCTTTCAATGTGCTGTAAGTCTACAAGTTCTTACAGTCTTCATTTTCTCACCAAAAGCTCAGGAATACCAGTATTCTCATTTATTAAATGAAAGGTATAAATGTAATTGTATGGTTCATACTGAGCAGTAAAAGAACATATCGTAATTGCTAAGTAATAACAAATTCATTACAATCTGGATGATCTCATTAACAAATTCTGCTCATGTTGCATTGCGATTAAGTTAGGTGCTTACCCTGAACTTCTCCAGTAAGAGTACCCTGTTACAAATATGGTAGATATCTGCATCTTGTCTAAAGTACAACATTTAACACTCTTAGCTGTCCTGGGCAAAAGTATTAGCTGAATAGAAAATAATTAGTGATGCATATGTCTAATCATATTTAAGGTTATAAGTATTTGTATCCATATTTGTATCAATATTTTGCGTCCCAATTTTGTAAATGTATGAACAAAAACACATACACACTTTTTTTTTTATGACATATGTACATGCAGAACCAATGCTTAGCTGAAGTCTGTTAATGAAAAAATTATTTTTTAACTAAGGACAAAACAGTAAAGCTATAAAAAGCCCAAGCATTAAGGCCAGAGTGTATAGTGCTATTATTATTATTATTATTATTATTATTATTATTATTATTATTATTATTATTATTATTATAAAAATAATATGTTCAATAACATCTCAGGCATATTTTGGAATAAACCTGAGATGGGTTTTGGGAAAACAAAAAAAACCCATAAAAAACAATGGAATAAGTAATTTCACTGTCTCATTTTCAATATTTGGTCATTTTTCAAGATTAGAAATTAGGACCAATTAATTAGGGATAAGTAGACAAGCTAAAGGAAACAATTTTTCAAGATTCACAATGGTATAACAAATCTTTGTACAGCCATCTGCCAGGCTGTGCACACTTACAGCTTCCAGGGCCTCCTGCAGATTCACTTTTGATTGAACTTGAAGTTTTCAGATGTCAATTTACTGCATGATGTACAGCCCTGATTTCAGAGTGACCAAGTGTGACTGCAGGGGAAAGGACTAATCTACCCGAAAGACATGGATTTCCACCTTGTTTGCCGACATAGCTGTAAAGAACACTGTTCATGCCTGCAGCTGTGGGATGCTCCTCTGTAAAACAGAATGAAAACCCTCTTGCTCATAATGAAGTACTCTTGGAGATTGGACAGTTTTATTTGTAACACTTCACATTTTTTCAAACTAAATTTTTAAATCAGTTGCATGGACACCATAATTGCACCACTATTTGTAGTGGGAGGAAAAAAATGAAACCTTATTGACACTCAGCCCCGTGTGCTTAGGAACAAGTCTAACCTTATCTTTCTACTTATTTATTTTCCACAAGTTATTTAGAATAAGGTTAATTAATATCACAATACAGTGGTTTTTATGATTTAATATGCATCAAATTAAACATATTTTTTTCAAAATAATTTTGAAAATCCATAGTTATTTAAGTTGGTCTATTAATCTTTCAACTTTGTAACCTTATTATCCTGGGAGCTGCCGTGAGAGTCACAGATCACTATTAATTACGAATTAAATACCTAGCTTTGTAGTGCATCAGTGGGGGGCGTGGTGGCTCAGTGGGTTGGACCAGGTCCTGCTCTCCAGTGGGTCTGGGGTTCAAGTCCCGCTGGGGGTGCCTTGCGATGGACTGGCGTCCCGTCTTGGGTGTGTCCCCTTACGCCCTGTGTTGCCGGGTAGGCTCCGGTTCCCCGTGACCCTGTATGGGATGAGCGGTTTAGAAAATGTGTGTGTGTGTGTAGTGCAGCTGACATTCAGAAACATGTAGTGAGCCACTTTCCATTGTCTGTAATAGGTTACAGCAAAACACCCACTGAGAGAATCTTTCTACATTCAGCTGTAATTCCAGTGTCTTTAATTAAGGACAATTACCATACACCGTACATCCAATGGCACAGCTGATTTGTTTATATTGTACTCTGGAGAACACAGTTCTGTTTTTTTTTAATAATTCACATTCATTTAAAGAAATAATAATAATAATAATTTAAATTTATTCATTCAGCAGACCCTTTCCTACAAATCGACTTCTAGTGAACACTACGTAGCAGTCTAAAGCCCACAACTTTTCACCCAAGATGACTTATAGTGCTGATGCATTACTTAAAATGAGACTCCCATCTACACACCAGTTAAACACACACTCTCTCACACACTTTGGGTAGTTTTTTATGAGTCACCAATTCACCTGAAAGCACGTCTTTGGACTGTGGGAGGAAACCAGAGTACTCAGAGGAAACCCACTCAAATACAGGTAGAGCATGCAGATTTCATAAACACAGTCAAACCTTTTGAATGGTTGTCTAGAAAGCAGAATGTTTTGGTTTCTTATTTTAAACTCTGTGTTATTTGGTGGGATAGTGGAGAATACAAAAATAAAAAAATAAAAAAGTTGTTTTTGTTACTACACAAGGAAAGCATGCTGATTTCAGAAGATGTTTGACATCCTTTTCAATGTGTGCTGTTCCAGAGGTGCTATCAAGGTTTGGGTTTGCTTCAACTTATCAAAAGAACCCCCTGCCATGTGTCGGTTTGATTTTTTTTTCTGGTGAGCCATGAAAACCAGCAGTATGTTTGCCATCAGCAGCCGTAATCTCCTTGTAGATCTCCAAGACAGTGCCCTCTGAAACCTGTTGCCTTTCCATGAGCAGTCTGATTGCCACATCTCTTACACCACCATCTCTGAAATCTATGATGCTGCTTTCGAGCCCATTCTGGGGTTTCAGTACGCCTTATTTCTCAATCATATGTCAAACGATCTTTCTCTCTGCATCATTTTCAATGGTTTAACAAGGCCTATATAAAGCATCAATAAAAGTGTCATGAAACTATTTACTCAAGCAGAAAGAATCAGTGCCACACCCACCACCCCTTCACATAACCACCTTTCTCCACAAAATGAACCCTTCTTCAGATTTCAGCATATCTAGAGAAAAACCATGGCTAAATAATTCAGAACCACTGATGTGTTTGGATGGAGCCTGCCTGCTCTCCATCTCCCAAATGATGTTAATAATGACAGCTGGGCGATAATGGCACACTGATGCAGACAGGATCCATAAAGCTGAGAGCGAGATGTCACTGATGGAGTCTCTCAACGTCATTAGCTTCCATCAAGCAGAATTACAGGGCAAAACCTCACGCGCTCTATCTTTTATTATCAGCATCCCCGACTGGATGGTTGTTTCAGCTAAAACAAGACATAGATTAGACTTATCGACCTGACTCTCTCTGATCCGTACCATGTGTTGCTAATATCATGCATTTCTAAGGTTGTCTCAAGCTTTTGATGTTAGTACAAGAAAGCTGTTAGCTCTGACAATTTAGTTGCTAGAATAAACCAGCTGACCGATATCCATTTGTATGTTTCAAAATATAATGCGTGAGAGAACGATAGAGAGGGCACTAATTTCATCACATGAAGTTTTACATGCAATATATTCAAGGCATTTCAAAATCAAATAGTTCCTCCAATGGCAAAAACAGCATTCCTTGGGTAAATGAGAAATAAGGGCATAATATTTGGTAAATTTGCTTAGTCAACAGCAATATCTAATGCTTTATTAGGATAAAATGTTTGTTGATATTATTGATGGCTATTATTTGTTTTCGAATTTACTTTTTGGTTTTAACAAAACATTTTTTTTTTTTAATTGATTGGTGTTATGTCCCCAGGCCTCTAGGGGTGACTAGGACATAACACCAGGTGAATGGTGACGAATGGGTACAAGGGGTCAACAAAAGGTTTGTACAAACAAGTAAGTGTTTAAGTTTTTTTTACTGTGCGAATAGGTACAGATATTCAGGTGACTATTTACAATATTTACAGAATACAAAGACACTGTTCAGGGGAAAAGGGAACTAAGACAGTGTCAAAGCAAAGAACTTAGGAAAACTAAGCTAAACTAAATCAAGTTGGTAAACTACCATAGCTATGAAACTAAACTAAACAAAAGAGTCTTCAGCATCTAGGATGCCCTAAGTAACCTACTCTAGCTGCCAAAAACCAAAAGTACACGGGGTGGCACTCACCTCTTCCCTAGTGCGTCTAAACAGGTGACTAAAATCTTCATGCTGGATATGTTGGTCATGTGACATGCTGACCTGCCCACTTTTTCAAGATAACAACACAAAGTCAGTAGACAACAAACCAAAGAAAGAACAGATAAACAAACACAGAAAACAAGAGCATCATCAACAAGCCAAAGAAGCACCATGAGACAATAGTCTGAAGCTCTTGAGAAAGAGTAGGGTTTTTAAGATGGCAGAGTCTGAAGGTGATTGGTCAAGTGAAGGAACTGACAACAGGACTGATAATGATGCACAAGGAGGGCAAACAATGAAAGACAACAGACCCATACAGAAAGCAAAAATACACAAACGGAGGAAAAACAAAACACACTGAATTTGTATAGGGATGTAACAATCAAGATCTGCTCTTTTAGCCAGAGTTGGATATTTATGAGACTTATATGATGATTTTGGTCATGCACACACTGGCTAAATTGTCAAGGAGCATCTTTGCAATTTGTTGTAGTAAACTGATCAAACTGTACACAAAAAGTCTATGTTTGCTCAGAATATAAATGCAGTGTATACCAAAGACACAAAAAACAATCTAGCATCATATAATTCCAGTAAAGATAAGGTTCTTTTGACAATTTCACAAACAAAACGGTAACATTTGCCTTTACCTTACTTTTTGCTTTTTCAGAAAACCTTTTTTTCCCTCTCTGAGAAAGTGTAAGGCTGTAAGACTTATCGCCCTCCTATTATGGTTCGAAAACATCAATTAGCTTATAGTATCAAGGAGCAACTTTTCTTTTTCAGTAGCTTTGTGTACCCAAAATTGACATTTTTCTTTGCAAAACTGCAATCATTTTACACTGGCTACACAATGAAATCCATATATTTTAAAAAATAAACATTTGAAATCCTTGATCCTTTTCCAAGCGAAAGTAACAGGTGTGTGCTGACTTATGCAAATCAGGTCACATATTCAAAACCGCATAAGTGCCCACAGTTCAGAATGCAATGTAGACTGTCCCTCATACACATAATAATTCTACTTGTGCAGCACCCAGTTATTTTCTTTTCTCGGATCACTTCCCAGAATCCACGGAGAACCACAAAGAAGTTCAGGGAAGGAGGGGTCAAAACAATTTACTTCGCAGGCAAGTTTCAGAGGCCATCATCATGCTAAACCACAGCTCATTAAACGCTATTAGCGAGTTATTTCAAGAAATTAAATCTCCCTTTTAACTTGTCTGTTTCACAAATAGCAGTGAGGTCACAAATAAAAGTGTGCAGAAGCAAAGAAATTGATGCCTGTGCGCTCATCAACATGACAAATGTGAGACAAAACAAAAATATTATGTTTTTGCCAGTGGCATAACAACTTATGTACTGGGGGACCAAAAAACTGGCAACATTATGGCTTTTCTGAACATCTTTTTTTATGCATGTTGATTTTCTTGTCCAAATATTAGAATATAACAGAAAAAAAACAGTTTTGTAAAACCAAAATTTTGTGAAGAATTATTAGGCTGAACCCCACCTACCACCTGTCAATCATAAAACAAACAAAAAAACCCAAACAAACCTGTACACTTCCGCTCATACTGTTTCCTCACCCCGTCTCCACCCCTCCACTGTTCGATAGTGTCCCTTACAGGGTTTCTCAGCACCCTCACTTGGCAGCAGGTGTGAGCCCTCAAGCAGACTCTAAACTCAGATTGAAAATATGAGCATTTCTCTGTACAGATGATCACAGTGTAATATTTCCAAATCTTAAATAACCTATTAGAATTTATAGTAAATGTAATCATATCACCTATCTTTACACCACCATATTGTAAACTTGCTTCTTCACAGAGCATATATTACAAATGCTAAAGAAATCCTTTTAAAATTTTGTAAAGCTTTTGTATAGTCCAAGATCAAGGTAGATCTGTCAAAATCTATAAAAGTATTGCAGGTGAACAGTGTAAAACAAGTCTGCAACATTGTAACAATAGCATAAAGGAGGTATTTAGTTTTACTTTCCCAGTGTTATTTTATTTGTACTGTATTTGTGAAAGCTACTGCACAATAAGTGTAACAAATTACTCATTATGTTTTTTTTTTGGGGGGGTGGTGGCGCAGTGGGTTGGACCGGGTCCTGCTCTCCGGTGGGTCTGGGGTTCGAGTCCCGCTTGGGGTGCCTTGCGACGGACTGGCGTCCCAGCCTGGGTGTGTCCCCTCCCCCTCCAGCCTTTCACCCTGTGTTGCTGGGTTAGGCTCCGGCTCCCCGCGACCCCATATGGGACAAGTTGTTCAGACAATGTGTGTGTGTGGTTTCCTCCCCCACCAGAACTATTCGACAACATGAGATTAAATGAAGGTGGCATGAAATTAATTTCACTGACAGTAACTCAGATTTGCTGTCCTGGAACCACTGGATGCAAGGCTGGGAGGAACGCCTTGGACGTGATGTCAGTCCATCACAGAGTGGCTACACACAGTCACTCACCAATTCACATGCTGTTAGAAATTAAGTGTTAGTAATTCACCTGAACTGCATGTCTTTGAAATGCAGGAGGAAACCCACACAGACATGCATAGAACGTACAAACTTCATACAAACAGTCAAATTCAAACTTACGCATAAACAGCATTGTGCTACGCCACCTTCCTGCCCATGAAATTAATTTGCTTTTTAATAAAGATTAATTAATACCACACCCCAAACCTGGTAAACTCAAATTTATCTTAAAAAAATCATTTACTAAGACTTTTTCCTTCAGCAACACATTGTGGAAATCCCATTCAGCAAACTCATCAGTGCTTTACTAAGTGGATATAAATGGTATCTGACAGTGTCTATTACAATCTCCAAGGCAGGATGGAACCAATGCTTGGAAATGTTTGAGAAAATGTATTCTATATATATTTACATTTTCAAAGCTAAAATTAAATTTTGGTTGAACAGAAACATTCAGTATGTATGGTTTAGTTCTTTCAATAGAAGAACTATTGCAGTGGACATCTGATTAATGTTATCTTGCTTAGCTAAAGCATTCATCAGTTTTAACTGTCAGCGTCACAGTTTGCTGAAGCAACTGAGGTTAAAATATCCTATTTAAAGTTGCTACTGCAGGACTGCTCTCTTAAAATACAAACAGGCAACATTCTAGTCCAAAGGATTCAACAACTGCCCATCTTCTATTAATAAATGTGTTTTGATATCAGGAAAATATTAATTTTAATGAGAGTGTGAAACAATCTCTTGCGAAAGAAGTCCAGAAAAAGCCTTATTTTAGGCTTGGTAACTCAGAGTCTTCCAGGTGTGCTGACTGATATTCAGCAGATTTCATATATCAGATTTTTCTCCTCCTTATCCGGTCAGAAATCAGTGGTGTACTGGAGCTGGACTAATAGCGACAAAACAGAGGACTAATATAGCTCAAGGTTTAGATAAGGTTAATTTGGCAAAAGTATGCATTGGTTTGAAGTAATTACCACTGCTGGTCTGCCTGTACCTGTAGCATTAAGGTTGCCATGGATCCCGCTGAGCTGGTAATAGGAATGTTCCCCTGCATGACAAAGTCTTGGATTTGTTCATTATATTCCTATTTACCGAACTCTAAGCCTACAGAAACCCAGAAAGAACATTACATTTCTGCTCAACTGTTCCTGGACATGGTCACTCTTTCATCTCTGTTCAGCTTTCATGAATGCATATTTCAAATTATTTGCCATATAGAGCCTAGAATCAGTGCTGCCAGCAAATTACAGAGATCAACACAGGCATACTCTCCAGAAGGCCAATGATGTATTGAGGGACTTTTTGGCTAAAGTTAGTATAATTCCTTTAATGATCATATTCAAATATTTCTGATTTGATCCGAAAAAGCTGTTGCAACACAAAACTTAAAATATAATCTTCAAGAGCTGAAAACAGCATTTCTGCATAATACTTTTTTGAAGTAGCGTAAATTCAGAACATGTTGCAGTACCTTTTTCTAACTTACCACGTTTGTTCTGTAATTCAGCAGGATTATCATCACTTTGTAATTTACACAGGGATCTTTAACCTTATTGTATGAATTTACAGAATAATTTTCAGGCATTGAGGTATTGTGGGGCAGTAATGAGACACAACAATCACAATGTGGAGTAATCGCTGAAGCTCCCTATTTATTTCCCGTTATAAGAACCTGCATTAAACACACATCTCTCTCCTTCTCTTATGACACCAAACAACTGAACTAAGTTAAGACGAAGCTTTCTAACAAGGACAGGGACACAAGTCTTCCAGACATTAAAAAATATGATTACCTACTTACCAGTCATGTATTATATGTATCTGTAGTGTTCCTGTCAATTAAATGTGCATGATCAGCAATCACAGTGGAAACACTAACTCTTCCCAGGGTTTACAGTGAGAGAATGAATTACACCTAACACTCTTTTCAGTTTTGGGGGGCATCTAATATCAGTTCACAGAATATGGAGGAAAATGTCCATCGTCACTTCTGTAAAGACTGTAGTAAAAATCAACAAACATTATAAACATTAATATGACAAAGTTTGATGAGATAGCACAAAAAATAGCTTTGCTCATTTTGGGAATATATGGATTTTGATAGAATAGATGAGAAATGTTTGTGAGAAAACAAATTTCCATTTAAAACCTCATATGGATGTCTTGGATTGGATTTCTTGTCCATTGTGAAATAAATCTATATTGCAAAATGGGAAAAGCAGCAATTTGGAGGAGAGTTTTGACTGGACTATGTTTCAAAAATACATTCCTTTGAGACATCTGGTTCTGTAGCAATTAAAGCACTGGTCAGTGTATAAAAATTACTGCATATTTTTTCATTAATTATTCTGCTATATATAAGAATACTTTCTTTGCACCCTTCTAATAATGTAGTGTGTTAATAATTCAGTGAAACATTCATCTGTAACACCTCCTAATTGATTCATTATGTGTATTAGGTTGTATATACATATCTATATTTGCATGTCTATATATGTATGCATGTATATATATATATATATATATATGTGTGTGTGTGTGTGTGTGTGTGTGTGTGTGTGTATATATGTATATGTATATATATTTAAGGATTTATGTATATGCATTCAATTGGTCTGTAACCTAACTGCAGTTCATTTTAGTAAATGCATTTATGCTAAATTGTCACGCCCACACCCCCGAGCCGACGTGGAACACCTGGGACGCGGCACAGACTGGGGCATAAAAGGCTGCGTCAGACCCGCAGCTGATGCGGAACCTTGTTCAGACTTGTTGTTTGCGATCTCCTAGCTCCTAGACCTTTACTTCCTGTTCCCAAACGCCTTCCCCGATTCCTGTACCTCTCTGAGATTATCGACCCCTTGCCTGTGTACCAACCCTGCCTATCGGATTCTCCTTGTAACGACGTTTGTGCCTCGAAGACCATTTGCCTGTCCTTTGACCTTTGCTCTTGGATTTCCCTGAATAAACCACGAATTCTGCTCTGCACTTGGGTCTGCCGCTTCCTTCCGGAACCAGCCATGACATAAATAGAACTGCCTGTGGTGAATATATGTAGTTTAAATCATACCATTTGCGGCAGTGTAATTAACATTTTGTAAAACCATTACATTAAAATAGTAATCTCATGTTTTTTCAGTCAAATTCCTTAAGTGGACTATCAAAAATCTGGAGTTTTTTTATACATTTAAACACTCTTTATTCCTAGAACCTGACATTTTTTGCATGCTGCTTGAACAACCTAATATTCATCTTTGTAGTCTAATGAAGTATATAAAATCTTAATACAGTAACACCTACAACAAAACCAGATCAGATTTAATTAAAACTTCAAACACTAATGCAGACAATTTAACAATCAAATGCCATGCCAGACATTTCAGCGGAGGTAGATTAAAATACGAGGAAAGGTAACTGTAGCAGGGGAAAGTTAATCTTTGACATGCTTAAATCTTTAATTAAAGTGCATCGTATCATGAGTGACTTATCTTCTGTACTCGCAGAGGGTACAGCAAAAGCAGTCCTGTCTGTTGTTCGGCAAAAAATGTTACCATTCCAACATCTAGCTAGTAAAATGGTTTAATAGAAACTAAATGCTTAATGCAGGTGAACTGGAAATTGTAATGCACGGTCAAAATTGTATGAAATTGTTTTGTTTATACATCACTTATGTATCCTGATATTTAGCTTCATTACACTAAGGATTTTATCTGTACAATACTGTAACATCAGACACAGGTCTATACAGTACTTATACAGTACTGAGACTTACATGCTGTGTTTGGAGCTACTTGTAAAAATGATGCCTCCCTAATTTGACTTCAGAACTGGAACAGGTTGTCAGATATGAGCATTATGGCATATCACAGTATTGCTTACCATATTTAAAAAGAAAAGGGCATTTAAGCACTGAGGTCTAATTCAGTATACGGGGGTGATGGCTGTCCTTTGTATGTGAGCTTCAGGATAAAGTGAGCCAGTTTTTAAATGAGTACAACATGGCTCAATTCCAGCAGACTGTAGAATGACTTGTAAAATGCTGAGGTTCCCTACTTGAATACAAGTGAAGATTGAAGACATTCTAGGAGCTACAGCTTAGCTTAAATGTGGCAAGACAGAATGGCAAGTAAAAAGAAATATATGTTACCCTTAATAGGACAGGACCCTGCCTGAAAGACACCAAACTTATACAAAGAGACAGCTAGGATTGAAAGTGTTCCAGTGTCTCTTCCCTTCAGCCCTCAACCACATCTAGACCAGTGATCCCTTCAAGTCGGTCTCAGAATCAACAAAGAACTTGTCAATCAAAGCCCGGCAGGAAATGGCAAAACTAAAAATGGACGGGAGTAAAATGTGGAGAGATTTCTGATGTTTCATATTGGTTTCTTGGTGGCCACAAATTTCAGTCTTTCGAAGGGTGCAAACTCTGCCATTGCCAGCCCTCTACTTGTGTGAGCTGACTGTTTAATCCCTGACATTTAATAAGAAAGGGAAGGTGGCATCTTGTTAGTGCAGGAGGATCTTTGATTTGTGCTTTATAGACCACCTGTGTTAAAAGCCTGCGCAGACAAAAGATGTGCCAGTAAATGTTCCAGTGGCAAAGATCCACAGCCATTTTATATTATATATATACACACACACACACACACACACACACACACACAAAGTCTACAACCGCTTGTCCCAAGTGGGGTCACGGCAAACCGGAGCCTAACCTGGCAACAGAGGGCACAAGGCTGGAGGGGCAGGGGGGACACCCCGGACAGGACACCAGTCCGTCACAAGACACCCCACGCAGGACTTGAACCCCAGACACCACACAGCAGGCCCCGGCCAAACCAGCTGCGCTCCCCTCCCCTCTATAGCATATGTGTTATATCAATCTAAATAAAACAAAGCATGTTTAGAATTGTATTTTAAGCAATCATCATAATTATTATTATTGTAGCATGCGGGGTTCTGGGCTTGGATGGTGACGGTCACACACCAACGGAAATAATGCTCCTGGTCCAAGGACCTCAATTCCTCAAGGACCTACTCTTTCATCTTAGCCAACAGACTGAGATCTACACAACAAGCCAGCATTTTTCAGCCTCTTCACCTTAATCAGGTTCTCCAACAGACACACATCCCTTTATAATCCCAGTCAGCACCCACGGCAGTTTTACATTTTACCCACAATTCCAAACTATTTAGAACAAACATCTGTATCTGCTCGAACATGACACTCCTCAGAAATGCAGGTTGTAACATTATTTAGCATAATTCTAAGTTTAATATTGATCTGTACAAATAAATGTTTTAAAACATTTTTTTTCACAAAAATGGTCTAGGCTTTTCCCCTGTATAGCAGATACATAAGCTGTTTGTGTTGATTTTTGTGATATTCCATGATAAAATGACATGAATGAGATACCTCGCATGTGGTCCCCATCACCTTTCCTACTAAAGAGAAAAAGAAAGGCATGGTGATTTACTTGCTTAATGACCATCACCTTACATTTGTAACAGTTAATCTATTTCTGATTGATACAACCATAATAAACAAAGATATCTAGACAGCATGGGGGGGTGCGGTGGTAGAGTGGGTTGGACCGGGTCCTGCTCTCCAGTGGGTCTGGGGTTTGAATCCCGCTTGGGCGGCATCCCATCCTGGGTGTGTCCCCTCCCCCTCTAGCCTTTCACCCTGTGTTGCCAAGTTAGGCTCCGGTTCCCCATGACCCCGTATGGGACAAGCGGTTCAGATGGTGTGTGTGTGTGTGTGTGTGTGTGTGTGTGTCTAGACAGCAGATCTGCACAATTTAAAATTGTGGGGTTCAGAATCAACACACTCAAACTACACTTCTGAGACCAGTGAAAAATTGATTCAACATTTTTTTTTTGAGAAAAAAACAACCTTTCCAATGGCTTTTACAGGGACAAACAATAAAATTAAGCACCAAGCAAAGCAAGGACAGTATAATGTGAATTTTGTTTTTAACATCAAAGAATTCACTTTGATCATTCAAGTAATTTGCATACAATTGTATGTCTACTCATAGTTTCAGAACACTTCACAACTACAGGCCTAAACCTAAAAACACCTCAATCTTCAGTAAAGGATACAACACAGAAAAGCACAATTTATAATTCACCAGCATATTATACTGTCTCTAGTAATAATTTGGGGCCATAAACAAACCAAGCCAAAAAAAAAAAGTTTTTTTTTTTTTTTTTTTGTGGAGTTCTGCCCTCTCCCTTGAATAGGGAGAGCTGGCTGTTCAGTTCAAGCCAATTTCATTAAACCGGTGGCAGCATAGTACATACTTCCAGCAAACATTCTTTTACACAACCTTAAATGTGTCAAACTCAATTTTATGGGTGAAGGAACCATACAATATTTCACTATAAATCTGAACCATTAACTCTTAACTTTTAGAACTCCCAAGACTGTTTTCAGCTGCCAACCAACTGACTGAAAACCTTTATAACACTTTGGAGGGGCATGGCTAATATTTGACATTTATATTTTACATTGTATGGCAACATTTCAATATTTTCCTCTGGAAAACAAGGATTTTACTATTTTTAATGTTCAAGTGTGGATATATAGAGCAGCTTCAGTATTTAATTATTCCCACATATCTTTCAAGTGTTACACAAGTTTTTAACATAAAATTCATCAAATATGTTAATAAATAGGACGGGGGGTGCGGTGGTGCAGTGGGTTGGACCACAGTCCTGCTCTTCGGTGGGTCTGGGGTTCGAGTCCCGCTTGGGGTGCCTTGCGGTGGACTGGCGTCCCGTCCTGGGTGTGTCCCCTCCCCCTCTGGCCTTACGCCCTGTGTTACCGGGTAGGCTCCGGTTCCCCGCGACCCCGTATGGGACAAGCGGTTCCGATGGTGTGTGTGTGTGTTAATAAATATTATTTGCACTGTAGCAGATATTTTGTGAGAAATGTATTACAGACTCCATATTTTGATGTCTTCTCCATCAAAGCTTCCCACATGGATATAATATTTCTTTGAGGTGTTATGGATATATATTTATATGTACCTTATAGTCACCAGCTAAATATCTATAATAATTTGATTTTGTTTTAAGGAGCCATTTTTCATGAGTTCTTTCTTTATGCGTTTGTTGTAATGTACAATGGTATCTGTACAAATACCCCCAGTGCAAAGCACAGAATGATGATTTTGCCACTGCCATTGCATATGCCTCCAAATACTTTAGCATCACAGAAAAAATGGCAAAAACATACAGCATGCAGCTTATGTACTGTAATAAACTATGCATTTCACTGAACCAAAGCAAATGTAATTAATTTCAATTTTTGACCTTTAATGTTATTTCTTATCTGACACTTCTCATTTAAAACTATTTGAAATGTAATTCATTCACAGCTTTTGCCTTGCTACACTTTAGGCTCTGTACCACAGTTAATACTGAATGTTCCTAGTTTGTTTTTGAGGCCTTTAGATTTTGCCTTCTGACCATAATTCATAATCTCTACCTCAGGAACCAGAGCTTCACTATTTATCACTTCTTTGAAGTAAATCACTAAAATCTGTCTGGCAGGAACAACACACTTTCAAACACAGAGAGCAGCAGCACTGATATGTTCGTTAGCATTCATGTAAACATGTTAGTTTTCATCAAACAGTTCTCTTGCAAAATATTGTTGCAATAAAAAGCATTGCTCTAAAATCTCAGTTAATTCACAGATGTTTACCCCCACACCGCATTGTGCTGGAAAACATTGTATTAGCAGGATTCCAAATGCATAATAAAACTGTTTCAGAACAATATATTAAGCAGAAAACTTCAGCTGAGGAGAAGAAATGCTCTGATATAAAATACATTTATTCAATGATGTGTTGACCTAAAATAATTGCAAGAAAATTTTAAACTAATGCAGACAAGAAATATGCAAGCTAAAACATAGAAACACAATGGCTAATTCATTAGAGCTGTAATCTCTTCACCCCATTTATTACAATTACAGTATAGACAGCATTGTGTTCATCAGAAAATGGGAAGCAACCTTGCTTATTTGTATGTGGCTGATAATGAAATTTTAATCTGAATCAATTTGCTGCTGTTGTTCTTCCTGCAATAACTATAATTACCTAAACCAGGCTAAGCAGAAATATCAGGATATTTAACTTCTTATCCTCCAAGATAAGCCTAAAATCCATGTTCTTAGAGTAATTAGTTTCCCTAAATTATGAATTAATTACTAGTTTGTATGGCATAGAATCCCAATAAGACACAACATATTTTTTTCATTGAATTTACAAATTCTTGTACTGTCACTTACATCAAATAATTGCTTAATAATTTTATTATCTTTTAATACACACACACACACACACACACACTTTCAGAACCGCTTGTCCCTTACGGGGTCACGGGGAACCGGAGCCTACCCGGCAACACAGGGCGTAAGGCCAGAGGGGGAAGGGGACACACCCAGGACGGGACGCCAGTCCGTCACAAGGCACCCCAAGCGGGACTCGAACCCCAGACCCACCGGAGAGTAGGACTGCGGTCCAACCCACTGCGCCACTGCACCCCCCTATCTTTTAATATTTCTATCAAAATTTTTAAAAATCAGTTGAATTAATTATCCTGAATTATTTTTATCTTTAAAATTTCCAGTATCCTAAGGTCAACAGTATTCTTCCACTGAACAACAGTTTATCAAAGACAGTGTACTTGCACCCCATCCATCAAAATCCTTGCACTTCTGCAGGTACTGCTAACACAGATAAGCTTCAAAAGTCATAAATGTACTTGTTTCATTTCACACTAGAAATGGTACGGATGATGGAAAACACATCATGTTTTCAATATACATTTAAAAAGCAACCACTCAAAATACTAATCTGTTTCACAAACTTTGACAATAAGATGCATTTGCAAATTTTTCAATGACACTTTTGACACCTGACACCATAATTTTGAAAAAAAAAAAAACATTTTGATAAAGTGATGAGTCTTTCTCTTTTTTATTGGGTACCCTGAATTAATAACTAAAGGCCTGGTGTTATGTTACAGAAACGGACTTAAAAATTTTTCTCTGATTTACACCATTCACATTGATTTGGCACAACTTTCCACCCAGGCTGACATCAATGTTTCTTTGCACATCAGCAAGTTGCATGATTGAGGAATTCAAAATGAACCACGTTAGCTGATATGTTTTTCACTTGCAACTTCAAGTCTTTTTTCACTTTACTTATTCATGCAAAGGATGTAAATTAAGTATGCAAATTTAGCATGGTCCAATCAGTTTAAATACAGATGCTGATGTAACTTTATTTAGCCTCTTTAGCAACGTGAAAGGCCTTGCCGTTAGTGCTTGCTGTCAAACCATAATAAAACTATATAATATTTTAACAGGACTTCTCACAGTGTGTTGACATTTTTTCTTTATTAATGTTGCTTTATACAACATATTAACATGTTAAATGGCTGAAGGAGAGGCAGTAAGGCAGAGAGCGATTGGTTTAATGCAGATCGCCTGCTAATTTGGGGGCATATGGGGGTGTAGGCACTTCTGATGATTGCTAGTGGGGATTATGCCTAAAAATTCCTGCCACACAATGGAAATAGAGATCTGTTGCAATCATATTTGGGATGCTGCTCAGATGAGTTTTCCCTAAAGCCCTATAATTAACCCCAGAAGACATCACAGAGCAGTGGAATAAACAGTATTGATCTGCCAGTTGTGATGAATTTTATTCTTAATGTATAATTACTGCAATGCAATAACAATTAAAAATGAATAAATTCTATCACCCCATACACACAAATGTGTAGTCAATATGTATGCATTTTTATGTGTTCTGATTCTAAAGTCTTTTGAAAAACCAATATGTAGACCTTACCCAGGGAATAACAAAAATATTCATGCACTGGGCATCGATACATCATCAGTGGGAAAATGCCAACATCATTTCCAGTATCAAGCCAACAAGGCCTTTATTACCTAATATTACCTAAATTTTACTTACCAAGGGACAGCTGCTAGTATAGCACTTAGATCTGCTGCGTTTGGACCCAGAAGTCACAGGTTTAAATCCTACCTCCAGCTGTTGTGCTCCTGAGCAACGTACTTACCGTAATTGCTCCAGTAAAAAATACTCAGCTGTATAAATGGCAATATTATTGTAAGTACCTTAACACTGTAAGTCGCTTTGGATAAAATTATACTTTTTTCCTTTGCTGAAACCACACTGGATTATGGTACATGGTTTCCATACTGTACAGTATCATGATAACTGTTGTTTAACTGACAGTTCAGTTTAAAGTAACTTGCAGTTTTTGACTGCTTTATGTAGCAGGGTCTTTTATTGGACCACAATAAGGACCTTGATCAAGAGTACTGCAGCAATGGCTTGGAACTGGACTGTAACATCAAGGTCATGGTTAATAAGGTTCATGTTCCATCTTCATGGCCTTAATTGCTATGGTATCTGCATATAACCTCTGTAGTAATGGCTTCATTGTTACAGTGTTATGTAGTTTGTTTTCCATAAATATAAATAAAAAGGCAACACTTTAGAATACAGTTTTATATTTAATAGGTAGTTATGCAGGAACTAATGCAGAACAAATGAGTAGTGCTACATTAACACTGCAGTTACTACTGATAACTAATATGGAAAAATGGTTAACTAATCAGTAGATAATGTTTGGGGAAAGTAACACACACACACATTTTCAGAACCACTCATCCCACACGGGGCCGCGGAGCCTACCCGGTAACACAGGGCGTAAGGCCGGAGGGGGAGGGGACACACCCAGGACAGGACGCCAGTCCATCGCAAGGCACCCCCAGCAGGACTCGAACCCCAGACCCACCGGAGAGCAGGACTGTGGTCCAACCCACTGCGCCACTGCACCCCCTAGGGAAAGTAACAATTAGATAATTATTAGTTATGTTGTACTTACTAGTAACTATTAAATGTTGTACGCCTCCTGCAGTACTACACATTAACTGAGGCTCATTTAAAATAACTATGAATTAACTACTCATCAACAGTTACATACAGTTACCTATGGCTTATAAGCAGGCTAAATATGATCCTGTTTTTTATTAATAAGAAAAATTTCAGATTATGCTTTTACTTCAGGAGGTTTGCCTTAGCCCTGGAATTGACACATTTATTTTAAAATATCACAAAATCTCATAAAAATGGATACACGTACATCAATAGTTAACATTAGCCATCAACAGCACATAACAAGGCCTTTATAGCTCTCTACCTATACAGCTGGTATGTACAGAATCGCTATTCCAAAACATCTGAGACAGCCTCTGGACAGGATGAAATATTACTTGCAGATGTAAAATAACCTCATAACAGGCAAAAATACTGACGTACAGAATAAACAACTTGTTGTATGAAAAAAAAGGGACATATTTTCACGATCAGTAGTAGTGGCTTTTTGTTGTGAGGAACCATGTTACATGATTTTACATATAATAAATTCAACTTTAGCCAGAACAGAGTCATTACTACACTTAAATAGCACTACATTCAATTAACGTCATTTACATGTCAGTAATACATTAACGAATATGCCTCTTCAACCTTAACTTAAAGAAAAAACATCGTCATAAACAATCAAACCAAGATTACCAGGGGAAACCTTAAAAGTGAACAAAGAAAAAATGAGATTAAGCAGTAGCTGTACTTTGAAGCTTTTGTCTAAAGTACCGTTTCAACTTAGTCAATTCAGTATTGAACAAAGAGGCTCACAGACAAATCTGACATGAATAATAATGAAAAACCCTGTAATTGGTCTTCAGAAATGTTCCATTGAGTCACATCTGCACTTAGTGAATTGCCAGACTCCCTGCTTTATTCTTCACTTTTTCCTTCAAGTTCTGAATTCTTCTGGGTCCTGTATTCACATTAATTATTTTCTTAACAAGAGTGACAGGTTCCTCTAGAGGAACATCTTGGATGAATAAACATAAATAGAACAAATAAAATGATCATGTCACCCGTGGGACTTGTCTTATTCAGTTCAGCTTTAAAGTTACAGATTTACTCAGTGAAGTGTTGCAAAAGGAATACTGTGTTCAGATAAAATTTAAAACACAGTGACAGTGGGAACAATTCTTGATAAAAACTACAACGGAGAATCCATAACCTAAAGTAAACACTGGAAATGACAATCATACAGATTTAACAGCTTTTATATTTGAGTTCTGGTATCAGTCTCAAGCGTTCAACATTTGATGAAAACAAAAAGTGACATTTCATACTGTTCTGGCATATGTCAATTAAAAAAGCATGGTGCAATAATATGGATATGCGAAGGAGCAATCTGTGACTTTGATGGCCACATGGGACTTTGCTGCACCCCGCTTTAACAAGGTTATTTAAATTAGCCACATGGATCCAGCATTACAGGTCATCTGTTATGCATCATAGGTGATGGAGGTCCAGACTCTCTTGTCATACTGGGCACATTTTTGAGTCCATTTGTGAGCACATTCATTCCAACTGGTAATCAGAGTCAGATATTCAGTTGAAACCCATTTAAATTTATCTATGAATTTTCTGCCTTCTTATGGTTTAAAATGCTTTTATTTTTCAATCCAATGTAATGTTCATGAATTTGCTTGTTCCGTCATATTATCATCAAAATTATTTTTCTTCTCTGTCAGTATGTCAGTGCTAATATTTAGCAAATGTGAACCTTCTCAGGATAGTATAGTGAAGAGGATAGTAAAGAAAGCTGACTTCTCATTGCACCTATACCATATGTGTCAGTTATATTAAGAGCATCAAAATCTTGTCCTCATATTCAAGTCGGCATCCCCCACCAAGTAGTATACTGATCAGACTATTATTGTTGTTGTTGTTGTTGTTTTTTTTTACTTCCTTTACAAAGTATACAACAGCAAAATATCTATTTCTCCTTTGCTTGTCTGGTTGAGGATTTCACTGAGATGAGGTCAAGTTGGGCAGAACATGTCTTCCTATTTCAGGAAAACAACCCGTTCCTTCAGGAGGGCTCCAAAGAAGTGTAATCATTCCTCTGGGCCTTGGACCCTCCAAACCGAGTCCAGTGGTGGGGTATCATGACCAGGTGCTTGAACTACTTCAGGTGCCTTGTTCTCAGCACAGAGGAATATAGGCTGTCTAGCATGACTGAAATCCTCCACATGTCTGAGACCGAACCCAGCAGCTCCTGCTTTAGGTGCATGTGTCCCTACAGTCTTATGGTGATTTCCAGAAGTGTGAGTAAGGGTATGGATGTGGGCTAATGTGCTACAAGGCAATCTTGTGTTCCCCTTCACAGAAAATTCTAAATATAAATAGACTTCATGTCAACTGTAGACTTGGCTTTTAAAATATGTCCTTAAATCCATAGAAGTTTCAGGATAATTAAATACAGCAAACAGAAATATACGAGCAAGTAAAAAAAAAAAAAAACTGCACAATATAAATGACTTCATAAGAAAAAACCTCACTTGATCTCAAACCATGCATTTCCAAAATTGTGTTCAAATCTAACTTCTCTCCTAAAGTCATTTGCTTTAATACATTTAAAAAATTGAATACCATTTGAAAGGTCACTTAACTCTTGACTTTTATAAATGCAATTTTCATTATTCACATAAGCCATTCACAGGGCTAAAAATCTGAATCTGTGTTTAAAACTGACATTTGTTCTATCACTAGAAAGAGTATTTTATAACTTTTTAACATGAGGGGCAGCAAGTAGTGCATTGGTTTGGGCTGTTGACTCATAATCGAAAGTTTCCTGGTTCAATTCTATCTTCTGTTGTATCATTCTTGATCAAGGTACTTACTCTGAACTGATACAGTGCAAATGCTGTATAAATGAGGGAAACACTGTAAAGCTGATCCTGAAACACACTGAGTTGCCTTAGGTAAAGTTATCAACTAAAAAAAGGTAAGTACACACACAAGTTGCCTGAAACCGCTTATCCCAAGTGGGGTTGCGGCAAACCGGAGCCTAACCCGGCAACACAAAGTGCAAGGCTGGAGGGGGAGGGGACACACCCAGGACAGGACACAAGTCCATCACTAGGAACCCCAAGCAGGACTTGAACCCCAGACCCCCCAGAAAGCAGGATCTGGCCAAACCCGCTGCAACACTGCACCCCCGCAAAGGTGAGTAGCAGGTTGGTAATATAGTATGAGTTAAGCTACACTTTTGTTAGACTACTGACTCAGCAGGACTAAACTTAACAGATTTTTCTTACAAAACATCTGTTCATTTATTCCTGAACTTTAATGTGTACATATTGTCATAAGTCTGAAAGGTTGTTTGGACATCATCACCTGCTAAGTACATTACATGGAAAAGTGTGTTTTCAATAAGCAAATACACAACACACCAAAGCGTGTGCACCACAGGCAATTTGATTTTTAGACAGATGTTTACTCATACACTGTTAATAATTTGAACTTGTGCATTAATGAGACTGTAATAATCATCTAAGTTATAAAGGCTCCCATCTTCCTGGGTCTTCCTGCAGTCTTCCACTGGGTCTATGACTCTCACAAATGTGAAACAGTTTTATATGTATTTTAGCCCAAAAGCCTGCTCATGATTCTTTCCACTTCTCTCTAGGCCAAAAACCCCTTGTAAGACTGGAGTCATTACATTTACATTTACATTTATTCATTTAGCAGATGCTTTTCTCCAGAGCGACGTACATCTCACAGTGATCACAGAACCCATTTGAAAAGAGCTCTCTGCTAGGTCAGGCTGGAGACTGGAAAGTGTTGACTTATTGCCCCATTCCTCTCAGCACTGAGGATGATGCAACAGACAGTGTTTCACTTATTGCAGTTTACTGGAAACCGATATGTTTGTGGACTTTACAACCCAGGTTATAATCTAATTCCAGAATCTGGTTATTGAACATTTCTTGCATTTCCTGTGCAGGTCCGGTGGCTCAGAGGCGTACCTGATCTGTATCCCTAGAGGAGAACTCAGCTTGCTTGTTGTGCATTTAAAACCCATCCAATTAATTATTCAGAGATATTATTATCCATATTGGATCTATCTCCTGCATGAGTGGTTGTGGTAATGACTCCCCATGGGATCTTTGCAAGGTTTTTTTTTATTTCTCCCCGGACAGCATGTAATAATTCTGTCTGTTTAAGTCATTCATTCAGTAAAGATTTCACGGGTCCAAACTTTTTTTAGTTCAGATAATTTCACCAAATAATTGTCAAGTAAACTTTAGGTGCAAAACAAATTCAGAAATCCAGTATGTACTAGATTATCACAAAGAGTGAAAATGGTTAAAATATAAATGATTATGGAAACTTTTTTTTTTTAATGATGAATACAAAAGTAGGGGCAGAAATATAGTATTCACAGAATGTTCTGAGAAACAGGAGTCAAAAATTTCAGATGTATGGTTAATTTGCACCATGTGAACCAAGTTCAGCATTTTTTCATCTATCTGATGAACCTTAGTTGAAATGTGAAGGTAAAAAAAAAAAAAAATCTGAATTCCATTAAGCAAACATAACTGATTTCTTAGAAACACAAAGATTGAAAATATTTATTATTAAAGTCACATACATGTACATACCTGATTGTTTATAAATTTAGTGCAAACTACAGAGAAGTTTCCAATTTGATAAATGCATTCTCCACAACAGAAACTCTAGAAAAGTATCATGAGAAACTAAAAATATATAAGGGTATATTATCTGGTGTCCTTTTGAAAATCTGTATTTATGCTGATAGAGGGCCTGAAGGAAGATAGAAGGAAGCTAAGAGAAATATCCAAAGTAAAACTTTTAGACAAGCTGAACTATGACTTTGGAAGAACAGCAGAGTATCCATGAGACAGCTAAAAATAGAAACATTGCTTATTTGTTCTTTTAAATGTGGGATGTTTTCAGAATTCAAACAATTTCTATATATTCTGCCAACATGTAACAGTAAAGCTGGACTGCAAGACTGGTCACTTTTGGGCAGGATACCACGAGGTCAACTGAGGCACTTAGACTGTAATTTATTGTAAATAAAGTGTTCAACCATTGGAGGGAATTCCAGGGAATATAATGGGGTGGCTGTGTTTGGCAGTGTGTGGAGAAAACCTGGGGGTGCTAAGCAAGCTTGCTCGAGGTGCAGGTCCTTGAGGAAACGGGGTCCTCGAACCGAGAGCATTATTTCCCTGTGTGCCGGTTTTCAAATAAACATTTGAGATGAACGCTGCTTGTGCGTCCTTATTTGCCCCATCCAAACCCATGGTGCTGTGTGCCACATTGGTTTCAGAGTGGGATGGGGCAGGAAGAGGAGAATCTGGATTTGGGAGTTGTGGAACACCGAAAAGGAAGAAGGGGAAAAGGGGGAAAGGAGAGAAGCCAGCGGGAGGAAGGAACAGTGTCCGGCGTAAGAAGAGCCTGCAATGACGGAGGTCAAGGCGGAAGAGCTGTTACTGAGCACAGGTGTCCAGGGGGACCCCGGGGAAGCGTGCATTCTGGTGAAGATGGTAGAGAAGAGCTGCAAGGTGCCACTGAGGATGGGAGAGCAGGTCGAGTAGGGTCTCCCTGCGCCCACGGTAAAAGCTGCAGAAGAGGCAGCGAATTGATGCCGAGCACGGGTGCTGGGGAAAGTTGACCTGCGGAGACGAACATCTTCCGAAAGAGGTTGGACGACGTGCTGGATGACGCGGAACTGCGTACCTCTACAATGAACAGGTAGCGCTATGTCGCTGAAATGTGTGAATTTTCAAACCCACATTCACTCATGGGCAAAGTATCGCCCCATTTGTGAAAAGAGCGCACAGCTTGTGTGAAGCCCCGACAAGCTTTCTTAAAGAGTGGCGCGGTGGAGCAAATGCTGCAAAAGGAGGAGGGCTGCGCAAAAAGAGGCAGCCAATCTCACGAGTGTCACGGCGGACTCAACGTACAGCGAGGCAGCAGACGCGTGAGCGTCAAGCAGGGCGGTCTGCCAGGGTCCTCCGCTGAGGGGGGCCGAGCGAAGAGAGGTGTGGCAAGATGGCCAGGTGAGGAAGAGGGGTGTTTGCAACTGACGGCGGAGTTGGGGCAGCGCGGAACGGCTTCAGAGAGGCGACTCGGCATTCCCGTGAAAGTCGGTCAACACTGGGGAGCACAAAGCGGTCGACAAAAACCACGTGGGCACCACTAAGATTGGTACATGCTACGTGCATGGAAAAGACCTGTGCTGGCACCGAGGCCGGGCGGACAAGAGACGAGGATGCCCACCTCGACCCCCGAGCGTGCCGCCATGGCGGGCTCTTTCGATTGTCCCCGTACCAACAATCAGCGCTGAGTGTCCGGGAGTGTCACAAATAAGTTTATTGTAGCCTACTGAGTGACTGGCTGACTATGTCCTAGACTAATTTTTTTGACTTACTTAGACTTAAGTCCTTTTGTTATCAATGACAAATGTGTCATCATTTCAGATTTAGATTTTTCATTACTCTACTCATGTGTTTATAATGATTAATGTTCATTATCTCAATATTGATTCTATCTGATGAGCCTCACTGCCATGAACAAAACATATCAAAATTAAGGTTATCAATAATGAAAAATATGTGGCTTAAGGACTGCATAATGGAAAAACCCTTCAAGATACAACTGATCATTGTACAATCTGGAAAAAGGAAATACAATTCTAGATTTTACATTTAGCAGTAAGCTGTATTCTATTTTGTGTTTTGAAGAACAAGTGTTTAAACAATGACAGAAAAACTGGTATTTATTCATGAACATACTGTATAGGGTGCTATTTCTATGACACTGGCATCCCTGTTTGCATCTATTTTTGAATGGCAATGACACGTGGTCTTTTCAAACCTGTGCCCTACCTTTATTAATTTATTTTCTCCGCTACATCTGACACAAAGTGACACCATTTTAAATGAATTATGAGAAAGTGGGGAAAGAAAATGAACAAAGTCAGGACAGCCAGGGTTAGACTACAGAACTACTGAGGCGAAAAGCTAAGGGTGCCCAGACGGAAAGTCATTATTGAAATCATTTCAGAATATGAAACACTGAACATTTAACTTCAAATGAGAATAAAAGGCCTGGAAAATTAAAAAAATAAAAAATAAATAAATAAAAAAAAATAACCAACACTCTCACGAAATTGTCAGCCTATAAATAATGTGGTTATGGTTTTTTAAATCGTTGAATGTATTTAAATGGCTTCTGAGTGAGAAAACATTTGCTGAAAGAACTTTTTTTGAGTTTTTTTCTGTGTTTTACCATAATTACAACATACTATAAGGAAGCTTTATTTTAGCTTTCTGTCAGACTAGTTGAGATAAGTCTTCAATATATTAATTGTTAAAGTTAATGTGAGGCTGAGAAAGGTTGTAGAAGCTAATATTGTAATGTAACTGTTAAGTTTTGCATTAGCATGTCTCATATCAGTCATGTTATATGCATGTTAATGTTGGATATAGGCTTAACTTTTGTGTTTCTCTGGAATGGGTGTGAAGTTCAAATAAAATGGAACATAAGTTCAGAAGCAAATACTAATAATGTCAACTGAGACCATGGGTAAGGGTAGAGCCCATCAGTTGCCTGCATTGTGTAAATATATTAATGTGATAATACCCTGTGATACACCAACCATAGAATGGTGAATATGGGTGTAAGATTAATATTACTGGATAACTTTGGAGTAAGACTGTCATCATAAGAAATACTAGCTTTTTTGGGTTTATTGTAGTTATTTCATGAAAATTCTTTGTGTTTACATTGTTCTCTTTTTAAAGGGTTGCTGCTTTCAGTTTCCCTTTATTTTGGTGCTGTACATGGATGGATGGATATATACTTTATTCCAAGTAGATACTGTTGTAATTCTGGAGAATATAGAGGTCAAATATTTATCTGCGTGTGGTGTCAATTAGGTGTTAATTGCTCTATAAAGCGTTTACTATTATATTTGCTACACTAAAGACCATAGTACTGATGTAAAGCATTTTGAAGTTGCATGTTATATCATATTATATGTGCTGTTTTTGTAACCAGTGTCAGCAGTTTAGTGAGTAGCACAATTCTATTTGGTTTTTGAAGGTCTCAAATCTTTTAAGATTTATAGAATAGGAAGCTACTTGAACACTGGGTACCAGAAAAACCAGTGGTACCACTCAAACAAACAGTGCTTCAAAAATTGTGTCTCTGTCTCTCTGTCTTTTATGCGATACAATTTGTAAGCCCCCCTTTGGAGAAAAGTGTCTGCTAAAAGAATAAATGTAAAGGTAATGTTAACGGAACTGCTACTTGAATTTAGGTCAGGAACATTGACAAGTATATTGAGTGGCTTAGGAATTTCTAGCAGCCATGGGTTTGCTGAAGGGTTTGAAGAGTAGTTTCTTCACACATTCCACCTTTGTGGTAACAGGCAGAATTCTGATGTTCTGCAACCATCCATGAAATCCACCAAAAAACAGCACTGCAGGCAGTTCCTAGTACCAGTTGAGAGGTGTAAAACAGTAAATTCAGAGCTCTCTATCTGACAAGAATTCTGTTTGAGAAGGATGGGTGTTGGTTGGAGTGGAGTTCTGACATTCTTTCTGTTTTAATTAAATATGCTGACAAGCAAGGTCCTGGCACACTTATGGCTTCCTTGATAAGTCCAGCTGTCCTTGGGTTCCTTCATTCTTCACCCGTTGAAAGCAATCTGGATCTCATTTGCTGAAATCATAACATTGATTTAAAGTGTACTGCATTTGCGATAATGGCTTTTTACTAGAGATCTCATGAATAAATGGCAAGATAAGAAGAACATAATATTGTGACTTTCATTTTCCATACTCCTAATGCCCTTCTTTTCTCAGTAACAATGTTAACCATGTCAACACAGTAGATTGTGAAGGCTGTGTAACAAAGTGCTGCCGCACTCAATGTAAATATCGATATTTCCATTTTCTTTATCAGTTTCAAATACATTAACATTTGTCAGATCTTAGAAATGCAAATACAGATTGGAAATGACAAACAGTAATGTAAGTACAGCAAGACTTGATTGCAACATATCAGTTTAGGAAGTGAGTGACATGGTGTTGCAGTAGATAGCTGCTGGTGCCTAATAGCTTCTTGGCTGTGTGTTTGAACCAAGCTCAGTCTGTGTGGGGCTGCTGTGTTCTGTTTTCTTTGTCTTTGTCCTCCCACAGTCCAATGACATGTTCAGGTGAATTGATAACTCTGTATGGTCCTTAAAGTGTCAGTGATTTCTGTCTGATGGACTGGCGTCCGCTCAAGACCACTGTGACCCTGCAATGGCCAAAATGGTTATCAATAATAAATGATGAGTTTAGAAAGCTTGTTTGAATTCTCTGCTTTGTTCCTCACTATTTTATTTGAAACATTTAAGGTGCAAACCTTGCATTCTAAGAATTTATGACAATAAATAAACAAATCCAGGGAGGAGGTGAATGTCAAGCAGACACTTTTCAAACAGAATGGACCGGTTAGTACACCTGTAGAAAACTACGCAATTTTTTTAACCTTAATTTCACTTCTTTACACCGCAGGACATTATACTCTATAATATGCTGCTTTAAGTCCATCTTTGGCCTTTTTACTTTGGTGAGCCAATTGTTAATAATTCTGTCTAGATATTTAAATCTTGCAACAGATGAAATAAGCTATAATGGGGACAGTGATTTTTACACAGTAAGTGCACAGGATTTTGAAAATTCCTGGACACTCTCAATCCATCAGATGGGTTTAATACCATAATTTAATTAGAAAAATATCGACTTAAACATAACGTCATTACCCCCCATCTCTGCACTTTTCTTTCCTTTTAACTGAGGTTCCTCTTTGTGTGTATAGGAAAAAAATGTCATTATTTTGTTGCAACAGACAAAGGTGTCAGATATAAAAGATACACATGAGAGTACAGGCTATTGATGGACTACAAAATGTATGACAAAAAAAATACAATTTTCTAACCATTGTCATCAGCAGCAGCAAAATAAATTAAAAAAGGGGAAACTGAATCAGCCTCACTCATTTCCATCAGACATCACCCTTTCAGTTTCAATAAGATATGTTTACTTCCAACGGGTACCCTTCTTTCTAAAATGACTGCATTTAATGAATCAATTGTGGAGGTTGTCTTATTGTTTTTCACCTATTTTCTTGTTGAGGAGTTTCTAAACAATGCAAATAGGAATGCACCCATAGGAAAAGGCTATTATGTATTCTGTGCAGCACTCCCCATCAGAATTACATTTTTATCAACATTGCACCGGAGAGAGGGTTTAAATTAGAGAGCAAAACTCCATTTCCAAACCACATTAGAATTATAAACGAGAGGCAGAGTAAGAGAGGGAGAGGGAGCAAGGGATGGAGAGAAGAAGAGAAAGATAAACCAGAAATGGCTTTATACAAAGGATTCATTAAAATACTTCTACTCCATTCTCAGTCGAATAGACTCACTGCTTTTTGAAAAGGGAATTTTCAACCTGCAAAACATTTAATTTTCAGCCTTCAAAGCATATTATCTTCTTACCAAAGAAGCATTATTTTCTATTTGCATCTCAGAACAGTTTTTAAAAAGCACTTAGAATGCAATACCCCCATCCTTAAAGCATGGTTCAGGCCCTCTATATAAACATGACACGGCTTCCTACAGAGTTTATGCAGTGTACTGTACACTGCTTCTCAATGAGATCAGGGAGCAGCATACATTCCAGCACGTAGTTTGGGTGATTTTCCACGGTAGACTTAGATGACATAATCCACCCCAATGCCATGAAGTATTTTCAATTACTTGTAAATGAGTTTAACCATTATATGATTGATATTACAAATAACCTGTAGCAGTTGCCTTCTCTTCCTGAGTAATTCTATTAGCTTATTTCACATTGTACAGGAAACACTATGGTTGTAACTTTTTGTTATCTTTATATAGACTATATATTGTGAATGTGTCCCATATGTCTGCTAGGCAGCTGAAACACATTGTCTCTGTGTGGACCATGTCCCTATGGAGTTCAGCATATTACAACCTCGCACCATATAGGCTCAATTAAAAGATATAATCCTATTTCATTAACTACTTGTCCTGATGGTCCTGTGCCTATCCTGGAAGCACTGGGTGCAATGCTGGGGAAAGTACACCCTAGATAAGACGCCAGACTACCGCAGAGCAGCTATACGCACACACACATTGGGCAATTTAGTGCCACCAAATTACCACAACTGCATGTCTGTGGGAGGAAACTCAAGCAAGCAAAGGGAGAACATGCAGACTCCACACAGACTGAGCCAGATTCGAACCCACATCCAAGCAGTTTGGACACAGTGAGGCAGCTGCACCACTTTGCTGACCCGAAAGATATAATGTCTTATTGAAATTTAAATTTACACATTTCCAATGATAAAAAGAAAAGTTATTCTATGAAATGGTACCATAGAGGCAACTATGAAACTACAGGTAGTTAATTATGCTCCTGATTATTAACAATACCTTGGACACTATTAAATACTGCTTAGCTAGTAATAAGAGCCAAGGATATAAGAAACTGCTGAACATGTAAGTAGGACCACATACAAAAATAGCCATATCCCCACATGCTTAGTTGTTATACATAAGCTGTTGTACATTAAATGTTATACGTTTAAGCCTTTAGTGCAGTTCACTGTTTCTTTTCAGACATTTTCGTTCAAACAAGGATTCTGTTTCTTATTTAATGCCTTAAGACCTAACATCTGCAACAAAAAATAATACTGTATTACACCAGTTTTGTACACATGTTATGGCTTAACCAAAGGGTCCAGGTTTTGATTTTGTTTATTCAGTTACAATGTTATAACTTTTGACTTTGAAGATCTGGAATATTCTTCAGGATTAACTGTCAAATGTTGAGGAAACCATGTATTTGACAAACAGTCAATAAGAAAAAGCTAAGAAACAGAAATTTCAAATAATTTAACTTTTCGATTAAGAATATTTTTACTGGTATTTAGGTTTTTAAGGACTGAATGCATACACTGCTCCTTATTTAATGGAGGATTTCCAACATTTTTAAATTTTTATCATTTTTATTTTTTAAAGCTATAAATTCAGAACCCTATTTGGAAATCAAACACAGGTCTTTTTTACCTTTTTAATGCACAGCACAGGGTGAAAAAAGCAAAACTGTCCACATTGATAGAGAAATGGCTCAGGGTCAAAAAGTTACAATTTATCACAGGTATAATCATGTAGCACTTTAATAACTTCCAGAAGGGTGTCCACATATTCCAGAATTCATTAGGATTGTCATACAAATCAACAGTCAATTTTTCAAGTGGCAGAAATGTAAACAATTAAATCCAAGTCTTTCAACAGCAAGGCAATGGCACTGTACAGTACATTACCAGCTTTCCTAATATTCAGAGACACTAAGTGACACCACTGAAACTGAGATGATGTTTAGGAGTGTTCTGAGCCATGCTGAATCAAAGCGAGATGACCAAGCTTTGCTGAGATAGTTTCCTCATTCAGTTCACACACTCTTGCCTTCAGCAGCCCTGCACTCCTACAGTGCAGTAATAGCTAGAGTGCACTCTACTGGCCACACACTATAATCCCCATGATAACTGGAAGATCTGAAGAGAGATGTGGAATACTAAGCAGCAAACAACTTTGCATCATCACTTTGTCGAACATAATTTAAATTAAGACAATACATTGGGCCTGTGTACCATTTTTTTCATTTTGAGGGCTTATTACAAAATCATGCAGCATTCCAGGACAGAAAATCAGGAAGTATGAAAAACTGTTTTACAAGATTAAAATGGGAACATGGTCGTTAAACTCTTTACAGGGGTATATTAAATGGTACCAATGGATATATATATATATATATATATATATATATATATATATTGCTGTATAAATGCAGAAATACTATACACATCAACTCAGATGGCAAAATTCACTGAAAAGATGTTTACACATTGAACCATTCCCAAAAGTTAAACTGGTTAGGGTGAGAGCAACACAGAGCTAGTCCAGGGAAGTATAACGCATGTGGTTGTGTGCAACATCGATGACACTGCAGTCCATTACAGAATACTTACACAAACAGTCAAAAAACTATGGGAAACATGGGGTTATGAGTATACATACTTCAACTAAATGGGTTTCTAAGAAGACTTGAGAACCCGTGTACATGAAGGAGTTTGCATGTTCTCATTATGCTCATGGGTTTCCTCTGGGTGCTCTGGATTCCCTATGGATGGAAAGGCAGTGCACAGTCATGCCAGTAGTGTGTGAATGAGTGTGTGTGATTGCCATGCAATGGACTGGCTTCCCATCCACAGGGAACAAGTGGTTACTGATAAGGCATGGATGGATGGATGGATGGATGGATGGATGGATGGATGGATGGATGGATGGACAGTTATAAACATAACAAAGATAAACTTAAAACACATGACTCAGAAAACAATAAGATGGCAAAACAACTGGTTCTGCAACTTCAGATTGTGCTCTGAGGTCAGGATGAACCTGATATGTAAGAATGTATCATACTTTTCACCATAAAAGTACATGTTATGGCATTATGGAAAGGAATGCAAACTCTTTTAAAGGGAAAAGAAGGCAGACCATCCTGGTATACTTTGATGCTGTAAGTAATGCCTGAGCAAAATGTAAATATGATGCTCTCGTGTATTTTGTAGTGAAACACACTACCGATGGGCAATCCCTTTCATGCAAGAACAGATACTGACTGTGAAGAAGGGTGCCTGGGATGTGTACATAGTTGTGCAGCCGTAACTGGGACTATCAGAAGCTGTAAGGAGGTGTGTGAGCACCTGTTCTTGTCATAAAATGGCTGCCTTTAGGTGTACATTCTTGAGGAAAGGGGGTTCCTTGGACCAGCAGAAGTCTTTCCTTTCATAGTCGATGATACCTCTTGATATGTGCCAGCGTGCCAATAAAAATTTGTCAAGGGCATCTTTTAAGCATCTCTCTTTGCCTCATTGCAATGTATATATGTACACTACTGTTCAAAGTTGTCATGTAATTGGAGTGTTTAATTGAGGTTCCATTACTTGAATTTAAAAATATAGCCAAGTAGTCATTACTAAATTGTTGCAAATGGCTGTTACTACTTAATGCCCAGATTGCCTAGAAACTGAAGATTTCATGCAAAGGTGTCCACTACTGGCTTGAGAGAAGAAGACAACTGGATCTAACAAAGACAGAAAAAGAAGTGAAAGACCCAGATCCACAACTACACAACAGCATAAGTACATCAGAATCTGTAGTATGATAATCAGCTCCCTTACAGTTCCTCAGCTGGCTGCTTCCTTAAATAGTAAATGCCAAATACCAGAGTCATCTGCACCAGTGAAAAGACAACTCCGGGATGCTGGCTTTAGAGGCAGAGTTTCAAAGAAAAAGCCATATCTGAAACTAGCAATTAAAAAAAACGATTAAAATGGGCAAAAGAACGCAGACACTGGACAGTGGATGACTGGAAAAGAGTAATATGAACAGAGGAGTGTAAGTTTCAGGTGTCTGGATCCAGGAGAAAGCATGTGAGATGTACAAGAAATGAAAGGAATACTGGAGGAGTGCTTAATATCACCTGTCAAGCATGGTGGAGGAAGTGTAATTCTGTGGGGCTGCTTTGGTGCTAGTAGAGAGGAAATTTACATGGAATAATGAACCAGAAAGTTTACCACTCTATTTTACATCATGTGATCCCCTGTGGTCAGTGCCTGATTGGTGCAAATCACATCATGCAGCAGGACAATGATTCAAAACATACTTATAAGCTACGCAAAGTGTATTTTAGTGAAGAGACAGGAAGTACAGTCTTTGATGGACTGGCAAGAACAATGTATGATTCTCTTATGAATGTAAAGTTTGATGCATATTTATATTAAATAAAAATGTTACAACATTCACCATGTATTGCCTATTATTTCTGATCACTTTAAAGATACCGTGGTAAATAAAAGTATTTTATATTTCTATCTTGTCAGCAAAGCAGAAAATACTTTACTTGCAAGACAGGAAGGCACAAACTGATGGTTTGATGGTTTTGAGTTGGTGTGTTAGACTTGATTTGTTGGCTTGGTTTTATGGTTGTGTTTTTTGTGTTGGTGGGATTAGGCTTGGTTGGTTTCTGTTGGTGGTTGAGACTTGATCTGTTGGTTTGGCTTTGGTGGGAATGGCTTGATGGTTATTTTTTTGTTAGTGGGATGGCTTGATGGCTGTTTTTTTTTTCTTTTGGGTTAGACTTGGTTTAGGTATTTTGTTGGTAGGTGTGGTTTGATGGTTTTTTGTGTTGTGGGTTAGGCTTGGTTGGTTATTTGTTGGTGGGTTAGATTTGGTTTGTTGGTGAGTTGGTGGGATTAGTTTTGGTTTGGTGGGTGGGTTGGAGAAGTCAGTTAAGTTTCTTGGTCTGAGGTCATGAGATGTTTGTTGGCTATGCTGGGTGTTGTTCTCTGTGGCTTCGGGTTGGTGGTTGGACTGGGTCCTTGTGTACAGGTGTTGAAAAATACGCACGGGGTATAACATCTTTTACTGTGTATCTTGAATGTCTTGCAAGACAGGAAGGCACAAACTAAAGAATTCACAAAATGATGATCTAATGGAACGCAAATGATCACTCTGCCATTTTTTGTCAGAGACAGATATATACCCCCTTGCATGCATTTACACAGAAACCAAAAAAAAAAAAACACTCATATATATTAAACAGTACTGGCTTTTCACCTTATTCAATCTTAATTGAACTTAGTTTCAAACTTCACTCTAGTATTCATTACAATGATTACTGTATGAGCACTTTGTGTTCACATTACTCAAGAAAACCTGTACTTAGAAAATTTTAATCTAAACACATTATGCATATTGAGCAGTAACCACCAAAGGCACCAAGGCATTGTTATGTTAGTAAATGTCAGTTTTTTTCACAGTGAAGAAAGTGATATATGTACTTGTAACTGCTTCTTTGCTAGGGAAGTGTTTTAAGTGGATACAACTGAGTATGAAAGGTTAATATAAGCATTGAAAAGCTAATTATTGTGACGTACATTTTACTACAGTCACGCCCCCTTAGGGCTACAGCGGCAGTGGTTTGAGAAACAGCCTGTGGGAGAAGGTTAGTTTTGAGAGAATATTTTAGGATTGTTCTGCCACACTTTGTAACAAAGTGTGTTATTTTAACAGAAAAACTCACACATATTACACGCATGGATATTTGTGGATGGATATACTTGGAAATAAACATTTTTTTTTCCCTCACAGATCAGAATGGATTACCAGCCCACCAAAGATGTCTAGTTCCACACACTGTCCAACTCCACAGGT
This sequence comes from Scleropages formosus, assembly GCF_900964775.1. Taxonomy (NCBI): domain Eukaryota; kingdom Metazoa; phylum Chordata; class Actinopteri; order Osteoglossiformes; family Osteoglossidae; genus Scleropages; species Scleropages formosus. The sequence continues at coordinate 2,669,288 of NC_041817.1, forward strand.
AACAATTTCTCCATTCATCATTTCCAGTGATTAAAATCTTTATTCAATAAATAAATCCTTAAAGAAATTTCATGCCAGTAATAAAATCTAAAATAAAACAATAAAAATCAATAAGACCAACTAATATAAAAACTGCATGACAGAACCTTTAAAACACTAATAAAAAACATACCCCAAGGATTAAAACCATAAATAATTAAAAGGAACTTAGCCGGTAACTCCAGTACCACTCAAGTTCAAGTTCAAGTTTACTGTCACAGGTACAAGTACCGTGTACAAGTATCATGAAATTCTTCTTGAATGCTTCTCCACAGACTATAGACAAGACAGAGACAATACAAATACTGTACAAACAAAACAATGACAATGACAGTGAGTAATGCTAATAGCAATGACAATAAATAACAGTAACAGTAATAACAATAATACCAGTAGACAGCCAAAGAACTCAGAACGTGAGAGCGAGAATGTGAATGCTTAAAGTGACAGTGTAATTTACCAATGTGCTTGGAAGGAGCAGTCCAACTCTAGTTAGTAAAGGTGGCACATTGGTGATTGTTGTATACTCTTACAGCAGTGGGATAAAAGCTGCTCCTGTACCTAGCTGTGCGGGTTTGAATAGACCTAAGCCGTTTTGCAGATGGCAGGGAAAAGTACCCGTGCAGGGTGACTATGATCTTTCATGATGCGCATCGTCATTCTGAGGCAGCGTGTGGTGTAGGTGTCCTGGACTGCTGGTAGCTGTGTGCCGATGATTCCCTGAGCTGTTTTGACCACCCTCTGTAGGGCTTTCTTATGGAGCAGCTGCCACACCAGGATGTAATACACCCTGTGAGGACAGACTCCACAGCACACCTGTAGAAAGTGGTGAGGACTGTAGTGGACATCCTGGCTTTCTTCAGACACCTGAGGAAGTGGAGACGCTGATGGGCCTTTTTGATGGTTGATGGTGTGTGCCCAGACCATGTGAGTTTGGCAGTGAGGGTGACTCCTAGGAATCTGAAGCTGTTGACCCTCTCTACAATGTCCCCTTCTATGTACATGGGTGCATGAACCATATCCTGTTTCCTGAAGTCAATCACCAGCTCCTTAGTTTAACTGACATTGAGAGACAGGTTGTTGTCCTGGCACCACTCTCTGCCAGGAGCCTCACTTTCTCTCTGTAGGCTGTCTCATTGTTGGTGGTGATCAAGCAAGGGGCATCCCCTGGCCTGTTCCCAGGGTGTTACCATACATCTTATCTACTGTTATTGGGTGTTCCCCTTTTCACAACACGTCTTCCTAGTTAACATTTCAGTGGAATAGGTGAATGGAATAAATACATATACATAATTTTTAAAAAAAAAAAAAAAAAAACCACCTACACAGCAAACAAACCTACACTACACATAAAATAAATACAGACACGCGTCTCATTTTGGTCGTCCTAACAGCAACACTAGTCCAGCACAGACCGGCGGAGAACATACTAACGGTGGGCAAACAGTTGCACACAAATATGCAAAATAATCCACCCCTATATACACCAAAGTTGTTAAATACTCATGAATAATGAACTCAACACAACAACACTTTTAAACGTAATTAAAACAAGTAAACACTGCGCGCAAGGGATAACGGGAAAATTCCCCTCAACCGCTGCTACATAATTTTGCACTTAAAGAAAGTGGAGGTGCAGCTATCCCTTGCTTAAGTCGTCAGAACCACAACTAAATATTCAAGACTGTCGGCGATTTCAATGCACAATGTAATTTACGTTGTTCTGTTTCATTCAGCCCACCAATTATTCGTTCATTGTATTTCTAACGTCGGCGTTTTCGTTATCTTTCGTCATTTATGAAGACTAGAGATATCAGCGCCAAGCGGATAGGCGCGGAGTTGTCCGTTCGTTTCTTTGTTGATCATCATGCATCATGTTTCTAAAGCTGCTGTCGTGAAGTGTGGCGGTGAAGAGAAGAAGCCAGTTTCATGGCGGAGTGTGTGAGGGAGCTGCTCCAGCTGTGTCTGCAGCGGGTCGCCGTGGAGGAGACCGTGGCCTGCGAGCTCGGTGAGCTTCGGCAACAGAACCACAGACAGACAGACGCGTGCAATCGTGGACAGCGCGAGCTCATAGCGTGAACCGTTGGCGGGAACCGTGGCGCTCGAGAAGGCAGACGCCAGATTGGCCTTGCAGTGTGTAGCGGTGACGACGGTCGCTGGTTGCGTTTTGGTGAAGCAAGCGGTTCCTGCCCGTCCGTATTGCCTTGTTTGTCCTCATTCCTCTCTGTTACTCTTTTTTTTTCTCGTTTGTGAAGGCTGTATTTCTGCAGAGCTGCTTTTTTTTTTTTTTTTTTTTTTTAATGCTGCCAAAAAAAACTTATTTGGGTGGGTAAATGTACTCCGTGAACTACCTTTACTTTGCTTTGGGGGGGCATTTTATATCTGCTGCACGGTTGTTGTTGTTGTTGTTGCTTCATTTAATTGACTTTTCATTTAGCTGACGCCATAGTCCAAAGACACGTTAGAAACATAGTTTTATGCAACTCACTTAAAATGATTTTTTGCAGCTGGGTGTTTTTTTTTTTTTTTTTTAATTTTTTTTTAGTGAGGCCAGTTTGTTTCTCAGCCAGGAGAACAAAAAGAGAGAACAAGTTTTAATTGGAGGCCTTTCAGTTGCCTGGTGACAGTTTTCAAAAGTACATTAGTAGAAGAAAGTCCAGTGTTGCACCAATATGTATGTAGAACTCCAGTGAGTACTATTATTAATACACGTGCACACGCACATTTTCTGAGCCGCTTGTCCCATACGGGGTCGCGGGGAACCGGAGCCTAACCCGGCAACACAGGGCGTATTTGAGTACTAATATTTTTTGTTTCCCCAATACCTGACAAATTGCTACACCCTTTATTTCAAGAGTTTTACAAAATGCACTCCAGAGCAACATTGCTCACAAGGTTTTTTTTGTCCTTTTTTTCCCTCATTAATCATCATTATGACTTCTCAGGTTCTGTCTCCAAGCTGTGTCCTATTTGCCCTGTAGATAATTGAATTTTTTTTTTTTTTTTTTTTGTTAAGAGCACAAAAAAATGTGTCCTGAAAGGTATAAAGCTTTATGGGCACAGGTTTCAACCACTCAAAGATTTCAGCGCAAGCCTCCCTCACTTTGTCACCGGACATGGCTCGGGGTACCAGGTTGCTCTGAGAAGTGGACACACACCTCTGTTACTGAAAAAAGAATTTAACTAAAGCCTTCAACGTAAATTCAAATGCATAGACGGGTCTTTTCATGCCAATATACCTGTCCATTGTCCTGTATGCCTTGTAGTACTTTTACACATAAGGAAGTGGTAAAAAATAAATGAAAATCCCATGAATACATTTAATGCTGAATTGCAGGCTTAATGCTGGTTTTCATGCTATGTACATAACACCATGTTTTAAGTGACCTACCTAGTTGAAACATGCAGAGATGTGTACTCAGATTATTCAGTGTCTCTCAAGTGGGTTCAGATTTGGACTTGTTCCATTTTTGCTCCAGTGGTTGTAGATTTGCATCAACTAGATTTTGCTTTTTGAAGTAATCAGCGGTAAAATGTTACACAACCCTGCCTGATCTGTATTGCAGTGTGACTGTTCTCTTTTGACATCAGAGTTCATCCAGGTGGCAAAGAATTATGAAGATGTCCGGAAGAAATGGCTGCAAGCAGAGGTTGAGCTGAAGAAACTTAAGGAACTGCTGGTTAAATCGGATGTGGCTAAGGCTTCACTGGAGGTGAAGCTGAAACATGCCCGGAACCAGGTGGATGTGGAGATGAAAAAGCGCTACAAGGCTGAGGCAGACTACCAGTACTTGGTGGGTTGTAAATCAGTCTTAAGTGCAGTGTATAATGAATCGTGAAACGGGACGCAATCCTTTCCCTTTTGGCAGAGTGTGAATGCATTTCCTGTCAGTCCTTGAGAAAGTGATCTTTCTGCTTCTAAGTGGTGCAGTTTATCATGAGAGTTAATAAAATAATGTGTCAGTAGGAAAAGAAAGTTCTTTAACTTCATAAAAATATCTTAGCTTACAGAATTGAACAACTAATTCATCTTTAAAATAAGTAATCAGAGAAGCATCACATTTGGGGGCTTCTTAAAATTGCTTAATGGGCAGTTAAGTCAGCATAAACTGATCTCAGAGAAGATTGCGCCAACACCATTACATGGATTGTAGGACCATTTAACCCTTGATCCTTGTGTACATCTTTGACAGGAGCGACAGATGCAGTTGATGTGTGATATATTGGTACACGACAGCAAGTCAAGTGCTTGTCTGAATGACGAACAGAGGTCAGTGCTGGCCAGCTTTAATCACAGAGGGGCAAATCTGCCTCAACAAAAAATAAAGAGGTAAAGGTAATGCTTCATTTCTTTTTTTTAAACTTAGTTTTACTCAAACATGAATTGAGTTTTTTTTTTTTTTGTTTTTCACTACAGGTTATCTGTTATTGATGAATCGTCTTTCTTGTTTCACTCTGATGTCAGTTACGACAGAAGTGATGATGACCTGGTATGTTATTGCTTGCATATAAGACTCAAATGGAAACTTTACAAAGGTTTCAGGAAACATGTCCTGGAAGACAAAAAATATTGAGCTTAACTGTTACATAAAAAGAATACATTTACTTGATGTACATTAAACAGGATTTGGACTCAACTGTCATCAAACCTCTCAAGTCAAGAGCACGAGAAAAAAGGGTAAATAACCTTCTGTCATACCTTAACATACTTGGTCTAGAGTTGACAGGTGGCTATAGCTCTTTGCTATATCATGTATCTTTGCACTTTTTTGATTTTGTTCATATCTCCCAGACTAAGGAGAGAGAAAAGTGTTCTCATTTGGGGTGTTATAATTGATTAATGTGGATGAAGTAATGTTTTTGATTTCACAGCGTTCTTCCATGGGCCCAAATATTGGCCCTCCAGTTCTGAAAAGGGGGAGGGTCAGCGGACGCTCCGGAGACATGCTGGTGGATCGAAAAGCAGACAAGTTAAGCTCACACTTGTTGCAGCCTTTTTGGCATGGGGAAAAAGTTGCATTTGTCATGTTCAAGGGATACTCATCTGCTGAGCTACTTGCATTTAGACTTGGTACTGAACAGCTATCTCATAGAGTGTTTAGCGTTAGTGACTAGTACTCATTTAAAAAAAAAAAAGTGATTGCTGAATGTGAAGAAAGTGTTTGAAAACAGTGAAAAGCAATCCTTCTGGTGGCAATGGATATTCCCACTTGGAGAGCCTGAGTTTGCTGCTGAACGTTAGTGCTCTGGCTGCTCTCATGCAGTACAATGTCATTTCCCATAAGAAAGCTCATCCATCTCTACCACATCCATTACTTGGCACCACCTTTCTTACATCATGCTTGTCTGCTTAGGTGGAAATGCCACCGTACTGTATTTTCTCAAGCTCCCCCTCTGACATTCTTTTGTCCTTCCAAGCCCACAGACAATAAACTTACTTGCATTGATGGTGGCTCATGAGGTGATTTGTTTAGTTGGCACAATATGTGGGCCTCTCACAGTTCAGCAGAAGTGGTTTAGTATTTTCTCTTCTTGTGTTTTGTAGGAGGTTGAAACGACAGTGGTGAAAGCCTCTGTCACAACTCCTGAGAGCGGAGGTCAAATTCACATGGTTATAGACATCACCAAAGACTCCCCTGACCCCCCAAAGACATTAAGAAGTGAACAATTGCCTGTGGTAGCAGGTAGTGCTGTTTTTACATAATGATGTTAAAGAACAGATTGATATCAAACTTTCCAATGGAAAATTTTCCTTCCCTCAGAGCAGACATCAGTTTGGACTCACAGTGATGAAACAAATGCTGAAAGCCAAATTGTTGTAGAGAAGCAGATTGTCCAGTCCTTTGAAGTTCAACAAGTATTTACCCCTGTTGTTGATAAAACCTTAAAACATGTCTTCCTCTCCAAAACGGTGAGATCCTGTTTCCATAATACCCTTAAAAATATCTGGGGAGAAAAATAGACGTAAACTGTTAAGAGATTTGATTATGACTGCCTTTTCAGGTGATCCGACCTGAAACATGCATGCCATGCAGAAAGCGTATCCGATTTGGGAAGTTGGCATTAAAATGTCGAGATTGTCGACTGGTGGCCCACCCAGAGTGCTCATCCTTGTGTCCCTCTGACTGCTCACCCAGCTTCCCTGGACCTGTGCACAAGTTCTCTGAGGTGCACCATTGTATATAGAAACCCAAGTTTCACATTTAGAGGTTAATCTCATTCTCAGATCCACTTACAAAAGAGCCTTTTTTAGCGTTTAATTGTGACTGTGTCAAGCTCTATACAGCTCTGCCGGTCCCAGCAAAACTTCTTTCTACAGCCACCATCAGCTTGAAAGCTCCATGTTGGGGTCTCTTCATATCATATTCTTAATTCTCTATGTCTCTCTGCCTATTCCTTTTGTAGGATACACTGGAGAGTTTTGCTCCTCTAATGCAGCCTCGGATTCCTCACATAATAGTGCAGTGTGTGAATGAAATAGAAAAACGAGGACTGGAAGAGGTAACTTCTGATACTAATTTTGACAGTTTTAATTGATGTTGTTTTACAAACGGTGATTTTGGTTGAGAGCTTTCCTGCTCAGTCAGCCCAGAAGAATTGTAGTGACTGCTTTTCCCACTCTTCCTCTATGGTATAGAGAGGAATTTACCGAGTTCCTGGTGGTGAACGTGCGGTAAAGGAGCTGAGGGACAAGTACATCCTCGGGAAGGGGCCACTCACGCTTGGAAAAGTGGAGGAGATCCATGCAATCTGTGGCCTTCTGAAAGACTTTCTCAGGAAGCTCCGGGAACCTCTTGTCACCTTCAGGCTGCACAGAGCATTCATGGATGCCTGCGGTGTGTTCTTGAATGTCTGTTGATGAATACCCCCCTCCTCACTAAATGCCTTTCCTGCAGTCTTATATTGATTGGAAACAGAGTGACACAGTCCTGCCTCAGGCTGCTGGCAGCACTCAGGCACCTGACAAGGCAACATTTCCATTTACGCAAGGGCCAGATAGTATCATCTTGCAGATTTGTATATAAAAAAGAAAAGTACTTATCCTATTGCCGCAGTGATACTGGCATTGTTTCATTGCTGGAGGGCACTGTTGTGCAGTGTGTAGCCTTAGTAGGCTTTGTGTTAGGATCTGGATTAACTTTATCTGTAAGATGGTTGCATGTTCTTCCAGTGTTGTTGTGGGTTTCCTCCAGGTGCTCCTGTTTCCTCCCGTAGTTTAAGGAAATGTCTCGGGTGACTTGGTGACTTCAAACAGCCCTTAGTGTGTGTCTGTGGGTCTGTGGATTACTGCGTATTGTTGCATGGGTCAGTAGATACTTGTAAATGGCTTAGTGTAGTTTATGACCCCATTTTAAAGCCCTAGTCTATGTTTGAGATCAGTATTTTAACTTTTTGAGGCACAAAACTGCCATTTCTGCTACATGTCCATTAGTGTACTTTTTTATTAGTACAAATGCGTAATGAACATCAATAGGATTGCTATGTTTGACAGCACTGACCGGTGGCTATTAGTGATTGCATTCTAATAATCAGCATAGATTGCTCTGATGTTCAGGAGGCAACAACTGCATTTAGTTTGACCTCTTCATTTAGGGCGGTTGGTTATTTCCTTTTAAATCTGTTTGACAATCCCCCAATGAGTGTAAAACAATTAATGCTTATCTCCAGCCCTGTGTATATTATATTTCAGCATGCTAATTTCCAGCTCATTCATGCACTTAAGCACAAGATAGATGGCAGAATTTGGGAGCAATCGGGTTATGCCGGTGGAGCCTTCATTATCCTGAGTAAATTGTTTTATCAGGCAACTGAAAATGCAGGGCGACTGCAGGGCGTAAAATCTCCATTTTTAAATTGTAAATTGAAAATGGATGTCTGAGGCAGGGCTGTGTTGTCCAATTCCCTTGTCTAATGGAAAAGGTATGAAAATGTTTGGAAAATCAGAAACCCCAGAGTCAACCTGCTTCTAGCCAAGGCTTAGTTTAAATACTGGTTTAATTAGACATCTGTCCCACTTTTTCTGTTCCATGGGGGATGTCCTGTGTTTTCATACCTTTTGGTGCCAGTGGGTCATTCATGAGTGGGCTTGCCTGAGGTTTGCAGCTCTCTAACCTGGTGGAAAGTGATGATGCTGGTTCGTCGTACAGAAATTGAGGACGAAGATGCTAGTTCTG